>NC_052164.1:63128449-63816333 GCF_902713615.1 Scyliorhinus canicula | reverse complement strand
GAATAGGTTAGATTGAGGAAGGGATGGGTAGGCCAGGTGTTTCATTTGGGGCTGGAGATCCTGGTGGGGAAGAGGGTGTCGTTTGAGGCGTCGAATATGGTGGCAGACAGTGGTGGGAGGTATTTGATGGTAAGCGGCAAGCTGCAGGGGAAGTGGGTGGTGCTGGTCAATGTATACCCCCACGAGTTGGGACAATGCGTGTTTCATGCGCCGCATGTTGGGCCGGATTCCAGATTTGGAGGCGGGGGGGCCTGATAATTGGGGGGGGATTTTAACACGGTGCTGGATCGGTGCATTGGATCGATCCAGATTCAGGACGGGTAGGAGACCAGCGGCGGCTAAGGTTTTGAGGGGGTTTATGGAACAGATGGGAGGGGTGGATTCATGGAGCTTTGCGAAGCCGAGGGCCAGGGAATTTTCATACTTCTCCCATGTGCATAAGGCCTATTCCCGGATTGATATTTTCGTTATGAGTACGGCGCTGATTGCGAGGGCGGAGGATGCTGAGTATTCGGCGATAGCCATTTCCGACCATACCCCGCACTGGGTGGACCTCGAGCTGGGGGAGGAGAGGGACCAGCGCCCGCTTTGGCGCTTGGAGGTAGGGCTGCTGGCAGACGAGGAGGTGGGCGGGCGGGTTCGAGGATGTATCGAGAGGTACCTGGAGGCCAATGACAATGGGGAGGTCCGAGTGAGGACAGTCTGGGAGGCGCTGAAGGCGGTGTTTGGGGGGGAGTTGATCTCCATTCGAGCCCACAGGGAGAGGAGAGAGCAGAGAGAGAGGGAGAGACTGGTGGGGGAGATGGTGAGGATGGACAGGAGATACGTGGAGGCTCTGGAGGAGGGATTGCTGAGGGAGCGGCGTAGTCTCCAGGCTGAGTTCGACTTGTTGACCACCAGAAAGGCGGAAGCTCAGTGGAGGAAGGCACAGGGAGCGGTGTATGAATATGGGGAGAAGGTGAGCAGGATGCTGGCTCACCAGCTCCGTAAGCGGGATGCGGCCAGGGAGATTGGTGGAGTTAAGGATAACCATGATGTGGAGATGCCGGCGTTGGACTGGGCTGAGCACAGTAAGAAGTCTTACAACACCAGGTTAAAGTCCAACAGGTTTGTTTCAAACACGAGCTTTCGGAGCACGGCTCCTTCTTCAGGTGAATGGAAAGGCTTGTTCCAGAAATGTTTATATAGACACAGTCAGAGATGCCCCGGAATGCGAGCACCTGCAGGTTTGGGGAGGGGTTTGTCAGGTGGGTGAGGCTGTAAATGAGGCCCCGATGGCGAGCGTGGCCACGAATAGGAGGAGGTCGGAGTATTTTCGGTTATACCGAGGGACGAGGCAGAGGTGTCCCTTGTCCCCCCTGCTCTTTGCGCTGGCAATTGAACCCCTAGCCATGGCGCTGAGGGAGTCGAGGAACTGGAGGGGGCTGGTGCGGGGTGGGGAGGAACACCGAATGTCGCTTTATGCGGATGACCTATTGTTGTATGTGGCGGACCCGGTGGGGGGAATGCCGGAGGTGATGAGGATTCTCAGGGAATTTGGGGATTTCTCAGGGTTCAAGCTCAACTTGCTGTTCGTTGTACACCCGGGGGACCAGGAGGAGGGGATTGGTGAGCTCCCACTAAAAAGGGCGGAGAGGAGCTTCAGGTACTTGGGGGTCTAGGTGGCCAGGAGCTGGAGGGGCCTTGCATAAGCTTAACCTCACAAGGCTGGTGGATCAAATGGAGGAGGAGTTTAAGAGATGGGACATGTTGCCGCTGTCTCTGGGGGGTAGGGTGCAATTAGTCAAGATGACGGTGCTCCCAAGATTTCTGTTCCTGTTCCAGTGCCTCCCCATCCTTATCCCGAAGGCCTTTTTCAGGCAGATTAACAGGAGCATTACGGGGTTTGTGTGGGCGCACGGGACCCCGAGGGTGAGAAGGGTGTTCCTGGTGCGGGGCAGGGATGGGGGGGGGGGGGTGGGCTGGCGCTGCCCAACCTCTTTGGGTACTATTGGGCTGCCAACGCAGCGATGGTGCGTAAGTGGGTGATGGACGGGGAAGGGGCAGCATGGAAGAGGATGGAGATGGCGTCCTGTGTGGGCACGAGCCTGGAGGCGCTGGTAACGGCGTCACTGCCACTCCCTCCAATGAGGTATACCACGAGCCCGGTGGTGGCGGCTACCCTCAAAATTTGGGTCAATGGAGACGGCACAGGGGGCAGGTGGGGGCCTCGATGGGGTCCCCGATACGGGGGAACCACCGATTTGTCCCGGGGAGAATTGATGGCGGGTTCTTGAGTTGGCACAGGGCAGGTGTTAGGAGGTTCAGGGACCTGTTTGTAGACGGGAAGTTTGCGAGCCTGGGTGAGCTGGAAGAGAAGTTCGGGCTCCCCCCGGGGAACACCTTTAGGTACATGCAGGTAAGGAAGTTTGTCAGGCGGCAGGTGGCGGAGTTCCCTCTGTTGCCGCCACGGGGGGTCCAGGACAGGGGAGGATCTCGGCAACGTACCAAGTGATGCAGGAGGTAGACAAGGCCTCAGTGGAGAGCTGAAGGGTAAATGGGAGGAGGAGCTGGGTGAGGAGATTGAGGAGGGGATGTGGGCGGACGCCCTAGGAAGCGTGAACTCCTCCTCTTCTTGTGCGAAGCTTAGCCTCATACAGTTTAAGGTGCTGCATAGGGCTCACATGACCGGGACAAGGATGAGCCGGTTCTTTGGGAGCGAGGACAGGTGTATTAGGTGCTCAGGCAGCCCAGCAAACCATGCCCATATGTTCTGGGCATGCCCAGCGCTGGGGAATTTTGGATGGGCGTAGCACGGATGGTGTCGAGGGTGGTAGGATCCAGGGTCAAACCGGGCTGGGGGCTCGCAATATTTGGGGTTGCAGAGGAGCCGGGAGTGTAGGAGGCGAAAGGGGCCGGCATTCTGGCCTTTGAGGCATTCTGGCCTAGTAGCCCAGCGGAGGGTTCTTCTTCAGTGGAAGGATGCGAGGCCCCCAAGCGTGGAGGCCTGGATCAACGATATGAGGGGCTGGTTTAGCTCACTGAGCTAAATCGCTGGCTTTAAAGCAGACCAAGGCAGGCCAGCAGCACGGTTCGATTCCCGTACCAGCCTCCCCGGACAGGCGCTGGAATGTGGTGACTAGGGGCTTTTCACAGTAACTTCATTAAAGTCTACTCGTGACAATAAGCGATTTTCATTTCATTTTCATGGCGGGGTTTATTAAATTGGAGAGGGTGAAGTTTGCCCTAAGGGGATCAGTGCAGGGGTTCTTCAGGAGGTGGCAACCATTCCTAGATTTCCTGGCAGAATGGTAGAAAAAGGCCAGCAGCAGCAGTAACCCCGGGGGGGGGGGGGGGGGTTGGGGGGGGGGGGGGGGGGGGGGTTGGGGGGGAGGCTGTCTCTTTGTTGTGGGCTGAAGGGACGTGTATATTTGTTCTTTGCTAATGACGGGCGTTAATTTATTTCTTCCTTTTTGTATACACGGGGTGGGGGGGGATTTGTTCTTTCTTTTCTTAGCATTTTTTGTTATTGATATTTTGTGAAAATTTGAATAAAAATTATTTTTAAAAAAAACAATGCCCTCTCGGTGTCTCCGCAGGAATAGCTCTCCAACAATCGTCGGGAAAGGGTTCAGACTGGCGGAGGGGTGCCAGACTTAAGAATCCTCATGGCCTTCGAGGAACGGGTCCTGGAGGTAATGGGAATGGCTAAGGACGGAGCAGTCACCAATGCGAAGGTCGGCACACGCTGCAGAGGTGAGGATCCACCGGACCCCACCGGATGGACTGTCACACGATTTGGTATTGCCATACAGACTGACCCATCCCTCCCACTGACCACGTATTAATTCCCCTGCAGTTCCTCCAGCTGACGGCGCCGGCCCATCCGGGGTGGCCCCATCCCCTGCCTCCCGTAAGACCACCTCAGGAGGAGAGCTCCAAGGATGCCAAAGTCGATGGGTCACAGCTGTCATCCCCATCCTCCACTGCGCACAGGCACGCACCTTGGTGAGCAACGATAGTGGACAGGCTTCTGCGGCACAATCTGGTGTGCGGCCCACAGTCGCTGACGCACATCAGGTGGAGGCTGGAATGCCCAGGCGAGCCAACATTCAGAGGTCTGCTGGATCCCAGGGCCCAGCTGGGTCCCAGCCAGATGCTGAGCCTCTGGAACAGGTTTACCGAGAGCTGATGGAGACGTTAGAGCAGCCGGGACATTTAGAGGGAGATGTCAATGACACTCCAGCAGGTCCATAGCCAATTGGAGGAGAACCAGGGACTACGGGACAGGAGACTTTACTGACAAGGCGTGGCACTGAGACCAACACTGCTCGGGTGGCGACCACAGTGGAGAGCCTTGTGCATGACATCGACATAAAGAGTGAAGGTGTCCAAGACGTTGCGTAGTAGGTGACTGCCATGGCTGAGGCCCTCAGACATCCGGTGGTGGCCATGGTGTGAGTGGTCGCACACAGGGCAGCTCCTGCTTGAAGGCAGGGGAAAGACCTTGTTTTACCCGATATTGTGAGGAATTTTGATGACAAGGCATAGGTGAAGGTTGGAGGAGTAGTTTCCCCCAGGAGTGGTATGTCCGCTGGTTACCAAACCCAGCAGAAGACGGTGAGCCAAAGAGTTGGACAAAACCTGTGCTCAGCAGCGAGTGTCAGGATGGTTGAGGGAGAAGGGCCGAAGGGCAAGGTGGAAGCACATGGGCCTCCTTAAGTGGACCAATTAATGTTGAATTGCATTGCCAGGCAGAACATCAGGAAGCCCGCAGCAGTATCAGCTCGCTACCACACTTAGAAATCTTTCCGGAGAATTGCACCCTTTGTCTTTGCACTGCAGGAGAATGTACATAATGTGTTCATTTGGAGGTGCAGGTTCCAAAATTCCGGCAGTTGGCAGGTTTAATGACGTTTAATAGCACAGGCTATTGACTGGAGTTTTGTGACTTTGGATGTCAAAAGCAGCTTGGAGCAGTTGATGGCTTTTATTAAGGAGGAATTCCGTCAGCAGAGGAAGGAAATGCGGGAGGATTGCTCAAAGGCCATTGAAGGAGCTGTGGCACCCCTGAAGATTTCAAAGGAATGGGTGGAGAAGTGTTCAGAGGTGCAGGGGTCGCAGGTTCGGGATATCGAAGGAGTGGTCTCGGACCACAGCAATCGAGTGGTAGCTCTGGAGGCAGAGGTTGGGCTACTAGGAGACCTTTGTGAAACATCGAGGGCAAAGCTGGAGGAGCAGGTGAATACTGTACCTCGAAAAGGCAAAATCTGCGAATAGTGGGCTTGCCTGAAGGAGTGGAAGGTATGAGTGCAACAAGGTATGTCTCGAAGATGCTGGTGGCGGAAGGAGCACGAGAGAAAGCCCTGTGGTGGACTGAGTGTATAGGTCGCTGAGGCAGAAGCCTAGAGCTGTGGAACCACCGCGTGCAGTGATTATAAGACTCCACAAATTTGTGGAGAAAGAGAAGATTTTGTGTTGGGCCAGAGAGAAGCGTACCTTCTAGAGGGGGGGAACAAGGTCCGAGTTTATTAAGATAACGGAGCCGAGTTGGCGTAGCGGTGGGCAGGTTTCAACAAGGCCAAGGCGGTGCTGCACCAGCAGCAGGTCAGGTTTGGGGTGCTCTACCCAGCGAAATTATGGATGACTTTCGGAGGCTGGAAGTATAATTTTGAGACTCCATAAGCAGCCGAAGACTTCATTAAGGAGCATAAACTGCGGAAGAATTGAGTGGACAATGCTTGGGAACCAGGGTGTTGGCACTTTGTAATGGTTGGGAACATGTTTGAAGTGGGGGTAGGGATTAAGGATTTTCATCACCTCTGGTTTGGAGGAGGTCCTTTTTTGGGTTTGCTATTTACTATCGGGATTGTAAGGGTGGTAGGGGGTGAAAAGTGTATGTGGGGGTGGATGTTCCCAATCCCCCCTCCTATTTTATGGGACAGTTTATGTTTAGCATTTGTTTGTTTGCTTTTGGGGGAGGCAGCCTGGAATTTGGGAAATGTCTTTGTTTGGGTGGGGGAGGGCAAGGTCAGCAGGGAACCTTCTTCCTTGAGCTGAGGAGTGGGATGAGGGGAGGTGCCTTTGGGCAGAGGCTGCCACGCTAGCACCTGATGCTGGTGAATAGAAGTGAGGTGGTGGGGGACAAGGCCGAGAGGGGTGGCCGGGGTGGAATAATTGTTGAGACGTGGCAGGGGGTGAGAGATGATATGGTCAGGAATGGAAAAGGGGGCCATCAGGGATGGGTTAGTTATAAGGCAGAATTAGGGGATGGGAGTTAAGTGGAGAAGATGATGGATGTTAGAGGCGTGGAGGCATGCGTAAGGTTGGTAATGTGGAACATTGGGGACTGAATGGGCGGTTAAAAGGTCGCGGGTTTTCGCGCACCTCAGGAGTTTGAAAGCGGGGGTGGTCTTTCTGCAAGAGACATACCTCCATGTGAAGGACCAGGTTAGGTTAAGGAAGGGGTGGGGGGGGGGGGGGGGGGGCAGGTTTTCCACTCAGGATTTAATTCAAAATCAAGGGGAGCAAAAAAATGGGATTTGTGAATGCGAAGGTGAGGTTCCGGATGGGAGATATGCGATTGTGAGTGGGCTATTGGAAGTTGCACCGGTGGTGTTCGTAAATGTGTATGCCCCAAATTGGGGTGATGTGGGTTTAATGAGGGGGTTGCTGGCAGCGATCCCAGATTTGGCCACGCACCAGTTGATCATGGGAGGAGATTTTAATTGTGTCCGAGAGCCGAGGGTGGATAGGTCGAGCCCCTGGTCAATGGGTTGGATACGAATGGCAAGAGGGCTGGGGGGATTTATGGAGTGGGTGGGTATGGTGGATCCATGCCGCTTTCAGAATCCAGGGGGAAGGGAGTATTCCTTCTTTTCACACATTTATAAGGTGTATTCGAGGATTGATTACTTTGTAGTGAGTCAGAAGATTTTGGTTGGGGTGGAGTGGGCAGAGTATGTGGGGATAGTTATCTCGGACCATGCAACGCACTGGCTGTAGATTCCGTTTAGATCGGGTCGAGAGCCGAGGCTGGGATGGAGGTTTGATTCGGGTTTGTTGGCGAATGGAGGTTTTTGTGATAAGGTGCGGGTAGCGATCAAGGAGTATGTGGAGTTGAATCAGAATGAGGAAGTGTCGGCAGTCATTTTTGGGAAGCTCTGAAGGCAGTGGCCCGGGGGGTAAATTATTTTGTTTAAGGTTCATGTGGATAGGGAAAGGGGGGAGCAATATAGTGGAGGTGGACAGGGAGTTTTGAGGGCGGCCATCACGGATGGATTGGCAAGGAGGAAAACATTGCATGGGCATGCGACAGACCTGGCACCACATCTGATGGGGGCATTTAATGAAGGGCTGGAGGAGGGGGAGCTGCTGGAGATGCTGATGCAGGCAGTAATCAGGCTAATCCCGGTGGAATGTGGATCATATAGGTTCATATCACTATTGAACACAGATATGAAAGTATTGGCTAAGTTGTGGCGGGGAGGACACGGAGAAAGCATTTGATTGGCTGGAATGATGGTATGTGTTCGAGGTTTTGGGAATGTTTGGGCCGAAATTTATGGCATGGATGCATTGCTGTATGTGGCATCAAGGGCGAGTGTGAGGGCGAATAATGTGAGTTTGCGGAGCTTTGACTTACACAGGGGTATGAGGTAGAGGTGATTGCTGTCGCGGTTACTGTTTGCGATGGCCATAGAACCGTCGGCGATGGATCTCAGGGGATCGGTGGAGTGGCAAGGGATTATGAGGGGGCAGAGGGAGCATCGGGTATCGCTCTATGCCGATTGCTTTTTGCTGTATGTTTCGGATCCCCTGGAGACCATAGGAAGGATTATGGGCCTGTTGGGGCGGTTTGGAGGGTTCTCGAGGGACAAACTGAATGTAGGGAAAAGCGAGGTTTTCCCATGAATGAGCTGGAACGGTGGGCAAATTTAGTGGGATGCCATTTACGGTAGCGAGGGATAGGTTTAGCTATTTGGGGATTCAAGTAGCGAGGGAATGGATAGGGCATAATAAGTGGAACTTAACAAAGCTGGTGAAGGAAGCCAAGGTGGAGCTTAAGAGGTGGGACACACTGCAGTTGACGTAAATGTGGAGGGTCCAAGTGGTGAAAATGAATATTCTGCCAGGGTTCTTGTTTATGTTTCAGGCTCTCCCGATCCTTATACCAAAGGCTTTTGTTTGGAAATTGAACACGAACATTTCGTACTTTCTATGGGCGGGGAAGGTGCTGAGGGTCAGGAGGACCCTGCTGCACAAGCAGAGGCAGCAGGGTGGTTTGGCGTTGCCGTACCTGCTTCATTATTGTTCGGCGGCGAATGTGGATAAGGTGTGGCGATAGTGGGAAGATGAAGAGGTAGGATGGAGAATGAATCTTGTACGGGGTCTAGTTTGATGACTGTGGTGACGGCAGCATTGCCAAATGGCTGTGAGTAGGTATTCAGGAAGCCCGGTGGTGCAGTCAATGGCGAAGATCAGTTGAGGAGGCATTTTAGGATGGAAGGGATGTCAGTGTTAACGCCGCTGTGCGAGAATCATAGGTTTGAGCAGGTTGCCAGGATACACCCTGCAAGAGCGGCTGCTGCTTCCGGATGTGGAAGGGTAGGGAAGAATTGGGGATATATGCAAGTGGTGGGGGGGGGGGGGGGGGGGGGGAGGGGGGGGGGGGGGAAGCAGGTGGTGAAGATCATGGAGAAATGGGAAGGGGAGTTGAGAGGGGAGATCAATTGAGGAGTATGGAGTGAGGCACTGCGTAGGGTAAACGGGAGTTTCTCCTGTGCAAGGATGACCTGTGCAGTTGAAGATGGTGCACAGGGTGCATATGACTCGTGCGAGAATGAGTGAGTTCTTCCAGGTGTTAATTCCTGATTCTTTGTGGCCGGTCTGGACTCAATAAAATCTGAGATGGATTTGCAGGTATCATATCATTTAATAATAACTAACTTGCAAGGCTGACTCAATCCATAGGACCTCAGGACACACACACTGTCTTCTGAGAGCCCAGGATAAAGAGAACCTCAGGACAAAGGAACACTGGAGATATACTTCAAATTACATCAAGATTCGCATACAAACTTCCCATTGGTCATTTTACACACCTCCTGACCTGGCCATATATCCTAATTGGCTCACTTTTCCTGGGCCTCTTGTTACCCAGCATCCTTTTCACTATTCTCTCCACGAGGCAAAGCTCCCCTCCCCCTTCCTAGCCATGCTGTGCTCATCCCTTTGTTCTCTGTCTGTGAACACATTACCCTCAGGGTCCTACTGTCCATCATATTCGTTTGCTCACTTCCTCATTCCCTCCTTTTATCATTTCATGATAACCCACCGGTCCAAGCTGTAGCTGTGGCCCCTCAGCTAAGAAAACTCGTTGCTGCATTTCTAAATCCTATTGCAGCACCCCATCGGCCGCTGCACGCTCGTGAATCCTAACAGTCAAGACTCTAGGGGCGGCTATCTGTTCCAGCGCACCCTGCATTTTACACATCACACATTTAAGGATGGCCAGGCCCACAAAGATGCAGACGAGATAGTCAAGAGCATACCGGTTCTGCATGGCAAACAACCTGAGTTGAGATAATTCCTTGGTTATTGCCCCGAGGGCCCCCAAGGTTTCGTTGCCCAGGATGGTAAGGCCACAAATAACTGAACCTGCCCAGCGTGCCAACTGGTGGTGCAGTATCCACGCAGAGGGGCAAGGGACCGTAATAGGGACTAGAGTCCCGATAGCAATTTGGTGGGGAAATGGGGGCGACAAAACATTGGTCCTCGCTCCGTGTACAGGCTAGCATCACAATCAGTATATTGGTGAAGTAGGGATTCCCCAGTAGCCCTGTTCATCCAGCTTTGGAACGCCCATTCAGGCCTCCTAGCAATGCGGAAAGCCCTAGTTCCAACAGTGATATGAGAGACATTTGCCCAGCCGCAAAGGAACTGGATGCCTGGCGTCAGCGTGACACAAGTGGCATTGTAACCGGCGCATTGACCTGATGTCAGGGTTATGCAACACTTTGGATCAGTACAAGTGGAGAACAGACATGGTATATTCATTTTCATCTCTACCAGCAAACAGCCGTAACCCGGACTGCTGAAACAATTCTCGCACGACCGGGAGTCTCTATTGGGAGTGAAGTGGTTAGGTATATACGCCCTCCACCGTCGAAGCTTATCATACTGTGAGTGGGAATTATCCCGAGGAAGGGGAAGGCAAATAGCCGGTGGTGCGGAAGCCGGATCGTAAAGAAGAGTGACTTGCTCGGGTGGTGGCTCGGAACGCTGACAATGAACCACAGTTTCGGGGAGTTCCCCAAAGTGGTGAGACGGAAAATAACCTAGACGCCAATGCGGGGTTTGCGTAGCAGACAACCCATCCCTGGCCATACAAGTGGTGGTAGATCTAGTAGAAGAGATTCATACTGTCCAGGTTTCCCTCATTCCGGGTCCTAAATGAATTAAGTACATCTCCTGATAACCTACGTTCTGGTCGTGCCTCCCTTCTTACACGTTCCGTCCTCTTGCTATTCCTCCTCTCTCCCCACAACCTTTTCCTACCCCCCCCCCCCCCCCCCCCCCCACACGGTCTGATTTTACCTTTGTGGCACCAGTCTTATCACATCCAAAAGCAAATGCACATTTACTCCAAAAACAAGGCAATGTCCATGCAATGTTCCCGTCCCAATGCCGGGACTGATATAAGTGTTTCATGAGCTCTTCATTGTCCTTAAACTTGATAACCTTCCATGAGTCGATACTGTACCCTCGTACATGGGGGCATCGGAGAACGTCACCTCTGCAAAAGTGAAATGTCCTTGTAGTTTGGTCAGGATTACAGGTACTGACGGTGTTCCAAGTGAGGCGAAGCCGAAGACAGCACAATCCGTCATGCTCCACACCTGTAAAATAGCGCTGGGGAAGGGAGGCAGGTTAGTGACCGACCTTTTTACAATGGTGGAGGTGGACCCAAGCACTAAGCCCATCCACTTTGACTGCAGTGGGGGTGGTAAGGAGGACTTGGAAGGGCCCCTCCCATCGTGGCTCTGACCCTTTCCGAGTCCAATTTTTGATCATGACATAACTACCAGGCTGCACTGAGAGCAAGCTATGTGATAGGGACGGTGACGGGTGATCTGCGCAGACCTGGCCATGGAGCTCCTTGAGGACGTTAGTGATGGCTAGAACATGGTTAGTCCTTTCTTTAGTCAGATGGTGAAACCCGACCAATCTGGGAACAGGCAGGTTGCAAGGTGTTCTAATGGGCCTGCCGTAAAAGATCTCAGCAGGAGAGCCAGGCCGATCCTGCAGGTGTGACCCACAGCTGAAAGAGGGCAACGGGGAGCAACTTAAGCCATGTCAGTCCCGTGTCCGTTCTTAATTTAGCCAATTTAGTTTTGAGGGTCTGATTGTGTCTCTCAACCAACCCGGCCGCCTGCGGTCTGTACGCACAGTGTAACTGCTGGCGTATGCCCAACTGGGAGCAGAACTCCTTGTTAATCTGTCCAATAAAATGAGGCCCGTTATCAGAACTTAACTGAGCCAGTATTCCGTATATAAACACCTCATCACATTTTTACAGCCTCTGGCTCTCCGTCCTCTTCCGTCTGGTGCGATGGTCACCAGTAACGAGATGTCATCTTTGGTGAATAATGATGGGCCAAGCCTATCGGCAGCATCCGAGCCATAGCCAGCGTACAACACATATTAAGGCATCCAATGATTATGCAGTATACAATTATAATAACAAGTATTATCGATCCATGCATCAGGTAAAACCCCATGACCGAGCTATGAGAGAACACTGAGCTGAATCCGACAAGATAGATAGCCATCCTCAATGCTACCGTGTTGCCCTTAGGATTTATATCCTTCTTATAGTTATACTGACTAGCAACTATCCCTCAGCCTTGTCATTCGTATGTACATGTCATGATTTGTAAACTGTGCAGGAAAAGCAATGGTAAATGCATCCATCTCGCAGACCAGTGTTGATAGACCTTTTGTGATGCGCTTTCCTCAAGTCCAATCACCGTGAACCATAGCTGGCGCCTCTCAGGAAGGTAACACAATAGCCATTTCCGGTTGTTCCACTACCTCCAAGGCATCTGACTACCTCGGGGTAGTAGCACCATAGAAGCTTCCTCATGTCCCTTAAAAACAGCACAAAACTCATTCCATCAGTAACCAAAAAGGGCTTTTGTCCATCACTGGCTGTTATGTGTCCCATTTTTCCGTCATCCAAATTGCTTTCCATTTCTCATTGGAATGGTAAATTATGATATCATGTACCACCCACTGATCCCCTTGCTTCATTAATTTAAGAGGTTCAATTGATCCTGCTTGTATTCCTAACTTCCACATTAATGTCTAACATTGTCGTGAACCATGCATGTCTGCCAACCCCTGGTTTACATGAGATAATAGCTCAGTTTTCTTCAAACCCCTGTTGTCTGTTATCATTTTCCTTACAGCATGGAGTGTATACTTGCCATTATTCGGTTTTTTTTGTTAAACACCACTCACACACTTAGTACAGTTAACTTTTTGTGGTTACAACCCAATTGAATTTATACATAACAGTCCCTAACAATTTACAGGACATTTCATCTGTAATAACTGTTATACTCTCCAATGCTATATTGGTTGCTGCATTGGTTACAATTCCCCTCGCGGCAACAAGTTGCCAAAATTCTAGACTATTGTTATTTAAAATACGGGAGTTCCTCGTCAGTCGCTGCTGTCTGCCGAGACCCTTAATAAATCCACCGCGTAATACGTCCTTCCTGGAGACCACAGATCACCCATCAGCTAACGTCCCGTTAGAGATGTCTGACCGGAGGTTTCAGTATTCAGTAATAATTTGATATTTTGATTTGTTGCTAACCCGTAAGGTTTTTCTTCCGGGCTCTATCATTTAATTCCCTCAAACATGTAGCCAATTGTATCATTAGTTTTTTTCCCATACTGTCTGAAACATTCTTCTGCAGAGTGTTGTTCAGGTTCTTCATCTGTATTATTGTTGCTTTATCTGAAACTGAAATGAACAGGTCAAAGGCAGAGAGGGCCCTATTTCTTGATTTGTATCTTCCTATCCTTGCTTGGATATTCCAGAAGTACCATCTCCAGGACTTCCGGATTTCCATTGCCACCATTCCTCTTTTTCTAACTCAGTGATTCAATCAGGTTGAAACTTTTCCTGATACATTTTGGATATTGCTACTGCGTCTACTTCAACGTTTTTAATTCTGATTGTGACAGGATAAGTTCCGAACATAATATTTTCACTGATTCATCTGTCCTATTGATGCTGCTAACAGGTTTCAATTCACTGGCATCCTGACACCCACACCCAAACATTCATTTTTCCCTTGTCTGAGCGAATTGGGGATATGATCTATCCTATGGCACGGCATCATTGCAGTGATACAGTCTCTAACACTGTTAGGCTCATTTTACATCCCCAGGTCATCCCAACAGCATAAACCATGTACTTCCTCACAAATCGATACCACAAGTCTGTCACTTGTCCACAAGCTTGCACAGCTTTTTAGAGTCACATTGTTGTCGGCCAAATAATCCTTGCAGTAATTGCACGTTGTCATTAATCTACCATCCCACTTACACTGACACTTCTTGGATTCAAAATCCCCCCTGTGGTCACAAACCTTAATCATTAAAGTTGCCTGATATTTCACAAAACAATCATGACAAAACTGAATGCCCCAAATCTCCCTGGGGGCTGCAGCATCCCATCGCTGTCTTTGCAAATGCATTATCAATTCTCCTGAATACCCAGTATCTGACCGTCTCCTGGGTCTCATATGACTACTACCAGTCCAAACAATCGGGCTACAGAATGCCCCACAGTCCTGACATGCTGTTTCCTGATGCTCACTGTGAACCATTTTAAACTGAGGGCCATTAATCACCGCCCTTGTTCTATCATTCCATACATTTAAATCTTTACTGATTACATTCCTACGCTCATTGCCCTTAGGCTGCCGAAGGAGTATCATAATTCCTCTGTTATTGTTCAATTTGACCACGGGGGATTAAGGGATTGGGGCTGGGGGGTTGAGACTGGAGCGGATCCGCCATGCCAACCCTTTGATTTCGTCGAGACAATCTCACCTGATCAAATGCGAGTGATAAGACTGTTAGCAGAATATGAGACAGAGGAAAATCGATACGGCAAGTTTTATCTATTCATATCGTGGGCCCATTTCCTTTTTCCCCTTCTGAGAGCAGTCCAATTCTGATTTTGCAGATGAAAGGCAAGGATCTAGAGAAATCCCGGGTTTCGGCACCAAATGTTAATCCATGATTCTTTGTGGACGGTCTGGACTCAATAAAATCTGAGATGGATTTGCAGGTATCATATCATTTAATAATAACTAACTTGCAAGGCTGACTCAATCCATAGGATCTCAGGACACACACACTGTCTTCTGAGAGTCCAGGATAAAGAGAACCTCAGGACAAAGGAACACTGGCGATATACTTCAAATTACATCAAGATTCGCATACAAACTTCCCATTGGTCATTTTACACGCCTCCTGACCTGGCCATATATCCTAATTGGCTCACTTATCCTGGGCCTCTTGTTACCCAGCATCCTTTTCACTATTCTCTCCATGAGGCAAAGCTCCCCTCCCCCTTCCTAGCCATGCTGTGCTCATCCCTTTGTTCTCTGTCTGTGAACACATTACCCTCAGGGTCCTACTGTCCATCATATTCGTTTGCTCACTTCCTCACAGGGGGTAGTAGACAAGTGTGAGAGGTGTGGGCGGCGGGCAATGAATCACGCACACATGTCGGGATTGTGAAAAATTGGGAAGATTCTGGGCGGGAATGTTCGCGGTCTCAGCCAGTACAATGGAGGAGGTGGACCTGGACCCTTTGCTGCCGATATTTGGGGTTTCAGAGAAGCTGGAGCTCATGGAGATAAGGAAGGCCGATGTTGTGGCCTTCGCCGCTCCGATTGCACGGTGGCGAAGTTTACTGGAATGGCAGTCGGCATCGCCACCAGGGGTAGAGGCATGGTTGGGTGACCAGTATCGCTTCCTGTGGTTGGAGAAGATAACGTAAGAGTTAAGGGGCTCTGCAGAGGGTTTGAAAAAAAGGTGGGGGGATCTTTGTGACCGGTGCTTGAGAAGCTGTTCGTTGGGGTGGGCGGTAGAAAAAGGGGGTGAAATTTGTACAGACTGTATAGCTGATTGCTGGAAAGTATGTTTCCCGGGGTGTTTACGTGTTGTAACCTGTTTTAATACATGTTTGTAATAAAATACAATGAAACTAAATGGCTGAGGGCCTCGGTAGATGTGACCCAGTACCAGGCTGACCAAGATGAGGCACTACGGTACATGTCCTGCTCTCAGTTTGGAATGGCCGAGACGCTGCAGAGGTTGACCCAGTCGCAGGTGGGCATTACCGAGTCACTGCAGAATATGGCTCAATCACTGAGGAGCATCACCGAGGGCATTGACACCATGGTGCAGACATTGGGGAGACCAGGACTGGCAAAGCCAGATTACACAGGGGCAGGCAGGGCTCAATCCAGCTATCCCGCCATCCCGAGGTGAATCCCAGGGCCCAGGACGAGACGAGGCTGGATGACATCCCGGACCAATCCTATGGACTGGTGACAGTGGCCAGAAGCTCCTCAGAGTTCCATCCCTCTGACGAAGCTGTGTCTCACAGCCAGCACCTGGAACAGGTCAGCTTGGCTGTGCATGTGCCACTGACAAGTGCACCGACGCCTTCCTCCTGCAGAGCCTTCAGAGGATGCCCGCCAGGGGCAATCGACGGCCATGGGGTGTGGTAAGCAGCTGGCTGCCTCCACCTCTGATGTGCAACCCAGGTGTACACCTAGACCTAGCAGTAGAGCAAGGAAGGCCAAGCATATTGAGGGTCACTGAGGGCACGGGGGAGGGGGGTGGGGCAAGGAGTGGAGTGTGTGTTGGGTGGGGGGAATAATGGGGGCGGCATCATCGGGAGTGGGCTGTGGTGTACATTTGTATGAGGAACATTAAAATACCCTCACCACAATCAGTATGACACCTCTGGCTCTTTGTTCCGCAATGCGGGCCGACCACCAATCCTATGCTTCATCCCCCAAGACAGGCACCTTGCCCCACGCCCTTCACTTAACACGCCTTGCCACGTACATCCAGCCGCGGAATTATGCCCGGGGCTGGGGACCATCCTTTAGGTGGCTGCTTCGTCGGTGGTGCTGTCTCCCGCAGTGTCCAAGCACAGTGTCCGTGCACCAAGAACAGTGTTCATGCATCAAGGTGTGATTGGGATGCTAGGCAATGAGCCCCTCATGCTACATGGCCCGCCAACCAACAGGGATACACTTGGAATGTGTGAAGTGCACACTTAACCACGATTGCCAGAGGCCTCCGCGGTCAGTGGGATTTATGGGTGTTCAGTGGGATAAACAGGCAGGGACTCAGATTGCCCTAGAACGGGAACATACGGTCCAAGGGTTGGCATGGCGGATCCGCTCCAGTCTCAACCCCCCAGCCTCAATCCCTTAATCCCCCGTGGCGGCCCAACCTCAAACCGGACTGCACCTTCCCGGTTGCCCCCCCCCCCCGCCTCCAAGTGCAGGGGCAGCATGCCCAGTGCCCCCAGGCTCATTGCCTGTGAGCAAAGATGGCTGCTCACCGCCTCGGCTTTCCGCATGGCAAATGGTTTGGCACCCGCCGCGGTTCTCATTTTCGACCTCTCCCGCTATTCACCACCCTCGTTGCGCTTGAGCGAGCGCGTAACAAGGCCAGAGAATTGGGCCCAAAGCATTTGACAATCAGCCAATCTCCCCGCAGAAGGAGCATTCTGGTTGACTCATGATTTTGGGCACATGTGAAACCCATGCTTGGTTTTTTGTTTCCAATTAAGGGCCAATTTAGCATGACCAATCGACCGACCCTGCACATCTTTGGGCTGTGGGCATGAGACCCGCACAGACATGGGGAAAATGTGCAAACTCCACATGACAGTGACCCGGGCCGGGATCAAACCTCGGCAGCATGAGGGAGCAGTGTTAACCACTGTGCCGCCATGTCGCCCCACTTGTATTTTTATTATGGTCGTGCACCGAACACTTTTCCTTTCTCCGTATCCCCCATTTAGTGTGTGAATGCAAAAAGGAATGAACATTGTGAACCCCTCTTGCGAGTGTGTGTAAAAATAAACCAACCATTTTATTTCCATCTTCCCTCGAGTTTGTTGTGCAAGTTAATAACAGAGGATTGGAACATTTCCAAATTCAAGAGTTAAGACCATAAGACCATAAGACATAGGAGTGGAAGTAAGGCCATTCGGCCCATCGAGTCCACTCCGCCATTCAATCATGGCTGATGGGCATTTCAACTCCACCTACCAGCATTCTCCCCGTAGCCCTTAATTCCTCACGACATCAAGAATTTATCTATCTCTGCCTTGAAGCCATTTAGCGTCCCGGCCACCCCTGCACTCCGCGGCAATGAATTCCACAGGCCCACCACTCTCTGGCTGAAGAAATGTCTCCGCATTTCTGTTCTGAGTTTACCCCCTCTAATTCTAAGGCTGTGCCCACGGGTCCTCGTCTCCTCGCCTAACGGAAACAGTTTCTTTGCGTCCACCCTTTCTAAGCCATGTATTATCTTGTAAGTTTCTATTAGATCTCCCCTTAACCTTCTAAACTCCAATGAATACAATCCCAGGATCCTCAGCCGTTCATCATATGTTAGACCCGCCATTCCAGGGATCATCCGTGTGAATCTCCGCTGGACACGCTCCAGTGCCAGTATGTCCTTCCTGAGATGTGGGGCCCAAAACTGGACACAGTACTCCAAATGGGGCCTAACCAGAGCCTTCTAAAGGGTCAGTAGCACATCACTGCTTTTATATTCCAACCCTCTTGAGATAAATGACAACATTGCATTCGCTTTCTGAATCACAGATTCAACCTGCATGTTTACCTTTAGGGAATCCTCGACTAGCACTCCCAGATCCCTTTGTACTTTGGCATTATGAATTTTCTCACCGTTTAGAAAGTAGTCTATGCTTGGATTCTTTTTTCCAAAGTGCAAGACCTCACATTTTCTCACGTTGAATTGCATCAGCCATTTCCTGCACCACTCTCCCAAACTGTCTAGATCCTTCTGCAGCCTCCCCACTTCCTCAGCACTACCTGCCTGACCACCTAACTTCGTATCATCGGCAAACTTCGCTAGAATGCCCCCAGTCCCTTCATCCAGATCATTAATATATATGGTGAACAGCTGCGGCCCCAACACTGAACCCTGTGGGACACCGCTGGTCACCGGCTGCCATTCCAAAAAAGAACCTTTTATCCCAACTCTCTGCCTTCTGTCAGACAGCCAATCCTCAACCCATGCCAGTAGCTCACCTCGAACACCATGGGCCCTCACCTTACTCAGCAGCCTCCTGTGTGGCACCTTATCAAAGGCCTTTTGGAAATCCAGATAGACCACATCCACTGGGTTTCCCTGGTCTAACCTACTTGTCACCTCCTCAAAGAATTCTAACAGGTTCATCAGGCACGACCTCCCCTTACTAAATCCATGTTGACTTGTTCTAATCCGACCCTGCTCTTCCAAGAATTTAGAAATCTCATCCTTAACGATCGATTCTAGAATTTTACCAACAACCGAGGTTAGGCTAATTGGCCTATAATTTTCCATCTTTTGTCTTGATCCTTTCTTGAACAAGGGGGTTACAACAGCGATCTTCCAATCGTCCGGGACTTTCCCTGACTCCAGTGATTTTTGAAAGATCTCAACCAACGCTTCCGCTATTTCTTCAGCCACCTCCCTCAGAACTCTAGGGTGTAGCCCATTGGGGCCAGGAGATTTGTCAATTTTAAGACCTTTTAGCTTTTTTAGCACCATCTCTTTTGTAATGGCAACCATACTCAACTCAGCCCCCTGACCCTCTATAATTTTTGGGATATTACTCATGTCTTCCACTGTGAAGACAGACGCAAAGTACTTATTAAGTTCTCCAGCCATTTCCTCGTCTCCCATCACTAGCCTTCCGGAATCAGTTTGAATTGGCCCAATGTCTACTTTGGCCTGTCGTTTGTTTCTTATGTATTGAAAGAAACTTTTACTATCATTTCTTATATTACTGGCTAGCCTGCCTTCATATTTGATCCTCTCCTTCCTTATTTGTCTCTTTGTTAACCTCTGTTTGTTTTTGTAGCCTTCCCAATCTTCTGATTTCCCAGTGCTTTTGGCCACTTTATAGGATCTCTCTTTTTCTTTGATACATTTCCTGACCTCCTTTGTCAGCCATGGCTGTCTAATCCCTCCCCGGATAATCTTTCTTTTCTTGGGGATGAACCTCTGTACAGTGTCCTCAATTATGCATACAAACTCCTGCCATTTTTGCTCTGCTGTCTTCCCCACTAGGGTCTGCTTCCAGTCGATTTTCGCCAGTTCCTCTCTCATGCCCTCGTAATTACCTTTATTTAACTGTAACACCATTACATCCGATTTTGCCTTCTCTCTTTCAAACTGCAGACTGAACTCAACCATATTATGATCGCTGCTTCCTAAGTGTTCCCTTACTTTAAGATCTTTTATAAAGTCTGGTTCATTACATAGCACTAGGTCCAGAATAGCCTGCTCCCTTGTGGGCTCCATGACAAGCTGTTCCAAAAAGCCATCTTGTAAGCATTCCATGAATTCCTTTTCTTTGGATCCACTGGCTACGTTATTTACCCAATCCACCTGCATATTGAAGTCCCCCATGATCACCGTGACCTTGCCTTTCTGACATGCCTTTTCTATTTCCCGGTACATGTTGCGCCCCTGGTCCTGACCACTGTTAGGAGGTCTGTACATAACTCCCATTATGGTTTTTTTGCCTTTGTGGTTCCTCAATTCTACCCACACAGACTCCACATCATCCGACCCTATGTCGTTTAGTGCCATAGATTTAATTTTGTTCTTAACTAACAAGGCAACCCCACCCCCTCGGCCCACCTCCCTGTCTTTTCGATAGGTTGTATATCCTTGGATGTTTAACTGCCAGTCCTGAACCCCCTGCAGCCATGTCTCTGTGATGCCTACCACATCATAATCATTCACGATGATCTGTGCCATTAGTTCGTCTACTTTGTTACAAATGCTACGAGCATTCAGGTAAAGTGCCTTAATGCTAACTTTCTTATCATTACAGATATTGGAAGTCCTAAGATGTCCAAAGTTATCCTTCCTTTTTGTTGAATTCCTAGTCTGCCTCAAGCTTAAATCCACCTGCCTACATGTTATCCTCCTGCGTATCTTGCCATTTAACTCCATGCTCCCTGTCGCTTTCACTTTCCCTTCCCCCCCAACTCAGAAGTTTAAAGTCCTACTGACCACCCTATTTATCCTCTTCGCTAGAACACTGGTTCCAGATTGGTTCAGTTGGAGACCGTCCCAACGGTACAGATCCCCCCGGTTCCAAAACTGATGCCAATGTCCCATGAAGTGGAATCCCTCTTTCCCACACCAATCCCTTAGCCACGTGTTTACTTCCCTAATTTTCTTGTCCCTATGCCAATTGGCACGTGGCTCGGGCAGTAATCCGGAGATTGTGACCCTTGAGGACCTGTATTTCAATTTTCTTCCTAGTGCTTGATAGTCCCCGAACAGGTCCTCCACTCTAGCTTTACCTATGTTGTTAGTCCCAACGTGGACCACAACAACTGGATCCTCCCCCTCCCGCTCCAATATCCTTTCAAGCCGGTCAGAGATGTCCTGCACCCTGGCACCGGGCAGGCAACACACCATGCGAGACTCCCGATCCGGCTTGCATAGGATACTATCTGTCCCCCTAATTATAGAATCCCCTATAACAACTACTTGTCTTTTTACTCCCCCCTCTTGAATGGCCTTCTGCACCATGGTACCGTGGTCAGCTGGCTCATCCTGTCCAGAGCCCTTTTCCTCATCCATACAGGGAGCAAGAGTCTCATACCTGATGGACAAGGTCAAGGGCTGAGGCTCCTGCACTCCTGAACTCAGGTTCCCCCTGCCTGCCTCACTAACAGTCACACTCTGAAGTCCCTGATCACTTACTGAATGTGAATTACTTAATCTCCCAGGTGTGACTGCCTCCTGAAACAAAGTGTCCAGGTAACTCTCCCCATCCCGGATGTGCCGCAGTGTTTGAAGCTCAGATTCCAGATCATCAACTCTGAGCCGGAGTTCTTCCAGCAAACAACACTTGCTGCAGATGTGGTCATTGCCATTCACAAGGGGAACAGCCAGCTCCCACATCATACAGCTACAGCACATCACCTGCCCAGCCATCTCTGATTAGTTAATTAATTTATTACTTTGTATAAATTTCAGTTTAAAAAAAAAACAAACTTGGATACCTCTGCTATAGTCTTTTTCAACCTAGTTCTGGTTAACAAATATGAAAAAGAAAAATAATAATGTAATAAGGCACTCACCTGCTCACCCCAATGGGTCTTATTATTAGGTTACAGGAGGAGGGCGGGTGGGAGACACTACACGTGTAGTGTCTCGGGTGCTTGACTTCCGTCGAACACCTTGGGTCACTGATGCAGGTGCACCTTCAACTTACGCTGACCGCACTGCACGTATGCAAATCTCCCCGGAACAGCCAATCAGAAGCTCTGCTCTGCTGCCCCCTGCTGGATCAAGAGTTGGAGAATATACGTCACCATTTATAAAAGGGGGAAATCAATCAGAAGATAAATACATCTTTCTGTTTTCAGCCAGATAGAGAGTGGGGAAATCGAGGCAGTTAAAGTTGATCCTTTTCCTGTCCGTGTTTGCTTCCCTGAAGGAATGGATTTTCGATTCTGGACTTTGGACGTATGTGAAACCATCATTCTTATTTTGTCTGTGGCCTTTGTCCTGTACCGCTTTCTTTCACTAATCCCTGTTTTATTGTAAGAATACAAAAAAGGGGCGAGGGTGTAAATGTTGTGAACCCTCTTCCTACATTTTGAGTTGTGTAAAATAAACAAACTTTTGTGAGGGCCACGAAGAATCCAGCACGAGTTGCAGAATAGCAAGAAATAACATTTATTTACAACTACATATATATACACAACAGCAGCAGCAGTACTCTCTTGCTGATCATTCCTCTCTAGTTGGTTCCATACTGGCCAGCTCTATTTATGCAGGGACTCTGCTAATGATTTCTCCACTGCCCTCATTGGGGAAGCTCATAGTCCCTAAAGATTGTGGGATTGCCATTAGTCCCCAGCCACTGGTAAGCAGACAGGTTATAACATCCCTCCCCCCGAAAGTCCAAGGAATCCACCGAAGACCCTGGCGAAGGGGGGAGTCGGACTCGTTTTGCCGCATTTGCACGAGGCACTGGATCGGGCAGCATGTAACGAGACGGAGAATAGCACTTCCGTGATGAACGGCGGTTAACGGTTGTACATCCACGGCCCATGGGAGGACTCCCCCTCTAAGGCGTCCTGCGTCTCCATCTCGGAGTCAGAGTCCACTGCCTCCGTCATCTCGGCATCCCTATCTCCACGCGATTCTTCAACAACCTGCGCAGGCTTTTGAGTGCGGCACTAGAGGAAGATTGAGGAATACTCTCCACTGTGTCTGGTCTCTGTGGCTGTAGAAGTGAGCTCTGGGGCGGGGAATCTTTGGAAGAAATGGTCTTCTGGACCGAACGTGGTCTACATGCTTGCACTAGAGACAACGCTGGGCTTGCAGCTGGTAAGAGATAGGGCCAGTTCGGCGAAAGATAACGCCAGGGACCCACTGGGTACCATCAGAAAAATTTTGAACAAGCACTGGGTCACTGGGCGCAAACAGAATCGACCAATGCCGAGAAAGGCCATGTCCCTGCTGTTCTTGAGTGCGCCAATGTCCGGGGAAACCATGCTTAGGCGGGTGCGAAGTCTCCGGCCCATTTGGAGTTCCACGGGAGCTACCCCAGTCACCGTATGTTGAATGGTCCTGTATGAAAACAAAAAATGAGCCAGTCTCGTGTCCATATACCCGGAAGATAGCTTCTTTAGGCTCAGTTTGAATGTCTGCACTTCGCACTCCGCCAACCCATTGGAAGCCGGGTGGTAAGGGGCAGTGCGGATATGGCGTATACCGTTCATCTTCATGAAGCTTGCAAACTCCCCACTTGTGAACCGAGTGCCGTTGTCCGTTGAAAGACAAATGCAACTTCTCGATTGTTGCGTCTACCATCTTATGCATCTCTAACCATTTAGACTGGGCATCGATTAATAGAAGGAACATGGATCCTTGAAAAGGGCCGCCAAAATCCCCATGCAAGTGCGCCCAAGGCCGCCCTGGCCATTCTCAGTGATGTAGGAGCGCGGCCGGCAGAAACTTCTGATGCTCCTGGCAAATGGAGCAGTTTTGGGCCACCTTCTCAATGTCGGTGTTGAGGCCTGGCCACAAGACATAACTCCGGGACAACATTTTCATTTTGGTCACACCCGGATGTCCATTGTGCAAGTCCCTTAATATCAACTCCTGTCCTCTTTCCGGGACAATCACACGTGTTCCCCACAAGAGGATACCATCTTCCATACTAAATTCTGACAGCTTGGAGTAAAATGCCCACAACTCGCCTGGGAGCTGTCTATGCTGCCACCATACAGGACTATGTACTGAACCTTTGACAGGACTGACTCCGTCTCGGGTCCACTCACGGATCTGTGATGCCGTGACAGGCAAGGAGTCCATAGAATTTAGGGTTGCAACCACCTCACCAGTCGTGGGGGTCGACATGGGGCCGGTCGACAAAGGCAATCGGCTCATTGCGTCGGCATTCACTATCTGGGTCCCTTGTATAAGCTCCAGAGAATACGCGTAGGCAGCAAGCAACAAAGTCCAGCGCAGGATCCGTGCGGAAGCAATGGGCAGTATTGGCTTATGCTCTCTGAAAAGTCCCAGCAGAGGCTTATGATCAGTCACAATAGTGAAGTGGAGGCCACACACATACTGGTGGAAGCGTTTCACCGCAAAGACCACTGCCAGGCCCTCTTTCTCAATCTGCGCATTCTTCTTTTCCGCTGCAGTCAATGTGCGGGAGGCGAAAGCTATTGGCCGCTCGGCCCAATTCTCCATCGTGTGGGACAGGACGGCCCCAATACCACACAGGGATGCATCACACGTGGTGAGCAAAGGCTTTCCAGGGTCATTGTGGGTTAGTAACCCCGATGACAACAATTGTCGTTTTACCCGCCGGAAAGCGGTTTCTTGCGGCTGACCCCAAACCCAGGTGTGATTCTTCTTTAGCAGAAGGTGCAACAGGGCCAGCGTAGTTGCCAGATTGGGGAGGAACTTCCCGTAATAGTTTATGAGGCCGAGAAAAGAACGAAGATGCGAAGTGTCAGTCGGGGCGGAGGCCTGTTGAATTGTGCGCACATTCTTTGCAACGGGGTGCAAATCTTTGCGGTCCACACGATAACCCAGGTAGACTACTTCCTTCGCTTGAAAGACGCACTTTGTACGACGTAAACGGACTCCAGCCTCTGAAAATCGTCTATTGACAGCCCCCAAATTTTCTAAATGTTCCTGCTCCTGTTCCCAGTAATCAAAACGTCGTCTGAGTCAGTGTTCTTCAAACCCGGGGGCGAGTGTCGGGAGGGTCGTGGAGCCGTCATTCGTCGCGTTCCCAATCACGCAAATCAGCAGCCTTTTAATAACGGCTGCAAGCGGCCTTCAAAATGGCCACGAACATGTAAAAAAAATTTGGCCGCATTGCACGTGCGCGCACGATCATCGGCGCGCATGCGCAGTGCGGCCGCTATTTTTTTTAAACGGTTGCAGCTTTTTGTTTTACAAGTTCGGGGGAGGTTTTATTCATTAAATTTTTTTTTTCATTTATTTTATTGCTTTTATTTTTTTTACAAGTTCGGGGGGGGGGGGGTTTATTCATTTATTTTATTTATTTAATTTTTATTTTTTTCATTTACTATATTCATTTTATTTTTTTACAAGTTCGGGGTGTTTTATTTGATAAAATTTTACTGGAAAAAAATGCAGAACTTTGGACAGATGGAGACTCCATACTTTCCGACACCAGAAGGCTTAACCTTCATCCAACAGGTTCCATTGGAGGAGCCTGTAGGAGGGCCAAAGGGACCCAAAATCATTTCCTCCATTTTTGTCAGCAGCAAACAAGGTAAGAGAAAATGGTTGGTCGCGCAGGTCGGCCGGCTTGGGTCGCGAAGGTCGGTCGGCGTGGGTCTCGAAGGTCGGCAGGGTTGGGTCCCGAAGGTTGGCGGTTGGTAAAAATGGAGCCCGGAAAAAAAAGTTTGAAGAACACTGGTCTAAGTAGACAGTTACACGCAGTAGACCTCTCAAGATGCCCTCCATGATGCGTTGAAAGATAGCGCAGGCAGAGGATACCCCAAAGGGCAACCGTGTATATTCATACAGGCCCCAGTGTGTATTAATAGTTACATATGGCCGGGAGGCAGGGTCCATCCCCAACTGTAGGGAGGCGTGACTCATAACTAATTTCGTGAACAAGAGTTCGCCTGCAAGCTTCGTGTGGAGATCTTCTATGCGGGGCATCGGATATCAGTTGAGCCGCAGTCACTGCAAATCTATAGTCGCCGCACAATCGAACTGTGGCATCTGGCTTCATTACAGGTACAATTGGCGCTGCCCAGTCAGCGAAACGGACGGGCCTGGCAATACCCAAGGACTCCAAACGAGTGAGTTCCCCTTCTACCTCGAGCAAGGCGTAAGGCACCGGTGGGCCCGGAAATAGCGCGGCGTGGCTCCTGGTTCGAATTGGATACGGGCTACGGCCCCTTTTATTTTCTCCAAACCGGGCTGGAATCCATGAGTACCGTCCTAGTACCTCCATTAACCCTACAGAACCTGTTTGGAGGATGTGCTGCCACTGCAGCTGCAAATGGCGCAACCAGTCCCGACCCAACAGGCTGGGCCCGTGATCGCGCACTACGATAAGTGGAAAACGCCCCTCCTGGCGTCCATAAACAACAGGGGTCATCGTAGTTCCTGCAATGTCCAATGGATCCCCCGTGTAGGTGGCCAACCTGGCCTGTGTATCGGTTAATGTAAGGGTCTGTATACTCTGCTTGATGTGGCCGAATGTCCTCTGGGCAATCATGGAGACTGCCCGTTCTCCACTCTCTTGGGACAATACTATTTGAATGGCCTGTTGAATAGTCAATGTTGGCTTGGCTAACAACTTTCTCGAGGTGGCCGTGCTGTTAATATTGATGCACTATCAGTTACGCCAGGACGAGAGTAGAGCGTAATCGAGGCTATATTACGCAGAGATGTGTAGCCTCCCGCAGCTGCTGCCGAAATGGCTGCAGCTTGGAGAGCTCACACATTTATACTCCGCCTACTGTGTGGAGCCAGCAGGCAGGGATCTACCCTCGTACCTGTAGGGCAGGAGCTTTACCGTAATGCACCTCATATGCGATATATACAATACAACAGTGGTGACTATCACATTCACCCTCTGTTAAAAAAAAGTCTAGCTGGGGTGGTGGAAAACTATTTACATGCAGGTGTTTAACATTTTAGGAAAAGTTTACAAATTCAGACGATCGGGTGCCTTGATCCTTCGATGCGAGTGCCGCAGTCCCGGTGGTGATGCAGGCGTCGGTTCGGTTGTCGGTGATTCCGGGAGCGTGTCATCCTCATCTTCATACCCGGGTGGGACCAACGGGAGGACGGATCGTCCTGGAGCGGGGTCTGTGGTGAGATGCACTGGGAGGAGGGAGGGTGGCACCGGGGCAGGGGGGAGGGGGTGTGTGGGGACACAGCTGCCGCCAGGTCCCTGAGGGAGACTGTGTCTTGGCGGCCGTCGAGGTACGCCATGCAGGCATACTTGCGGAGAACGGGTCCTGGAGCTGCCAGCCATGTTGGGAGCGAAACCCCGGAGGTGGACCTCCTGGGGAAGGCAAAAAGACGTTCATGGGGGGGTTTCATTAGTCACAGTGCAAAAGAGCGACCGAATGGAGTGAAGGACATCGGGGAGGACGTCCTGCCAGCGGGAGGCCAGGAGTTTCCTGGACCGTAGGGCCAGCTGGACGGCATTCCAGACCGTCCCATTCTCCCGCTCCACCTGCCAGTTTCCCTGGGGGTTTTAGCTGGTCGTCCTGCTCAAGACAGTGCCCCTGCTGAGCAGGTACTGGCACAGCTCATCGCTCATAAATGAGGATCCCCGGTCGCTGTGGATGTAGGCGGGGAAACTGAACAGAGTAAAGATGGTGTTGAGGGCTTTGATGACGGTGGCAGACGTCATATCGGGGCATGGGACGAAGAAGGGGAATCTGAAGTATTCGTCGACCACGTTAAGAAAGTACCTGTTTCGGTCGGTGGGGGGAGGGTCCCTTTGAAATCCACGCTGAGGCGTTCAAAGGGGCAGGAGGCCTTCACCAGGTGCGCTCGGTCTAGCCGGTAGAAGTGCGCTTTACACTCCGCGCAAACCTGGCAATCTCTGGTAATAGTCCTGACCTCCTCGATGGAGTAGGGCAGATTTCGGGCATTTACGAAGTGAAACAAACGGCTGACCCCGGGTGACAGAGATCATTGTGTAGGGCCCTGAGACAGTCCACATGTGCGCTGGCCCATGTACCTCGGGATAGGGCATCAGGGGGCTCGTTGAGCTTGCGGTACAAAATCTCGTAATTGTAGGTGGAAAGCTCAAGATTTTATCATTTCTGATCTTGCCCCGCTGTGTGTTGCTGAACATGAAAGCAACCGACCGTTGGTCAGTGAGGAGAGTGAATCTCCTGCCAGCCAGGTAATCCCTCCAATGCCGCAGAGCTTCTACTATGGCTTGGGCCTCCTTCTCAATGGAGGAGTACTGGATTTCGGAGGCATGAAGGGTGCGCGAAAAGAATGCCACGGCCTTGTCTGCCTGGTTGAGGGTGGCGGCCAGAGCAATGTCTGATGCATCTGGAAGGGGAGCATCTCATCGACTGCGTGCATCGCGGCCTTGGCGATGTCGGCCGTTATACGGTTGAAGGCCTGGTGAGCCTCGGCCATCAGTGGGAAAACGGTGGAGTGAATGAGTGGGCGAGCCTTGTCCACATAGTTAGGGACCCACTGAAGTCTATGTCCTGGATGGTGAGGGTGGCGGTGCAGTCCCCCCGAATTGCCACGGAGTGGGATCCGGAGGCCAGGGAGATTTTCTGGTTAATGGGGTGTACCGTGAGGGAGCAGCGCCTTAGCGTATCGGGGTGGATGAAGCTCTCAGTGCTCCCGGAGTCCAGAGGGCATGATGTCTCGTGCCCATCGACTTTCACTGTCGTCGACGCGGTCGCGAGGTTGTGCGGTCGGGACTGGTTGATCGTGATGGAGGCGAGACGCGGCTGGTCGGCGGCGGTTGCAGGCGATGAGCGGCCCGATGAGGTGCCCGATAAGCAGGGCTCCTAGGGCAGGGAGGATGGCGGCACCCACAGGACGTACGTGGCGGGCGGCGTTAAAGATGACAGCGCCCACGGGCCGAATGCGTCCTGAGGCAGACAAGATGGCAACGTCCAGGGGCCGCATGTGTTGTGAGGCGAGCAAGATGGCGAGCAAGATGGCGGCACCCACGGGCCGCACGTGGTCTGAGGCGAGGAAGATGGCGGCGCCCACGGGTCGCACATAGGAAGTGCAGGGACAATAGCGGCAATCGAGTGGGCCTGGCACACAGCAGCGAAATGTCCTTTCTTTCCGCAGGCCTTGCAGAGCGGGCTCCGCGCCGGGCAGCGCTGCCGGGGGTGTTTTGTCTGTCCGCAGAAGTAGCACTTGGATCCCGTGGGGTTGGTTGGCTGCCGCGCGGCGCAGGCCTCGGATTAGCTGCCGCGCGGCGCAGGCCCTGGGTTGGCTGGGGGCAGTCGCTGGTGGGGTCCACGATGGGGTGTGTGCTGGTGGGATCCATGATGCCCAGGAGGATGGGCTGTGCGGTCAGGGGTGTACGCCTGTACATTGCGGCAGGCGGCTGTGAGTGAGATCGCGAGTTTCTTGGTCGCTGCGAGGTCAAGGGTCGCCGATTCTAAGAGGCGCTGGTGGATGTACGCTGACCCTATGCTCGTAACGAACGCGCCACTGATTAGAAGTTCAGAATGTTCAACGGCAGAAACAACCTGGCAATCGCAGTCTCTCGCCAGGGCGTGCAGGGCACACCAGAAATCTTCCACAGACTCACCAGGGAGTTGATGCCACGTGGACAGGAGGTGCCTGGCGTAGATTTTGTTGGTCTGCTGAGTCTAGTTCTCCTTCAGTAGCGCCATGGCCTCACCGTAGGTAGGCGCTTCCCGGCTGAGGGGAAGGATGTCAGAGCTCAGCCCCGTGTAAAGGATCTGGAGCTTCAGTGCCTCTGAGGGTGGTTCTGTCGCAGATCCCATGTATGCTTCAAAGCAAGCTAGCCAATGTGCGAAGGCCGACTTGGCGTTGTCTGCTTGAGGGTGCAGCTCCAGGTGATCAGGCTTGATGTGGAAATCCATCGTTGTAAAGTCTCTGCGTAATAAATTGATGCACTATCAATTACGCAACGAGAGTAGAGTGTAATCGAGGCTTTATTACGCAGAGATGTGTAGCCTCCTGCAGCTGCTGCTGAAATGGCTGCAGCTCGGAGAGCTCGCAGAGATCTACCCCCGTACCTGTAGTACAGGAGCCTTACCATAATACACCTCATATGCGATATATACAACAGTGGTGACTACCACATACCACGAAACAAATGGTCGTGTAACATTTCTGACAAGGTCTCACCATAATGACAGTACTCCGCAATCCTGCATAGCCTGGATGGAAACTCTGCTAGGGATTCTTCTCGGGTCTTCTCATCGGTATTAAACTGCTAACGCTGGACTCTCATGGGCGGGGTTGTGTTAAAATGTTGCCCCTCTCAGGTCACAAGTTCATCAAACGTCTTGGTGTCCGGCGCTGCTGGGTACGTAAGGCTCCAACTCACCCCAAACGTATGCGGGCCACAGGCGCTGAGGAAAATGACCAACTGCCGCTCATTTTAAGTGATGTTGTCTGCCCAGAAATAGTAACGCATCCATTGTGTGTACTGGTTCCAACTTTCCAGCACAGCATCAAACACATCCAAACGGCCATACAGAGGCATGGTGTAACAGAAAAAAAACTTCTAACCTGTATCCAACAAAAATCCAGTGAGGGCCACAAAGAATTCTGAACGAGTTGTAGAACAGAAAGAAATAACATTTATATATATAGAAATATATACAAAATAACTGCAGCAGCAGTACTCTCTTGCTGCTCACTCCTCTCTAGCTGGTTCCACACTGGCCAGCTCTATTTATGCTAGGACTCTGCTAATGATTTCTCCGCTGCCCTCATTGGGGAAGCTCATACATCCTAAGGATTGTGGGATTGCCATTACTCCCCAGCAAGTGGTAAGCAGGCAGGTTATAACACAAACCCTTTCTCAAGGTCGCTGTGGAGTTATTAATAAAGAATCAGATCGCTTCAATATTGAAGAATTCGGGAATATACACCACCACTTATCAAAATTTAAAAGAAACATCTTTCCATTTAGACAGGAGCTGAGGGGAGTTATCAGGTCTGTTTTAAATGTAAACCCCTTCCTATATATAACATTGGGAATTGAGAGATTGTGCTAAAATTTATAGGTAAAGCACATATTTGGCTGTATCGTTAGCTGGAGAAATCATTTAAATATATTTTATGACCGATGGAGTAAAAAATGTAAATGCAGCCACAGTCCGAGAGGACTTTAGACTGCTCTCCCCTTTGAGAGCTGACTGGTGATGATTTAACCTGAGGTAATGTTGTCTGTAAAACTTCAGGCACTTTTACCAGTTTATCAATAAAACGTTTTACCCATATGTCTTTATTGGCGAGGTGAACAAAGGACAACACAAGCATAAGATTCAATCAAAAATATCCCAAAATATTACTAAACGATCCCAAGATTCATCATACTACCCGTACCCATGGACTCAGTCATGTTGCGAGGCTGATCCTCTGAGTTTCAATTTCCTCATGGTCTTCGCTAGGATATGGGGGTCTACCTTCATCCCACCTCCCTTCGCGACTTTCCAGAAAGTTCTCTGGCCCCCAGCCAATGAGTTCTCAGGAAGGGGTCACAATACCCAATGGAATTGTTGATGGCTACTCAGCAGGACACCAGGGACACATCTCCAGTTGTGTGGTCCACACGTACCTGGTACCATACAAGGTAACGTCGGGAACTCTGGGTGCCAGAAAGTCTGGCTCGATCTAGGTCAGCGAAAACAAATGAATCCATAAGAATCGAGCCAATTATCTCCTGATGAGTCATTGACAAGGCAGATCCACACATTCTGAGCAGTTAATTACAGAGGGATTAATAATAATCTTTATTAGTGTCACAAATAGGCTTACATTAACACTGCAATGAGATTATTGTGAAAATCCCCTAGTCGCCGCACCACGGTGCCTGTTGGGGTACACCGAGTGAAAATTCAGAATGTCCAATTCACCTAACAAGCACGTCGTTCGGGAATTGTGGGAAGAAACCAGAGCAGCCAGAGGAAACCCACGCAGACACAGGGAGAACGTGCAGACTCCATACAGGCAGTGACCAAAGCCGGGAATCGCACCCGGGTTAAGTGTACAATGGGGGTAATAATGTATTTTTTTCCCCAACATGGTCAAATGCCGTCGTTGCCTTGTGGTCTAGATTGAAAAGAGAGAGCTTGCATCTTCCTTTATGTCATGGCCTGTCCCCATTCCCCCATCCCATTTTTGTTCAACATGATGAGGCAATTTACAACTTAGTCCATGACGGGCCTGCCCTGAAAATGAATGCACTGCAGGCCCCTCCCCCCGCAAGACCCATCAACCTCACTCCAATGAATGAGCAGTTTGTAGAGAAAACCAGATCTTACTGTAACTGTCTCCGGAGCTTTGTAACTTGGCAGCCACTTAGCAAAATAAAACAAACCCTTTAAGGTGGAAAGTTGGCTGCAGGGAGGGGACACGCTGGATGAGAATAAATGGAGCGATTCATTGCAGCAGAAACCATTTATCAGAGAGCCTGGGGTCATTGATGGGTTCTTACTCACTGCACTCATTTCTGTTAATGCTCTTTCAGTTACAACCACTACTAGGTTCAGAACCATGGTCCCAATTAACTGGAAGGTCCTTTTATTTTCTCGTACACATCAGTCCTACCACACACACTGCTTAATTTCTGGGGAAAAGAGTCATAAATGAGATATCACAATAGGACAAGGGATCTTGGAAATAATGTCAACTGGGTGAAGCATCATTTTAAGGGATTTCATCCTTGTGGAAATCCAGCGCAGACCCAATTGTGTAAATCACCTGCTAGTGTTTAATGTTCTGATCAAGGGATACAACATTTTTAAAAATGGTTCTCGGATGTGGGCAACACTCTAAGGCAGTACTTTCTGTCTTTTTCTGATTGTACTGAGGTCATTAAACGTCTGGCATCTTGTGCGATATTGGAATTATCTGTAGGCCAGCTCAATTAAAAGTGCCTTTATTCTCCCTGATGGAACAATTTGTGAAGGAGTTGAATGAATCAAGTTTTCATGGTCAGTACTACTCCCCGAATGATCAGATTTATTAAATTCACTTGTCTGACGCCGGTGCTGCTAAGCCATAACCCTGAGTGTACCCTACCCTTACAGCTGCGGACTGACCTTTAGCAGGTTCTGTTTTTGTTTTACATTACGCTGTTACACACATCTGCTGCTACTTTCAATCTCAAACAGAAAAGGATCCAACTGTTATTTGGCCCCTTTTGTTCATCAAACACTTTTTTCCAGGTGGCGTTCTTTTAGGAATATAATAGTTTTAATGGTTTCTTTATTACACAATTGAATGATCAGAGTTTCAATCACAGAAACTCATAATTTTAAACCGTTCTATAGAATCCAGTACAACTTGTCTAAAAGCCTTTCGTAAACTTCCAGCGAATATAGTGCAAACCTAAAGGACTTACTCAAAGCCCCACAGGAATGTTGAATGGTACCAAGATCCGTCATTTTAACATTGATGTGACGTGGTTTCAGAAAGCAGCAAAGTGGTGGTATAATTTTGGAATGAGATGTTGATGTGACTTTAAAATGTAACAATGTCAAATAATGTGAGAATCCTTCAGAAGGCAGTCTCACACCATTATAATATGATGGTGGCATATGGAGTACGATCTAATTTATGAAGCAAATAGGTTTTAAAAGTGCTCTGAGAGGTGGCAGCGCGGCGGCACAGTGGTTAGCACAGCTGCATCACGGCAGATTCGATCCCGGCTCCGGGTCACTGTCCGTGTGGAGTTTGCACATTCTCCCCATGTTTGGATGGGTTTCGCCTCCACAACCCAAAGATGTACGGTGTAGGTGGATTGGCTATGCTAAATTGCCTCTTAATTGAAAAAAAAAATGAATTGGGCACTTAAAATTTTTTTTTTTAAAGTGCTCTGAGAGTATTTGCAGAGTACTCTTTTAATACTATGACAAAATACATGCTCTCTGTCCCTCCTTTCCTTGACAAACCACAGCTGTAAGAGAGTAATACCCTGTATTACATCCACACAGGATTCTCATTTGGCGGGCACAGCATGATTTGCATCCCACGCAATACGTCAGCTTAGTAGCTAGACCAGGGACATGATGCAGCATAACTGCAGTGTTGATATTCTGGGGGGCAGTGTCAGTGCAAATGTAGCATTAACTCTACCAAACAATTTTAAAAGGCCAGTGCATTGGAAAAATCTGAATGGCATAGAATGATTAAAATGATGCGGTCTTCATGGAAAAAGTGTTTTCCACAGTTTTACATTTCAGGAGGCAGAAGATGGATTATTCCTGGGATTGGCTGTTGCAATGCTGAGACAAAGTGCCTTGAAAGTGAGATTAGGCCAGATGCCTCAGCAGAAAAACATGTCTTTTCTCTTTCACTGTATCTCAAACTGTTACTTCTTTTTTTCTCTCTCTCTACTTCATTCCCTCTATTTTATCTCACTGTTTTTCTATTTTCTGTTCTTTGTTTCTCAATCTCTTTGTGTCTCTCAGTTTCTTTTCAATTTCTGATTTGATTTCTCTCTCCGTCTATTTCTCTTTTGCTCTCAGCTTTGCCACCTTTTTGTCTCACTATATGGTTCCCAGTGCCTCTTTCACCTTTTTGTTCTACTTTTATCTTTCTCTGCTCTCTCCATTTCCCTCTGCCCTCACTTCTTTCTCCATGTGTCCCCTCTCTCTCTCTCTCTCTCTGCATTTGCAATCACTTTAAAATTAATGAAGTTGGAAAAGGGTTGTCCACTGGACCACAACGTACAAAGAAGGATTGATGGCTGGATTGATATTTGTGCTGCAATTGGCTTCAGGTCATAAGTAAAAGTGATGTGTGCTCTTTCCCGGGAACCCTCTGTGTGCATCCGGCTCCATTTCCTGTGCGTTGGCTGGTGGCTAAGGCTAAAGGTGAAAAATGTCATGGATGGTCAGCCTGATGTGCTCAAGTTACATGGGTCAGGGTCTTGCAGCTGGAAATAGAAACAGGAAATAGGGCACCAGGAGCTAGCCAGAGGCATCAGGAGCTGCAAGCTGATATTCCTAGACACATGGATTGCAGGAAAGCAGCACACCAGAACAGGTAAACAAAGAGTTGCTCAAAATCTGACAGAAAAACAGTATAACCTGGTGCACACCTTCATCATTTACCACAATCCAATTCACTTATACAGCAATCATAGTTTATTTCAACCTTTATACTCCCCAGTTTCAAGGGCAATCTCAATCCAAATGTATCTCAAATTCATGTCTGCACGTCCTCCCCCTGTGTGCGTGGGTTTCCTCCGGGTGCTCCGGTTTCCTCCCACAATCCAAAGATGTGCGGGTTAGGTGGATTGGCCATGCTAAATTGCCCGTAGTGTCCTAATAAAAGTAAGGTTAAGGGGGGGGGGTTGTTGGGTTACGGGTATAGGGTGGATACGTGGGTTTGAGTAGGGTGATCATGGCTCGGCACAACATTGAGGGCCAAAGGGCCTGTTCTGTGCTGTACTGTTCTATGTTCAAGGGAAATCTGAATACAAATATGCTCCACACCTGAGAAATATTCATGTATCTTAACACCAGGATTGGGGAGCAAGGTGGCACAGTGGTTAGCACTGCTGTCTCACGCTGCCGAGGACCCAGGTTCAATCCCGGCCCCGGGTCACTGTCCGTGTGGAGATTGCACATTCTCCCGTGTCTGCATGGGTCTTACCCCCAAAAAGACATGAAGGGTTGGTAAACTGGCCACCTAAATTGCCCTTAATTGGAAAAAAAGAATTAGATACTCAAAATTTATTTTCTATATTTTTTTTCAGTCTTGACACCAGAATTTTCTACTTCAGGTAAATGGGATCTCATGCAAAGTGAAATTTCAATAAATCTGTAAACAGCCACTGCTTGGCAGATAATGCAGAGGTTCAGATTTGTGGATGGACCTTTGACAGAACATGGGGTCATGATGAGGATTTATAAACCAGAACCATTTGTTCATCTATCTTTCTCCAAATGCTGCTGGTCTGTTGAGTTATTTCCAAAACTTTCTGGCTTGAAGTTCAGATTTATAGTTTTCTTTTCACTTCTGTTTTTGGAAATGTGTTCAATGAAAATGTAATCCCTGCTGAAATATTCAACCACAAATCAAATGACCTGCAAACATTTGAACTGGACATCCCAGAATTGATGCTATTTAAGATAAAGCATTATGCAAACTTCTTATTCTTCTGCGGTGATCACTCATTGACGAATATGATTGTCCACCTAAGAAACTCTGAGTTACTGGTCATGGGTTCTGTTGATTCCTGCATGGCTGATGAGCCCAATCCTAGAGCCGCATCTTCAACTACACACTTGGCAGGTGTTTCCAGAAGGTGGGATCAGTCCTTGGACTCTAGATATTCCTTTCTCAGGCTTCTTTTCCGGGCCTCCTCTTGCCATTGGGTGTTCTCGAAGAATTTTGTCCCTTCAATCTGGAGGTTCCTCCAAGTAGGTCTCTTCTGAGCAAGTGTCTCCCAGGCGTTGACGTCTATGTATGTTGCATTTCTTGAAGTAAGCCTTCAAGGTGTCTTTGAAGCACTTCTTTCTATCCTCCTCTTGTTCAGAAGCCTTCTTTGAGCTGGGCAAAGAAGATTTGCTATGGCAATCGGGATACTGACATCCTAAACACATGGTCGGCTGAACGCAGTTGGGTTTGGACGATAATGGCCTCAATACTCCTGCTCTTGGCTCCTTCAAGAACACTGATGTTAGTGTGCCTGGCCTCCCAGCTGATATGAAGAAATCCATCTCAGACAGCATTGATGGCATCTCTCCAGGGCCTTGAGATGATGTTTGTGGTAGTCCAGGTTTCTGAGTTGTATAGAACAGTTGGGAGGATGACTGCCTTGTACACGAGTATCTTGGTTTCAGCACGGATTTTGCGGTCAACAAAGGCTCTCGTCCTTATGCGTCTGAAGTAGGTCGAAGGAGGCGCTCGACTGGATATGGATCTCTGCATCACTGTTACACTGAATTTCACTGCTTGGCAACATTAAGAGGAATAGCGGAAGCAACATCAACCACTCTACGTGGCCTCATCAATCCTACCAAGGCTTTTGACTCAGTCAGTTGGCAAGAACGATGGAAGACCCTGTCAGAGAAAAATACATCAACATCCTCTGACTCCTCCAGGTCAAGATGTCGGCAACAGTCTGCTCTGACGGAAATAGGACAGAAACCTTTGAGGTCAAGACTGGAGTCAAGCAGAGATGTGTCATCGCCCCCACCCTTTTCTCCATCACTATATCCACTCTCTCAGAAAAGGATCGCCAAGCCATTTTTGACACCTTCGTGGAAGTATATGAGTTGGTCTCAGCCTCACCCTCAAGAAGACTCAAATCCTTTACCAACCCACCCCAAGGCAAGATCCGGTCTCTTCTTCCATCAAGATCAATGGAGAAACCCTTCCAAATGGGGAACATTTCCCTTACCTGGAAGCCACCTCTCATCTAAGGTTGACATTGTGAACACATATTTTGTTTGTGGAGTTTTAAAACGTCAAATACACCCAGACACCAGTTGTCACACTGGGACCAAGTCTAAAAGGCAGGAACGCACAAGGAAGGTCTGATGTGAGTGCTCGACATCAGCTCAGTTCTTCGCGTTCAAAAAATGTGGCTATGACTGCGCCATCTTTTCAGCACTGCACAAATCTCCAAGCATTGCAGAGGAGACAGCCGTAGGACCTACAAGTGTCAGTATGTGGCTGGCATTGTGTTCAGTCCAGCAATCCCACTTATACAAGGAGAGAAGTCATACCCGAGAGTCGATATCCCGGATCCGGCCGTGGCTCCAGGGGAAAAGTGGCCCAGGGTCCACCCAGAACCATTATAGTCCAGCCAGGAACTCTCTCCCTTCTGGACGGGGATCCTCGCCCGCTGATAGCAGAACTCACCCCTCCTGCGCATGCTCGCCGCTCCTCCAATCACAACGCCCCCCCCCCCCAAAGCCCCGCTCGCGCCCCGTCTTTGAACACTCAAACCCGGCCCCACCCGCGCATGCTCGCCGCTCCTCCAATCGCCGCCGCTCCCCTTCCCGCTCGCGCCCCTGCCGTTGCCTTTGAGCACCAGCCCCGCCCCCTCACGCGCGCGCATACTCGCGGATCCTCCAGTAACCGCCGCTCCCCTTCGCGCTCGACAGCCCTGCCGTTCGGATTCAGCGCCAGTCCCTCCCCTCGCCGAGCACAGCGCGGCCTTGAGACCTGCCTTTCATACCTCGTGTGAAGTTTCGCAGTTAAAGACACCGTCTGAAAATATATTGATCATTAAAAACTGGAGCCGGGTAACGGACATAAATCAGAGAGGGGGCTATTGGATGAGGTCAATTTTGTGCCGATTTAAAAATGAAGGAAAATGCCAAGGCTGAGGAAAGAGAGCTCAGAAAAACCGAGAAATCTGGTGTGAGTGAGGTGGGCTGAGTGTTATTGAATGATTACACTGAGCTTCATCTCTGAGACTAAACCAAATTATATAATGCCTTAATCCTAGTAAAACATCCCCAGACCCTTCCCAGGAGGTTAGCAGACAAAATATAAGACAGACCCACATGAGAATATGGGCAAAAGCTCAATCAAAGAGATGGGTTTAAAAGATTGTCCTCCAGGAACAAAGCGAGTTCCAGAGGCTAACAATTGGTGGGGCAATCGGGATGCTGAAGACGCCAGTGACTGCTTACACCCTGAGAACACATCCAAGAAGCTACCTTCACGCAAAGGCTATCTAATGAAGGTGAAAGGCAGGTAATGGATGAGGAGACAATACTAGAATTAGATGGTGATTGAATAAACTTAGGTCATATTTGATGCTGTTACAACCCCTTTGCAAACAGTTCATTGATTTGAGGTAACCAGCACAACAGCTTGATCTGCTTGTCTCCCATCTGTCAAAATCTCAAGATTTGCTTCCCCAGGAATCTTTTCTGTGTAACAAAAGGGAAAATTAGGATTGGGCCAGATGAAAATGCTTTGAATTAAGAATTCATGAGGTGGTTTTGTGATGAGTTAAAAATATGAAATGAAAAAAGATGTATCTGGCAATAATGACATTGCCCAATGTGGTTCCTAATTCTAAACCCAAAGCCTAGCACACCAACCAATACTACCTGAATTGAACAATATTAATTGGGCTATGTTGTTTCATCAGTAGTTTCTACAATGTGATCAATGATATAGGCTGGCAGTGTTGTTAGTAGTCACTCTGAGCCCAGGGGTGGAGGAGAATGGAGTGAAAGTGATCCAAATAAACTGTGAAGGAAGCCAAAGGGAGTTCCTTTCTCTGACTAGTAAAGGTTAGCATGTGAAGGATGCAGAGAGGGAGCATCTTCCCTTTACAGTTCTCCTCCCCACTCTGGAAGACCAAGAAATAATGTTTGCAAGATGTGTGCTTCAGGGAATGTTTTGTGTTTGTGATTTCTAGCAAATAATCACTGAAGCAGCCAGTTCAATAACATATTTGGAGAACAGGAAGTCAAGAAAGACAATTACTGAGTACCAGTATTAAACAAACCATCCTTTTATACATATAGATCCGGTGCATTGAGTTCCAATGGGATTTCAACCTGGACTGAATTTCACCAAGATTTCTAGCGTGACAAACGTAGGAATTTCGGATATATTGTATGATATGTATTTGGTGCAGTAAGTATTAAAAGCCTGGGTTAATATGTCTGCTGCGATCATGTATTTTTTTAAAATCCTGCTTTGAAAAGCAGCAGGCTTTTTGGAGACTGGTGTAATTAAAGCATCATAGAAGTTGGGCGAGTGGAAATGTGTTTATATAAAGACGGTTCACTGGGGAATAGATAATTGGAGACTATGGGCGCGATTCTCCCAGACAGGGAGAAATCGTAAGGCTGGTGTCAAATCCGGGCGGGTTTGACGCCAGCCTCCCCCTCCCCGACCGGGAACCGATTCTGGTCCCCGGTCGGGGCTAGTATGCCGCGGCCGTGAACTCCGGCATCACGGGCTTAACGAATTTCGTTAAGCCCGCTTGCCAGAGTTTGCGCCAGCTGACGCGTCACATGACGTCAGCCGCGCATGCGCAGATTGGAAGGCTCCAACCCGTGCATGCGCGGATGTCGTCATCGTGCATTTGTGCGAAACCCGCGCATGCGCGGGCTGGGATGCCCCTCAGCCGCCCCGCGAAGTGATACAGCGGGGCGGCGGAAGGACAAAGAGTGCGCGGGAATCGGACCCACTGCCCGCGATCGATGCCCACCGATCGCGGGCCCATGGCACCCTTGGCACGGCCGTGGTACTGACGTGCCAATCGGAGCCATGGTTTTCAAAATCGGGACTTTACGGCCGTTTTTACGAACGGCCAGACCAGGTGTGTTTGCCGTTCGTAAAAACAGCCGTAAAGGGCTTGGACTTCGGCCCATCGGCCAGCTGAGAATCGCTGCTGGCCGTAAAAAGACAGCGGCAGCGAGTCGAGCGTGGGGGGGGGGGAGAATAGCGGGAGGGCGTCAGACTAGCGTGGCCGTACAAATTTACGAACCCTGCTATTCTCCTCACCGTCGTGAGTGCGGAGAATTGCGCCCATTGTGTTTAGCTTAGTAAGATGATGCGATTCCTCTTCCGGTTCGTGAGCGGAGCGGTCGCAAAAAAAAGGGCCCCTGCAGGTACATGAAGACGGGGCTTTTTTCAGGGGGTCTCCATAGGGGAAAAAAAAATTCACAGTCCCGTGAAATCGGGAGCAGGGGAACTGGGCCCTCGGGAGCGGAGCGATCCGGTGGCAGCAGCAACCCCCCCCCACCCACGGCAGCAGAGAGCAGGGCAGGATCGGAGCAGCGGCCCGGACCGAAGCAGGGTCGAACCTGCAGAGAGGAAGGAACAGAGGAGCGACCAATGAACCCCCTCCCCCCAGCAGGAGAGCACAGGGTGCGACGAGCGGCGGCCTGGACCAAGCAGTGGGGACAGCAGCGGGGACCGACCAACTGACCCCCCCCCCCCCCCCCCCCCCAACTGGCAGTGACCACCACGAGGCAAGAACAAAGAGGCCTCTCTCTCTCGACCCTGGGTGAGTGAGGGAAAAGGAAGGAAAAAATAACTTTTGCAAAAACAAAACAAGTTCACCTGAGAAGAGTTTTATAAAGAGGAAAAATAAAGTGGTAAAGGAGAGAAGGGAGGAGAGAAGAAAAAGGGAAGAAACAAAAAAAAAAAATAGGGGGCGGAAAAGGGGAAAAAAAGGAAAAAAATAAAAGAAGAAAGGGAAGGGGGGAAAAAAAAGTCAGAAGGGAGCCAAAGCAGAGGGAGAAGGGGCACCAAAGGCAGACGGGGCAATGGGCGAGCCAGCTCAGACGAGCTAATCAGCGCACAAAGCGGCAGAACAGAAGTATCGCCGCATCAAAAAGAGCTGGACAGACAGGTGCACTCTCCCCGGGGCCAGGGGGGAGCTGGAACTGGAAGGCAGCCTTTGCCGATGCACTGAGGGAACATCAGCAGGTAAACAAGGTAGAGGGTAGGGCAGACATAGAGGCTGCAGTGCAGGCAGCAATGGCCAAGGCCCTGACGGAGGTGCAGCATGCCCTGGGCAGAGCAGAGGAGAAATTGGACGCCCAAGGGGCGAAACTGGAAGCCCAAGAGGCGACCATTAAGGAGCTGGAGAAAGCAGCGACTGACATGAGCAACCGGATCACGGCCCTGGAGAGGGAGATGGCGAGACTGGGCACAACTCAGGGGAGCCTGAAGGGCAGAGTGGACGACCAGGAAAACCGCTTGAGAAGGCAAAATGTCAGGATAGTGGGTCTGCCAGAGGGGATCGAGGGTAGAACCCCACAACATACGTGGCAGAGATGCTGGGCAACTTAGTGGGGAGGAAAACCTTTCCCAACCCACCAGAAATGGACAGAGCACACCGGTCGCTGCGCCCGAAGCCCAAGGCAGGAGACCACCCGAGAGCAGTTATAGCTAAACTGCACCAGTACCAAGATAGGGAAACAATCCTGCGCTGGGCCAGGAAAAATAGAGCCTGCAAATGGGAAGGACACGCCATTAGAATTTACGAGGACATTGGGGCAGATCTAGCCAGGAGACGGGCAGAGTTAAATAGAGCGAAAGCAGCTCTTCACAAGAGCAACGTACGTTTTGGTATGCTGTACCCAGCGAAACTCTGGGTCACATACCAAGAAAGAGAATACTTCTTTACAGCTCCCACCGAAGCAAACAAGTTTGTCGAGGAACACGGGCTGGAAAACTACCAGCGAAGGTAGAAATGAGGGGCCCCTGGCAAGGGGCAACAACACGCCAATGGGGGGGGGAGGGGAAGGGTGAGGCACTGCCAGGCCCCCCCACCCCCGCCACGGCGAGAGCACCCTGAACAAAGAGCAAACCACTGCCCGAGGGACCGCTTCAGGTGGGAGACCAGGCCCCAGCACAAGGGAACGAGAGTAGCGGAGAAGGGAGGGCAAGAAAGAGGAGTGCAGGGTAGGATAGGGGAAGAGCGGGCAGAAAACCGCAGAGGCCAGGCAGGGAGAAGGCAAGACAGTAACTCCCGAGAAGGGGGCCACCGTACTAGCAGAAAAGCTATCCACGGGGGCATGCAACAAAGCAGGGCCGCAGTGCGCCCCCAACAGGGGGGGAAGGCGCCAGGCAGGGGGTGGGGGGGGGGGGGGGGGGGAGAACCACCCAGCAGAGATAGGAGAGGAAACGGGGACAGGAACAGGGGAAAGAGGGACAAAGGAGGGATATACGGGAGAGGGGGGAAAAGGGAGAGAGAGACCGGGGAGGGGGGATGCAGGGAAGGAGGGACAAACAAGACTAGAAAAGGAATAGGGCTACAAAGTGCCACAACCAAGGGCTCGAAACAAGGAATCGCTGCAAGCACCCACCGAGTATGGTCTCTGGGCGAAGAAAGACCCCAGAGTGCAGGGGACTACCCGCGTGGCGGACGCACAGTGGGCGGCCATGTCGGGTGCCCCCGGGACAAAGGGAAACCGTGGAGCGCAGGGACCCAATTGCATGGAGAGAACAGTGATAGCGGCCGTCCTGCATGGCCCCCTAACAAAGGGAAACCCCGAAGGGCAGGGGCGCATCCAGCAGGTAAGTATGGTTAATCCCACAGGAGCGAGGGGGCAGAAGCCCCCCACCAGGATAGTCACCTGGAACGTAAGGGGACTTAACGGCCCAGTGAAGAGATCCAGAGTCCTCACCCACCTAAGAAATATGACGGCCGACATAGTCTTCCTCCAAGAGACACACCTGAGAGAGCAGGACCGACTGCGGGTAAGAAAGGGCTGGGTGGGACAAACCTACCATTCCTGCTATGGGACAAGGGCCGGGTGGTAGCGATATTGATTGGCAAGAGGACGATGTTTGGGGCGACAAAGACGGTTACGGACCCGGGGGGGGGACGATACGTCATGGATGGGGCACCGATAGTACTAGTTAACGCGTACGCACCCAACTGGGATGACACGAACGTCATAAAGAAGACCATGGCAGAAATCCCAGACATAGCGACGCATTGACTAATCATAAGAACTAGGAGCAGGAGTAGGCCATCTGGCCCCTCGAGCCTGCTCCGCCATTCAATTAGATCATGGCTGATCTTTTGTGGACTCAGCTCCACTTTCCGGCCCGAACACCATAACCCTTAATCCCTTTATTCTTCAAAAAACTATCTATCTTTACCTTAAAAACATGTAATGAAGGAGCCTCAACTGCTTCACTGGGCAAGGAATTCCATAGATTCACAACCCTTTGGGTGAAGAAGTTCCTCCTAAACTCAGTCCTAAACCTACTTCCCCTTATTTTGAGGCTATGCCCCCTAGTTCTGCTGTCACCCGCCAGTGGAAACAACCTGCCCGCATCTATCCTATCTATTCCCTTCATAATTTTAAATGTTTCTATAAGATCCCCCCTCATCCTTCTAAATTCCAACGAGTACAGTCCCAGTCTACTCAACCTCTCCTCATAATCCAACCCCTTGAGCTCTGGGATTAACCTAGTGAATCTCCTCTGCACACCCTCCAGCTCCAGTACGTCCTTTCTCAAGTAAGGAGACCAAAACTGAACACAGTACTCCAGGTGTGGCCGCACTAACACCTTATACAATTGCAACATTACCTCCCTAGTCTTAAACTCCATCCCTCTAGCAATGAAGGACAAAATTCCATTTGCCTTCTTAATCACCTGTTGCACTTGTAAACCAACCTTCTGTGACTCATGCACTAGCACACCCAAGTCTCTCTGAACAGCGGCATGCTTTAATATTTTATCGTTTAAATAATAATCCCGTTTGCTGTTATTCCTACCAAAATAGATAACCTCACATTTGTCAACATTGTATTCCATCTGCCAGACCCGAGCCCATTCACTTAACCTATCCAAATCCCTCTGCAGACTTCCAGTATCCTCTGCACTTTTCGCTTTACCACTCATCTTAGTGTCATCTGCAAACTTGGACACATTGCCCTTGGTCCCCAACTCCAAATCATCAATGTAAATTGTAATCATGGAGGGGGGGGGGGGGGGGGGGGGGGGGGAAGAGACTTCAACTGTGTACAGGATCCAAAGACAGACAGATCAAACCCCAAAATGGGGAAAACCTCCAGCATGGCAAGGGAACTCAGTCACTTTATGGAGCAGATGGGAGCAGTGGACCCCTGGAGGTTCGCCCACCCGGGGGAGAAGGAATTCTTCTTCTTCTCCCCAGCACACAACGTATACACCAGAATTGACTTCTTTGTGGTGGGGAAAACGGTGCTTCCGGGGATAGACAAAGTGGAATACTCCGCAATTGTGATATCAGACCACGCTCCACATTACATGGACGTGCGGCTAGAGACGGGCAGGGCCCAACGCCCCACGTGGAGGTTGAACGGTGCCTGACTAGCTGACAAGGCCTTCAACAAAAGAATATTGCGGGCCATAGCAGAGTGCACAGAGAACGAACAGAACGGGGAGGTCTCACCCTCCACGGGGAGGTCTCACCCTTCACGTTCTGGGAAGCACTACAGGCCGTACTAAGAGGGGAAATCATCGCTTTCAAAGCGCAAAGAGATAGGGAGGAAAGGGTGGCTAGGCAGCAGCTGGTCGACTCCATACTGGAGGTAGACCGTAAATACTCCGAGGCCCCGACCGTAGAGCTCCTGGCGGAGAGGAAAGAGCTACAAAGGAACTTTGACATGCTCTCCACCAGGAAAGCAGTGCACCAACTCCGCCAGGCACATGGGACCCTGTACGAACACGGAGACAAAGCCAGCCGCCTGTTAGCACACCAGCTGAGAACGCAGGCAGCTACCAGAGAAATTGCACAAATCATCGATACCAGAGGCACGTTAGAAACAGAACCAGAAAAGATTAACAAAACCTTCAAGGCCTTCCACCAAGGGTTGTACACCTCAGAGCCCCCAAGGGGGTAGTCCGGGATGAAACGGTTCCTTGATGGACAGGACATTCTAGTCGTGGGGGAGGGCAGAAAATGGGGCTTGGAAGCACCACTAGCACTGGGAGAGATCATGGACAGCATTAGCTCCATGCAGGCGGGAAAAGCGCAGGCTTCTACAAAACATTTGCGTCAGCACTGTCCCCGCACCTGCAGGAGATGTTCACAGACTCGCTAGCCAGGGGCACACTGCCACCCATGCTAGCACAGTCCTCAATCTCGCTGATACCTAAGAAAGACAATGACCCAACGGAATGTGGGTCATACAGACCCATCTCACTGCTGAACGCAGACGCCAAAATACTGGCCAAAATCCTATCCAAAAGGCTAGAAGACTGTGTACCTGAGGTGGTCACAGGTCACGGGCTTTGTCAAAGGTAGACAGCTTACCTCGAACATCAGGCACCTGCTGAACGTGATAATGACCCCCTCCGGGGAGAGAACACCAGAGGTGATCGTCTCCTTAGATGCAGAAAAAGCCTTCGACAAAGTCGAATGGAAATATCTCATAGAGGTACTTGGGCGGTTCGGGCTTGGAACAGGGTTCACCACCTGGGTAAAGCTATACAACGCTCCCATGGCGAGCGTACCGACCAACAATATCAATTCCCGATACTTCCAGATGCACAGGGGCACCAGACAAGGATGTCCACTGTCCCCGCTGCTGTTCGCTCTCGGACCGAACCACTAGCAATCGCGCTCAGAGCAGCAGAAAGCTGGAGGGGGATCCGAAGGGGAGGCAGAGAGCACAGAGTCTCACTCTAAGCAGATGATCTGCTTCTCTACATTTCGGACCCACGGAGCAGCACGGGCAGAATCATCGCGCTCCTGAAAGAGTTTGGTGCCTTCTCGGGCTACAAACTCAACATGAACAAAAGCGACATCTTCCCAGTACACCCACAAGTAGGGGGGGCAGCACTAACGGGACTGCCGTTTAAACAAGCCCGACACAAATTCCGCCACCTGGGGATCCAAATAGCCCAGGACTGGAAAGGGATCCACAAATGGAACCTCACCAGTCTGACGGACCCTCGCCACGGCAGCACTCCCATCCCCACCCAAAAAACACTCCAGTAGCCCGGTCGTGATAGCCACCCTCCAATCCTGGAACCAACTTCGGCAACAATTTGGCCTGACCAAAATGTCGGACAAAGCTCCCATCTGCAACAACCCTAGGTGCACACCAGCACTGACTGACGCCACCTTCAAAAGGTGGGGGCAGGTCGGAGGGACACTGACAGTCAGGGATCTATACACGGACGGCAGGATCGCAATACTGGATGAACTGACAGAGAAATTCCAGCTAGCCAGGGGAACAAGCTAAGGTATGGACAGCTCAAAAACTTCCTCCGAAAGAGATGAGGATGTACCCACAACCGCCACGACAGACACTACTGGAAGAACTACTGGACGCAAGCATACTAGACAAAGGAAACTAGTGACATGTATGACCGACTGATAGAAAGAGTCGACACCGTACTGGACGCAACAAGAAAGAAATGGGAGGATGACCTGGGGATTGAGATAGGGTGGGGACTCTGGAGTGAAGCACTGCATAGGGTCAACTCCACCGCCACTTGCGCAAGGCTCAGCCTGCGCAGCTAAAAGTGGTACATGGAGCCCACTTAACAAGAACTCGTATGAGTAGGTTCTTCCTGGAGGTGGAGGATAGATGTCACCACCGGGCTACTGGAGGATAGGAGGGGCAGCAGGGTAGCATGGTGGTTAGCATAAATGCTTCACAGCTCCAGGGTCCCAGGTTCGATTCCCGGCTGGGTCACTGTCTGTGTGGAGTCTGCACGTCCTCCCCCTGTGTGCGTGGGTTTCCTCCGGGTGCTCCGGTTTCCTCCCACAGTCCAAAGATGTGCGGGTTAGGTGGATTGGCCATGCTAAATTGCCCGTAGTTGTCCTAATAAAAGTAAGGTTAAGGGGGGGGGGGGGGTTGTTGGGTTACGGGTATAGGGTGGATACGTGGGTTTGAGTAGGGTGATCATGGCTCGGCACAACATTGAGGGCCGAAGGGCCTGTCTGTGCTGTACTGTTCTATGTTCTATGTGAACGGTGCCAAGGAGGCCCGGCCAACCACGCCGACATGTTCTGGTCTTGCCCCAGACTTGTGGAGTACTGGATAGCCTTCTTTGAGGCAATGTCCAAAGTGGTGGGGGTGAGGGTGGAGCCATGCCCGAAAGTGGCGGTCTTCGGGATCTCGGACCAGCCAGATCTATTCCCGGGGAGGAGGGCGGACGCCCTTGCCTTTGACTCCCTGATCGCCCGCCGTAGAATCCTGTTTGGCTGGCAGTCAGCAAGCAGCACCACCCAAAGCTGCAGACTGGCTGTCCGACCTCTCGGAATCTCTCCAAATGGAGAAAATCAAATTCGCCATCCGAGGGTCAGACGACGGCGTCCACAGAACGTGGGAGCCATTCACGCGATTGTTCTGGGACCTGTTTGTGGCCAACGAACAAGAGGAAGAATAGCCAGGTAGCCAAGAATCAGGGGAAAGTAGCCAAAGCATGAAAGGGAGAGATGGACCGGGGGGGGAGGGGGGACAACTAAACCTAAGAGGAAAGAAAGGCAAACCACGGGAGGGAAGAGATAGGGAGCAAGAGAGGAGAACCAGGGAGGTAGGGGGAGGCAGGGAAATGAGAGCTGGAAGGAAGGCACGGGATACAATAACGAACATGGCATCTCCAGGAGCAGGGAACGAGGATAATAAAGACAAAAGACGGGAGGAACGGCAGAAGCGGAGGCAAGCGCGAGACGGCAGCGAGATCCGTCCGGGAGAAGCAAGTGACAACAACACCAAACCCATTCGAGCCTTGCCCACTGTAATTATTTCTCCGGCACCCAAATGTATATTTACCTCCCCAGTCTCCACCACCCCCCTTCCCTCCCGCAAACAGTCACCTACTTATGTGTTGTAAATAATTTTGCCAGGTGTAGATTTACTGCTGTTGAGCTGGTGCACAATACCCTACCAGTTATTCTATTTTATTTTTTATTGTTTTTTTTTACTATTTACTATTTTCTTTTCTTTGGTATGTTTGAGTGTTCCCCTCTCTTCTGTATGTGTGTATGTTTCTTATCCTGTGTACATAACGGTAAATATACTTCGTTCAAAAATCCAATAAAAAACATTTATTAAAAAAAAGCTTAGTAAGATGATTCAGTTAATGGGAGGAGCCAGGTGCTGAAGCAGTCAGGTGTTGAGTTTTCAGTTTTTAAATTCAGTTTTAGATTGGACACACCAGCAGCTTCTCGAAAAACCAGCAGTTTTGATCTGTTTGTGAACCGGAATAGTTTCTCTCAAAACAGTGAGTTAAAGATTTTCTTGTGAACAGGACAGAAACAGTTTATCAAAGGCTGGCGTTCAAACAATAGTTTGAGACAGGCAAGAACCTGCAAGCGGGTTCCTGAAGGATATTTATTTCTCAAAGGAGGAGATCCAAGACATCTCTATTGTGCAGCTATTTCTGGATCTTCTAATTGTATTTAAAAGTGAATTTTGTCCTCAGATGAGTATTGTTTGAGTGGTGATAAAGATAACAGTTAGGAAGTCTTGTTTCATTGTTTTATTAAGCATTGTTTAACTGGTAATTGTCAGCTATTTTCTTTATGATTTTAAAATTAGTTCTACTGTATTACTAATAAAGTTTGTTTAAATATACCATATCTCTATTTGTGCATGGAGTAATTCCTGGAGCAAAGTATCCTATCCTCACAGTCATACAAATTAAATAATGAATTGGGGTTTCTGTTCGGTATCCTAGCAATTGTTAGGGCCTGGTTTGGGATCGTAATACTAGTGATACCAGGTACACTGACCAAAATGGTAGGTGGCTCAGCTTCAAACCTAATCTGACTTTCCACTCTTTCTGTTACATATCATCCACCTCATGTTTAACGCATGAGGCAATAGGATAGAAATGCTTAAAAATTATTCCCTCCCTAACAGTACTTTCAATGTACTTACACCTCAGGACCCGCAGCGGTTCATGAAGGCAGCTAACCACCAACTTCTCAAGGACAATTAGGAATAGGCAATAAATGCTGGCCTAGCTACTGATGCCCACATCCCATAAATGATTTTTAAAATGAAAGATCATTTAAGGGTTATGGTTAAGAGTTATTGTAGAAGCAGGCTGTTTCCAGTGGTTGAGAAATCCTGATGAAGAGGCATAGATACAAAATTTAATGTAAGAGGTTTAGAACAATGATGAGAAACATTACAGAGATATAATTATCTGTGGAATTCATGCATGGAATTCATTTCTAGTGTTAGTTGTTAATTTGCAAAGTGCTGTAGTGATAACCAGTCCTTGTGTTTTTATCAAGACAGGCCTCATCCCAATGATTTCCTCCTCATGTTAATGCAATGGTTTAAGCTAAAAGGTGTCAGCTATCTATGAACAGCTGTGGTGGTCAATAAAATGTAAATGTTGCGGTGAGATCAAACATCTCGGAGACCCAGGTATGGATTTTGATTATTTATTCAAGTGAATGCAGGGAGAGCCTGTCTTAGTCAATCCAATCTAAGTCAGTATTCTGAGTTATTACATTAACTTTTATACTGTTGTGACTGCAGATGTGTTCTCAATCACATATGCTCACAATCTATCACAATAGGTGAAAGCTGTTTCAGGCCAATTGTTGCATTCTGCTGTGCACCTTGACATTTCAGGTTACCTGAAATTGCTGTTGCAATAAGTGCTTTGTGTTATAGATGTCCTGTCTTGTTTTACTTAGACTGACACCTATCTACCTCTAACACTGGGTTCACGCCCACTATGGGCTCGTCTGCTTTAGTTTTTTTTCCTGTGTCATTTGTCTCGTCTAACATATGTCAAGTGTCCCAGCAGACTGTTTTACAGGCGCCTACGTAATACATTTTCATAGCTAAAATTACTACGGCTGTCTTGCAACACTTATGTTACCCTTGCAAATAAATGATAAACACCTTGTTCATTTTAACAGTAAGCTCTATCTAAGGTAAGTGTAAGTAGTTAACGATATGACTGATAATTTATATTGTATAACTTTTCTCAATTTTGTTCACACCTAGTGCTAGAATATGGAAACAGTCCTACCATAAGAAATTAATTTGATGCCTGTGAGCTAGGATCTGGACACTTTAAACAGAGATTCATTAATTCTACTTCAGTAGAAGGTTCTGAATTGAAAGCCATATGAAAGCCATATGAAATCCAGGTACGACCTCCGCAAAGCCATCCGAGATGCCAAGAGAGAATATCAAACTGAGCTCGAGTCACAGACAGACTCTCGGCGGTTGTGGCAAGGACTAAACAACATAACGGGCTACAAAGCGAAGCCGAGCAGTATCTCTGGCAGCAGCGCACCCCTCCCCGATTAACTTAATGCATTCTATGCTCAGTTTGAGCAGGTAACTAACAATCCGCTGTCGAGTGCCCCAGCATCCCATAATTCACCCATACCCACCATCACAGTTTCCGAAGTCAGATCGGCCTTCCTGAAAGTGAACCCACGGAAGGCGACGGGCCCGGACGGCATCCCTGGGCGTGCACTCAGAGCCTGTGCATACCAGCTGGCAGAGGTATTCACAGACATCTTTAACCTATCCCTACTCCACTCCGAGGTCCCCACCTGCTTCAAGAAGACCACCATCATACCGGTACCAAAGAAGAACCAGGCAACATGCCTCAATGACTACCGCCCGGTGGCCCTGACGTCAGTTGTAATGAAGTGCTTCGAGAGGCTGATCATGAAGCACATCACCTCCATACTCCCGGAACGCCTTGCCCACTTCAATTCGCATACCGTCGCAACCGGTCCACATCAGACGCCATTTCTCTGGCCCTACACTCATCCCTAGAGCATCTCGAAATCAAGGACTCCTACATCAGACTCCTATTTATTGACTACAGCTCCGCCTTCAACACCATAATCCCAGCCAAGCCCATATCAAAGCTCCAAAACCTAGGACTTGGCTCTCCACTCCGCAACTGGATCCTTGACTTTCTGACCAACAGACCACAATCAGTAAGAATGAACACCAACACCTCCTCCACAATAGTCCTCAATACCGGTGCCCCGCAAGGCTGTGTACTTAGCCCCCTACTCTACTCCCTGTACACACACGACTGCATGGCAAAACTTGGTTCCAACTCCATCTACAAGTTTGCTGACGATACGACCATAGTGGGCCGGATCCCGAATAACGACGAGTCCGAATACAGGAGGGAGATAGAGAACCTAGTGGAGTAGTGTAACGACAACAATCTCTCCCTCAATGCCAGCAAAACTAAAGAGCTGGTCATCGACTTCAAGAAGCAAAGTACTGTACACACCCCTGTCAGCATCATCGGGGCCGAGGTGGAGATGGTTAGCAGTTTCAAATTCCTAGGGGTGCACACCTGTGTCCTGGTCCACTCACGTCGACGCTATCACCAAGAAAGCACAACAGCGCCTATACTTCCTCAGGAAACTAAGGAAATTCGGCATGTCCACATTAACCCTTACCAACTTTTACAGATGCACTATAGAAAGCATCCTATCGGGCTGCATCACAGCCTGGTATGGCAACTGCTCGGCCCATGACCGCAAGGAACTTCAGAGAGTCGTGAATACCGCCCAGTCCATCACACGAACCTGCCTCCCATCCATGGACTCCATCTACACCTCCCGCTGCCGGGGGAAAGCGGGCAGCATAATAAAGTATCTCTCCCACCCGGCTTACTCACTTTTCCAACTTCTTCCATCGGGCAGGAGATACAGAAGTCTGAGAACACGCACGAACACTCAAAAACAGCTTCTTCCCCACTGTCACCAGACTCCTAAATGACCCTCTTATTGACTGACCTCATTAACACTACACCCTGTATGCTTCAACCGTGCCAATGCTTATGTAGTTACATTGTATATCTTGTGTTGCCCTATTATGTATTCTCATGTATTTTCTTGAATTTTGTTTAATTCCCTTTTCTTCCATGTGCTGAATGATCTGTTGAGCTGCTTGCAGAAAAATACTTTTCACTACCTCGGTACACGTGACAATAAACAAATCCAATCCAATCCAATCCAATGTGTGTATCATTGAATCTTGCATTTGTAACTCTACCCATTTCATACTGATTGAGTTATTGTGCTACATTGAATCTAGAAGGAGCAGCACAGAAGGAGGCCATATGAATCATCGGCTCATTTCTGCAAGAGCAATTAATCTAGTACCACTCTGCACAAAAAATCATTTTCGCAAGAGCCTTTGTTCTTTTCCGAACCCTCTTGCATCTGTATGTTCTGTTTCTTGACTCCCTCACTATTAGGAAGAGTTTCTCTCTTATCTACTCTGCCTAGACCTCTCATGATTTTGAACACTTTTATCAAATTATCTCTCAACCTTCTCTTCTCTAAGGACAGAAACCCTAGCTTCTCCTATCTATCCATGTAACTGAAGTCCATCATCCTCTTCAATCACCTCTCCACCCTCTGTGAAGCCTTCATACCCTTCGTAATGTGTGGAGCCCAGAATTGGACACAACACTGCTGTTCCGGACAGACCAGTGTGTTATAAATGTTCATCATAAATTTTGTATTTTGGTACTCTTGGATTTGGATTTATTTGTTTATTGTCATGTGTACCGAGGTACAGTGAAAAGTATTTTTCTGCGAGCAGATCATTAAGTACATGAAGAGACAATAAAATAAAAAATACATAATAGGGCAACACAAGACACACAATGTAACGACATAAACACCGGCATCGGGTAAAGCATACAGTGGTGTAGTGTTTATGAGGTCATTCCATAAGAGTGTCGTTTAGGAGTCTGGTAACAGCGGGGAAGAAGCGGTTTTTGAGTCTGTTCTTTCATCCAATATTTCAAATCCAGGGTCTTCTATTCCTATTTGACCACTTTCTCAGCTATCCCTGCCTTCTTCAACAATTTGCACACATATGCGGCCAGGTACCTCTGCACCCACTTTAGAATTGTATCCTTTATTTTATATTGCCTCTCATTCTACCTCCCAAAATATATTATTTTACATTTCTCTATATTAAATTTCATCTGCCATTTTTATGCTCTTTCCACAATCCTCTTTATGTCCTCTTGAAGTCTATCACTATCCTCCTCACAGTTCACAGTATTTCCAAGTTTTGTGTCATCTGCAAGTTTTGAAAAAGTGCCCTGTCCAAACAAGTCAAGGTCATTAATATCACAGAATCACAGAAAAGGCAGTGAACAGGCCCTTTGGCCCATCACATCTATACCAACACACAGAAAACACTTGCCCTACCTACCTAATCCTACTTGCCAGCACTTGGCCCATAGCCTTGAATGTTATGGCATGCCAAATGCTTATCCAGATACTTTTTAAAGGATGTGAGGCAACCCGTCTCTACCATCCTCCCACGAAGTGCATTCCAGACAGTCACCATTCTCTGGGTAAAAACATTTTTCCTCACATCGCTCCTAAACCTCCTGCCATTCACCTTGAACTTGTGTACCCTCATTACTGACCCTTCAACTAAGGGGAACAGTTGCTCCCTAACCACCCTGTCTATGGCCCTCATAATCTTGTACACCTCGATCAGGTCGCCCCTCAGTCTTCTCTTCTCTAACTAAAATAACCCAAGCCTATCCAAACCTCTCTTCATAACTTCATAAGTTCCATCTCAAGCAACATCCTGGTGAATCACCTCCACACCCCCTCCAATGCAATCACATCCTTCCTATAATGTGGCAATCAGAATTGCACACAGTACTCCAGCTCCGGCCTCACCAAAGTTTTATACAACTCCAGCCTGGCCTCTCTGCTTTTGGAATGTATACCTTGATTGATAAAGGCAAGTGTCCCATATGCCCTTTTTCACCACCCTATTAACCTGCCTTCAGAGATCTATGGACAAACACGTCAAGGTCCTTTTGTTCCTCGGAACTTCCTCGTGTCATGCCATTCATTGAATACTTCCTTGTCAAATTTTTCCTTCCAAAATGTATCACCTCACACTTTTCAGGGTTAAATTCCATCTGCGCTTATCTGGCAATTTGACCATCCCGTCTATATCTTCCTGTAACCCAAGACAGTCAACCTCACTGTTAATCACCTGGCCAATCTTTATGTCATCCGCAAACTTACTGATCCTACCCTCCACATAGTCATCTATGTTGCTTATATAATTGACAATTACTAGGGGGCTCAGCACAGATCCCTGTAGTACGCCACTAGACACTGGTTTCCAGTCACTAAAGCAGCTGTCTGTTATCATCCTCTGTCTCCTACAACTGAGCCAATTTTGAATCTATGTGCCTTCTTTTTAAGTCTCCCATGTGGGACTTTGTTAAAGGCTTTGCTGAAATTCATATAAACTACATCAGCTGGACTACCCTCATCTGCACAACTGGTCACCTCCTCAAAAAGTTCAATCAAATATGGATCAAGAAAATCAAACCTCTTACAAGATAACATAAAATATAATAGAATCTAATTCAATGGTAAACTTTTTTACATTAGAAATCTGTGACAATTAACTGGATGGCTTGTCTTTAGGCTGGTGTGCCAAACAACAGAATTCAGTAGCCTGCATTAATGTTAATTTACATTAAACAATCATCCTTATGCTTGGGCCAAATATAGTGAATTCTAACAGGATATAGTGCGTTCCAAAGAAATTTCTACCTGTACCCAATGCACTGAGTTCCAACAGGGATTTCTCCTGGATTGAGTATAGTGAATTACAACAGGATTCCTACCTTTTACAGTTTGGATTCACCTATCTTAGGTGATTTATTTTGTTGAGTCTGGAGAATGAATGATTACACAATATCACATTTCCAGATTGCTAAATCTGCCAAATTATAACACAGCAGTTAAAAATTCAAGAAATGTGATTCTCCTGTTAACAGGCTGTATGTGCAAGGCTTTGTCTGTTGGCAGCGACTCACATTCAAAGCCCTGCAGCAACTGGCTTTTTCATAAATGACCCGATAGATAAGACTGTGCCAAGGCTTTTACAACTCATTAATTGTCTTAACAGATACAGAAGGAAACCCAAAGTATTTATAGTTGTATGCTCTAAATACACACACATAGCAGGCAAACATATATACCTGAATATACACTCATGCGGCATCCAAGTGTATGCACCAAAACTACATTCATGCAAGAATATAAAAAATAGGAGCAGGAATACTGTAGACCATATGTAACTTGATCCACCATTCTATATGATCATGATTGATCTTTTGCCTCAACTCCACTTTCCCCCTCTTCCCAGATCCATTGATAGCTTCAGAGTGAAAAATCTAACGGGCTGGATTCTCAACCCCGCCACGCCACATTTCTGCCCCAACCCGCCGGCGGGATTCTCCGTTACGCCGGCCGATCAATGGGGTTTCCCATTGTGGGGCAGCCCCACGCCGTCGGGAAACCCCCGGGCGCTGGCAAAACGGAGAATCTCGCCGGCGAGTCCTTCCTCACAAAATTCATAGACCAAGTGTATATTCTGTGCCAAAGCAAAAATAAGAGGGGTTGACTCCAAGTCATCTTCACCTTTCACTGCCCACATACATTCATCTACTTAGGTTTTTTCTCTTTTGAATTTCTTCCTTTCTAGCACGGTAGCATGGTGGTTAGCATAAATGCTTCACAGCTCCAGGGTCCCAGGTTCGATTCCCGGCTGGGTCACTGTCTGTGCGGAGTCTGCACGTCCTCCCCGTGTGTGCGTGGGTTTCCTCCGGGTGCTCCGGTTTCCTCCCACAGTCCAAAGATGTGCGGTTTAGGTGGATTGGCCATGCTAAATTGCCCGTAGTGTCCTAAAAAGTAAGGTTAAGGGGGGGTTGTTGGGTTACGGGTATAGGGTGGATACGTGGGTTTGAGGAGGGTGATCATTGCTCGGCACAACTTCGAGGGCCGAAGGGCCTGTTCTGTGCTGTACTGTTCTATGTTCTAATGTTCCTCTTTCTCTTTCAGTTCTTTTATTTCTCTTTCAAAGTCTAGCTGTTTTGTTTCTTTTTCTAAATGATGTCCATAAGTTCTAATTGAGTATTGGCAGTACTAGTATTTTTCTTTCCTGAGCTTCAAGTGCCGAGCCAGTTTTTAAATGATCCCTGCCTTCTTGGCTCTGGATTGTAAGCTGACTCCCATTTTCTCTACTGTAGCCTTCATTCTATCTTCTATCAACTGTTTCAAGGCACTAAGTCATGAACCTTCTCTTACCACAAAGGGCTGAGCACCAAAGCTACTCATAGAGTCATAGAAAAGTTACAGCGCAGTTGGAAGCCATTGGGCCCATCTTGCTCGTGCCAGCCTGAGGACATGCAGGTGCCCTTTCTAATCCCACTTACAGCACCTGGCCCATAGCCTTGTAGCTTAGAGCACTAAAGGTACAGGTCTAGGTACTTTTTGAAAAGGGTTTAGGGTCTCTGCCTCCACCACAAACTCGGTGGAGAATTTCAAACACCCACTACCCTCTTGAGTACAAAGATTCTTCCTCATGTCCCCTCTACACCTTCTGCCTCTGAATTTATGGCCCCTGGTTCCAGAATTCTCCACCAAGGAAAACAATTACATGCTGTCCACTCTATCTCTTCCCCTCATCATTTTGTACAACTCAATTAAGTCACCCCTCAGCCTTCTTTGTTCCGAGGAAAATAACCCCCGACAGATCTAATCTCTCTTCGTAGCTACCCTTTTCTAGCCCTGGCAACATTCTTGTAAACCTCCTCTGCACTCTCTCCAGAGCAATTATGTCCTTCCTGTAATATGACCAGAACAGCACACAATACTCCAATGTGGCCTTGCCAGTGTCTTAGACAATTCCAACATTATATTGTTACTTTTATATTCTATACCTCTGCCAATGAAGGAGAGCATTCAATATGCTTTCTTAACAATTGTGTCTACTTGGACTGCTGTCTTCAGGGATCTGTGTACTTGTACACCAAGATTTCCCACTTCATCTACCACTCTTAGTATATTCCCATTTATTATGACTCCCTATAACTGTTTGACCTCCCTAAATGTATGACCTCACACTTCTCTGTGTTACATTCCATCTGCCACTTTATCGCCCACTCCACCAAACCATCTATATAATTTTGGAGATTGTAGCCTCTGCACTGTCCACCACTCAGCCAATCTTTGTGTCATCTGCAAATTTCCCAATCATGCTCCACAAGTGCACGTCCAAATCATTAATATATAATAAACAGTAATAGTCCCAACACCGAGCCCTGTGGAACACAACTTGAAATAACTTTCCAATTACAAGGGCAGCCAGCGATCATTACCCTTTGTTTCCTGTTATTAAGCCAACTTGTTATCCAGTTTGCCACATTGCCCTCTATCCCATGGGCTTTCACTTTCTTGGCCAATCTGCCAAGTGCCCTTAGTGTTGGGTGGGGTTACTGGGTTATGGGGATAAGGTGGAGGTGTTGACCTTGGGTAGGGTGCTTTTTCCAAGAGCCAGTGCAGACTTGATGGGCCGAATAGCCTCCTTCTGCACTGTAAATTCTATGATATGTAGAATTTTGTCAAACATCTTGCTAAAATCCATCTACACCACATCCAACTCCATTACCTTCATCAACTTTTCTTGTCACTTCCTCAAAGAATTCAATCAGATTTGTGAGGCAAGACCTTCCTTTAGCAAATCCATGCTGACTATTCCTGACTAGTACATGCCTTTCTAAGTGACAGTTAATCCTATCTATCAGGAGTGATTCGAGTAATTTGCCCACTACTGACATAAGACCAACTGCCCATAATTGTTTGGCAATTCTTTTGATCCCTTTTTAAACAATGGAACCACGTTTCCATTATTCCAGCCCACACCCAAATAAGTACACCCAAATATACACTTACACAGCACCCAAACGTGGACGCATTTGAATATATACTAATATTGCACCCAAATATATACATATCCAAATATACACACGCCCAAAATAAACACCTGAATAATCAACGACACAGCACTCAGACATATGCACTCCTGAATTTACTCACAGAATATCCAATGTATATACACATGAGAAGAAAAACACCCTTACAATCCCCATGGGGATCTGTAACCCAAAAGAAACAAATTTACCAAACAACCCCCAAGCAAAAAAATTATTGGACGGGATTTCAGTTTTTATAATTACTTTGACATGAATCAAAATCAGTGCAAATTAAAATTAATTAATAGTTCACAGCAGTCCACTCCACCTGCATGGTTCAAGTTTCAACCACGCATTTCTTCCAAGCGGAATTACAGTTCTTTTCTTTAAAGGACTTGACCCTTCTTCACGGGCACCAGCAGCTCTGTAAACAGAGTTTTGCAATTTTCCACACAATGATGCGCTTTTCAAAATCTTTTTAACTCTCAGTTTCTTTCTTCCCTCTGTTCTTATGCCACATGGCCTTCATACTTGAACTTCCTTCTTTTTGGTACTGCTTCCAGGTCAGGCGTTAACTGGTCACATGGACCAATATTTCTTATTTTCTTAAAGTCACAATTGATCTCATGATAAGTGATATAAACTCCTAAAATTCTTAGAACATTTGTTTTTAAAATGTAATTACAGATCCCCAAACAATTTAAAGCAATTAAAGAAAAACAAATTACTCTGGATTCTGGAAACTGAAACAAAAACTGAAAATACTGGACAATCACAGCTGGTCCGGCAGCATCTGTGGAGAGAGAAGGGAGCTAACGTATCGAGTCTGGATGACTGTTTCTCAAAATTAGAGAGAAAATTAGAGAATTAAAATTCCTGGAAGAGAAGTGGCAGTGAATTAAACACAAAGATAAATCTCTCTAGCTTTGAGAAAACGTTAACCAGACTCAAAACGTTAGTTCCCGGCTCTCGCCACAGATGCTGTCAGACCTGCTGTGATTGTCCAGTTTGAAGTAATTACATGTTTTCCATGTCGATAATGTTTCACACTCAAAATTGAAAGGTCATCATAATTGAATGGACTTTTGTTTGAGTGTCCCTTCCCATGCCAACTGCATCAAATTGGCATTTCTCCATGCTGAGGTGTTCTGGAATACTTTCACTTTGTCTTAAATGTGCATTTCTAAATACAGCCATCTTGTAAAGTTCAGCATTCCTGACAATATAGACAGAGCACCCAAACATACAGATATACACTCACAAAATCCCGAAGCATATATATGTAAATATTTATTCAGACAGCATCAAAACACACACATACACGAATATTCCTCACTTAGCATCTAAACATATAACCACCCATCCAGCACACAACCATTCCACATCCGAATACATATTCTTATTTTAATTTAGAGTACCCAATTATTTTTTCCAATTAAGGGGCAATTTAGCGTGGCCAATTCACCTAACCTGCACATCCTTGGGTTATGGGGGCAGACACGGGGAGAACGTGCAAACTCCACCCAGGGCCCGGATTCGAAACCGGGTCCTCAGCGCCGTAGGCAGCAATGCTAACCACTGTGCCACCGTGCTGCCCTCCCCAATATATATTCACACAGAAAAGGTCATTTCTAAATCACCTTTCACAACCAGCCTACATCTCAAAGCGTTGAACAGCCAATGAAATACGTATTGATGTGTTGCCCCTGTTGTGATGTAGAAAACGCAGCACCCAGGATGCGCACAGGAAGCTCCCACAAACACCCGAGGTGATAATGAACAGATAGTGCTTTCTTAATGATGTTGATTGAAGGATAAATATTGGCCAGAATACAAGTTCTGCTCTTCTTTCAAACCGTGCTATTTGATCCTTTGCACCAGGCCCAGGTTTCGCATTTAATCCATTGGAACAGCTTTCTATCGGGAATGCACGTGTGCCAGCCTGAATTTCTGTGCTCAGGTCCTGGAGTACGACTGGAAAAGCACGTGTCCCACACACTGAGTCAGCAGAACACGGGCGGAATTGTCTCGGTCCGGCGATGCCGCACTTGGAGGGCGAAGGGGCCGGAGAAATGGGGAGGAGCTGCTTCATGAGAGCTGCCGGTGCATTGGCACGGCAGGGAACTTTTCCACGGGCCAGCTGGCAAACGGATCAGAGACAAGAGGGCTGCCCACTACGGTACTCGGATTCCCATCGTTCTCAGTAATTAGACGGGTACGGGGAAATCTGGATCACACCATGACCGCAAGAGGAACATGCTGCAGCGAGAGCCCTGAGCGTTACTGCGGGCTACTCGGGTGGGTCCCCACATCGATCGTACCTTAACCCTATTAGTAGAATCTGTCATGTAAAGTTACAATTACATCTCACCATTTAGATAATAACATGAAATTTGAAAACGTGCCTTTCTCACAGAGACTGAACCAATGCGCTTTGATCCAGCGAATTACAGGACTAGCACTGGTTGGATTTACTTTGTCCTAACGACAGTGCCGCATTGCATATCCCCATTAATCTAGTCACTGGGAGCTCTTGCTGATGTGCCACTGCATCACTCGGGAAACAGGCAGCTCTTACATCAATTTCAACTACCTCTCTAGAAAGAACTGCAGTCAGAAAATTAATGCAGCTGCAAGCCAGACATATGTTGTCCTTTAGATGGCTTTGCACAAATTGGTAACTTTCTTTATCTGACACAGGTAAGCAGACTGCTTAAAGGAGTGCCTGTGGATTTGTTTAGACTTGTACCCATTCAGCGGCTTCTATCTGTGGTTCCAGAGCTAGCAGGCAGTAGATTGAAAGCAGCGCGCTGCCTAAGCCTTTCGGGATATTCCAATATAAACAAAAAGCGCAGGAAATACTCAGCAAGACAGGCAGCATTCGTGGAGAGAGAAACAGAACGGTTTCAGATGATGACCTGTCACCAGATATACTCCCAACTTCAGGCTACCGCCTTGTCAATTTGGTAGAAACGTGAACAAGGAACTTCTCAGAGCCGGTTCGTGGACTGTGCGATTTAAAGTTCTGCTGATAGTCATCGGCCTCCTATTAAGACACAAAAAAACAATTTGAAACATATTTCAATATATTTGTTCTAAAAATTGATACAATGTATTTGTTTTACGACGATTTTGCAGTTTTTGCTTTTGCCCCAACTTTTTTTCTGAAGTGTCGGTCTCCTGAAGCATTCGCCTGTCTTTTTCACACCCAAGCTGCCTTACGGTGTATTTCTAGTATGTGCTACTCTTATTCCACATTATCAACCGTGATTTGTGAAGTGATCTTTTTTGTGAAAGGTAGACACGTTGTTCCATTCGGGGAATGGGCTCCATGAGAGATTTCCCTAACGGGCAGTTCGGAGTTTGCCGGCTTAACGAGTCTATTAAAGAGAAGTAACATTTAACTGGATCACGCTTCATTGACGGTTCCCATGTAAATTTGGATTACAAATCACCCTCAGGATGAGCAGGACAGTGGTGGCAAACGGATGTTTTTTTTCCCGATCGGGATGAAGTATGCAGTGGGGTTCCCCTGTAGTCGGTATTAAATAGATCAGCACTTGTATCATTATGTATGAATGACTTGGACTTTGGGTGTAGGGGGTATAATTTCGACGTTTGCAGAATTATAGAAAACTTGATAATGTAGTAAATAGTTAGTTGGATAGTAGCAAACTTCAGGAGGACATAGATTGGTGAAATGTGCAGACACGTGGGAAATGAATTTAATACGGGCTGAGAAGTCATGTTCAACTTATAAAAGACACTAGTTAGGCCTCATCTGCAGCACTGCACCCAGTTCTGGGTGCCATACTTGAGAAAGGGGGTGAAGGCATTGGAGAGAGTTCAGAGGAGATTCACAAGAGTGACTCCAGGGATAAATAACTGTAGCTGTGAGGATAGATTGGAGAGGTTCGGACTGTTTTCCTTGGAGAAAAGAAGGCCGAGAGGAGACTTGACAGAAAACCTGAGGAATATGGACAGGTTAAACAGTGGAAAACAGTTACTACTCAAGGGAGCATCAATAACTAGAGGGCACAGATTCAAAATAATTGGCAAAAGGAATAAAAGTGATATGAGGAACATATTTTTCACGAAGAGGGTGTCTGGAGCTTGGGAAGAACTTCCTGAGAGGGTGGTGAAGGCAAATTCAATTGAGGTATTGAAAAGGGAATTGGATTGCTAACTGAAAAGAGAGAATGTCCAAGGGTACTGAGATAAAGCAGGGGAGTGGGCCGGGTAGAATGATCTTTCTGAGAGCCAGTGCAGACTCAGTGGGCCGAATGACCTCCTTCTGCACTGTAAGGATTCTGTGATTGTGTGTGAAGTGATCACTTCAGGAGAAATTTCATGGGGAGGTGGTATAATTTAAATAACTTTATGTTGAGAGGCTGTAAGAACAGAAGGACACAGTGTTGCTTTTTCATTAAATCACTGAAGTTGGTAAGGCAAGTTGATAAGGCTGTTACAAAAGATTATGGGACACTTGACTTTGTAACGAGGGACAATGAATACAAGGAAAGGAAGTCATGGTAAACGTTTACAACTCACTGACTGGGCCTTGGCCGCAGTATGGCAGTATTTGGAGGATGCCAAAACCTTGGAGAAGGCACAGAGAAGGATTTTAAGGATGATACCAGGGATGAGGGACTTCAGTTATGTTGATGGAGAAGTTGGAATTGTGCTCCCTGGGGCAAAGAATGTTTAATGGAAGACCTAGTGTTGTTCAAAATTACATGGGGTTTTGCTAGAAAAGTAAAAAGAAGCAGTTTCCTCTGGAAAATGTAAAGTTGTCAAAGGTTTGAAATAATTGACAAATAATCAAAGTAGAAATAAGAATAACTTATTTCACAAGGAGGATTGTTTAGATCTGAAAAATCCTACCTGAAAATTCAGATTTATAGAAACTTTAATTGGACATGCATTTGAAGAGGCCTAGTTTACAGGATTACGGGGCGCAATTAAGTAGGACAGCTCGAAAGACAGCCGAGTGGCCGCCTTTTGGAAGATTCTGCGATTCTATCATCCACAACGTTGTCCAAAATAGACATACGATTTTATGAATGTCTTCTTCCACAAGCTTCAGTCACATATTTCTTGTTAACACATGTTTCTCTTTTTGTTTATATAAGACTCGAGTGTGCGGTAGATTACGTCTGAGAACTCATGTTCCAGATGCTGTATCTCAAATACAACCCCTCTTATATCAACTATTTACTGAATTTCAATTGAGTTTACAGTTTATTGAACAAAGAGTGAATAGATGGCGAGCAATGAGACTGTGAAAGCGATGCGGTGCGAATCCTATTATTGAAGTGACCCGTTTTCCTTTACTCGCTGGGCGCGGGGATTGGCGGGGGGGGGGGGGGGGGGGGGGGGGGTGGATTGGGTCTTTTTGTCAGGTTGGTGTCTCGATTTTCTTTCCCTTTGCATTATTTACTTTCAATGGTTGTGATATTGTCCAACTTAAAAATCTGCGGGCCTGGTGTTACTGCTTGTTTTCATTAGCTCCAGATCTCGGCTCTGCTCCAGGTCACGGCCTTCACTCACTCGTTTAGTCATCTATCCATTAATTTGAACGAATAAGTCTGTGTTTGTGTGTGTGTCGCTGTGCTGTTGCTTGAGCCAAACCACACATCACCAAACCCTAAAGGTATAACATGATTTAAATGTATAACTCATTGTTAAAATGATGTGATTTCTGAAAGGGTGGGGTGAGCGTTCTTTCTCAATAATGCTTTAAACTTCCTTGCAAAGTCATGAACTAGTTAACTTTGCATTGCCCAGAAATTTAAATACCTTCATCAGTTCCGTTAGTTTATAATTGAACAATGGAGCTGAACACAGACAGAGCGACCCGTCTGGCCTCTTTCACCCCGACTATATCTTACTGTTCAGAGAAAAATGTTTCAATATGCTTGAGTCTGGATCACTGTGGGGGAGGGGAGACTGGCTAGATGAATAGGTCCCTGACAAAAAGAGAATAAATGTACCTTAAATGACTGTTTACAAAATAATTCGGTGGTTTCTCTTTGTTTTGTTACTAAAGTTAGGACTGAGTCTTTTAAAGTTAAACCCAATCCCTCTTAAAATAACCTGAATTTTGAGTTGAAGTTACGGACGGAGCTGGAGCTCCACTCAGCGTCGCTTCTTGGTTTAGCTCATTTTTAAAAAAGGGTATCTGATTGCTTTTCCTCTTCTCTGGTCTTGGGTGAAACTTGAAGGAAGGGGTGGGCAGTTGTCCACGGGGATAGGCTTCAAATTCAGTCTGACAGAAGAGGATTTCCATTTTCTAGTAATTAATTAAAATTAATCTAAGAAAATGATCAAATAAACTGAGACTTAAACAAATAACGGGCTGCTAATAATAATTCCCCCAGGCTTTGCTGAACTCGGTCTGTCTGGAGTTTCTGAGGCACACACACAGCCCCCACTGTACCACAGCATGGAGTGTCTTGTCAAGATTTTTCCACACACAGTATTAGACTAGGAATGGGCCGCTAAACCTCCTGTCTCGCAGGTACGGTGCTGGGGGTCAAAGTCCGACTGATCTTTTTGCCAACGTTAAGGGTGAGTATTTAAAAATAAATGCGACAGGATCGAGAGAGAGAAACACAGGCCAATGAGCAGTTGAAAAATAAACTTAAAACGAGAATATATAATAATACTGATGGGGGGGAGAGCTTGACTAAACCTCACGGATTAGCGGACCCAAAGAAACACAATTCGGAAAGTTCTGGGACATCACAGAGACCCCGAAGTGAAGAGAGGCAGAGAATCGGAAGGAATGAGAGGGAGGGAGAAAAAGAGAAGTTAAGAAGCGAACCGAGGGGCGTGGTAGATATTAAAGGAGAGAAAGGATGGAAGTGAAAGGAATGCCGCAGAAAATATTAACCCAACAACAGATAAAGAAGGAAGGAGAACGAAGCCTGGGACAGAGACTGTGATAGACAGACAGACGCGTGAATGGCTAAAGAAGTAGCGTCGAAACAGTTCCTGAGCAGCATCACTTGGAGGAGTGTCTGTTGCGGATTAGGGGAAAGTAATTTCCTATCTGAGTGAATTTGGATGTATTTTATATCCGCGGTGTGCGGTTGGACACGACCAGGCAGTCGACAGGAAATGTAGAGGGGTCAGGGTATGGTGGTCTGGGTGAAAGAGGCACTGACTAAAACCCGACTGCTGTATACACTCTCAAATGTGGGACTCGTTTCAGGACGTGGACGCAATCGGAGCGGGTCACAGGGCGGCTTGGAGGATGTTTCAGACTGTTCCGGACACCTCATCTTACGTAAAGGTAAGATCGAGGCTGCAGCCTCCCATCAGAGCCATCCAACAGCCTGAGAGTAAATCCATTCAACGTGCCCGAGAGAGTGGTTTTTATTGTTAGGAAGTACAGAAGAAAATTGGAGTGTACTGGAAAATATTTCTCCTTGTTTCACTCGCAGTTAACTCCTCGCTGCGATTGAATTCCCAACTGCAATGTCCTTAGCTCCAGTGGTCCAGATACAACTCTGTCCACACAAGGGGGTTCCAATTTCAGAAACTAACTGAATCTGAAAAGCAAGATTCGGCCTGACAGTTGGTTAAATCTTGGTAACCTTCATTCCTGACCATGCACAAAATCCTTACTTGAGGCCAGTTTATCCCTACCGCAGTGATATTACCTGTTGTAAATACCACCCTCTTATTCCCAGCCATTACTCAGATCTGCCATGTCGCGTGTAACTTCCAAAAGGCGACAGCCAGCTGGATTCAATGAAAATAGTTTTAGTTGTGTCGGAGAACCCTATTGTCGCTGTTGCATCTCTCGTTCCCTCCCTGTCTATCCATGTTTTAAGTCTAATATAAATATCAACTCAAATTCCAAGGCCAGTCCTGGATATGAATTTTGAAACGAAGGCTAATTAATCTATCGTAATAATTCTATTTGGCACAGAAATTCATATTGTGTGGCAGCCACACTTCGGGCCTAGTCACAGCGTGTGTGAAACTAAATTAATCCAAATTATATAACAGTAGAGAATGTAAATGTAACCATCGAGAATGTTTATATATATATAGTGAATGTGGAATGACTCCACATCTGCTTTGGTAGCGACCTGAAGCTGTTAAACGAAGGGAATCCACAAGTTGTGATCAGCTGAGCTTTCTGTTTTTCTCGTCACATGGCCAGTGTCTGGATGAAATGGCTGTGCAAAGTATCCAGCCAACTCCAAACCGAAATCTTCTTTGCTTCCTCCTTTGACCCTTTTTGGGCAGTGGTTTTCTTCATAGCACCCAGACGTGTTAAACACATTGAATCCCCCTAAGTCGAACAGTCAGGCTCGCCAGACGGGAGAAATCCACCAGACATTGACACAACGCTTAAATAAACCATCTGAAATGAAATGAAAAGAACATTCGTAGTGCCCTCCTTTGATTCGTTAGATCATATAATCATTCCACTGTGGATAAGGTCTGTGTATGTATCTAATGTCAACAATATGCAACTTTGCGTTGTTAATTTCATTTTACGCAAAGTAACGATTCTCTGCATTTCGCAACCATTGGGGCGGCTTCTGACCTCTTATGCCGCGCTTATTCAAAGTGCAGTTACAGACAGGTGTGCAGAGGTCTGGATTTATTTATTTCAGACACTGTGGGCAACTAACACTCAATCAAAAGGGAAGCAATATCACAGAGGCTTAAAACGCGCCTCAGACCTGTTAAAGAGGATCTTTAGAAAACATTGATGCCTGTAATATTCTGCGGCGATATTAAAGAGTGCAGTGTGCGGGCCTTGGGCTCGTACCTAACGCCCTTGAAATAGCATATTTTTTCATCTAGTCATAACGTTTGTGTTATTTCACAAAGGCTGGTTTTCAGACAGTCTCCAACCAAGGGGGAGAAGTCTGTGAAATTGGAACAATTCTCAGTCTGTTCCTTACTCTCTCTCCCAGCCAGAGTTCAACCAAAGCTCACCAAGTGAGAGAGGCTCAGCGTCAGAGAGAAAGCCCCCCTTCCTGGGGCTCATATGGGGCAATAATCGCCCCCTTTATTACGGTGTCTTATTACAGCTCCAACATTTATTACTTTCTAAAGATAGCTGTGTATTAATTTTTGAGCTCTCCGAGACAAAACCCAAATCAGGCCAGCAAGCAATGCTTTGCAGTTATATTATGATTCATTCAAGCGCATCCAGGTCCTCGTTGCAGACTTGTTTTGCTAAGGTCAGCGGAGACTCGGAGTTCTCCAATAAAAATAAATCTCAAATTAATTATGGCCTCGAGCAACGGCCCAGACAGCTCGCTTGTGTGCTTGGAGTCGCAGGTTCTCCCCCCCCCCCCCCCCCCCCCACCTCCCCCTCCCACCCCCCACCCCCAACCTCTCCAAGCCTCGCTTTTTTTTGTAAGTCCTTTGCAATTGTGGGAATGCCGCGGCACTGTTAAAAACCAAAGCTGGCGAGGTTGGTTTTATATTAATGTGTGATCATCCCCCCCCCCCCCCCCCAACCACCACCACCACCGCAAGCCCCTCACTCCCTCCCATCGCCGCCCAAAAAGTACAATGGTAGATTAAAGTTCACTTCCACAACTGACCCACAATTGACACATAACCTTCCTTGTTGCTTTCTAACGTTTGAACACATGCATCGCAAGTTCAAACCTTTATTTGAACCATTTATTTTCTTTATTTAAAAAAAAAGTCACACCCCGGGAATTTGTTCGCTATGTTCCGAATTGGAAACAAATATTGATGTTTATTTGCGTGGCATTCATTCCAACGTGATGACCATCTCAGTTCCAGGAGCCCCGGCTCCGTCCTGGGTCCCAATCTCATCGTCTTTATGGTCTGCACGCAGGGATCGTGGTCTGTGTGTATAGTAGCTGCAGTCGGGTTGTGGGGGATGGATGGAACCTCAGTGCAAGGCTTCATGACTGAGAGGTAGGAGGCAGGGGCTTAGATACCGCGACGGGGTGGTCCCGAGAGACAACAGGGAGGGTTCCGGGTGGAAATCTGGATTTCTTAAGGGCGATTGAAAATTCGGTGGCTGATCTGCTACGAGAATCTCCGTTACCTGGAGAATGTGTCTTTCATTAGGTGCACGATCTCTGAATAGCCACATGTGCTGAAATCTGATGAGGAATAATTAAAACGTCCTGTTGCCCTTCATGTCCAACGAGAGCATTCCTCTAGACTTGACTCGGAAAGAGTCCGAATTCTCTTGCACGTGTGCACGCCCAGGTCGAAGACACTTTCAAAGTGGCTCATTACAGAGAAACGTTCCTTGGGACTGAGAAAACGGGGCCAGATTTCAGTTAATGAGAAAAAAGGAAGCTGCCCTCAGTGTGCATACAGGAACGAAGCCTACAATTACCGGTGAAAATAACACTCGCCCCATTGGTGAGCGTGAGCGCACCACGACTCCCCGGCGGTCTCCTCACGTCCCGACCTGCAGCTGCACTGAAATGCTGGCTCGATTGATGAGGATAATTTCAGAAAGGGGGGAGGGAGGAAACTGCAACCTTAACTCGCCAATTTAGTCAAGAGAGGGAGGAAAACTGAAGACCTGTAAAAAAAAAATCAGGAGCGCAACATCTGAACTTAACGGGAAATTTCAAATAAATACATTTTAAATCAGTAAAAACTTCACCTGAACAGGTAAACCATTGATTCTGAATTATATATTTTCAGTAAAAGTTTCTAAGTATATATATTTATGTAAAGATTGTCGGTGTAACGCTAACCCGGTAGGGTGTTAACTGTGTTGAGTGGTTAGGTGGTGACTGTTCGAGTTTGTATAACTTCAAACTATTTTGTCGAAAACTGTTGTTGAGATTATATCCAGGCTGGGATTCTCGTCCGTGTCTTTCGTAAATAAATGCCCGTCTGTTCATCAAACATACTTGGCCAAATGTGTCAAGGTAAAAGAGAAACCTCAAAATTACTCTGAACGAACATGAGCTGTGACCACGGCATGCGGTGATGTTTTATTTTATTCTTAAGTACAGGAACAGTGTGTATTATGTGTGTATGTTGTGTTTCAATCTTGTATGTGCGTATGTATGCGTATATTGTGTTTGAGTTTGTATTGTGTTTGTGTTGCTTTCTGAGTGTTGTGTATGTATGTATGTTTGTGTTGTGTTTGAGTGTTTGTGTTATCTTTGAATGTTGTGTGTATGTGCTGTGTTTGAATATTATATGTGTTGTGTTTGAATGTTGTGTGCGTGTATGTGTGTGTATTATGTTTGAATGTTGTGTTTGTGTATATATGTGTGTTGCGTTTGTGTGTGTGCTTTGGTGTTGTGTGTATGTTTGAATGTAGGGTCTGTTATGTTTGAGTTGGTGTGTTGTGTTTGAATGTTGTGTGAATGTGTGTTGTGTCTGAATGCGTTGTGTATATGTTGTGATTGAATGTGTGTTGTGTTTAAATATTTTGTGTATATGTTTTGTTTGAGTGTGTGTTGTGTTTGAATGTTGTGTCTGCGCATGTGTGTTGTGTTTGAGTGTGTGTTGTGATTGAGTGTTGTGTTGTGTATTGTATTTGAGTGTGTTTGAATGTTGTGTGTGTTGTGTTTGAGTGTGCGTTGTGTTTTAATATTGTGTGTTTCAGTGTGTTGTGTTTGAATGCTGTGTGTTTATCTGTGTGTGTGTGTGTGTGTATGTGGAATAAGAACAGAAACGACTGAGGGTGAGGGGCACTTCCCGACAGGAAAACGCGCTTGAACCACGGAAAAGAGAAATCGCTATTGTTTCTTTTTCCTTATCTTGACGGCCAAAATATCCTGCTTAAAAAAATGTGTAATGAACCCCCACCATTGGTTCAGCGGCTTCCTCTCGGGCGGCTGACTTCACTTCCCAAAATTGCCAATCTTTCATCCGGTTACCTCGCCTGTCCGAGCAAGAATTGCGGTTGTAATTACCTCCTGTCCGTGTCATGTTTGGGATATTGTTCCGATTTGGGGAAAAGGGAAGAAATCGGGTGAAATGGACGGCACGATTAAGGTAAGAAGGAGAGCGGAGGGGTGGGGAGTGCTTTAGAGGCTGTCCGTCTCGGGCGCTTCGCTCCCGTCCCCTTTCCTTGTGGGTGACGCGACTTTTTCCACAAGTTTCCAGCCTAGAAGAGTGATCCAATTTGTCAGCTTCCCATCTCTTTTTCTTTCCAGCGTTGAGGCCGCAGATAGAGTGTTGTTTCAGTCAGGGGGACGCATGAGCTGGAGAAGGCTGCTGAGGGAGCCCTGGTGTGAGTTACTCTGTCTCCACCACCTTGACGTTGTTTCTCCAATTCACTTGGATGGCATTTTCTGTCCCAAAGTGCTCGGACTGTAGCTGCCCACTAACACTGGCTTTCACTAACTCCAGATTAAGCCAGGTTAAGGGGTCCAAAGGTTGGTGGTGGTGCTCGGGAGAGAGAGGTGGTGGGGTGGAGGGGGGGGGGGGGCTCTCATGCAAGGGGGACAGAAACCTGCCCGCGAGTCGCCCGCACTTGCACACACTGCGCAATGTTAGATGGCACCGCGCCCGACAGCCATTCGGCAACACTATGGACCTCCTGCCACCTCCAGGAGTAATAAACGTGCGGCGAGCACCACTCAGCAACCTTGGGAACAACCATTTAATGCACCAGGATGCCCCATCGTGTGACTCTCCGGTGTGCTGTGCCGCCGGGACCCCGCCGCTCATTCCGGTGCAGCACACTCCCTTCCCTCTCACACAGTACTGAGTTCTCTCACGTGCTTCCAATGTGTCCGCGGGACAGAGAGCGGCCTCCGTGTGGCACCATCTATAGCATCAAATAGACCCACTTTAAGACAAGCAGCGTTACAGATGGTGAACGCACAGCGGGAGTGGGAGGTGAGCGCCCCAACAGCTGACAGATTGAAATTAAAGTTTGATTGATTTATAACTGAACACCAGGTTTCTCATCAATCCCCCTCCCTTATCAAGCCAGCACACTTCCGTTCTTTACACTCCTGTTTCCTGGCAGATTTCCTTTTTCCTGAATATAATAAAGATGAAAAACTAAGTCTTTTCCCCATTGTTCTCCCCGAAAGACTTGTGACTTGTGTTCATGTTTAATGTTTGTCAGTGAGCATTTATTTCTGGTTTGCGTTCCTGGTGTTGGGCTGGACTGGGGTTAAACCTTTCTTTCCCCTCCTCTCTCTTTCTGGCTCTGGCCCTTTCACAGAGCCGAGTGAAGTTCGCCGATGGTTTCTGAGATCTGGAAAGTGCAATAAACGGAGGGGCAATAAGAGGCCAGGAGCAGAGCACGTGAATAATATTTGCTGAGTGTCCCTGGCTCACACCCTGAGCCGGGGGCGGGGGGGGGGGGGGGGGGGGGGTAACTTCCTCCTGCAGCTGGAAACCTGAGAAAAACAGCCCTCCCCCCACCCCCCACCAGCACCTTCTCACCCTCAAATCTGCTTCAAACTTCATCACCGTCAAATGCTGCGGATCTATTCAGTGTGCAGGCTGCCACGCTCATTCATGATCGGCCATTCATTCAGACAGCATTTCACACAACTGAGTACAAATCCCGATCATTCCCAGAGATTTCTTGGAGAGGGGGTGGGGGGGGGGGGGGGGGGTGGATAGTTTCTGGAGTGTTGATTGAAAGATCCCTGTGGCGGAGGCACCATGGTTCCGTCTTACAAAACGCAATATTCCTACAGTCGGTTGTCCCTTTCAGTTTTAATTGAAATAATATGGCTCCTGAAAGTGCTCAGTTAATAATGACTCAGTTAATGGTGTGAGTTTCAAATGATACACATCTCACACCCATGGATACGCCCGTCAGTGCCTATTCATCGGAACATATATACATTTACCTAAAACACAAATATGCTGAGACCAGAATACTGTACAGCATATCAAGCTTATATGAATATAAATCTCCTTTCTATAATGTGGGGGTGTATTAAAAAATAGATGTGTATGATATTGATAAACACGCTTACTATTTAATGTGATTGCATAATCGTCATGAAGTTGATTATTTAAATAATTATTGCAGTAACATATCGAACTCTATTCTGGAGAGAGACGCTGTATCATGAGTATATTGTCCTCCCGACATCTGCCTTATGTTAGGAGGTGCAGTTTCTGGAGTTATGTTAGCTGTCCGTACCTGTAACTCTCTCACTATTTGCCCTCTGCTGTTTCCCCTGTTTCCAGGAGGCCTTGTCGGTTGTGAGTGACGACCAGTCCCTGTTTGACACCTCGTACGTGGCTTCACACCTCCCCAAAGCGGATATGACGGCTTCTGCTGCCGCCGACTATGGACAAACGCACAAAATTAATCCCTTGCCTCAACAAGAATGGATCAACCAGCCTGTCAGGGTTAATATCAAGAGGGAATACGACCATATTAACGGGTCCAGGTAACATCGGATCAGACAGCCTCTTCCACCCAAAACAGATCCTTGGGTAGAACTGAGGGTATCATACACTCGATAAATTGTACCCAGCCCCACTCCACATGTTATAAATGCCCCATAGTCCTAAAGTAATGCTGCTCGAGAAAGCCCTAGCCTTGCCTCATCTCTTCAGGTCAAATAACCCAGCGATGTTTGTACAGACAAGAACTAAACAAGAAACAAAACGGGAAGCATTTTCTTTGGAACTCATTTATATTTTGTGTATTTCGATACATAACATTAAATAACATCTTACCATGTTTATAAATACGATTTTAACACTCACATTGTATTTGTGTACAACTGACTTGCAAGTAATATGTTTGACTCTGGTTATGAATTGGTCATCCAGTACAGCCAGGAGGAGCACAGTGCAATCTGTAAATGGCCCCAAGGGACTCAGCGCTTCCCGGGGTCACCCAGAAACCCCCAATCACCGGCATTGTCCGCTGGGAGGTGCTTTTAGGGTTTGATTGCGATCTGTACACTCTGTACCCAAAGGGAAGGGTTACCTCTCAGTCTGTAGGCATGGCGGACGATAACACTAACCATCCAAATGAAATGTCTTCTAACTCCATGTGCGTGCCATGGTTCAGGTGTGTCTTGATGGAACTGTGCAAGATCCGGTCTGGTATAGTGGGACCCGGCTCATTTCCCGTTGGGCTGAAAAGATGCGACGGGCCTTGTGAACAACGGAGTGGATTTGCTGGGCCATTTGACATATGGAGTAACATACAGGGCAGACCAAGTAAGGAGGTCAGCTTTTCGTCCCAAGGGACATTAGTGAACCAGTTGGGTCTTAGAATAATTTGACAGCTTTTACTGATTCCAGATTATTTTAAAATTAAATTCGAATCCTCAAATTGCAATGATCGATTTAAACATTCTTTGGATGACTAGTGCAGCCACTACACCACCGTGTCCGGCCTCTGCAAGACTGCACTGAGACATTTGAAAATCTCGGCGACATCTTCTTTCTGCCCCGACTTAATTCACGTTATTTTCGTGGCCACCTTTATCAGTCTCTTTTAAAAAACAATGAAATGGCTATTCTCATTGTTCATTGGAGTTGGTTTTGTCAGGGGCACAGCAGGTCTTGTCTTTGGAATATTGAAGGTTAAATGCACAACGGGCAGGGCATGTTTTTTTTAACTAAACTGTAAACCAATTGAAAAGGGCATTTCGTTCACATCTAACAGGCACAGAAAATCTTGTCCATGTTTCTTCAGGAGATGTCATGTCTGCAGTATTCATTTGAACAATGGTTAATCCGCTGTTGACCAATATACACAAAGAGATGTAATTAAAATGACTCACAATGCCGAGTCCTGGTAACTGCTGCCCACATTTTCACAGAGGGGGTTATTAAGGGAACCGTTCTAATACGTCCGAAAGAATGCAAAGCGAAGGGCGAGATGGAGAAATGGAAAGAAGTAACTGCTGCACCTGTAGCTTTCGTATTCGTATCTTCCTCGCTCTCTGACGCCTCTCTCCTTAACCCTGACAGAGATTCACCTGTGGACTGCAGCGTGGTCAAATGCAATAAGCTGGTGAGCGGCACCGACACCAACCCTATGAGCTACAGCAGTTACATGGAGGAGAAAAACGGACCTCCCCCGCCTAACATGACAACCAACGAGAGGAGAGTGATCGTCCCGGCAGGTAACGAGATCCCTTGGGGCCCGGGTGAGGGTGCGAAAGGTAGCATCGTGGTCTGGCTGTGCAGCTGGGGCCGAACCGACACATGAATGGAAACCTCTTCCAACATACACCCATGACCCGATGTGCTCAAATCTGCGGGTTTTAAAAAAAAACTGTAACAAGGTGAAATGCCAGTGATAAGACTCGAGCACATCGCTAAAGCTGACTGAATTTGATCCAATTATGCACTCAATTGCTATTACCAGAAATTAGCCGAGTGGGTTGCATACATCTGGATTGAGTAAATCGGCTGCTAAACCGGCTGGTGCGAGCTAAGCCTCAGCATTTACTGCGTATAGAAATGACACTGTCCCTTTAACTAGAACAGCGTGTGGATTGGGGAGTTAGTGTTGTGGAGTCGGTGCGGTTTGTTCAGGATTCTGGATGAGTTATTTAAATGACTGCTGCTTTGCAGATCCGACTCTTTGGAGCCAGGAGCACGTCAGACAGTGGCTGGAGTGGGCCATCAAAGAATACGGGCTGCTGGAGATCGACACGTCCCTCTTTCACAATACGGACGGCAAGGAACTCTGTAAAATGAACAAGGAGGATTTTCTCCGCCTAACCTCCCTCTACAATGCCGAGGTCCTGCTCTCACATCTCAATTACCTCAGGGAAAGTAAGTGTTGATTCCAGTTCCCACCATCAGTCTAACTGAAAGTGTCAGTGAGTTAGTGCTGCTAGAATTGGGGTTGTCAAGATTTAACTGACGCGATGTTAACGTGTCCTGGGTTTCCTGAGTTGTAGTAAGAATGAAACACACTCCCTGGTCTTCGCTGCCAGCATTTTCCAATATAATCGAATTTAACAAATTCGAAGAGAAAGAATGAAGCATTTCACTGACACGTCCTGTGTGGTCCGACTGTTTTGAAATGTTTGTAACTTTCAAAGGCGATGTTTCGGTAATTTCGGTGCGAGTTGCAATATGTCTGTTTAGAGTCTTTGAGTGTCCACTTTTCAATAGTGAAACTCGTATTTGTGGAAAATTTTCATATCCCCCAGTTTCTAACACGAGAGGTTCAGAAACTTCTGAATCGATTCCTATTGGATTATTGGGCATTGTCACCGGAGGGAGTACTGTACCTTCATTTCTGTACTAAACGTGAGTGCATGTGTGTGTATATGTTTGTGTGTGCATGTATGTTAGTGTGTATGTATACATGCGTGTGTTTCTACATGTGCTGTGCACGTATTGTATGTGTGTGCATCTACTGTGTCTGTGTTGTGCTTGTGTGTTGTGTGCTGTGTCTGTTGTGTGTGTTTGTGTGTGTGCTGTGTGTGTGTTGTGTTTGTGCATGTATATTTGTAGGTATGTGTACATTTGTGCATGTGTTGTGTGTGTATTGTATGTGTGTGCATTTGTGTGTGCTGTGTTGTGTGCGCTGTGTTTGTATGCTGTGTGTGTTGTGTGTGTGTGTGCTGTGTCTGCATGTGTGTACTGTGTCTCTGTGTGTTGTGTTTGTGGATGTTTTGTGTGCCGTGTCTGTAGACCATAAGATGTAGAAGCAGAATTAGGCCATTTGGCTCATCGAGTCTGCTCCACCATTCGATCATAGCTGAAATGTTCCTCGTCCCATTTTCCTGCCTTCTCCACTGATCTCAGTATTAACCAAGAAATCCCCTGTATGTTGTGTGTGTATTTTGTCTGTGTATGTGTGTTCTGTCTGTATGTTGTGTATATGTTGTGTGTGTTGTGCTGTTCTGTATTTTGTGTGTTGTGTCTGTGTATGCGTGCTGTGTCTCTGTGTGCTGAGAGTGTGCTGCTCTGTCTGTTGTGTGTGTTGTGTCTTTATGTTGTGTGTGTGTTATATGTTGTGTATATGTGTTGTGTTGTATGTTTGTGTGTGCTGTATATTGTGTGTGTATTGTGCTGTATATTATGTGTGTGCTTTGCTATATATTGTGTGTGTGTTGTGTCTGTGTGTTGCTTATATTTTCATTGCCGGTTTAGCTTTTTAAATGCATTGCCTTGTTTTGATCTGGGACACCGCTATCTTATAGAAAACTGATGCAACAGATAATGTTTGTGTTTCATTTTTAATATAGTTCAGCATCTCGTTGGCAAACATGGTAGATAAGGGAGGACCCGGCCAGAGCGGAATCTATATCAAAAGCAGGAATATTAGTTTCTTGAGTCAATCCGTTGATGTAATAAACCAAAACAGCCCGATCAAGAATTAATCAATTCAATTTCACATTCGTGCCCACACGGAAATTAATGTCGGGTACATTGGTAGTTCGTTTACATAATTAAAAAAATTATTTAAATTTTGTTTAAAAAAAGCAATAAAATAAAGAACATTACTCTATCATAGATATTTAACCTTAAATACATATGCACTGACAAAATAAAATCTATTCCAATGCATTGAAGTAATCAGTCAGTGAGTCCCACCCTTGTGCATTACTCGTTCACACATCAAACTCCTGTTCAAGGTTCTTACAGACAGAGGGGCGCAAACAAGTTCAGGAACTGATTTGTTCGGCATGTGAGGGATTGTAGCCTTTTCCTCTGAACATATCCAGCGATAATACCGAGGCAAGGGGTGACTCTTATTGTTCATGACACTCTTTGCTTTCCTCAAAACTCTCTAAGAGCAGGTTTAATCGCGCGAAACCTACTCAGCAAATACCCTTCCTGCTTGGTTCAACAATCTCAGTACCCTTAAAAAGTATTATTTCCTAAGACAGCAGTTCAAAGTGCTAATTGTGTGCAGTGTGCCACTGCAGTATGCAATGCAGCATAATGCATATTTTTGCATTATCCAACGAGGTTAATTAATTTCAATTAAATACATGTTTACACTGTATAGGAGTAGATTGGTGAATAAATTGATTCCCTAATCTTTGACATTGTAATCGCCCTTTCAGTGTAAAATGAAACTCTCTGGGTTGTCTTCCCTGATTATGGAAGGAGAAAGCAGGAGAGGCGATGCTGATATATATTAAAAATAAACACAGACAATATCTATTGGATCACTTTTCTGTAAGAAAACTCTGTGAGAAGCTGCGGAAACGGACCCCCTACCCCAAACCCCATCATTGCCGAGTCCCAACAAAATACAATTCTCGCTGCGATTATTGGGAGGGTTATTTCCTCAGCCCTGACCGCTAAACTCTGATCTTCCGGCCTCCATAAAGATTTTGAAAACCTGCCTTGTTATGCTGTGTTCAGCGATGTGTTTCTGAGAGTTTTCTAACGCAGGCGGGTTATACCCAGAATGGGAGATTTTCTGAAGGTTGGTTTCAACGGAGCTAGAACTAGATTCGATGGGATGAAAGTCGGGGATGAACAGATTAGGTTGTCCACGGGGGGTCCTTGATATATTTGATTTCAAGTTAAAAAACCCGCTTTGAAAGTTTGATTTGAACTCGCCCCCGGTGACTTACTGCGTTGGCTAAACACAGTGAGCCCTCTGTCCCTTTCCATCTCCTATCTCACACCTGCTGGCTGCCACCTGACATATATTGAAGTGTAGATAGAAAGGGAGCTTTGGGGTATAATTCCAGCAGTGCTCAGTATTCTGATCCTAACAGATATGGTTTGCTTCGTTTTTGTGTTAAACCTGTCTGACCCTGCTTCCTATTGAATAGTTCAGAATTTATTTGTAGAAAATAATGATAGAATATCATTAATAGATTGGGTTCTAGATGTGAAATATGGGTGTAAATAGTGGCTTACACTCTTGCTGTTCGCCATTGCTCAGGACATGTGCAGGTCCGGTGGTGTGGCCATTCAGCCAAGTGCATGTTTGATGATGCTCTGAGAACCTTGGTACCAGCCTGAAGACCAACTTCCTTCTCTGGGCAATGTTAAAGCCCGCGCTCACCCGTATAGACTACACGTTTACTAACAATTTGAGTTGTTGCTGTGGCCCTCTCAGGGACAAATCGCACATCAGAGGGCTTTCCCTCACCCAGGTATGGAAATCCACATCACTCAGGCTGTCGGTGCACTCAATGCGGGATCGGACTCTCTTAAACCGTCTCTCGCGGTTACTTATGTACCAGAGCCCATGCTGACCGCGATGTCGTTCTGCAGTAAGACCTGAGCTGCCTTTGTTTCAGTCTATCCGAAAGGAGGATGGAAATTCACCCACAGAGTCCCTCTAAACCCCTACATAAATTGGGGTTGGGGTTTAAGGGTCGCGGGATCTAAATTGTTTAGATGTGAAAATACCCCAGAGCACCAGTGACGACACTTTGGATTCTACAGGAGCTCACCTGGCTTTCCCAAATTATTCCACCTTCCATTTAAAGCAGCTTTATGATCACGACACCTATAGGGTAGCATGCAAGGAATAAAAGAGATTGACTCCAGCGTAATCCGAGACATTTTCACACTAGACGTGTAATTTATCATATACATCGGGGTTTACATTTTGTTCAGTGTTTAATCTGACCGACAACAGCCCTCAAGATTAAAACAAGAAGGTTAATAAAACAACCCTGTCCCCATAGTTAGCCCTTAGGGGCAGGGTTTCGTTGCTAGCTCCAAAATATTAGCTGACCTCCTTCCTCTCCCCTCCCCCAGCCCAATACACAAACACCCACATGAATACAAACATACTCACAAAACACACATGTAACAAATACACTTACAGACGTGCACACACACACACACGCACACACACATCCAAATCCACACGTACAAACACACAAACATACATTGACACATAATTCATGGACCACCTTGATTAATTCCATTTCATCTACATTAAAAATCGAATCCAGTGAAATCTTCCAAATTATTACAGCGTTTAGGAACAGAATGGCATTTTAAACCAATACAAAACGATGTAAAATACATTTAAAACAAATGTGATTTGGTGAACACCTTTTCACACGTTATTAAAATATTTGGACGAATGCCTGGTGCCAGTCATGTATTCCTAATGCCATATTCTGCGCCATGGGTTGTGTTCTGCAAACTCCCAGTTTACTAAAATGTACAACATGTTATTGAACTGTGTCTTGGACAAGTATGTTAAAATGCAGTCGTTTCCATTTTACGGAATCTATCATATTCCGGAGGATTAAGCAACAATTTGGCTCCTAATAACCGTGGTCTACAAATACTTCACTGCAGAATTCACTACCATTTCGTTCACGCTTACTCTAGAGTTTAGTGTTCTCCGAAATAATGGAATCTTTCAGCTTTGCAGATCTGAGCGTCTCTGTAAATATCATCTGATTTGAAGAGTGTGGGATAACCTGGGGGAGGGGGTGGAGAGCATGGAGGGGAGGAGAGGGCTGAAAGGGGAAATTAAACTCAATAATAAGATCAAAGAATGCAAACTTCATTGAGGTTGTTGAGGTGACGTTTGCTCTGGGGTTGTTCTGAGACTCTATCCTTTGCACCAGAACCAAAATACAAGTGGCAACGTTACGTTATGCAGGGATGTCCTTACACCCGAACAAGGTGAGGGGGGGGGGGGGGGGGGGATAGGCAGAACAGCAGAGATCTTGCCCACCAGAACAAGGTGGTACTGCAGACGTAACAAGTACTACATGGTACGCACGACGTTTTCGACGCGCGATACCAGACTATGCAAATGTTCTTCTGATGTACCCTCCGTACCTCAGACGGCCACAAATACAGACTAACGCTCTTTTTTGCAATTTCGGACTATTATAATAAGACGCCGCTGTTTCTGCCAAGCCCTGTCTCAGGTGTCCCAGTTTTGAGTGGCTTTAAGTGATACCAGCTGTCTTTTTGCTTGCTCTCTTCAATTACATTGACTTTAAAGGTGATTGTATTTCGCATTATTGCTGCTGTACACTTTGGGTCTGAGTCATGTCCATTTTTTGAGGCACAGCATTTGTAGATTATAATGAAATCCAAAAATGTTTTGGATTAAATATTTGCTTAACATTCCTGATCTGACAGTGAGGATTTAGCCTTTTGTCCATGCAATCTTCTGAACTTTAAATAAATTAGAAATTCAGTCCAGAAGTAGTTAGGGTTTACTGTTCAGTTCTCCCACTACTGGTGGAGTCATGCTGTTAATCCCATACAAATTCTCAAATAACACACTGTTGTTCTGGTAACATTTCTTTTCAAATGTGTATCCTAACCTGAGGGTCATTTAGCCTCACATCACAAACAGAATTAGTGAGTGTTTCAATGTCAACAGCAGGCTGCTTTTCAACATGGAGTATTTGATAAAAACTCATGATAATCATGGTTTCTGAGAAGATCTAAATTAAAGAGACAGGGCCAGCCAAGTACTAGGGGCTCCGAATAGGAACTTGACCCAATAGAAAATGTATACTCCCTTTAAACCGAAAAAAAAGAACCCTCGCTCAGGAGAGAGGTTAATTAAACAGGGCAGAATCACAAGTCTTCATATCTGGTGTTACAATATTATTCTGATAGCCCTTTCAGTAAGTAGAGTGCCACCGAGCTTCCAATTAGGTTGGTTTAATTTAAAAGATCAGGGGCTCATCTCACAAAATGCGGCTATGTCCCCACCCAGCGTAAAAACGCAGGTGTTGCACTCCTGAGTTTCCTGAAAAAAAATACAATCCGATCCACTTATATTCAGGGGGCTAGCAGGGACCCGAAGTGCTTCACGCAGCTTTAGCTGTGGATACGGGCCCCTGCACGTCCGGTTTCAAGTTCGTGCATGCGCATGGCGGTGGCCTCCAGTGGCCGTGTCGAGCGCCATGGCGGACTCGAACCGCAGAGGCATCTGTAAGATGCAGCCCCCCCCCCCCAACCCCCCCGATCAGCCACACACCCGAGGATCCGTCCGGCCCAATCTCTCCCCCGGCCACCCCATCAGGGCGGCCGCGGACTGAGTCCGCAGCCACCACACGAGAGACCCGACCGGCCATACCATGTTATTTCCACGCCGTCGGGAACTCGGCCGGTCGGGATGGAGGTTCGCTGGGCAGACCTCTGGCAATGGCCCCCCAGCCGCACGGCATAATTCGCGAATGCGCGAATATTCGGGGCCCGGAGAATCACCGGAGTGGCGCCGGGCCCGATTCTATCGGGAAATTTGGTTTTCCGCCCCAAATGCGATTTCGGCGCAGGGCTGCAGAGAATCCAGCCCAGAGTTTTTATAGAATTATTTAGATTTAATTAAGATAGAATTAATTACAGATTTAGATTTGCTAAAATTCATTTCAAAATGCATTGCAGACTTCTGCAGCTCAGAATTGTGCATTTAGCCCAGCAGGCCAAAAGCAGTGTTAATGCTCCACAAGAGCTTCCTCCAAGCTTACTTTGTCTCACCGTGACATCATATCCTCTGTTTCCCTCTCATGTACTTCCCTAGCATCTCGTTATCATCATCAGGGAATATTTTTGTTCACCTGGATGTGATCTTCTTAAGATGGATATGATATGGTTATTGGGTGCTTCTCCCTCTCCAGCATGAAAAGCCACTTCTCTAAGTAAATTCTTATCCTCTATATTGATGACAACTCCTTTACCAAATCTATTTTGGACTGAAACTGATTGCCTCTCCCACAGTGTAGCTCTTTAATAACTCCTCCTGACCTCATCCATGCCAACTTTCCTTGATAGTTGGTGACTCATTCGTTGTTTTGGGCTCATTCTTGAATTTTCATAGAAAATATCCTAAATCTTCTGGTTTTGACTCTCTCATTGGTTCATCATTTTAACTATAAATGCAGCCTAACACTTCCTAAAATAATCATGCTTCAAAACATTAAATAAATTGTAGACACACATACACACAGATCATAGAATTTACAGTGCTAAAGGAGGCCATTCAGCCCATCAAATCTGCACCAGGCCTTGGAAAGAGCACCCTACTTAAGCCCACACCTCCACCCTATCCTTGTAACCTAGTAACCCCACCTAATCTTTTTGGACTCTCAGGCCAATTTAGTATGGCCAATCCGTCTAACCTGCACATCTTTGGACTGTGGGGCACTTGGAGGAAACCTACGCAGACACGGGGAGAACATGCAGATTCTGCACAGACAATGACCCAAGCTGGGAATCGTACCTGGTACCCTGGAGCTGTGAAGCAACAGTGCTAACCAATGTGCTCCTACGCTTGGCATGCCATGGCACATGTTGATGTTTTAGTACAAGTAATTTCTTACAGGAATTTAAAGTACATGGCAAATTGTTACTCAATAAATGGGACAAATATATACTCGTAAAGGGATGTTAGGTCTATGAGCAAAGCAGGGGAGTGGGTTTAGTTAGATAGTTGTTTCAAAGAGCTGCCAAGAGTATGATGGGCTGAATCACTTTCTGCTGTGCTGTCATGTAAATTGTATGTTATTGGCCAATAAGCATTTTGGTCTTTAAATGTTTAAGTCTCATGCCTCATCAGACCTCTCCTCTCCCACATTGCAACAACAATATCCATTCATATACCAATTCACTGTCCATTCCATTCTATATACTTAAAATGGACATTTAAAATTAATTAGCATGTTAAAAATGAAAAAGTAATGGAAAAACACACAATAATGTTCTTAAATTTGTCCATTCCATTTTTCAATCATAGCAATAACTTACTCCCTTGAGGCTGATGTAACCAAACACCTCAGTCTACAGTTTTCAGTGCCAACACATGACGTCATGCCCACAATCTCTCCAATCTCTCTGTTTTTCACACTTCACGAGCTACAAAGTTCCACACTTCATTCTGTCTGCTGACACCTTGATCTGTTTGTCACTTGCTCTTCAATTTATAGGTTCATTGACTCTATTCTCCTCTCTGCATCAAATCTGTTCCAGTCGCACTCTGCTGACCTGACTTTCTCTGCCCCTGCCTCCTCCCCCCACCCCACCCCCTCCCCCAGAGATAAACTCTTCACAATTTGAAGTTCTTGGCTCTCTGCGTGTCATGGATGTAGCATTGGACAATCTACAAAACACATGGGAATATGGATCAGCCTTTGATTGCTTTGATAAAAAATTGAAGTAATTCAATTCCAAATTACAAAGCTTAAATACATAAATTTCCATAATTTCAAGAGATTTGTATGTGGAGAGATGTTAATTTTCTTCTAGATGTGTTTTGAAGTAAAGGGAGGGATCAGGAGTTGGGGATTTATATCAAGGATTTCAAACCAAATTCTAAGTGGAAATTGATATGGAGGCCAAACAAGCAACCCAAAATATGATAAATTATTTCAGTATTCTGTTGTACATCTTGCAATTATTTTTCTTATTACCTGAGGAGAAATCAGATTATTTACAAGGATGATTTCATATTTAGGCCTGAAATTAGCTTTCAATCTCATATCTCATCCATCACAAAGACCTCCTGCTTCACCAATATATAATTTTACATCTTCGCCCCTGCCTCAACTCATTTCTCACTGAAATTCTCATTCAAGCCTTGGCTACCACTAGACTCGACTATTCCAATGCTCTTCTGGCCAGCTTCGCAACAGTCTCCCTCTGTAATCTACAGCTTATCCAAAATTCTGTTGCCTAACTTATGTCAAGCCCTGTTTACCCTTCACTATTGTGCACGATAACCTATTAAGGCTCCCAGTCCAACAAGACTTCAGTTAAAAAATTCTCATCCTTGTTTTTAAATCCCTCCATAGCCTTGCTTTGGAGGTCTTGTGGCTTAGTAGGTAGCATGCTGCCCCAGAACTGAAAGTTCTGAGTTCAAGTTCCACTCCAGGATTTGCTCATGATGTATTTCAACAAGTTGATAATCATCCTTCCAACACTTTCCCACCATTCCCCAAAAGGGGAAAAGTGTGTGTGAACATGGCCTCACCCTCTCTATTTCTATAACCTTCCGTCCCACCATCTCATTATAATCTCTGAACTCCACCATTTCTAGCCTCTTATGCATCCTCAATTGGTCACCACAGGGCCATGGCTTCAGCTGCCGAGGCCTTATGTTCTGAGGTTCCCTTCTTAAGCTCCTCCGTCTCTCCCACCTCTTTGAAAATGCTCCTTAAAACCTAACATTTTGATTCAGCTTTTTGGTCACATCCCCTATTGCATTGATCAGTGTAACACTGCAAATATTCTACTACATTAAAGACCGGGCAGCACGGTAGAATAGTTGTTAGCACAATTGCTTCACAGCTCCAGGGTTCTAACTTCGATTCCCGGCTTGGGTCACTGTCTGTGCGGAGTCTGCACTTTCTCCCCGTGTCTGCGTGAGTTTCCTCCGGGTGCTTTGGTTTCCTCCCACAGTCCAAAGATGTGCAGGTTAGGTGGATTGGCCATGCTAAATTGCCCTTAGTGTCCAAAATTGCCATTTGTGTTGGGTGGGGTTACTGGGTTATGGGGATAGGGTGGAGGTGTGGTCTTGGGTAGGGTGCTCTTTCCAAGAGCCGGTGCAGACTCGATGGGCTGAATGGCCTCCTTCTGCACTGTAAATTCTATGAAACTATCTATGAAACATTCTTTATCCATCAAATCATAGCCAGAGAATCATCTACAATGTCTTCTCTTCCTGCTCCTGTACCTGTATCGTAGAAATGGAACATGAACAGTATCGTACAATAGCAACTGTTCAGAAGTCTAGCTATATGTTTTCAAGAAGTTACCACATTCGCTGTTTTACAAATATGTCATTATATTGGTTATAAATCTATTAACAATGCCCTAAAGACATTTCATACAACATTAATTATTGGTACCTCAAAATGGCATGGTGCCACTAGTTTGGAATTAGTTTGGTGAAAAGGGTGCTGTGTTAACAAGATACACCTGTTTGAAAGTCTCGTTTTAGCACATGATTTTGGTCCTAATTGTTGATTATCATAATTTGAACTTGCCTGGAGGTGTTAATTCAAAGCCTTGCAGATTTAACAGTAGATGCAATTTTCATGGAGCAGTATTTATGGAGTGGGCTGGCTGACACACAGTGGCAGGTTTCAGGATGGCTTCAGAACTGAGTTAGAGGGTATACAAGCTCTCAGATGTGGCAATGGAAGTCCCAGTGGAGGACCCGAGGAGGAGGGATGTCCTGCACCCACAAGGGGGCATCAGTCCACCTAGGTCTTCTATTTCCCTGTCCCTTACTCCTGCAACAGCTGGTTTGCTGTCCCTGGCCTTGGCCTCATCTTCTCCCATTCATGACTGAACAGTCCTTTTCAACTGGTGTATCTTATAAACTTTCCAGTAAGATACAATAGAACAGCACTAAGGCTTTCTAGGTGACATCCTCAGAACATTTTGCAAAATAATTGTTGATAGAATGTTGGTGAAGTCAGAAATGACATCCTATGTAACAATGGTAAAGTCAAGTTATCTCTCTGCATAGTTCCAGATCTATCGGCAACTTTTGCACATCCTCTTCCAATTCCTTGCCACCATTTTTCATCTGGGTGGGACTGCACACATCTTGCTCCATTCTTTATCCATCTAATCATAGCCAGAGAATCATCTACAATAGCTTCTCCTCCTGCTCCTGTACCTGTATCACAAACTATTCTTGACCTCTTCCAATTTCTCATCTGCATGATGCCCCTCAGTAACATCATCTGAAAACACATAATCAGTTTTACAGGAGCCAGCTCAGCCTCACCGCCATCTATCTGGACTCCTCCACCTTTTTCTAATTTATCAGATTGCTTGTCCAACATCTTCATCTTCTAGCACCTAAAGTTGGTTGGTTCCTGTTTTGGCTTTTCTTTTCATTTTGATGCCTTGCACTAAACACAGAGTAAACGTTCATTGCAGCTCAAGGCTGCATCTTCACCTTCTAGCACCTAAAGTTGGTTGGTTCCTGTTTTGGCTTTTCTTTTCTTTCATAAATTTAGAGTACCCAATTCATTTTTTCCAATTAAGGGGCAATTTAGCGTGTTCAATCAACCTACCTTGCACACGTTTGGGTTGTGGGGGCGAAACCCACGCAAACACGGGGAGAATGTGCAATTTGAATGTGCAATTTGAATGTGCTAAACAGAAATGACCTCCAACACTTGGAAAATCAAAACCATTGTCTTTGTTTCTTGCTACAAATTATGTTCCTTAACTACTGCCTCCATTCCTATCCCTGGCAATTGTCTGATTCTAAATCAGACTGTTCATGACCTTCAACCTGAATTGTGCTTCTGATCATGAATCCACACCATCACTAATTTTCACCTTTGCACCATCGCTGCTCTCTGCCCCAACCATTCCTCATCTGAAACCTTCAAACATGTGTATGTTACCTCTAGTCTTGGCTATTCCAGTACACCCTTGGCTAACCTTTCACATTTTATTCCCCAAATTCACACCAAATTTTGCTGCCTTTCTTCTTGCTGGCACCAATTTCCATTCACCCATCACCCCTGTGGCCACAGGTTAGCCAATGCCTGGATTTTAAAATTCGCGTCCTTGTTTTCAAATCCCTCCATTCCCTCAACCCTCTCTAATTTTGGAATTTCCTCCAGTCCTACATTCCTCTAAGATAGCCGTGTTCCTTTAATTCATTCCTAAATCTCTCTGCCTTTCTTTCCTCTTTTAAGATGCTCCTTAATACCTATCCCTTTGACCAAACTTACAGTCAGTTGCAAAAAAGTCTCCATTCATGGCTTGGTGTCATATTTTGCTGTGAAAAATCTTTGGATTTTTATTGCATTGAAGGCATGATACAAATGTAAGGTGTTATTACTGAGAAGGAGTGCTCTAGAAAATCTCCTGATGTATTTCAAAAATTCTCTTCAAATCTCCAGCACCAAGCGAACAATTAAATGTGATATACTTTTAAGTAGTGCTCAGAGTTCTCTGCAATGCCATGTTCACTTCCGTTCAGCTAATTGCTGTTGGAAGGAGGTCATTAGATGAAGTGTTATGTGTGCAACCTCTTTAATATCTGCCAGTAAGCATTTTAACTGTCAATCAGACTCTTTATGATTCTCTGGGCTATATTACTGGCATTGGCTTCAACTCCTGTAATAAGTTTGCATTAAATGTCTTGCACTAAACACAGAGTAAACGTTCATTGCAGCTCAAGGCTGCATCTTCACCTTCTAGCACCTAAAGTTGGTTGGTTCCTGTTTTGGCTTTTCTTTTATAAATCTAGAGTACCCAATTCATTTTTTCCAATTAAGGGGCAACTTAGCGTGTTCAATCCACCTACCTTGCACATCTTTGGGTTGTGGGGGCGAAACCCACGCAAACACGGGGAGAATGTGCAAACTCCACACGGACAATGGCCCAGAGCCAGGATCGTACCTGGGACCTCGGCGCCGTGAGACTGCAGTGCTAACCCACTGTGCCACCGTGCTGCCCCTGTTTTGGCTTTTCTAATATTAGATGGAGTGAGTTCACTGCTGGTTGATCACCCTCCATATCAACCATAATTTTTAGATTAAGTGAGTGGTTTTACAGCTGAAACACATCCTGTCGCTATTTTTTAGCATTTAAATATTTGGCCAAAATTGCCCTTAAACCATAAGACATATGAGCAGAATTAGGCCACTTGGCCCATCGAGTCTGCTCCGCCATTCAATCATAGCTGATATTTTTTCATCCCCATTCTCCTGCCTTCTCCCCATAACCCCCAATCCCCTTATTAATCAAGAGCCTATCTATCTCCGTCTTAAAGACACTCAATGATTTTGCTTCCACAGCCTTCTGCGGCAAAGAGTTCCACAGATTCACCACCCTCTGGCTGAAGAAATTCCTCCTCATCTCTATTTTAAAGGATTGTCTCTTTAGTCTGTGTTGCTGTCCTCTGGTTCTAGTTTTTCCCACAAGTGGAAGCATCCTCTCCACGTCCACTCGATCCACACCTCGCAGTATCCTGTATGCTTCAATAAGATCCTCCCTCATTCTTCTAAACTCCGAGAACAGACCCAGAGTCGTCAGCCGTTCCTCATACGACAAATTCTTCATTCCAGGGATAATTCTTGTAAACTTCCTCTGGACCCTTTCCAAGGTCAGCACATCCTTCCTCAGATACGGGGCCCAAAACTGCTCACAATACTCAAAATGGGGTCTGACCAGAGCCTTATACAGTCTCAGAAGTACATCCTTGGTGCTATATTCTAGCCCTCTTGACATTAAAGCTAACATTGCATTTCCTAATTGCCGACTGAACCTGCACATTAACCTAAAGGGAATCGTGAACAAGGACACCAGCCACGTTTTCCAGTTGTCCAATATCTATTTTTGCCTCTCTCTTACCTTTTATATATTGAAAGAAACTCTTTCTATCTTCTTTTATATTACTAGCTAACCTGCACTCATATTTAATTTTCTCTCCCCTTATTGCTTTTTTAGTTACCCTCTGCTCGCTTTTAAATGATTCCCAATGCTCTGGCTTCCCACTAATCCTTGCCACTTTGTATGCTTTTTCTTCTGTTTTTATGCTGCCCTTGACTTCTCTCGTCAACCATGGATGTCTTGTCCCGCCCTTAACATGTTTCCTCTTCCTTAGGATGAATTTCTGCTGTGCCTCCAGAATAACCCCCAAAAACTCCTGCCATTGCTGTTCCACTGACTTCCCTGCTAGTCTCCTTTTCCAATCAACTCTGGCCAGCTCCTCCCTCATGTCTTTGTAGTTACCCTTATTTAATTGTAATACCGTTACATCTGACTCCAGCTTCTCCCTCTCAAACTGCAAGGTAAATTCTATCATATGCTGGTCACTGCTCCCTAAGGGTTCCTTCATCTTAAGATCCCTCATCAAGTCTGTCTTATTACACATCACCAAATCCAGAATTGCCTGTTCCCTCGTGGGCTCTACTACAAACTGCTCCAAAAAAAACATCTCTTAAACATTCCACAAATTCCTTTTCTTGGGATCCACTACCAACCTGATTTTCCCAGTCCACTTGCAGATTGAAGTCACCCATGATTATTGTGATATTGCCTTTTTTACATGCTTTCTCTATCTCCTGATTTATTTTCTGCCCCACATCCTGACCCCTAGGGGGCCTGTGTATAACTCCCATCAGGGACTTTTTGCCTTTGCGAATCATCAACTCTACCAACAGAGATTCTATGCCTTCTGATTGTATATCGCTCCTTGCTATTAATTTAACTTAATTCCTTACTAACAATGCAACTCTGCCCCCTTTGCCCATCTGCCTGTCCTTTCGATAGGACACATATCCTTGTATATTAAGATCCCAGCCCTGATCCCCTTGCAGCCACGTCTCTGTGATGCCCACAACATTGTACCGGCCAATTTCAATGTGTGCAACAAGCTCATTTACCTTATTCCGTATACTGAGCATATTAAGGTACAATAACCTCAGTCCTTCATTGACCACCTCCCTTCTCACACTTGTCACATTTTTTACTCTGCCGGAGGGTGATGTTCTATTATTTTGGTTCTCTATTTTCCCCTTCAGTTCTGACACCTTCTAAGCTAACGCTCTGGTTCACACCCCCCTGCCATACTAGTTCAAACGCTGCCGAGTGACACTAGCAAACCTCCCAGCCAGGATATTGGTGCCCCTCAAGTTTAGATTCAGCCCGAAACGAAAGGGAAAATGCTGGAAAATCTCAGCAAGTCTGGCAGCATCTGTAGGGAGAGAAAAGAGCTAATGTTTCGAGTCCGATGACTCTTTGTCAAAGCTTAGATTCAGCCGTTCTTCTTGTACAGGTCGCACCTGCCCCGGAAGAGATCCCAATGGTCCAGAAATCTGAAACCCTTCCTTCTACACCACTGGTTTAGCCATGTGTTTAGCTGCATTATCCTCCTATTTCTAGCCTCACTGGCATGTGGCACAGGGAGCAATCCTGAGATTACAACCCTAGAAGTCCTGCTTTTTAGCTTACTGCCTAACTCCCTGAACTCCTTCTGCAGGACCTCATCGCACTTCCTGCCTTTGTCATTAGTACCTATGTGTACTACGATCTCTGGCTGTTCACCCTCCCCCTTCAGGATGTCCTGTGTTCATTCAGAGACATCCTTGTTGCCTCTTGTTATGTGTTTGTAATCCGTTACAGGATATGGTCCAATTTCAGTGTGTGTTCTACATGAGAACGAAGAGCAATCAGAGGTGGAAAACAGAGCTGGGATTTAGAAAGAATTTTGTGAGCGATATACTCAGAGATAGTGAAGTAAATATGTTTTGTTGCAAGCAACAATTATCAGGTCAGACCTACCGAAGAGTCATTCAATACAGAAAAAATTGAATGAAAGGCAGAACATTCCTAGTTTTTTTTTATTTAGCAGGATCTCCGTACATCAGCAGCTGTGTGATGTCCCTATTCTCACATATCACCTGGGTGAGCTGCTCGACACAGACTAACCTAATGTTACTGTGAGATACTCATTTTCTTTTTTTTCAATAAATGTACCCAGACAGTTATGCTCATGCTGCCCTCTTCTTGTACCAGGACAGGTATACTCATGCTGTCCTCTTCCTGTACCCAGACAGTTATGCTCATGCTGCCCTCTTCCTGTACCAGGCCAGGTATACTCATGCCACCCTCAGTATTGTACTTGGACAGGTATACTCATGCTGCTCACAGTCCTGTACCAGACCAGGTATACTCTTTTTTTAAAAAAAAATTTAGCATGGCCAATTTACCTACCTTGCACATTTTGTGGTTTGTGGGGGTGAGACCCAGGCAGACATGGGGAGAATGTGCAAACTCCACATGGACAGTGACCAGGGGTCGGGATTGAACCTGGGCCCTTGGCGCCGTGATGCAACAGTGCTAATCACTGTGCGCAACCATGCTGCCTGAGATACTCATGTTCTACTTATGGCCACTTTTGATGAGCGAGTTAGTCAACTCTAGTTGATGCATGGACTTAACAATTTGGAAATAGTATTTGTAAGAGATCTGCTCAAAACACTGTGAAATTATTGGGTGCTGATGAAAGAGACAATGAGAAATAGGTATTCAGAAGGAAGATAAATAAATAAATGAACTATTAAAAAAAATATTATTTTCCCATATTTTGATTTCATAATCCTTTATGATGTGTGAGTCACGCACCCCCTTCTGGAAAAGTCTGGTAGTTCAATTGGAAAATCAACAATAGGGATATCTTGAATCCATTTCACCGTCCACTGGGGATCTAGCCCAGAAAAATATGAAGAGTGTGTTTCAGCAGATGAATGATTCATGCTTGACACTGGGGCACTGGGTAAGGCACATTTGATCTCTGGATTCCTGCATTCAGACTTGAATGTTGTATGAGGGTGCCAGAAATGAACCAGTTATGACTCTCTATGGTTCCTCTTTGTTGCAGCACATCTCCAGACAGTTGGCCCAAAATAGCATTGTCCATGGGTCAGGATCAGGTTGGCCCAGTTTCTTAGTGATAGGTGTTGTCTGCATTGGGTAGGAAATTACTGCCTGACAGAATTATAAAAATAAAATTTAAATAAGCAGTTAATGTGCAACATTAAGGTAAGTGGTTTGAGCTTCTATTTTATTGTCAGCACGGTGGCACAGTGGTTAGCATTGCTGCCTCACAGCGCCAGGGATCCGTTTTCAATTCCAGCTTCAGGTGACTGTGTGGAGTTTGTACGTTCTCCCCGTGTCTGAGAGGGTTTCCTCCAAGTGCTCCGGTTTCCGCCCACAGTCCAAAGTGTAGGGTAGGTGGATTGGACATGATCAAACGCCCCTCAGTGTTCAGGGATGTGTAAGTTAGGTTATGGGGTTGTTGGGACAGGTTGGAGTGCTCTTTCAGTGGGTCGAATAGCTTCCTTCCGCACTGTAGGGATTCTATGATTCCCCAGACCCCAAAACATAGTTCTTAAATGAAACTAAACACATTCCAGCCAGCGTTTTCATTTAATTCTACTGTGTAAATAATTCAACATTAGGTGATTGAAGTGCACTGATTGAAAAGCTGAGTCTGTTACAAGTAGGTCCTAGTTCTCCAGTAACTGAATTAACAATGAAAGATGCAATGTGGAGATACACTGATGTGCAAGGAATTGTGGAGATACAAGGGACAATCATAAATTTTGGATGAGAGTTTGTGATAGCTTTCAACCTGAGGTTGGTTTGATAAATTCAAGAGAGGTAGAGGAGCAACTATTGTTATTGACCACTTGTGATGATTACTTTGGTCAGTTGGATTAAATAGTAGGTGAGAACGAGCAAACTAGCTGTGTCATGTAATGCTCAGTTTACTATGCTGTGAAAACAACAGTTATTCCCATCTTTCCAAAATGGAGCATTCTCGCCATTCACATATATTTTTATGTAGGAGGATTCATATTGCAAAATATTTTTGAACAAAAGAACAAAGAACAAAGAAAAATACAGCACAGGAACAGGCCCTTAGGCCCTCCAAGCCTGCGCCGACCATGCTACCCGTCAAAACTAAAATCTTCTACACTTCTGGGGTCCATATTCCTCTATTCCCACCCTATTCATGTATTTGTGAAGATGCCCCAAAAACATCACTATTGTCCCTGCTTCCACCACCTCCTCTGGCAGCAAGTTCCAGGCACCCACTACTTTCTGTGTAAAAAATTTGCCTCGTACATCTCCTCTAAACCTTGCCCCTCGCACCTTAAACCCATGCCCCCTAGTAATTGAGCTCTCTACCCTGGGAAAAAATCTCTGATTATCCACTGTCCATGCCCCTCATAATTTTGTAGACCTCTATCAGTTCGCCCCTCAACCTCTTTCATTCCAGTGAGAACAAACCAAGTTTATTCAACCCCTCCTCATAGCTAATGCCCTCCATACCAGGCAACATCCTGGTAAATCTCTTCTGCACCCTCTCTAAAGCCTTCACATCCTTCTGGTAGTGTGGCAACCAGAATTGAACACTATACTCCATGTGTGGCCTAACTTAAGGTTCTGTACAGCTGCAACATGACTTGCCAATTTTTATACTCAATGCCCCGGCCGATAAAGGCAAGCATACCGTATGCCTTCTTGACACCTTTGTTGCCCTTTTCAGTGACCTGTGGACCTGTACACCTAGATCTCTCTGTCAATACTCTTGAGGGCTCTACCATTCACTGTATATTCCCTACCTGTATTAGATCTTCCAAAATGCATTACCTCACATTTGTCCGGATTAAACTCCATCCGCCATCTCTCCTACCAAGTCTCCAAACGAACTAAATCCTGCTGTATCCTCTGACAGTCCTCATCGCTATCAGCAATTCCACCAACCTTTGTGTCGTCCGAAAAACTTATTAATCAGTTACATTTTCCTCCAAATCATTTATATATACTACAAACAGAAAAGGTCCCAGCACTGAACCCTACGGAACACCACTAGTCACAGCCCACCAATCAGAGAAGCACCCTTCCATTGCTACTCTCTGCCTTCTATGATCTAGCCAGTTCTGTATCCATCTTGCCAGCTCACCTCTGATCCCGTGTGACTTCACCTTTTGTACCAGTCTGCCACAAGGGACCTTGTGAAAGGCCTTACTGATGTCCATATAGACAACATCCACTGCCCTACCTGCATCAATCATCTTTGTGACCTCCTCAAAAATCTCTATCAAGTTAGTGAGATACAACCTCCCCTTCACAAAACCGTGCTGCCTCTTGCTAATACGTCCACTTGTTTCCAAATGGGAGTAGATCCTGTCTTGAAGAATTCTCTCCAATAATTTCCCTACCAGTGATGTAAGGCTCACCGGCCTGTAGTTCCCTGGATTATCCTTGCTACCCTTCTTAAACAAAGGAATAAGATTGGCTGTTCTCCAATCCTCCGGGCCTTCACCTGTGGACAGTGAGGATCCAAAGATTTCTGTCAAGGCCTCAGCAATTTCCTTTCTTGCCTCGTTCAGTATTCTGGGGTAGATCCCATCAGGCCCCGGGGACGTATTCACCGTAATATTTTTCAAGACGCCCAACACCTCGTCTTTTTGATCTCAATGTGACCCAGGCTATCGACACACCCTTCTCTAGACTCAACCAATTTCTTCTCTTTGGTGAATACTGATGCAAAGTATTCATTTTGTACTTCACCCATTTCCTCTGGCTCCACACATAGATTCCCTCCCCTATCCTTCAGTGGGCCAACCCTCTCCATGGCTACGCTCTTGCTTTTTATGTACGTGTAAAAAGCCTTGAGATTTTCCTTAACCCTATTTGCCAATGACTTTTCATGACCCCTTTTAGCCCTCCTGACTCCGTGCTTAAGTTCCTTCCTACTTTCCTTATATTCGATACAGTCTTCATCTGTTCCCAACCTTCGAGCCCTGACAAATGTCTCCTTTTTCTTTTTCATGAGGCACACAATATCTCTCGTTATCCAAGGTTCCTGAAATTTGCCATATTTATCCTTCTTCCTCACAGGAACATGCCGGTCCTGAATTTCTTTCAACTGACATTTGAAAGCCTCCCACATGTCAGATGTTGATTTACCCTCAAACATCAGCCCCCAATCTCGGTTCTTCAGTTCCTGCCTGATATTGTTCAAATGAACCTTCCCCCAATTTAGCACATTTACCCTAGAACACTCTATCCTTTTTCACCAGCACTTTAAAACTTACTGAATTGTGGTCACTGTTCCTGAAATGCTCCCCTAATGAAATTTCTGCCACCTGGCCAGGCTCATTCCCCAATGCCCGGTCCAGTACAACCCCTTCCCTAGTTGTGTACATATTGTTTTAAGAAGCCCTCCTGGATGCTCCTTACAAACTCTGCCCCGAGCACGAAGTGAGTCCCAGTCAATATTGGGGAAGTTAAAGTCTCCAATCACAACAACTCTGTTGATCTACTCCTTTCCAAAATCTGTCCACCTATCTGTTCCTCTTTCTTCCACTGGCTGTTGGGAGGCCTGTAGTAAACCCCCAACATTGTGACTGCACCCTTCTTATTCTGGATCCCTACCCATATAGCCTCGCTGCCCTCTGAGGCGTCCTCCCGCTAACCAGTAGCACAATTCCTCCATCCCTTTTACATCCCCCTCTATCCCTCCTGAAACATCTAAATCCTGGAACGTTTAGCTGCCAATCCTGTCCTTCCCTCAACCAGGTCTCTGTAATGGCAACAACATCATAGTTCCAAGTACTAATCCAAGCTCTAAGCTCATCTGCCTTATCTGTTATACTTCTTGCATTAAAACATATGCCCTTCAGGGCACCAGTCCTGCTGTTTTCAGCAACATCTCCCTGTCTGATCTTCCTCAGAGTCATACTGGCCCTATTTCCTAGTTCTCCCTCAGTTTTTTCACCTTTTGACCTATTGCTCCGGTATCCACCCCGGGCACAGTATATGCCTCCATCATTCCCCAGTGACTGTATTACCGAGTGTGAAACAAGATAGTTTACCCTATGACCTAACTGTTATTATCTGTGCAGTTGCCTTTGTTCTCTTCACCTCACTTTACCTTCTTTAAGAAAAATCCCTCACTAAATCATACCGGATAATCCTGATTCATTGTTCATGCAACTGCTTTCTTGGTTTAGGAAAAAAAAGTTGAATTACCTTTCATTTTAAAACAAGATGTTTTACCAAAAGGAAAGTTGTTCAGAAAAATAAATAGAACAATTGATTTACCTGGTATAAACAAGTTGCTAACCCTAAAAAGCATCCTATCTGGCTGCATCACAGCCTGGCATGGCAACTACTTGGCCCAAGACCACATGAAACTTCAGAGAGTCGTGAACACAGCCTAGTCCATCACACAAAATTGCCTCCCATTCATTGACTCCATCGATACCTCTCGCTGCCTGGGGAAAGCAAGCAGCATAATCAAAGACACCCCCACCCGTCTTACTCACTCTTCCAACTTCTTTCATAGGTCAGAAGATACAAAAGTATGAGAACACGCACAAACAGACTCAACAACCACTTCTTCCCCGCTGTTACCAGACTCCTAAACGACCCTCTTATGGACTGACCTAATTAACACTACACCCCTGTATGCTTCGCCCGATGCCAGTGTCTATGTAGTTACATTGTGTACCTTGTGTTGCCCTATTATGTATTTTGTTTTATTTTATTTTCATGTACTTAATGATCTGTTGAGCTGCTCTCAGGAAAATACTTTTCACTGTATCTCGGTACACGTGACAATAAACAAATCCAATCCAACAGGACTGAGTTTACAATGTTGCATTGTTGGAGCTGCTGCCTTTTCGATACATGGTTAACCCCTGCCTCCCTGTTCAGGTGACTATAAAAAAAATCTCATAACACTCTTTGGGGAAGAGCAAAGAGCTTTTCCAATGCTTGATCTGCAAGCCACTCTCAACCAATGTCAGCAAAAGCAATTGAAGGGGAATTGCTTTGTGCCAGTAGCAACTAAATAACAAATCACCAGCTCATTCTGCAACATTCACTTTTTGTTTGCATTGACTTCAACCCAGAATGGAACAAAACAGGTGGCAAATTTACTATGAACTAACTTTGTGCTTCAAGCAGAGACCAGTTTTGACCTATTAGCAGTTTGCTTGTATGATGTTCTTTTTCTGGAACTTTACTACGTACAAATGGGCTGTCAAATATGCATTGAAGATAAAGTAATTATTTGATATGAAGCACTTTGTGCTTCAAAAGTATGTGTAGGATGCTCTATAAATACAACTTGTTTATTTCTATCTTGTGACCTAAATTTTTAAAATCATAACACAAAGCACAAAATCATAGGTGGATTATAGTCAATCTCCTAGGTGATATTTATCATGTCACATTGCTGGCCTTGCATATCTGACTTGAAATTTGTAATCCATTTTTAGCAGGTAAAAGAATTTTAATTAGTATTTTTGAAAATCAGTTAAGTAGTTTTGTGGTTTTATTTTGATACCTGTTGAAGCACTGAGATGGTTTTAATTTCTACCAGCCTATGCTGTTTCAGCTATGAGATGTTCATGATTTGCAAATACTACAAAGTGTTTACTCGGATGCGGATTACACACGCAATTTGCGTGGTCTAGCCAATCTGGGATGTTTTACACAATGATACTCTGTGTAACCAAATTACATACTATTGGATACTTGTGGTAGGTCTTTATTTAACTGGTTACAATATCTTTTGTAGGTAGCTCTCCATTAAGCTATTCCACATCATCTCACACTGACCAGCCAGCACGTCTCCCAGCCAAAGAAGGTGGGTTGAATTTGCTTATTTTAAACTGTTTATAAGTGATTTTGAAATAAAGCTGGAACAGACTTTTGGTTTTGTTCAGGAGAATTCAATATCCCTGTGTTCAAGGTAATATACAATATTTAATCAATATCCACATGTTGCTTTGTCCAAACAAATCTCCAGTTAAAGAAAATTTCATCAGAGTCCAGTGTACTGGCTGATTTCCAACTTTTTCTGCGTTCGCATTGTGCGTAAACCATTGATTCACTGCAGTAGCTTATCAATTTACCAACCATGCATTAAAACTGACATCATGGATTAGTCTCCATCGTGGAAACTGTCTGATTTGTATTTAGAAACATGAGACTGGATTTTATGCCCCTCTGCTGGTGGGTTTGAAGGTGGGGAGATCACAAAAAATCTACCGCCAGCTTTCCTGCCACCGACCAAACCACTGTCAACTTATCTGAAATTTTAGGAGTGGGGAGGTGGCAGCTGGCCTGTCTGTTAAGGGTCTCATCTCCCACTCATATTTTACCTATGCCAGGAGACCAATGCCATTTTACCTGAGTGGGCTGGTATACCCTGTGGGTCCCTCGGTCAATTGGAGGCAGCCTCTCCTCAAGGTCATTCCCCCTGTAACTCTTTCCCTGGCTTCATTGACCCAGCCCTCAGTACTTCTTTTGGTGAGAGCTCCAACCCTGGAATTAGAGCTCGTGGGCATGGTAGAATTGGCCTGTAATACAGAAGTGGCCACTACTCCCAGCTGGTAGTGCTGGGACTCCAGAGCTGCTGGCCATCTGATTGATTGGCAGCTCTTCAAGGGGGAACGTGCTCCTGAAATAGAGGTAGAAGTCTCACCTTAAATCAATTAATGCTGCCCAATTTTTAAAAGCTGACATTTTCTTCAAAGGGTGCCTCCATGTTGAGGCATTCGTTCTTTTTCATCATGAATATGTAACTCCCACCTTGGCTGGTGCAGCTAGTGATGTGACAGTTTTTGCTGATCTCCCTTTGGCCCTCCAGCTTTGAGAGCCCACCTAAGGATAGTGAGCTCGCATCTGCATGAATTGACCGGGCCTTTTTTAAAATCCAGGTATCGGGAACATGTTGTGTGGGTTCCTGACCCAGAATTGAAAATTCTGGCCTCAGAAAATTCCCATGACTAATGTAAATTCATACAATATTTAATAAGTTGGATGACGAAAATTCTAACCTCCTGAATAAGGATACTGTATACTCAGGTTTCTAGGAGGGGCGGTGAATTAGCATGCAGACTTTAGTCTTGGAGATATGGGCCCAGGATTTCTTCGTAGCTTCTCCCCCCTCATTTTAAATTTATTCGAAGAGCAAGAGAAATCATGTTCATGCTCATAGCCCTTCCATAGCAACAGTCTTTGGTCTTTGAGGGGACACCAAGCTATGGTTTCAAATCTATCCTGGAATGACTGAATGTAAGTACCTCAATTTTCCTTTGGTTCTCAGGAGAACTATATGAAATCGATGGTGGAGATGGGTTACACATTATCAAGGGTGTCCAAGCTGTGGAAACTTGCGCATTTCAGTCTGGAGCTATAGATAGTGATGATAGAGATCCAATCATATGACAACCACCCGTTGAAAGGATTTGTAGGTTGATAATTATAGGTCGCACTATGAATACCTTCACACATCTTCTTGGCCATCAAGTCCTGGGTGGGTCCCGAACCCAGAGCCTCTGGCCTGAAGGCAGGAATGCTACCCATTGCGCTGAAAAGCCTCTGTGAAATAGATGGAAGAGCCTCAAAACTACAACGTGGATGTGCAGCAATAAATTGTCACAATTGACTATTTTGTTTTGCGAAGCTGTACAAGTAGATGATAAAATCATAGAATACTACAGCATGAAAACCGTGCAATTTCTTGAAGAGCAGTCCAATTAGTCTCACTTTTTGGCTTTTTACTCATATCACTGCACGTCTTTCTCATTCGAAGCTACTATTGAATCTTTTTCTATTCTCCCAGCAAGCAATGCATTCCAAACCCTAACCACGCATTGTGAAAAAAAGAGGTTTCTTTTTTTGCCAATAACCTGAAATCGATACTGTCTAATTATTGAACTTCAGCCATTGGAAGTAGTTTCTCTTTACTTACTTACATATGTGGAGAGATGGCTGGAGCAATGTCAATAACTAAGGGTACAAATATTATCATAGAATCATAGATTCTATGGCACAGAGTCAGGCCCTTCGGCCCAAACTAGTCCACGACAACCAAAAAGCCCATCTATGATAGATTTGCCTGTATTTGGCCTATGTCTCTTTTAACCTTTCCTATCTATGAATCTGTCCAAATGCCTTTTAAATGTTGTCAATGTCCCGACCTCAACCACTTCCTCTGGCAGCTCATTCCAAATACGTACCATCCTCTGTGTAAACAAAATTGCTCCTCAGGTTCCCATTAATTCTTTCCCCTCTTAACTGAAACCTTTGCCCTCTAGTTCTCGATTCCCCAATCCTGGGAAAAAGACTGAGTGCATTCATGCTACCCATGTCTCTCATGATCTTATATACCTCTATAAGGTCACCCCTCAGTCTCCTAAGCTCCAAAGAAAAAAGTCCCAGCCTGTCCAATCTCTCCCTCTCACTCAGTCCCTTGAGTCCTGGCAACATCCTTGTAAATCTCTTCTGCACTCTCTCCACTTTAGTACCATCTTTCCTATAGCAAGATGACCAACGACCTCACCAACGTCCTGTACAATTGCAACATAACTTCCCAACTTCTATACTCAATGCTCTGACTGATGAAGGCCAGTATGTCAAAAGCCTTCTTCACTGCCCTAGCTACATTTAGAGAACCATGCTCCTGAACTCCAAGGTCCCCCTGTTCCACAATACTTCCTAAGGTACTACCATTCACTGTGAAAGTCCTACCTTGATTTGACTTTTCGAAATGCAACACCTCACACTTATCTGAATAGAACTCCATTTGCCATTTCTTGGCCGACTTCCCCAGCTGATCAAGATCCTGCTGCAAATTTTGATAACCTTCTTCACTGTCGACAATACCACTTACTTTAGTGTCATCAGCAAACTTACTGATCATGCCTTGTACATTCTCATCCATATTGTTGATATAGATAACAAACAGCAATGGGCCCAGCACTGGCCCCTGAGACATACCACTAGTCACAGGCCTCCAGTCCGACAAGCATCCTTCCACCATTACCTACTGCTTCCCACCATCAAGCCAATTGTGTTTCCAATTTGCTAGCTCTCCCTGGATTCTATGTGATCTAACCTTCCAGAGCAGTCTACCATGTGGGACTTTATCAAAGGCCTTACTGAAGTCCATATAGACCAGATCTACTGCCCGCCCTCATCAATCTTCAGGTCACTTCATCAAAGAACTCTTAAAAATTTGTACGGCATGATCTCCCATGCACAAAAAGACATGCTGACTAATCCCAATCAAATCTGGCCAGGGGCGGGATTCTCCAATAATGGGGCTATGTCCCCACTACAGCATCAAAATGCGGGGGTTTCACTCTGGACTTTCCTGAAGAAAGTCCAGAGTGATTCTCCTACCTGGAGGGGGCTAGCGGGGCCCCGGAGTTCCCCAGAGTCGGCGCAGCTCCGGCTGCCAATACGGGGCCCTGCACTTCCAGTCGGGAATCTGCGCATGCGCATGACGGTGGCCTGTGTCGGTGGACCCACACCGTAAACTGGAAGCAAAAAGATAGACACCCCCGAGAACGCAGACGGACTCCGCAGCCATCACTAGCCGTTGCCGAAAGGCAAAACATGGTTAGAACCACGTCATCGGGAACTCGGCTAGTTTACGTTGGAGAATTGCCGCAGGGTCCTCTATCAATTGCCCCCGACCCGCGTCGTGTAGACTGCATGCGCTCAATTTGCGGCAGTTCTCCGGGGACCGGGAGCGGCGTCGGACCGGATTTCAGGTTTGACGCCCATTCTCCGCCCCTGCGCAGATCTCGATTTCAGCGTGGAGAATCCCGTTCCCCTATTTCTAAATGCCTGTAAATCTTATCCCCCAGAATCCTCTCCAGTAAATTACCCACCTCAGATGTCAGGCTTACCGATCTATGATTGCTAGGTTTTTCCTTGCAGCCCTTCTTAAATAAGGGCACAACATTTGCTACTCTCCAGTCTTCTGGTACCTAACCCATGGCTAACGATGATTCAAATATCTCAGACAGGGCTCCGGCAATTTCTTCTCTAGCCTCACGCAGTGTTCTTGGATATACCTGGTCAGGGCCAGGAGATCTATCCAACTTTATACATTTTAATACGTCCATCTCCTCCTCTACTGTAATGCGAACTGTCCCCAATATATCGGCACTAACCTTTCCTGGTTCCCAATATATGAAGGTAACTTGCACTCCCCTGGGCTGATATCCTTCATATTAGTGAGAAAAATAAAATCCCCATGATTAGCTTGGCAAGCACAATGAATGAGCTAGTTAACTTGGTAACAGTCTGTTTACATATTTAGGGGTTTATTTTGGCCAAAGGATGAAAACAGGCAGTAAACGGGAACAGTGCTGAATAAGTCATGCCTTTTTAAAGGTCTTGTTTACCACACAATTTTGGTCCTAATTGCTGATTACCATAATTGGTCGCTAAACCAGAAACTTGCATATTTTAGCACTGCTTAAGTATAATTTTTGTAGAACAGCATATGTGAGCGCCTTGAATCCCCGTCCATTGTAGATGTGAAGTGCCAGCTCTGGCTCGTACACAATGGCACATTGGTGTATGGACTGAAGAAGAGGGTGTACAGTTTTCTGAATGTAATGCTGGAAGTTTTGGTGGAGAAGGTTCAGAGGAGAAGGGATGTTTTGTATCTGTGCCTGGGCAAGAGGCCACGTCACTGTTTTTCCTGCAGCAGCTGCTGCAGCTCAGCCTGGCCTTATTTCATCTTCCCATTCCTTGTCTAGACCAAGGGTTCCTCTTGCAACATACTCTTGCCCAAGACACCGTATCTCCTGGTAACTTCTATAAGGTGTAGTTACATAACACTTACTCTTTTTATATGAAGTCTTTGGTAAATATCGAGAATAAATGTTGCTTGAGTGTTGGTGATATATTGACAAAATGTTTTGGGAAGTTTCACAATATATTTCAGAGACCCTCAGTGGCAATGAACATGCAATTGAGTGTCCCTTTAAGTAGCACTTGAAATTAACATCGACATTGACTCCCTTAGATGTCAATGTTAGAAGGGTGTTTGTTGAAGTCTTAACCACAAAAATGATGTGAAACCCCTTTAATGAGTGCTTGCAGGCATTTAAAAAAAAAAGAGTACCTGCAGGCAGATTGGCCTTTATGTTTAAGCTGCAACGCTGATTCAGGGTGGGGTGAAAATCAGGGTTTAAATAAAATTAGCAAATATATCTGCAAACTGAGGCCTGTGCTCCCTGGACATGACACTCATTGCATTTCTTTTTCCCGCTGATGTTTATTTTTCACTGGATCATCGGTCCCTCAGACAGCTCCGCAATGGCTGCCCCTTGAGAGAGCACATTGAGATCACCAGCCTGCATGCTCCCTTTATTTGACACCCACTACAGATCACGTTTTATACTGGATGGCTGTTAATTGGCCAGCCATGTAATATCGATTTAACAATGTGATCTCAATCACATGTCACATCCACTCACAGCGGTGCCAACTTCGGTCGCACCCTGAATGTTAATTGACAGAAAGCGAAAGATACTGAATAGAATAGAACATTTCAGCGCAGTACAGGCCCTTCGGCCCTCGATGTTGCGCCTACCTGTGAAACCAATCTAAAGCCCATCTACACTATTCCCTTATCATCCATATGTTTATCCAATGACCATATAAACACCCTTAATGTTGGCAAGTCCACTACTGTTGCAGGTAGGGCATTCCACGCCCTTACTAATCTCTGAGTAAAGAACCTACCTCTGACATCTGTCCATATCTATCTCCCCTCAATTTAAAGTCATGTCCCCTCGTGCTAGCCATCACCATCCGAGGAAAAAGGCTCTCACTGTCCACCCTGTCTAATCCTCTGATCATCTTGTATGCCTCAATTAAGTCATCTCTTAGCCTTCTTCTCTCTAATGAAAACAGCCTTAAGTCCCTCAGCCTTTCCTCATAAGATCTTCCCTCCATACCAGGCAACATCCTGGTAAACCTCCTCTGCACCCTTTCCAATGCTTCCACATCCTTCCTATAATGCGGCGAGCAAAACTGCACGCAATGCTCCAAATGCGGCCGCACCAGAGTTTTGTACAGCTGCAACATGACCTCATGGCTCAGAAACTCAATCCCTCTACCAATAAAAGCTAACACACCTTATGTCTTCTTAACCACCCTATCAACCTGGGTGGTAACTTTCAGGGATCTATGTACATGGACACCGAGATCTCTCTGTTCATCCACACTACCAACAATCTTACCATTAGCCCAGTACTCTGTATTCCTGTTACTCCTTCCAAAATGAATCACCTCACACTTTTCTGCATTAAACTCCATTTGCCACCTCTCGGCCCAGCTGTGCAGCTTATCTATGTGCCTCTGTAACCTGCAACATCCTTCCGCATGTCCACAACGCCACCGACTTTAGTGTCATCTGCAAATTTACTCTCCCATCCTTCTACGCCCTCCTCCAGGTCATTTATAAAAATGACAAACAGCAGTGGCCGCAAAACAGATTCTTGTGGTACACCACTAGTAACTGAACTCCTGGCTGAACATTTCCCATCAAACACCACCCTCTGTCTTCTTACAGCTAGCCAATTTCTGATTCAAACTGCTAAATCACCCTGAATTGAGCGCCCTAACTGAACCTTCACGTCTCATCTTTACACAAGCCTCCTTCTTCCTCTTGACAAGTGATTCAACTACTTTAGTAAATCACGGTTCCCTCGCTCGACCACTTCCTCCCTGCCTGACAGGTACATACCTATCAAGGACACGCAGTAGCTGTTCCTTGAACAAGCTCCACATTTCAATTGTGCCCATCCCCTGCAGTTTCCTTCCCCATCCTATGCATCCTAAGTCTTGCCTCATCGCATCATAATTGCCTTTCCCCCAGCTATAACTCTTGCCCTGCCGTATATACCTATCCCTTTCCATCGCTAAAGTAAATGTAACCGAATTGTGGTCACTATCACCAAAGTGCTCACCTACCTCCAAATCTAACACCTGTCTGGTTCATTACCCAGTACTAAATCCAATGTGGCCTCGCCTCTTGTTGGCCTATCTACATACTGTGTCAGGAACCCTCCTGCACACGTTGGGCAACAACGGACCCAACTAAAGTACTCGAACTATGGAGTTTCCAGTCAATATTTGGAAAGTTAAAGTCCCCATAATAACTACCCTGTTACTTTCGCTCCTATCCAGAATCATCTTTGCAATCCTTTCCTCTACATCTTTTGAACTTTTCGGAGACCTATAGAAAACTCCCAAAAGGGTGACCTCTCCTTTCCTGTTTCTAACCTCAGCCCATACTACCTCAGTAGACGAGTCCTCATCAAACGTCCTTTCTGCCACCGTAATACTGTCCTTGACTAACAATGCCACCCCTCCCCCTCTTTTACCACCTTCCCTGAGCTTACTGAAATATCTAAACCCCAGAACCTGCAACAACCATTCCTGTCCCTGCTCTATCCATGTCTCCGAAATGGCCATAACATCGAAGTTCCAGGTACCAACCCATACTGCAAATTCACCCACCTTATTCCGGATGCTCCTGGCGTTGAAGTAGACACACTTTAAACCACCTTCCTGCCTGCCGGTACGCTCCTGCAACCTTGAAACCTTACTCATTACCACACTACTCTCAATCTCCTGTATACTGGAGCTACAATTCAGGTTCCCAACCCCCTGCTGAATTAATTTAAACCCTCCCGAAGAGAATTAGCAAATTTCCCCCCTAGGATATTGGTACCCCTCTGGTCCAGGTGTAGACCATCCCATTTGTGGAGGTCCCACCTACCCCAGAATGAGCCCCAATTATCCAGGTATCTGAAACCCTCCCTCCTGCACCATATCTGTAACCATGTGTTCAACTGCTCTCTCTCCCTATTCCTTGTCTCGCTAGCACGTGGCAGGGGTAACAACTCAGAGATAATAACTCTGTTTCTCTAGCTCTAAGTTTCCACCCTCGCTCCCTGAATTCCTTCCTTACATCCCTATCCCTTTTCCTACCTACGCCATTGGTGCCTATGTGGACCACAACTTGGGGCTGCTCCCCCTCCCCCTTAAGGATCTAGAAAACATGATCCGAGACATCACGTACCCTGGCACCTGGGAGGCAACACACCAACCGCGAGTCTCTCCCGTTCCCACAGAATCTCCTATCTATCCCCCTAACTATGGAATCTCCAATGACTAATGCTGTACTCCTCTACCCCCTTCACTTCTGAGCAACAGGGACAGACTCTGTGCCAGAGACCTGTACCCCATGGCTTACCCCTGGTAAGTCCCCCCCCCCCCCCCCCCACCACCAGTATCCAAAGCAGTATACTTGTTACTAAGGGGAATGACCACAGGGGATCCCTGTACTGACTGCTTCCTCCCAGCCCCTCTCACTGTCACCCATCTATCTTCATTCTTCGGAGTAACTACATCCCTGAAGCTTCTATCTATGACCACCTCTGCCTCCCGAATGATCCGAAGTTCATCCAACTCCAGCTCCAGTTCCCTAACACGGTTTCTGAGGAGCTGGAGTTGGGTGCACTTCCCACAGGTGAAATCAGCAGGGACACTGATGGCGATCCTCACCTCATACATTCTGCAGGAGGAACATTGCACTGCCTTCTCTGCCATCCCCCCTAGATAACATGCGGATAAAACAAGAAAAAGAAAGGAAGAGCTTACGTGATATTCACTCAACCGCCCAACTTATATACAGGTACTACACACCTTCCCAGAAATCCCCACGACTGACTTCCGGTTTCCTGCTGCTCTGAAACAAAAACAACTCCGAAAAGAAAATGTTAGTTAAAAAACAACAATTCAGCTTACCCTTTGCTCTCCTTACCAAAAATCACTCACCTCTCTGCCTGCTCTGCAGGAAGAATGAAGGTCTGGGTAGAGCACATGCAGATTAACACAAGTGATAGCACAGCTAGTTACTGCTTCCTTGCAAACAGTTTCCAGTGTGGCAGGGCATCTAACAATGTGTGCTATTAGTTAGACTTTCTCTTGCACTGTAAGGCCTTAAATGCTTTTATTTCACAAGTTGCTGAAAGCATGAGTTGATATAGCATAGGGTGGATAATGGGTTTCTGTGACCTCAGTGAACAGGGAAAGAAGCTCGTTTTCCATAAATGATTAGATTAAGGAATGTGAAATTAACTGCACAAAGACTAAGAAGGAAGTGTAAATTAGGAAGGGTGAATTCACTATCGAGTGGTCTTGTGGTGCACCTCTTTGGACATGGTGCTGCAAGGAGGAGAAATTCAATATCAAAACAAGTATGTAAAGAAAGATTGGTTGCAAGGAGTGAGAAAAACGAAATTATATTTGGCATTTTAACACTTCCAGCATGAATTGAAACCAAAGGAATGAGACAGCAAATTTGTAATAGGAATTTTCAGGACTAGAGAGATTGTTTAGAAGTAATTAAAGTATTTTACTTCAACAGAGGGACACAACGACTGATATGGGTAAGACTTAACTTTCTGTAGTAAACGTAGATGGTAAGTACACAAACAATGCAGCATGGTAGCACATGTGGATAGCACTGTAGCTTCACAGCGCCAGTGTCCCAGGTTCGATTCCCCACTGGGTCACTGTCTGTGCGGAGTCTGCACGTTCTCCCCGTGGCTGCGTGGCTTTTCTCCGGGTTCTCTGGTTTCATCTCACATGCCAAAGACATGCAAGTTAGGTGGATTGGCCATGCTAAATTGCCCTCAGTGTCCAAAAAGGTTTGGTGGGGTTATTGGGTTACGGGTGGAAGTGAGGGCTTAAGTGGGTCGGTGCAGACTCGATCGCCGAATAGCCTCCTTCTGCACTATATGTTCTATGTTCTAACTTCTCAATTTCAGCGGTGAGCCAGACAGCAAGATGCTAGTTTGCAAACCACTCCAACAGCAATTTTGGAGTCTGTCTGTAACCTCATCTAAAGTTGCTGTGCCATTTGCACTTAACAATGGTGAGGGCTGTGAACCCCATTCCCGGGCTGGATTCTCCACAGTCCCGTGCCGAAACCGCGTTTAGCGCAGGGGCAGAGAATCCATTTTTACGCGAGGCTCGTGGCCGGCGCCACTCCCGGAGAATCACTCGCGCACATATTACCCGGCACGGCTGGGGGGCCATTGACAGAGGCGGGGGGCCTCTGTCAATGGCCCCCCAGCCGTGCCGGGTAATATGTGCGCGAGTGGGGGGCAGTGATTCACCAGGCAAAACTGGCCTAGTTCTTGACAGCGTAATTCTAAGCATGTATTGCCTGTCAGGAACATCGGGTGACAGCTGCGGACTCAGTCCGCGGCTGCCCTAGTTGGTGGGGGGGGGGGGGGGGCGGGATCGAGCAGCGGGGTGGGGTGTCTCATGGGCAGCCGGGGTGGCGATCGGGCGGCTCGGATCTGCGGGCGCGCGCCAACTCGGGGGGGACCCACATTTTAGATGTCGCTCCGCGGTCCGAGTCCGCCATATCACACTGGGTTGCCACTGTAGGCCACCACCATGCGCAAGCGAGGACACCCGACCAAAAGTGCGGGGGCCCGTATCCGCAGCTAGAGCTGCGAGAAGCACCCCGGGGCCCTCCCAGCTCCCTGCAGGTAGGAGAATCGCTCTTGACGTTTTGAAGGAAAGTCATGAGTGAGATGCCAGCGTTTTTACACTGGCATGGGGACATAGCCCCATTTTTGGAGAGTCCAGTCCATGATCTTTGTTGTGATTTCCAAGCCTGTTAGCAAACACAGTTGTAAGTAGATGGAGCTTCCCCTCATGGTTAACTGGTGAAATGCATCACTTCATGGGTTCCCAGGTGCATTTGCTGGTCAAGAGTGTGCAAGAGTTCGAAGATATGCAACAGGAAGGTAACTGGAAATGTGACAGTTGAGCTAAAGTGGCCCAATTGAAGCATGGTTCCCATTCTTGGTCACTAATCGATGGCTACAGTAAAGTGGAATTAGAAATTGGAGTGTGGTGTGCACCATGCGGAGCTGCCCCAAAACATTCACTTGTTTGACAATATTTCAAGAGTGAGTCCATGTACAAATTCACAGAGCACAGCAGGATCCTGACATGACCATGAGTCATCAGGAAAGAACACTGAATGGTGAAAGAAATAGGCACTTCCACTCAGATCAGCAACAGCAACGACTTGAAGACAGTTAGCAGTCATTTTTGCCTGCAAATTTTCAAACAACTCAGGAACCATATTGTGAAGTACCAAAAGACTGTATACTGCTACAGTTCTTCCATCTTCATAGTGTAAAACCGAGGCTGCAGCCAAAACACAGCTTATTTGAACTTTCAGTTGCCTGTTTCCCTGATACATTTAATCAGTATGTGGCACGCTTTGCTCCTGATTATCTCATAAAAACTGCAAAAGTCACTGGGGATGTAGATTCAAATTTACTCAACACTAGGAAACAGTAAACAGCTTTAAATATAGCTTCCCTCCCAAGACAGATATGTACTGGAATGTGGTCCCTCAGGAAATCCCACCCAGCTCTTTAGTCAATGTTTCTGAGAAGTCATTAAGATTCAGATCATAAACATTTAAATATATCCAGCAGTTAGGACTCCTCCTGCAGCAGGTAATTTGCTTTTGGGAATTTAATGCTCTTGTGTTATTGCAGGAAGGTCGCAAACCCTCCACATTTGTTCTGGACTCCTTCGCATTAATTTCTGGAACATTGTGGAAAAAATTAGAAGGGCACAGTTTTTTTCTTTCATTTCCTTGGAACACTTTTGATATTAGTCATAATAATATTAAAAATGGGAATTAAAAGCTGTTTGACAGGATGGGCAGATGGAGGTTTCATAGAATCCCTACAGTGTAGAAGGAGGCCTTTCGGCCCATTGAGTCTGCTCCAACCCTCTGAAAGAGCACCCTACCGAGGTCCACTCACCAACAAACCCATAGCCACATCTAACCTTTGGACAATAAAGGGCAGTTTAGTATAGTCTAACCTGCACATCTTTGGACTGTGGGAGGAAATCGGAGCACCCAGAGGAAACTCACATAGACACGGGAAGAAACTGCAAATTCCACAAAGACCGTCACCCAAGGCCAGAATTGAACCTGGATCCCTGGAGCTGTGAGGCAGCAGTGCTAACCACTGTGCCACCTTACCGCCCTCATGTGATGAAATCTCTGGCGATATGTCCAACCAGAGTTGGCAATGCTTTGTTACGGTGAAGGCAGCCTTTCACTGTGGATCCGATGGTCAGGGATTAGGGCTGTAGGGATCAAGATGTCAGGTGAAACCTCACTTCCTTCTTGTGTGTCAATCTACTCACTTTGATTTCTACGTCAGTTGGGATATTACCCAGTGACCAGTGTGACTCTGACAGGGCAGAAGTCAGTCAATAACAACAGTACTGTTCCTATGTCTGTGAATGTCATGTTCTAGCTGGTCTATGGTGACCACAAACCAAAACAATAATATGCTGATATTCAGCATCTGGATTGCACCACACCCTACTTGTGCAGAATTATTTGCAGAAAGCACTGACTAATGTTTTCTGTTTCTGTGGGTGTGGGTAGTGCTTCAGTACTCAGTCAACTGGTCATTTATCACATGTGAATCATAGAATGATTCAGATCAGGAGAAGACTATTCAGTCCATCATGACTTTATTGTTTTTCGAAAAGAGCTACTTAATTAGTTCCATTTCCCTCATCTTTCCTCATAGCACTGCAAATGTTTCCATTTCGAAACTTAGGTCCTGACGTTTGCTCCCAGGTCAAGTGCGCAGAGTCAGGACATTTCCCGGCTCCACCAACCCGACCGGGAAAACGAGACCCAAAGATTGGATTTTCATTCCGGGGTGGAGGACTGGATTCGAAGTCGAGCCTACTGCCCCCTGAATGCATGGGGAGGGTGCAAGACGTGGAGGCGGGCTGGACGGAAAGCCTGCCTCTCTGCTCTGGCACTTTGTTGAATTTATTAAAAGAATGATTAAAACAAAGATTAATCCTCAACCACCATGCCCACAGCACGGCTGCTGGATTCAGGCCTCTGCCTATATTTTTGTGCCGATGCCGATCGTCCTTTTTTTTTCTCTTTATTTTTGCATCACTGACAAGGCCAATATTTGTTGGTCATCCCTAATTGCCCTTCAGCTATTTCAAAGGGCAGTTAAGAATCAACCACTTTGCTGTGGGTCTGAAGTCACATGTAGATCAGACCAAGTAAGGGTGGCAGATTTCCTTCCTGAAAGGACGTGAGTGGACCAGATGGGTTTTTAATCATAGTCAGTAACGGTCATCATTACTGAGACTATCTTTAAATTTCAGATAAATTAGTTGAATTTACGCTCCATGGGCTGCTGTGGTGGGATTTGAACCCAGTCTCCTGGATCTCTGGACTATTAGTCCAGTGACATTATGTTACAACCAGCCCCAGGTGAGGTTCCCCCAAAAGTTGTTGATCTAGATAAGACTCCCCGATTTGTCACCATCCGGCTGGGATACCCCCACTTCCTCCCCTCTCCCCCTCCCCAAATTGTTACAATTTGAATCCTGGGTGAGGAGGGATGATTAGCTCCCTGTCTTTATTTAACCCTCGTACTGTTGGTAGCAGCAAGGTTTATACTAATAAGGTTCTCTTTCCCTTGGATACTTTTTCCAGACCCAATAGTTATGTTTAAAAAGGAGCTAAATTAACCAGACTTTCTTGAGTTAAGATAGAGTAAGTTTATTTAAAAATGGAAGGAGAAATGACAAAACACATACTTCTAAGAACTGAATCCAATACTAAGTAAAGATAAATAAAAATTATTAATCAGTCCTTGACTTGTGCAGAGTAGATGATGAAGTGTTGCGACCATTACAAATTGATCCCAGTATAGTTGACTTCTGCAGGCGAATAGTTGGTTCTTCAATTCAGTTGGTCTGAAGTTTGGTAGAGAGATTTCAATTCACATTCCAGCTGTGATCCTTTTGCTGGCTGGTTGACTTCCACAATCAGAGAGAGAGATTTTAGATATTCCTGAAAAAGGTATTTCCTTTATGCAAGGGCACTGCTTTTAGTACTTTTTAACACACCTTCAGTGTGAAAAACCTTCATTTCTTTCCCTCACAGCACACACAGACAGACTAACAGGCAGGCTTTGGAACAGCTCTTTCAGCTAGCCCTAAAGTCCCTTCTTTGTATATTCCATGTGGAAACTGGAATACACTTGTTCATCTGGGCAATTACACACGGGCAGCAGAATTCTCTGTCGGTGGGATCCTCCGATCTGCCGGAAGCACACCCATGCCCTCGGGTTTCCTGACGGCGTGGGGTAGCCACAATGGGGAACCCCATTGGCCGGCTGCGGGAACAGAGAATCCCACTATCGGTGGGGGCGTGCCTTGCCGGAAAACACGGCTAGCGGACTGGAGAATAGAGCCTTTGAGATGCGACAGCCGTTATGTTCCATTGTCTTTACCAGAAATGGTAATTATTCTTTGGATGCTTTCAGAAGTACCAAGTGTGGAAACAGGGAGGGGTTTCATTGTTCCTTAAGAGAAACACTCTGCAGCCATCCCTGTCAGTAGCTAACCAAACATTTTTAGCTTTCTTTGGAGTTTGTGTCTATGTTAAAATACAAAACTCTGGTCTTTTTTAAAGTCCAATATTTCCATGTATAATTCCATTCTCCTTCATCATAACAACTGCCATTACATATATTGTGTAATGAATGTTAACAAGTATCAGAGTGGGATCTAGACCATTTTTGCATCCCCGTTCCATGTTTAGACTTGTTAAGGTTAATTCTAGCATCCTCATATTCCCTTGTATGGAACCAGCTAATTCTGCATGAATCAGCGATTTTAACTATTCTTTTAGATCAGAGGCTACACAAATTGACCCAATTACCCAATGAGAAAGCAGGTAAAGAAATCAACAGTTTAATGATGCAATGTACTGGAGCACTATTATGCCACCACACATAGAATTTGACCACCAGGTCACAGGCAGGACACTGAATGACAGAGAGGCGAACTTTTGATTAACAGAGGCAGGGCTGTAAGTGACAGCAAGGTGAGATGCTGAGTAACAGAGCTGAGACACCAATCAGACAAACATAGAACATAGAACATAGAACACACAGTGCAGAAGGAGGCCAGTTGGCCTATAGAGTCTGCACCGACCCACTTTAGCCCACACTTCCACCCTATCCTCATAACCCAATAACCCCTCCTAACCTTTTTGGTCACTAAGGGCAATTTATCATGGCCAATCCACCTAACCTGCATGTCTTTGGACTGTGGGAGGAAACCGGAGCACCCAGAGGAAACCCACGCAGACACGGGGAGAATGTGCAGACTCCACACAGACAGTGACCCAGCAGGGATTCGAACCTGGGACCCTGGCGCTGTGAAGCTACAGTGCTATCCACATGTGCTACCATGCTGCATTGTTTGTGTACTTACCATCTACGTTTACTACAGAAAGTTAAGTCTCCCAGGACACTGAGTCACCGAGTGGCAGGTCATTAATTTTTAAATATATATTTGTTAATAGGATATGAGCATTGCTGGCTAGGCCAGCATTTATTGCCCGTCCCTAATTGATCTTGAGAAGGTGATGGTGAGCTTGATCATGAATTGTGGTGTAGGTACACCCACAGTGCTGTTAGAAAAAGAGGTCCAGGATTTTGACGCAGTGACAATTAAGAAACAGTGATAAAGTTCGAAGGATGTTTCATTCCCCAACATTACTCAGTATCTGATCTATGCCAACAAGAGGTAAACTTGTGATAACAACATGCTTTGATCAATGAAAGCCGAGAATCGCGTGGAAAAATAACCTTCAGCCTCTCTCCAGCCTCTAAATAGTACAGTACAAAGTCTTACAACACCAGGTTAAAGGCCAACAGGTTTGCTTCAAATCTCCAGCTTTCGGAGCACTGCTCCTTCCTCAGGTGAAGGAGCAGCGCTCCGAAAGATAGTGATTTGAAGCAAACCTGTTGGGCTTTAACCTGGTGTTGTAAGACTTCTTACTGTACTCACCCCAGTCCAACGCCGGCATCTCCACATCATGGCTACCATCTAAATAGTAAGCATCATTAGCTGGACAGGCCATCTGCTCAAGCACAAGGTTCCTACAACAGCACTTTCCCAACTCATGATACCTACCATTAAGAAAGACAAGAGTAACAGATGCTTGGGAACTTCACAACTTGCAAGTTTCCCTCCAAGCTACACACCATTTTGACTTGAAACTATATTGCTGCTCCTTCGCTGTCATTAGACCAAAATCTTGGAACTCCCTTCCAAACAGTTATTTTTTTAAATAAATATTTTTATTAAGGTATTTGAACATTTTCATAATAATAACAATGACATAAACATGGCATAATAAACATTTCCACCCCCATCCCAATCTTCACATACCCCAACCATAAAACAACAATCCGGCCCTCTCCCCCACCCCCCTCTTGGAATACTGCACCTGCTGACATTTTAATTTTCCAGAGAAAGTCGACAAACGGCTGCCATCTCCGGGTGAACCCGGCCATTGACCCACCTAAGGTGAACTTTATCTTCTTGAGACTGAGAAACCCAGCCATGTCACTAATCCATGTCTCTACACTCGGGGGCTTTGAGTCCGTCCACATTAACAAGATCTGTCTCCGGGCTTCCCTAGGATGCAAAGGCCAAGACGTCGGCCTCTTTCACCCCCTGAACTCCCGGCTTTTCTGACACTCCAAAGAACGCTACCTCCGGACTCGGCAACACCCGTGTTTTTAGTATCGTGGACATTGCCTGAGCAAAACTCTGCCAAAACCCTCCAAGCTTCAGGCATGCCCAAAGCATGTGGACATGAGTTGGTGGGCTTTCCGGCGCATCTCGCACACCTATCCTTTACCTGGAAAAACTTGCTCATCCTAGTCACTGTCGTGTGTGCCCAGTGGACTACCTTAAATTTCCAAACAGTTCTTGTCAGCTTTGCCAGCAATGATCACATCCTATGAAAGAACAAAGAAAAAGTTCCACAGTATGTGGTTTATCCTTAATACCTCAATTTAGCCTGGTGAACTTTTCAGCTGAAAAACAGCCACTAGAAATCAGACCAGGCTGAGGGATAAATTCCTCTAAAACACCAGTATGACAGCACCGTTACCACCTCCAGTGGTTCAATTAGAACACCCCCGCCCGCAGCTATCCCGCTGGCGAGGGGTGGCTTCTGCAGGAATTCCTATTGACATCGGCAGGGGCAGGTGCCACTAGTGAATGGCACGTCCCCCTTCCTGCCACTGAGAAACACATGGCTGGGAGACTGGAGAATCCTGCCCATAGTCTTGAATTTCTTTGGAACTGCTCTTTCTCTACTGCTGTAACTTCTCTGGATGGGCGTTAAGAACCCCGCTTGCACATGTAAATAGGTTTATGCCACAGTTCCAAGCGTGCAGAAGCAACTCCAAGGAAATTCTGGATTTGTAAGTGCCTCTACTAATAACTTCTTTGTAATATTTACCTGTGGTGTATGTTATAGATAGGATGGTGTCGCTGAATGAGCTGCAGGTTCAACAGTCATAACAATAATAAACAGTAGCTCAATACACCTGCAAGCTTGTTAAGTTCGTGTGATATGCTGATGACACAGCAGAGTTAGAAGAGATCCTACAATGTATGGTGGATCAATCAAAATATAGAAGTTTAGAGTATGGATTGAGTATGAACACATAAAAGACTTAAAAAATGATATTTAGAAGGAAAATATTAGAAGAATCTAGAGTAAAGATTGAAGTAGATGTTGTCACACTGGAATAAGAAGATAAGTTTCTCTATTTAGGATATTGAAGATAACGAAGATGGTAGATGCTATGCCAGAGTTAGAAGGATTGAGATAGCCAGAAGTAATTTTGTGAAGATGAGCGATGCACTAGCAAGAAAACATTTAAAAAAAATAAATTTAGTGTACCCAATTCATTTTTTCCAATTAAGGGGCAATTTAGCGTGTTCAATCCACCTACCTTGCACATCTTTGGATTGTGGGGGCGAAACCTATGCAAACATGGGGAGAATGTGCAAACTCCACACAGACAGTGAACCAGAGCCGGGATCGAACCTGGGTCCTCAGCGCCATGAGGCCGCAGTGCTACCACTGCGCCACCGTGCTGCCCTACTAGCAAGAAAACGTAAGCTTGTAACAAGGAAAGAACACATATGATGTTACATTCTATCCACTTTCCTGTATGCTTCAGGAACTTGGACAATAAGTAAAGATTTGTGGAAGAAAATAGAGACCTTTGAAATGTGGATAATAAGATAACAATACAGACCATAAGTCAGAGGAAGAGATGCTTGAAATTGCAAGAGCAAAAATAACTCTAAAAATTCGATCCAGAAAAGAAAGTGTCAGTATTTTAGCCATTTGGTTAGATCTGAAACGCTACAGAGATCTCTTCCAGAAACCAAAGTGGAGAGGAGCAGAAAGAAAGGTCAACCGAAATATAGTTGGATGATGGATGTCACAGAAACTTAACAGAACCAGCCACATCAATTATGTGGCTATAAGAGCAGGTCAGATGCTGGAAATTATGCAGTGAGCAATTCCATAATCCATGTCCACCATCCATAAGTCTCAAGTCAGGAGTGTGATGGAATACTTTCCACCTGCCTGCAGGTTCAATAACATTCAATAAACTTGATACCACCCAGGAAAACGCAGCCGACTTGACTGGCATACTTCACTCTCTCCTCCATTGATGTATATTGGCAGCAATATGTACCATCTGCAAAGTGCACTACAGCAGTTTGCCAAGGCTATTTTGACATTGCCTTCCAAGCCCATGATCTCTATCAACTAGGCGGACTAGAGCAGCAGTTATATGGGAATAACACCACTCACAAGTTCTCCTCCAAGCCATACAACTGTGTTGGAACTATATCATTGTTCCTTCACTGTTGCTAGGCCAATATCCTGGATCTCTACAACAGCACTGTTGGTGTACCACATGGACTGGACTGTTTCAAGAAGGCAGCTCACGACCACCTTCTCAAGGGCGGTTAGGGATGGGAAATAAATGTTGGCCTTGTCAATAGAGTTCAGATTCCATGAGGAAGAAAAATATTGGTTTTGGTTCAATAGTTTGAACCGTTTTATGTGTTTATTTTTAGAATGCCAGACATATTAATAAGTGAAGCATTTACCCACTGATGTTGCCAGTCATATGTCTGGTTCTAAAAACCTCATAGAGATGGAGATCTGTTCACTGCTGTGCTACTAAATTTAATGCCTCAATGTCAAAAGACAGAATTTCCTGCTCTGAAATCGCAGGTGGAGCCTGCCAACAGCCAGTGTCTCTTGTGTGAAATTCAGTCCTTGTGCGTGAGGTCATTGGAGCAGAACTTGACAACATCATTGGAAAGGGAAATACAACACAAAAAATATCTGTTCCCAGGCTGTCTCTCAGCAGCTGTTTCAAAGTGTGCAAAAAGAGAGTAAAAGGAGGTCTGAAAGATTCCAGTGACTGTTGATATCTCCTTTTTATTGCCCCAAGTTGTGACAGTTTAACATTGAAATGTAAAGAGAGTCCATACTGCCAAGATTTCAAGTTTTCCATTGATAGCTCTTTTTCTGCTCCAAAATTTTAAAGCAATGAAAATATTATGATTTTGTTTGGAAAATGTGTTTTCCAAATAAACAGTCATTTTTCTAATTAACTTTTAGAATGTTAGTGCTGCTCAGACAGTATCGTGTAGAATCCCAGACATAAAAGTGATACCCTGAGTGAAGGATTCAGAGTTAATAGCAATAGGGACTTAATGCCACATGGCAACAAACAGGTTAATGTGTTGATGTCATTTCTGTTAACATAAATGATTAAAAGTTGATTGAAGAAAGTTTTGGAGAACACATTTACTTAGTGGCCTACTGAAGAAATTACATCTATGTACAGTACAGCAATAGTTTCCTTTTACCAAACCGCCTATAACATTTTTCTCTGCTTCTGCTTGATTATATGCAAATTTACCCCAATTTAGGCATATTTTCCTGTGACTGGCTAATTCTAATACAAGACTGTCTTTCAAACCTAGCTGTCTTCCATCCCCTTTCCGACTGTCCGACCCTCCCTGCTCTCTCTATTTTCTAATTTCTTCATTATTCCTAAGCCTACTGCAATATGAATTTTTGAAAATTACTCTCCTTTAAGTTTATCTTCCCCTACTCCTACAGTCCAGTAAACCACTTTATGCTTAATCCAAATTGTTTATGTCTGTAAATTGAAACTAAAATAATTTCCTCTCTGAGGAATCCTATCCCCCAATCACTTGCCTGCCTGAATTCTGGTTCCCTACCATCTATCTCATGTGCTCCATCTTGATGGGTGCTCACATTTCTCTCTGCCACCTTTTTTTAGAAACCGGATAATGTTTTCCAGAGTTTCAACCGGTGCTGCGGCTCACTCACAAGCCAAGTACTGATGTGTGATACTTTGTGTTAACAGCAGAGGTGAACACTAGATCTGCAATAATACTGTAAACTTGTTACTGAGCCTCAGATATACTCCTCACTCTCCCTCTTAACTCAATGCTTTCCTCCAACCTTACTGAGAGCAGAGTAAAATCTTCCTCTCACTGTTTTGTCCTTATTGCATCCTAAGCTCCAAGGTAAGAAACATATTCTTATCTTTGCAGTTGTTTGCTTGTTGCTGAATGTTACACTTTCAGACAACAGTTTAAATTATTACAGTGCAGTCTCATATATTGCAGAATAATCTCAATTATAATGGAAAAATCTTACTGGTTGATTTAGCACAGTGGGCTAAACAGCTAGCTTGTAATGCAGAACAAGGCCAGCAGCGCGGGTTCAATTCCCGTACCGGTCTCCCCGAACGGGCGCCGGAATGTGGCGACTAGGGGCTTTTCACAGCAACTTCATTGAAACCTACTTGTGATAATAAGTGATCATATATTACTGAATAAGAACAATTTCATTATTACATAAGTCTTCCTTATTACAGTACAATTTCCCTTACTGCTCAACAGTCTCTCTTATTACAGCACAAACTCTAATTACAAATCAATCCCATTTGTTATGGAATAATCTCTTAATACAGCACAGTCCACCCTACAACGCAGTCCCACTTGTTGCTAACAACCTCACCTACATTCCACTTATTGCAGTGTATTCTCACATATATTGCAATTTTATGGGGCTAATGGAACAGCGAGCAAGACCTGGCAGTGTGCACACAGAAATCGTAAAAAACTCCAGGCCATGTTGAAAAGTCTGTCACAAAAAACGAAAGAGGACTCTTTGCTTTAGAAACAGACGCATGGAGTACAATAACAAGAAAATGCTGGTTACAGTATTAAACTCCTTACCAAAGGGAGGATGTATTTACTTTAGAGGGTGTGTAATAAAGGCTTACTAGGCTGATTTCTGGGCTGAGGAGAGTGTCCTATGAAGAGCAATTGAGTTGACTAGGCCTATATTCCCCAGAATATAGAAGAAAAAGAGGTGAACACATTGAAGGCTATATTTTTTTAAGGAGGGGTTTGACAGGGTGTCTGCTGAGGAGCTATTTCCCTGGATGAGGGAGTCTAGAACTAGGGGTTGATTGGCAGATTTAGGGTTGGCCATTTAGAGCGGACACAAGCAGCAAGGTCTTCACTCAAAAGAGTGATGAACACTCAATGATTGAGTCAGTTCAAAACAGAAATTGATGATTTTAATGTACTAAGGGAACTAAAGGGATGTGTGAAGAGTGCAGGGAGGTGGAAGTAAGGAAGATCAGCAATGATCTAATATCTAACTGAATGATGGTATAGGCTTGAGAGCTGAGTGGTCAATCCCTCTATTTCTCACGTTTTCATGTTCAAATCTTTATAAATCAGTGGTTCAGTCCGAGCAGGAGTATGGTGTCTTATTGAAAAGGATGTCAAAATCTTACTGGGGATACAGAAGAGATTTACTCGAATGGTACCAGAGATGTGGGAGTTCAATTACTTGCAGAAACTGGAGATGCTGGTGTTGTTCTCCCTGGAGTGAAGAAGGGATTTAAGAGAGATGTTCAAAATCATTAAGGGTTTCCTTAGAATATAAGAGGTGGGCATACAAGTACAGACATACATTGTTTACAGAGAATTAAGGATCAGTAACCAGAAGACACAGATGTAAGGCAATTGGGAAAAAGAACCAAAGGCGACAGGAACAGGAATTATTTTACTCAGCGGGTTGTTATGATCGGGGTTGACTCTCTGAAAGAGTGTTGAAAGCAAGTTCAGCAATAATAATCATACTTTAGAAATAAAAGCTGAAGAGGAACAATTTTGAAAATTATGAGAAAAGAGTTGGTGGATGGGACGACTGGTTAGCTCTGTCAAAGAGACAGCACAGACACGAGTGGCTGAATGGCCGCTGCCCGCCTTCGTTATGCCCCATATGATCCTGTGAAAGAGCAGAGCAAGGGGTTGCTGTGGTATCGGGATTGGGCCATTTTGCGAGGTATTGGAGAGGCAGCATTTCTAGCAGTTAGAAGTGCCTTGCCAGCAAAATGCACTATCTTCAGGAAGAGAGAAACCCTGGATTTGTGTGGGGTCTGTCGAAATGGAACTCAGGGCAGACAGTGAAAGCTAGGATGCTCGAATCTGACAATCCCCCGCGTTACTAAGTGATGGGTCAGTGGTTGGACTGCAGCAGAAATGTCGGCAGCGGGTGAGTCTCGCTATTAGTGCTGTTTGCAGGTGCGGGTATTGTGTGAGCGACAGAATACACACTCCACTCGCTTCTATTCAGCAGACATTCGCTTCTACCTGAATTCTAAAATAAAAGGTGCATTATCCGGACAAAAGCTCGTCAGAGTCTAACCTTTGATACTTTAATAGGGGTTCTGCAAGCCAGCCTTGTCTTGTTTGTCCAAGTGGAGGCTGAACAAATACCCCATCAGGTGGAGAGTTGGAGTTCGTGGACTCGAGGCTGTACTCACTGCGAGACAGGTGGTGTCCTGTACAAAGCAGGAACAATCTGCTCCACTCATTATTTGAAGGGGGAAAAAAACTCCCATTGTCTTCTTAATTAATAGGAGTGTATTGCTGCTGCTCTGTGACAGTGACAGTCGATCAAGGACAGTGTAATAATCAGTTGCAACCTGGAATAAGCAAGCGCCTTGCGTCCCACTATTAACTGAGAAAACTCGCAACGCCTCCCCACACCCACTTTGGCTGCAATTATGTTTCGAGTATTTTAAATCGGTTTAAAGTGGCATGGTTTAGTGAACAGTGTTTGTTAGGTTTATAGTGAACGGTGTCTCTCCCTCGCTGTTTTCCCCGACTGAACAACGTTGTAACTGATGGATTTTCCATTCTGAGTTTTGCTTCTAAAGTGACAAATCATCTGGGCCGGGCCCGGACTGAAGTTTTTCCCGGGTCAGCCTTTTGACACAGGGACCCCCCCCCCCCCCCCCCGCCACACACGCACACTGTCACAGGAACCAATATGGAACCCAAGCTAAAAATTTATAGAACCCCCCCCCCCCCCCCCCCACTCCATAGCAATACATACCTGTCTGACCACATGCTAAAAGGTGCTGTAACATGGGTAGAATGGGGGTCTGGCGGCAGTAATGCACATTCGGGCTCCTAATATGTGCAAATCGGAGTTATAAATCCCCACAGAAATCTTGCGGCCGTTTTGGAGGCAATCGCAGTTCGACCAATCCCCCAGATTTCGCAGCTAATCCCAGGAATGTCACTGTGTTTTCTGCATTCCAACTCGTTCAATCCACTGTTTTCATTTCTCCTGCCCCACTGGTATATTTTAACCAGGATTGAGACAGTGACACCCCTCAGTGGAAATCTTTTATTGAAGGTGCTGACTCGACAGAGTGGTGTCCCCTGTGCACACCGCCAACACTCAGATCTCCTTCCGATAGAACAGAAGGAGGACATTTGTCGCCTCATGTCCTTGCGGGATCTGCAAGAACGACTCAGTTAGTCCCACTCTCTACCGTTACCACTTGCTCATTGCTTAGAACTCTCACTGGCCCGGGGCTGAATTTCACTTCAAAATTCCCACTGTTGTTATTTTGATATAACATGTGATTGTACATATACGCTTGAAAATCTGGAACAAATATCAGACATTGCAAGTCGCAGCAGATATGATAATTACAGTCAGTGGACTCTTGGCTCTGGATGCCACGATGCTACCCGGAGTGCATATTTGCAACATTGTCTTTAGTTTCTTTGCGTGTAACATGCCTGTTCAAAATCTGATGGGGCAGGCGAGGCCCCAGTTGAAGTCCCAGTATTGCAATAAAACGTTAACCTAGATTTTCGCGCGTTGGAAATCCCATGCACGGATATTTAGCACTTTTTAAAAAGCTCTCCCAATCTCTCCCCTTATTTATGCTGAATTGTTCCCCAAAAGGTTGCCCCAATCAAAACCTCTCAGAACTTTGAACAACTGTATCAAATCCTCTCTTCATTTATTTTGTCCTCGTGTAAGAGCCCTCTGTCTTCCCAGTTTATAACTAAAACGTTCGCTACAATCACCAGACAGGAATGTTCCCTTCCAGTCGGGAAACACTTCAGCAGCCAAAGGCATTCAGCCTCTGATTCCGGGTAAGCGTTCTCCTTGACCTTCAATGCGACAACGCAGAATCGCCGAGCAGAAACTTATAGCCAAGTTCTGCACACATGAGTGCAGCCTCAACCTGGACCTGGGATTCATGTCGCATTACATCCACCCCCCACCATCTGGCTTGGGCTTGCGAAATCCTACCTACTGTCCTGGCTTGAGACAATTCACACCTCTTTAACCTGGGGTTACCCCCATCTCTGGATCTGTAAAGGCTGAATTACCTGCAAATGCTCGCATTCTAAGCATTGTCTGGCATCTTTGAATTTGTCTATATATATGTTTCTGGAACATACCTCTTCATTCACCTGAGGAAGGAGCAGTGCTCGAAATCTAGTGTTTGAAATGACCATGTTGGACTTTAACCTGGTGTTGAAAGACTTCTTACTGTGCTCACCCCAGTCCAACGCCGGCATCTCCACATTAAAACATTCCTGGCAAACTCTCAGTGAATCTGTTTGCAACCTTAACAATGAGTGCGGGGAAACGGTCTTCTCTGCAGTTCGATGGTATTGAGTCTTGTTGACTTTTAAGTTTGGGCCTTCCTATGCTCTTTCCTTTCATTTAAACTTATTCCCAGGTTCTGGGCATCATTGGCAAGGCTGGCATTTATTGCCATAGTGGCCTACCCAAACAGGCGCCGGAACCCAGCGACTAGGGGCTTTTCACAATAACTTCAATAAAGCCTACTTGTGACAAAGAGTGATTATTATTGTTGTCTCCAGTTGGTCGAGGAAGGTGGCAATAGGGCTTTTTTGTACTCACGGGACGAATGCCATTGGACTGGAATAAGGTCCCATCGGGAAAAAGCGGGAATTCAATGGGATTTTATACAAAACGACTTCAAACGTCACTTTTACCGTACCTGATTTTCTTTTTAACCACAGGACTGTTAGTTACAGGAAGAGACCATCAGCACCAGCGAGCAATTCACCAAGTGCCTTCTCTTCCTTTGCACATTCTTCCTTTGCAGATAACAATCTAATTTTCGTTTAAAAGCTTCGATTGAATCAGCCTGCAGCAGCCTCGCAGACAGTACATTCCAGATTGGAACCACTGACTGCGTGAAAAAGCTTTTCCTCATGGGAATTCTTTTGACAATTTCCTTACATCTATGCTCTCTCCTTTCACCATCATATATCTACATATTATATCCAGGTTTAAAATAAAACAAATTCAATTTCTCAAACTGCCATGATTTGAATTGATGGCCCATGGTGACCAGTTAGAATAAACACGACGCCACCCAGAATCTACAGTGCCCAGGACTCAAAAGAGAGCGAATTCCATTTTCTCAGATCTCAGACCTTTCCAGCTCCGAAATAACTCCCGAAGGCCGAGATATCCTCTCCCCCCCCCCCTCCCACCCCCTCACATTGAAGTCGAATTGTATATATTATAAGGACGGGGTGAGGCTGTGGGCCGGGATGGAGGTGTCTGCTGGCCAGAGACTTTGAGACAAAGCACAGTGGTGGCAACTCAGAACGGCTCTGCCCAATTTTGTGTTTTGTCTAGTTTTAAAGACTCGACTGAAACTTGCGCCATGTAAAAAAAAGTGTGTGTGAGAGAGAGAGGGGGTGGGGGTTGAATAGAGGAACAAAGAGAGGGCTGTATGCAAGCCTGCAGCTCAGGAAGCGCAACTCTTCGGGGACCCCAGACAACGTCAAGAGCCCGTGAATCGGGCCAGTTTGGGGGATTGGGTCTGATGACTTTCCCGGGGCACTTTCCTAAATCATTGCAGTGAGACTGACATTCTTCTGTTGAATATTAGAAGACGACGCGGAACATTTTAGAATGATTTTGGTGCCGAGTCAAACAAGCTGAAATCTATTAAAATGATTTATTGCATTCCCCTTTCCATCCAAGATTAACTCGATTATAGAAGATATTTGCTTGAATTAAATACTTTAAATATCCGTTTTCAGTGGTTGAACCTCACAGAGAAATTTAATATAATGTATTGAGAATTCGAAGCTCATATCACAATTACAATGCTGTGTATCTTATACGGAAGAGCTTGAAGGTGATTGATTAATTTGTAAGCACCTTATCTTCTCTTTGTCCTGACGAAAAGCTGAGTCTTACCGAATAAAAAAGTGAAACAACATTCATCTTTGGGGGAAATCTCGGGCAGTTTTTTTCAACGAATCACAAACTAGTAGACTTTTTGGGTGCGCGCCCGTTAATTATGCAATTGTAACTCTGTACACTCAGCGTGTTTACAGTGAGATGATTAAACCCCCGCCATTTCCTAAATTCTGTTTCTGTATTGCTTCTTGTAGTCTGGCTCCTAATTATTTAAACCCGTGACCTCGCCTCTTTTTGGCCAGCGTACAGGACCTCAGCCAACAAATTCGAACAACGCCCCCTTCTAGCTCCATTTATGTTTTCCACATTTAAATAATTTTTTTGAAAGGCCACAGTTTGCTTTGGAGAGCTGCTGCACATTCCATGCCTTCTCGTTTATACAGCTGACCTTCAACTTTCTTTTTGGGAGTAAAACAAACTTAAACATTCACAAAAAGTCATGTGTGGGTACTTTAAATACTGGCCCAACAACAGGATCAGTGTAGGGAGAGAAGCTGCAGTCATTTACAGAGTTAAATTAGGGACTGCTGGTCTGGTGCCTGATTTCTTAAGTCATAGCATTTATGCAATGCAGAAGGAGGCCATTCAGTCCATTTTATTTGTGAGGCTCTTTAAAAGAGCTCCCCGACTAGTTCCACCTCCCCACTGGATTCCTCATAGTTTTTCCATATTTTTCCATTTCAAGTGTATATCCAATTCACTTTTGGGCTCATTGACTGAATCTGCTTCAGCAGTGCAATCCAGATCATGACAATGAGCTACATAAAACAAAAAACAATTCCCATCTCCATCTGGTTCTGTTCAACTCTGCCTAACCATCACTCCAGTGTCTCGAAATCACCAGACAGCTTGTGCAACATGTACTACTGTTGGGACAGAAATTTCTGCCAATGATGTGTTGGGAAAAATGAAAGGACCGCCTTCAGTCCCCACGACAGACTCTGCTGCCTCGTTCCAACTACAGCCCTCTCCCTGGCAGGTGTCGGAGACTCAACAAGAAGTAATTCACAACCTTGGTACCATGTGTAACCTGCATTTGAGCTTCAACCATAAATATGCACAATCACAAAAATTGCTTACGTTACATCTAACATTGTCCTAATCCACTCCCGCCTCATCTGCGACTGAATACTCATCCTCGGTTACCTCTGGACTTGAATATTACAATTCAGCCCTGGCTGGTTTCTCACATTCTATCCTCAGTAAATTTGGAGTTCATCCAAAACTCTGCTGCTCATATCCCAAATTTACACCCAGTCCTGTTCATCCATTGCTCTTGCCCATTGGATTCGGTAATACAAAGTCTTGGTTTAAACATTTTCATCATGTTATGCACTTTGGAAGGAGGAATTTAGTCATAGACTATTTTCTAAATGGAGAAATGGTAAGGAAATCAGAAGCACAAAGGGACTTGGGAGTTCTTGTTCATGATTCTCTTAAGGTTAACATGCAGGTTCAGTTGGCAGTTAAGAAGGCAAATGCAATGTCAGCATTCATGTCAAGAGGGCTAGAATGCAAGACCAGCGATGTACTTCTGAGGCTGTATAAGGCTCTGATCAGACTCCATTTGGAGTATTATGAGCAGTTTTGCGTCCCGTATCTAAGGAAGGATGTGCTGGCCTTGGAAAGGGTCCAGAGGAGGGTCACAAGAATGATCCCTGGAATGAATTTGTTTGTCGTATGACAAATGGTTGAGGACTCTGGATCTGTACTTGTTAGAGTTTAGAAAGATGAGGGGGGATCTTATTGAAACTTACAGGATACTGTGAGGCCTGGATCGAGTGGATGTGGAGAGGATGTTTCCACTTGTAGGAAAAACTAGAACGAGAGAACACAATCTCAGACTAAAGGGATGAGCCTTTAAAACAGAGATGAGGAGGAATTTCTTCAGCCAGAGGGTGGTGAATCTGTGGAATTCTTTGCCGCAGAAGGCTGTGGAGGCCAAATCACTGAGTGTCTTTAAGACAGAGATAGATAGATAGGTTCTTGATTAATAAGGGGATCAGGGGTTATGGGGAGAAGGCAGGAGAATGAGGATGAGAAAAATATCAGCCATGATTGAATGGCAGAGCAGACTCGATGGGCCGAGTGGCCTAATTCTGCTCATATGTCTCATGGTCTTATATTTTCAAATCTCTCCATGCCTCATCCATCTGTACCTGTAAGTTCCTTCGACTCACAACCCTCTGAAATATTAGTGCTCTTCTAATTGTAGGCTTTTGATCATCCCTGATTTCATTCTTTCCACCATCAGTGTCTGTACCTTAATCTGACTAAAAGTTGTGATTATCTCCCCAAACCTCAGCACTCCTCATTTATGATGATCCTTAAAACCCACCTCTTGGAGCAAGGTTTTGGTCAATTTCCCTAATATCTGTTCAGTGTTCCAATCTCTCCATTGTTAATGCAATCCATATCTTCCTGGATTTCAACTGAGAAAGCAGCCAATGACCAAAGCTTATTGCAACTGTTTGTTGTTCCTATCCAAGCTTATTATCAAAAAGACAGGATCCAAGTTACTCTGACAGATCACTCACGGACAGGACCTCACTGAAATTGTCACAGTTAAGTGGATGCTTTGAAGTCAACCAGACTCTTTAAAAGTTATTGTGTGGAACCAAGTTGAGACCCACTGGAAATTACTGGAACTGATCTAACAGGAGCAAGAGGAAATCCGGGACCTGAATGAATGATGAGACCAACAATCTATCTCCTTAGTCAATGACATTTAAGGTTTGAGAAAGAATCAAAGGAACAATGAAGAAGGAAGTAATGTGAATTAGAGACAAATCAGATATGGAAAGAGAAATAAAGTGAGGGAAAGAAAGATTAGATTAAGAGGAGTGAAAAAATGGACAAAAGAAAAATAAGAAAAAACTATATTTAAAAAATCTTTAGCAGCAAATTACTCCATGGAAGACTTTGATTCAACATTTTTAATTGTTCTCTTTCTCGGTCACAGAGGTTGATTGACATTGCATTTATTAGCATTTTGTTAAAAGGGTGTTAATGCTCTTAATTGGACTATGGACTTTAACTTGGTGTTGGAAGACTTCTTACTATGCTCTTAATTGTCAGGAAATTTTCTGTGATGAATTTAAGGGACTTTGAATGTGCAATTTCAGCAAGTTCTTAATACTAGTTGGGAAGTTAGACCAAATTGCCATTTGAGCAAATAAACACCACCCTGTTGCATATCTCCACCACAAGGTCTGGATATTCATAATTCATGGCATATATCTTAATCCTTTGAATGTGACGTCTGATTAACAATTTTTTAACAGGATGCACTATTTATGCACCTTTCCAGCAAGACCGGAAATTGTAAGTGACACTGTGGCAGCAGCATGAAATAGCATTAATTCTAGAAAGTTGTGATTGACATTGATGTTATTTGGGCCTGTGGAACTATGATAAGTAACTTTTCACTGTTTTCAGCAAAGTTAATGTTGCGTTGATGAAAATGTGTCAACAAAGTATTGTGTGGCGTAAGTAACGAAGAGTCACACATTGTAATTCCCTCTCTTATTTTTACTATTCGAATCCTTACATTGTTGATGTGCCACAATACGACGATGAGTTTAATTGTGCAGTATTGTATCAGTGTATCACCCCATACTGACTGCTGCTCACACTCTTGTCAGCCATTGTCACATTGTTACTGGTGGTCACCCTTAGACCAGTCATTGTCAGATCAGACTAACTACTCACACTAACTGCTCCCATGTATAAGAGTTTGTGTAACATCTATTCTGCTGCCAGGCACAAACTGACATAGCATTTGAGGAAGGGAAACTCTACTGTTGCTGTGAACTGGTATTCACCCTTTGTATATATGAATCATTGTAGCACAGCAGCACAAGTGGATAGCACTGTAGCTTCACAGCGCCAGGGTCCCAGGTTTGATTCCCTGCTGGGTCACTGTCTATGCGGAGTCTGCATGTTCTCCCCTTGTCTGCGTGCGTTTCCTCCGGGTGCTCCGGTTTCCTCCCACAGCCCAAAGACGTGCAGGGTAGGTGGATTGGCCATGATAAATTGTCCTTAGTGACCAAAAAGGTTAGGAGGGATTATTGGGTTACGGGGATAGGGTGGAAGTGGGGGCTTAAATGGGTCAGTGCAGACTCGATGAGCCGAATGGCCTCCTTCTGCACTGTATGTTCTATGAATCCTTTCAATGCAAAAGGAGGCCATTCAGCCCATCGAGTCTGCACTGACCTTTCAAATGAGCACTCCCTTGTCCACCCCAAAACCTGTAATCTAACCTGCACATCCCTGGACACTAATGGGCAATTTAGCTTGGCCAATCCACCTAACCGCACATCTTTGGACTATGGGAGGAAACCCATGCAGACAAGGGGAGGAAGCTCATGCAGACACTGGGACAATGTGCAAACTCCACACAGACAGTGACCCAAGGCTGGAAGTGAACCCAAGGACCTTGGCGCTGTGAGGCAGCAGTGCTAACCACCGTGCTACCATTGCAGAATTAAAAAAAGAACATTTCTGTTCTTTTTCATAAAATAACATTTTCATTTATGTTCTTCTTCATGGCTCTGAAGTCATAAGGACTTGAAACACAACGCTTTTTCTCTCTCTATCAATGCTGCCACACCGGCTGAGTATTCCCAGCAATTTATTTTTATTTCAGATTTCCAGTATCTGCAGTATTTTACTTTTATTACTCGCATTTATTGTAATTCATTTCAGTACTCTCCGGTGCATTGCAAAATCAATGGAGTATTCTGAAATGTAATCACTCTTGTATTGTAGTAAACACACTAGCCAATTTGTGCACAGTAAGGTCCCATTATCATGAAATAGATAAATGAGCAGATAATCAGTTTTGGTGATTTGCAATATCACAATTCACATATAAGTTTGATGCCCCACTGGGTCCTGAAGCTAGCCTGTTAATCCCGTTTGGCATTTGTCCAGCTGCAGAGTAAATAGGCTGCAGTACTGACAAGGCTGGAGGCTTACATCGAGCACTGGCCTCTATAACTCTGTTCAACTGTTGGTAAACAAAGAACTGAGTTGGTGCAGGATTGATAAATTGCAACTCACTCAGCCTCTTGTTTCTTTTAGATTCATCGTATGATACTGGCAGGAGATCTGGATGGGGCAATAATATGAACAATGTGACAAAAAGTAAGTACCTTTAAATATTTAAAAAGGTTTGAAAAATGAGGATTAAAATAGTGCCAATGAAACAGCAAGTTTGAATAAAGTTAAAGAGCTTATTTTGTGAATACCCAGCAGTGGTAGGGGTCCACAGCTATTGGGAAATTCGAGAGGTGAACAGATAGTATTCTGGTATGTAGACAAGGGATGCTCTTTATAAACAATTTCAAAATGTGGTTTCAATGATTATTGATGAAGTGAGACCAATCTTCGGCTTTACAGAGGGGAGTACAAAGTTTTGGTCTGAGATTTGGAGAAAAATGCATTGGAGCTAGAGATTGTGCAGAGAATTTTGATTTCAACACAGTGAAGACACAAGAGGAAGCAGGGGATATTTTCTGGCTCTGCGTATCCGTTGCACTAGATTCCGTGGGGAAAATTTAAATTGTAAATTTGCACAGGTCAGACTGTAGACCTGTAAAACAAATCCACAGAATTCTATGCCATTTACAATGCCCAGCTGATCTAAATGTTGCAGGAAAATCTCTCCTGGAGTGTAAAGATGGTGTAGCATAGGTTATGAAGAACAAGAGAAAAAGTTGAGAAGAGCGCTAACACTGACGATGTAAAAAAATTGAGACATTAGGCAGAATCTAACCCAGCTCATTATGGTGACAAATATTTTTTAAAATAAATTTAAAGTGACCAGTTCATTTTTTCCAATTGAGGGGCAATTTAGCATGGCCAATCCAGCTATCTGCACATCTTTGCTTGTGGGGGTAAAGCCCATGCAAACACAGGGAGAATGCGAAAACTCCACACGGACAGTGACCCAGAGCTGGGACCGAACCTGGGACCTCGGCGCCGTGAGGCAGCAGACTAACCACTGTGCCACCGTGCTGCCCTTATGGTGACAAACATGGTGACAGGGCCCCACTGAATCACATGGTAGGCCACGTGTCATTCTGCCATTGGCGCAGAAGCTTCCTGCAATTAAATTAAAGGCAGGAAGGAGCTGATGCATGCAACTTCCCCACTTGCAGCAGGATGTCTACTGTATTCGACTCATTGATAAACTAACACCATCATAACACTAACATAATTGACACCAATTATACCCGAGCCCACCAGAATTTAGTGGTATCCTAGGGATTAAATGCGAACCTCACAGCTCTCCTGTGTCTCCAGAAGAGGAAACCTTGTTAGGGTTATCTGCATCCTTGCCGGAGGAGGGCTGATCCCCTGTCCACATGGACTCAGTGTCCAAGTGAAGGACCCGGCATTTGGAAGAAAAGGCTGCTGAAGGAATGCCTCCTTGTCCTTGCTTCCGATTTCCCTATCCTTCCCTCTGATCATTCCTCCCTGCACCATCCATTCCAGCCTAAATAACTGTCCAAGGATCCATCAATAATCTATGAGTGGCAGCTCTGGGGGTGCGGTGGTAGAGGGATTTTCCAAATTCTGGAGAAAGCCAGTTAAGCAGCAGACAGGCACTTAATTTTATAAGGCCACCCCATGAGTGTGATGCAGGGTTATGACTGGTTCTCCCACCAGTGGGCGAGACCCCCACTGTCCAAATTAAATCCCAGCCATTAACTTTCAACTCAGACTTCGATCATAAAAGTGAAAACATCGTCTCAGTCTAGCTGTACTTATTGCATATTTAGGAGCACATCCAATTTGCAGCTATTTTAATCTTGGTTAGTGTTGGAATTATTTAAAAAATAAGAATTTAAGAATAAAATTCAGTGAGCTTGTAATGCTTCCAAACCGAACCGTAGCATTTTACAGTGCTGCTCTATAAACTTTAACAGGCTCCCTTTTTAATGTTTTCTTTATTTCCTGACTGTTTGTGTATTTAATGCAATACATAATAATTAAGATAGCTGATGCTATATTTTCATGCAAATAATTTTTGCAGTGAATTTTCTGCCCTCTCCCAAAGGATGCAATTTTATAGATGCCAGTAGCGCTCAAGCATTTAATTTTTTTTTACCGGATATGGCTTCACTGGATGGGCCAGCATTTGTTGACCATTCCTAATTGCCTTGAGAAGGTGGTTGTGAACTGCCTTCTTGAACCGCTGCAGTCAATGTGTTGTAGGTACACCCACAGTGCCTTTAGGGAGGGAGTTCCAGGATTTTGTCCCCAGGACAGTGAAGGAACGGCAATATATTTCCAAGTCAGAATGGTGAGTGACTTGGAGGGGAACCACCAGGTGGTGTCCCATGAATCTGCTGCCCTTGTGCTTCTAGATGGCTGTGGGTTTGGAAGGTGCTGTCTAAGGAGCCTTGGCGAGTTCCTGCAGTGCCTCTTGCAGATGGTACACATGGCTGCTACTATGTGTCAGTGGTGGAGGGAATGAATGCTTGTGGAAGGGGTGCCAATCAAGCTTACTGCTTTGATCTGGATGCTGTCAAGCTTCTTGAGTGGTGTTGGAGTTGCACTCATCCAGGCAAGTGGGGAGTATTCCATCACACTCCTGACTTGTGCCTTTTCAGTGGTGGACAGGCCTTGGGGAGTCAGGAGGTGAGTTACTCGCTGCAGGATTCCTAGCCTCTGACCTTTTGTAGCCACAGCATTTATATGGCTCCTCCAGTTTGGTCTGCCCAACTTTCCATTTTTCACAAATTCAGCATCAGTTTGAAATGTAGCCATGTGAGACATTCAATGAGACAAATGGCTTCCTTCTGCATTGTAAATTCTGTGATTCTATGATTTTAATCAACCTCCAGTCCACACCTATGTACAACAGATGCTTTAAGCGGAATTATCACAGGCAAGGGATCAATTCAGGGACCTTATAGATTTATGTGGCTCTGGAATGTGATGTTGGTGCATTCGTTTCTGAGCCATAAAGATAGTTGTTGCGTTCCACACTTTAGTAGTTGAGAAGCACATGGGCGACAAAGCACATGAAAATGGTCAGCTACTTCGGTGAACACGACTGGAACAAATGGCTTTCAAAGGTTGGATGATAAAAGGTTCTTCTGGCAAACCCTTCCACTTGCTCAGTACAGTATCAAACTTTTTTTTTGCGAGTGAATCCAGTCTCCTGGACTCAGCATCCTTCCTTAGAACCCATTACAAATGTTGCTCACCCTCCGTGCAAAGAGATACTTTTATGAATAGCTGTATGAAATAGTTTATGGATCTCTTTTCAGCTTCTCCTGGAGCAACGCAGAGTGTGAATAAGAATACAGAACAGCCTCGGCCTCAACCAGGTAATAGTGAGGAGTAAAGGAAAAGTTGCGATGGATTTACAGATCGTTGTATAAATATAGCAATGGAAAGAAATAGAGATGAGATGTAAGCGAATGTAGAATATTCATTCCACATGGCCTTCCCATTTACTTTCCAACAACACCTCTCAAAGGACTCTTTCGCTGGGTGCAAATCCAAAGGCATTCATTTACCTCTGTGCTGCTGGGTCCAAGTCGCCTAAACACTGTTGAAAGGCGACCTTAACAACTGACCCTGCCCGGTTCTGTTCTTTGCATCAGGGATCACTGGATAGCAAGTTAAGAGGAGAAACGGATTCAGCAATTCATTCACTGCCCTGCCCTCCCCCCACCCGATTCATCCTCCGGCTAAGATCAGCTTGACTGAGAAGAGACTGACGATTAATCTGAGCCTTTACCCACAATCTTCTCAGAACTGCTGCACCCCGCTCTGCAGCCGTAACTTCGCCGGAAATCTGACTTTGGTGTTCCACCGGAGTGGCAGATTGGGAATAGTTCCAAACCCGTTTGGGATTAACATTTATGCAACAGGCGGAGACATGCCTGTTTCTTCAACTTTCAGATATTTCACAGCTTTACTTTGTTTTTAATTCGGATGCATTGATCAAATAATGTATGGTGTTGTCAATTTTAACATTGAGAATACCTCACTCAGCTAAAGATCCCTCCGCCCCCTTAATATCTGCTGCTCGCAAACCGAGTTATCTAATGGGCTGAGCCAAACATTTCCATCAGCTCCGACCTTCCCACCCTCAGGAATCCTGGATGGGCTCAGGGATAAAGAATGCAAAACTGAAAATGTGGCTCTGTGCACATGAGGCAAGATAATAGAAAACCACAAATGTTTTGTGTGTCTGATGTCCCCGTGTTCCAAATTACCCGCAATCTCTTCCAAAAGTCAATGTCCCTCTGGTGCAATGGACATTGTCAGAGGCAATGTGTACCCAGCTGAGGTCAGAGCGAGTTAGAGGGTGGGTCTGAAGCAGGGCAATTTTGACATATGTCTTACAGCTTTTATTTGGATAGATGCTTGTTATAGAATTCCAGTATTCGATTTGAACTTCCTTTTAATTTAAATCCATTTTTATTTAGTTTTCCATTCTGGTGAATACTGAGGACAGTGCTTCTGTATTTCAGATCCTTATCAAATTCTAGGACCCACCAGTAGCCGGTTAGCCAATCCAGGTAAGATGATGAATGGATAGGGGACAATACTTTGCAAAGTAATACGTAGAATGCTGTTGGATTGTAAGCTGTGTACATTATTTGTACTGAAATTCTATACATTTTAAAAACTTATTAGCAGTATCACTAGAGACAATGACCACTCGACATACGCTCTTTGACTGAAAAGGCACAGACTGATGACCTATCTGTTATTTACTTTCTGCTATCTCTGATCTGCTATTTATATCAAAATGATCGCCAGAAAAATCCATCACTTGGCAAAATAACAAAGTGTTTTTCAGTGTTCCCATCATATGTGGAGAACATTTGCAGAAAATGGTTTCACAGATGTTTAATAACAGGGCAACATATTTTAAAAACTGAAAAGATATATTGTGCTCTACCAAATGTGTTGAATTATAATCTGTTTCATTTCTTTTATTCAGAACTGTACAATGTAATGAATTATAATGTGGTGCAGCTATGTCATGAGCCACAGAGTAAATAGTGTGTGTTACAGTGCAGCATATTAGAGTATAGTGGAAGATATTGCAGTGTGGATTTGCGATATATTGGTATGGGATAGTATATTGTCGTGTGATGCCATATATTGCGGAGAATCATCGAATCCTACAGCACAGGGGTACCTTTTTGACCTGTAGTGCCCGTGCTGGATATTCAAATTTATCTAATTTACCCATTCTTCCTTTGCACTTCAGTGCAGCACAGAAGGAGTGCTGCATCTTTGGAGGTGTTGTCTTTTGAATAAGATGTTAAACTAAGGCCCTGTATGCTTTTTCAGGTGGATGGTGCTATTTCAAAGAAAAGCAGGGCACATATCCCCCGGTGTCCAAGGCAATATTTATCCCTTTGTCATCCTCACCAGAACAGATTACTTGGCCATTTTCTCATTGTTGTTTGTGGGAGTTTGCTGCTCATGTTTCTTAAATTGCAATGGCACGTACATTTCAAAATATTTGGGCACAAGGTTTTTTGAGACGTCCTGAGGTTGTGAACAGTGCTATATAAGTACCAGTCTTTTTTCATAATAGCCCTGCAAATATTTCCATTTCAAGTACATATACAATTTATGCTTTTGAAAGTTACTACTAAATCTGCACGTATGACACTTTCAGATGAATTCCAGATCATAACAACTCACTATAATAAAAAAAAATCTTCTCGTCACCCCCTGGATTATTTTCTATTATCTTAAATATGTGTTCTTCAATGAGAGATTCTCCTGTCAGTAAAAACTATTTCTCCCTATTTACTCATCAACACACTTCATAATCTTGAACACCTGTATCCCTTAATCCCTTTTGCTCTAAGAATCCCTCTCGCTCCAAATAACTGGACTTTCTCTTCCGTGATGTTATTCTAGTAAATCAACTCTTCACACTTTCTAAGGCTTTCACATGCATTTAAAGTGTGGGGAGCAGAATTAGCCATGATACACTAGTGAAGCACAGTCATTTAGTGCTGTTTACTCATACGGCTAGTATTTTAGTATGGAGTCGGTAATCACAGGTAGTTTATCAGTTACTTCCACTTCCATAACACCAACCATCTCTGCCACTGTCTCTGCAAACCTGCTGCTGAAAGCCTCAACCATGTGTTTATTACCTTTAAATTCAACAATTGTAATGCTTTCCTGACCGCCTTCCACCTGGTCCCTCCATAAACCTCAGCTCACCCAAAAGTCTACCTGAATCACAGGGTTCATCAAATACCATTCACCCATCAACCCATTGCTCAGTGACCTACATTGCCATCTGATCCAGCAACACTGTGATTCTAAACTCCTCATACTTGTTTTCAAATCCCTCCATCATTTACCCTCTTCTGTCTCTGTAAACTCGCCCAGCCCGGCAACCCTCCAAGACTTAGCACCTCCAATTCTAGTTTCTAGCATATCTCAATGTTCTATACTCCAGCTTGGTTGTTGTGCCTTCAGTTGAGTAGGTCCGAAGCTCTGAAATTCCCTACCTAAACCGCTAAACGGTTCTATCTCTCCTCTTTTCCTGTGCTCCTTAAAATCTACCTATTTGACCAAGCTTATGGCAACAAATGTGCTTTGGAATAGCTCCTGTGAAATATCAGGGGAATCACATGCAGCTTTTAGGCTTGAGCTAGTAAGTGACAGGTAACATTTGCAATACACATGTATCAGTCAAGGGCCTTTTACAACAAGACAGAATCTAACCATCTTCCCTCGATGTTCATCATTGCTGAATCCCCTATCATCAACACCCTGACATTTGACCAGAAACATATTGGTCTAAATATATCAATAACGGATACAAACGCAGGTCAACGACTTGGAATTGTGCAGCAAATAAATAATTTGCAAGCTCTCCAAAGCATGCCCACTATCCACAAGGCACAAGTCAGGAGTGTAGAAACATAGAAAATAGAAGCAGCAGGAGGCCATTCAGTTGTTCGAGCCTGCTCTGCCATTCATTATGATCATGGCTGGTCATCAAGTTCAATGTCCTGATCATGCCTTCCCTCCATATCCTTTGTTCCATTTAGCTCCAAGAGCTCTATCTAATTCCTGCTGCAATTATCTCTAATTGCCTGAAGCACAACTCCAATAACACTCCAGAGGCTTGACACCAAATAGGACCAAAGTCCTGTTTGATCAGCACCCCACCTACCACCTAAAACATTCACTCCTGCAACAGCAGCGGGCAATGGCTGCAATGTGTGCCATTAACAAAATGTACTGCAGAAATTTGCCAAAGCTCCTTTGGCAGTACCTTTTAAACTGGGGGCCTCTGCCACCTAGAAAGGCAAGGGCAGCAGAGACCTAGGGAGTTTGACTGCAAGCCAAAGTCCATTGACTTGTATCTGTTATCATTCCTTGACTGTCAGTGCTTCACCATTCTGGAATTCCTGAATTTATCAGCACTTCAGGATGTACCTGAACCACAGTTTAGGAAGACGGCTCATCACCACATCCCAAGAGTAGTTAGGCAGAGGCAATAAATGTTGGCCTTGCCAACAATGCTGACATTCCATGAACCAAAGAAGAAAAATCACAATGTTAGATGTGCTAAATAAAGACGGGTTGTTGCATAGCATAGATTTTGAAGTGGAGTGCATTTCAGTACAGAGCAGTAGAGTAATTTATTATGGAGTGGTTTACTATGTTGTACAATACTTTCTATGACATAGATTATCATGCTACAGCATGTTAGTACGGTTCAAATTTTCAAGTTATGATATTGTTTTTTTGTGGTTCAGTTTATTACAATATGAATAGTATTTCATTCCGGTTTCATTCATTTACAGAGTGATGAGGTATTTTATTCTTCAGTTTATTGTAGAGTGCTACAATTTCTCACTGGGTTTCAATTTGATCAGTTTCGGCCTTTACTCTCTCGAGTTCAGAAGAATGAGGAGATCTAATTGAGATATATAAGATGATAAAAGGTATTGACAAAGCAGACTTAGAGCAGATGCTTCCTATTGTGGGGCAGTTGAGAATGAAAGGCATAGTTCTAGGATAAGGGATAGCAGATTTCAAACAGAAATTAAGAGAAATTACTTCTCTCAAAGGGTCATGAATCTGTGGAATTCACTACCCCTGAGTGTGGTGGATGTCGGGACATTGAGCAAATTTAAGAAGGAGGTAGACTAATTTTTAATTAGTAATGGGTTGAAAGGTTATGGAGAACAGGCAGGAAAGTTGAGTTGAGACCAAGAGAAGATCGGCCATGATCATATTGAATGGTGGAGTGGGCTCGAGGGGCTGAGTTGCCTACTCCTGCTCCTAGTTCTTGTGTGGTACAGCATTTCAGTTTATGTGGTTTCAGTTTATTACAATGTGGTACAGTATATTTGAGTGTTTCTGTTTATTACAGTGTGGTACAATATTTCATTTTAGTTCAGTTTAGTGCAGTTTGGTACAGCATCTTTGTGGTTGAGTTTATCACAGTTTATTACATTATTTCACTTGGTTACAGTATCTTAGAATGATTCAGTTCATTACATTGTGGTTGAGTATTGCACTGAAGTTCAGGTTATTAGTGTGGTACAAGATCTTGGTGTGTTCCAGATAATTAATGGGTGTTAGAACATACAGTGCAGAAGGAGGTCATTTGACCCATCGAGTCTGCAGCGACCCACCCAAGCCCTCACTTCCACCCTATCCCTGTAACCCCTCCTAACCGTTTTGGACACTAAGGGCAATTTATCATGGCCAATCCACCTAACCTGCACGTCTTTGGACTATGGGAGGAAACCGGAGCACCCGGAGGAAACCCATGTGTTACAGTATGTTTCTGTTTATTACAGTGATACAATATTTCACTGTGGTTCAGATAATTATAAAGTTGTACATTATTTCACTGGGTTTCAGTTTATTAGAATGTGTTACAGCATCCTAGTGTGGTTCAGGCCATTACTATGTGGTACAGTATTAGATAGATAGAACAGTACAGCACAGAACAGGCCCTTCGGCCCTCGATGTTGTGCCGAGCAATGATCACCCTACTCAAACCCACGTATCCACCCTATACCCGTAACCCAACAACTCCCCCCCTTAACCTTACTATTAGGACACTACGGGCAATTTAGCATGGCCAATCCACCTAACCCGCACATCTTTGGACTGTGGGAGGAAACCGGAGCACCCGGAGGAAACCCACGCACACACGGGGAGGACGTGCAGACTCCACACAGACAGTGACCCAGCCGGGAATCAAACCTGGGACCCTGGAGCTGTGAAGCATTTATGCTAACTACCATGCTACCGTGCTGCCCTATTCCATTGTGCTGCAGTTTATAATAGTGGTACAGTATTTTAGTGTGGTTAAGTATGCTAAAGTGTGGTACAGTATCTATGTGTGATTCAGGTTATTATGGTTTGGTTATTATGATTTGGTACAGTATCTTGGTGTGGTTCAGTTTATTACAGTACGGTACAGTATTTTAGTGTTTCATTTTATTAGGGTATGATACAGTATCTCAGTGTTACTTATTTTACTTACTTATTTTATTACAGTGTGGTACAGAAATGTAATGTGGTTCAATTCATTACAGAGTGGTACAGTATTTTAGTGTGGTTTGTTTTATTACAAGATATTACAATATTTCACTTTGGTTTAGTTTATTATAGTGTGGCACAATATCTTAGTGTGGTTCAGTTTATTACAATGTAGTACAGTATGTTGGTGGGTTTCAGTTTATTACAGCGCGGTACAGTATCTTAGTATTGTTCAGTTTATTACAGCATGGTACAATATCCCAGTGTGGTTCAGTTTATTACATTGTGTTACAGCATTGCACCGGTTCAGTTTATTACAATGTGGTACAATATCTTAGTGTTGTTCAGTACAGTGTGGTACAGTATGTTATTGCTCTTCAGTTTATTACAGTGTGGTGCGGTATCTTAGTGTTGGATAGTTTATTACCGTGCGTACAGTATCTTAGTGCTGTTCAGTTTCATACAGTGTAGTACAGTATCTTAGTGCTGTACAGTTTATTACAGTGTGGTACAGTATCTTATTGCTGTTCCGTTTAGTACAGTGTGGTACAGTATCTTCGTGCTGTTCAGTTTATTACAATATGTTATACAATTCTATTATGGGGAAAGGGAAATCTACTAGAATTCTTTGAAGATGTAACTAGTAGAGTTGACCAGGGGGAACCGGTGGGTGTGATTTATTTAGATTTTCAGAAGGCTTTTGACAAGGTCTCACATGTAAAATTAAAGTGCACGGGATTGCGGGTATTGTCTTGAGATGGATAGAAAGCTGGTTAGCAGACAGGAAGCAAAAAGTTGTAATAAGATGGTCTTTTTCTGATTGGCAGGCAATAACTAGTGGGATACCGCAGGGATATATGCTAGGACCCAAACTCTTCTCATTATTTATTAATGATTTGGATGAGGGAACTAAATGTATTACTTCCAAATTTGTAGATGATCCAAAGTTGGGTGGAATGGTAAACTGTAAGGAGATTGCAGAGATGCTTCAGTAGGATTTTGACAGGCTGAGTGAGTGGGCATATGCATGGCAGATGCAGTATAACGTAGATAAATGTGAGGTTATCCACTTCGGTAGCAAAAATAAAAAGGCAAATTATTATTTGAATGAGTGTAAATTAAGAGAGGTGGATACTCAGAGAGACCTTGGTGTTCTTGTGTATCAGTCACTGAAAGTATGCGCGCAGGTACAGCAGGCAGTAAAGAAGGCAAAGATTGGCCTTGATAGTGAGAGGATTTGAGTATAGGAATAGAGATTATTTTACTGCAATTGTATTGGGCATTGGTGAGGCCACACCTGGAGTATTGTGTGTAGTTTTGGTGTCCTTATCTGAGGTTGGATGTTCTTGCAAAGGAGGGAGTGCAGCGAAGGTTTACCAGGCTGATTCCTTGGACTAGGGGCCTGTCATATGAGGAGAGACTAAGTCGGTTAGGATTATATTCGTTGGAATTTAGAAGCGTGAGAGGGGATCGCACAGAAACTTCTAAAATTCTAACATGATTAGACAGGGTAGGGCAGCATAGTGGCGCAGTGGAAAGCGAAACCTAGGTCCCAGGTTCGATACTGGCTCTGGGTCACTGTCCGTGTGGAGTTTGCACATTCTCCCCGTGTTTACGTGGGTTTCGCCCCCACAACCCAAAAGATGTGCAGGGTAGGTGGATTGGCCATGCTAAATTGCCCCTTAATTGGAAAAAATTAATTGGACACTCTAAATTTTTAAAAAAATGATTAGACAGGGTAGATTCAGAAAAAATGCTCCCAATGGTGGGGGAGTCCAAAACTACGGGTCATAGTTTGAGGATAAAGGGTAAACCTTTTACGACCAAGGTGAGGAAAAAATTCTTCAACCAGAGTGGTCAATCTGTGAAATTCACCACCACAGAAAGACGTTGAGGCCAAAACGTTGTGTAATTTCAGAAAGGAGTTAGAGAGTAAAGGGTTAAAGGGGTCAAGGGATATTTTGGGGAGGCTGGAGCAGTTTATTGAACTTGATGATTGACCATTATCATAATGAATGGCAGAGCAGGCTCGAAGAGCCAAATAGCCTCCTCCTGTTTCAATTTTCTATGTATATTTCTATGTATGGTACATTATCTTAGTCCTGTTCAGTTTATTACAGTGTGTTCATTGTCTAGCAAGGAATCTACAGATCTCCTGGTGACTTGTCCAAACCAGGATTTTATTTTAATGCACATGTGGTAAGGTAATGATCAGACACAGAGCAAGTTATCATAGAGTTTCTCAGAGCAAGTTATCATAGAGACTCACCTGGAACTACCCTTATGCACGATTGACCTCATGTACACCTTACAACCTTCTGAGGATCATCAGATCTGCCCTGACCTATATCTGAGTGCCTTGTCACATGACTGTGGTGATTGTAGATCTGAGTAGATGCAATACAACTGAGACCATGTGTTGTTCCTCGTGTCTTAATAAAGCTCGTAGTCTTAAAGTTGGAGAAGATGCTTTATTGTGAATTCATTCTGTCTTCAGAGCTTAACTTACGGCTACCTCAAATGCTGCGTGCCTGTGTCTGTGTCCTGCTTTTAGTTCTGCCTTCCGTGAAGTGTGTCCTCACTTCCTGTCTCTGTGTATTTATAGCTCTCCCATGCTCCCTCTAGTGCTTGCTCAGTTGTATTGCATCTACTCAGATCTACAATCACCACAATGACCTCTGTCTCAAGACCACATGGTGGATCTGTACCATCACCTGCTGGTTGGAGGTCGCACCACCAACTATATACAACACTGTCTAGACCGCATGGTGCATCTGTACCACCACCTGTTGCACCACCAATTGGAGGATACACTATACCATCGACCGGCATATCGCCACACAGTGTATCTTACTGTATTGTATCTTACTCCTGTTCAGTTTATTACAGTACAGTACAGTATCTTAGTGCTGTTTAGTTTATTACAGTGCAGTACAGTGTGTCACAGTGGGTCAATTTATTTCAGTGTGGTACAGTCTCTTACATATTGTTCAGTTTATTTCAATGTGGTACAGTATGTTAGTTTGTTTCAGTTTATCACAATGTGATATACGATGCAATTCTCCCCAAAAATGGGTAATTGTCATTTTTGGCGGGAATCGCGAGGTGATTTCCATTGGGTATATGGGTGCGATCTAGATTGGAATTCACCCACACTTAGCCATTTTATTGGAGCTTGGCGAGATTTTCACTGAATTATGATTTGGATATGATTTATTGTCACGTGTACCGAGGTACAGTGAAAGGTACTGTTCTGTGTACAGTTCAGTACATACGTAGGACATACATAAATACACAATGAGAATGCATAGACATAGGCATCGCGTGAAGCATACAGAGTATAGTACTACTCAGTAGAGAAGATGTGTGGAGAGATCAGTCCTGTCCATAAGAGGGTCATTCGGGAGTCCAGCGAGGAAGAACCTGGCTTTGAACCTGTTTGTGCATGTTCTCAGACTTTTGTATCTCCTTCCTGATGGAAGAGTTGGAAGCGCGATTAACTCAGGTGGTAGGGGTCGTTGATAATGCTGCCTGCTTTCCCTGGGCAGCGGGAGGTGCAGACAGGGTCAATGGACGGGAGATGGTTTCGCCTGGTGGAATGGGCTGTGTTCACAATTCTCTGTTGTTTCTTACTGTCTTGGGTCGAGCAGTTGCCATACCAGACTGTGATGCAGCCAGATAGGATGCTTTCTATTGTGCATCTGCAAAAATTGGTAAGAGACAAACTTCCTTAGTTTCCTGAGGAAGTAAAGGTGCTGTTGTGCTTTCTTAGTCGTAGCATCAATGTGGATGGAGCAGGACAGATTCTTGGTGATGTGCACACCTAGGAATTTGAAGCTGTCAACCATCTCCACCTCGGCACCATTGATGCAGACAGGGGTGTGTACAATACTTAGCTTCCTGAAGTCAATGAGCAGCTCTTTAGTTTTGCTGACACTGAGGGAGAGATTGTTGTCATTACACCATGCCACTAGATTCTCTATTTTCCACCTGTACTCATTGTTGATCGAGATCCGACCCACTATGGTTGTGTTATCAGTAAACCTGCAGATTGGGTTGGAGCCAAATTTTGCCACAAACGTGTGTGTACAGGGCGTATGGTAGGGTGCTAAGTACGCTGCCTTGTGGGGTCCTAGTATTGAGGACTATCATGGAGGAGGCGTTGTTTAACTTTACTGATTGTGATCTATAGGTCAGGAAGTCGAGGATCCAGTAGCAGAGGGAGGAGCCAAGTCCTAGGTTTTGGAATTTTGACATGAGCTTGCCTGGGATTATGGTGTTGAAGGCGGAGCCGTAGTCAATGAATAGAAGTCTAATGTAGGAGGCCTTATTGTCATCATGCTCCAAGGATGAGTGTAAGGCCAGGGAGATGGCGTCTGTTGTGGACTGGTTGCGGAAGTATGTGAATTGCAGTGGATCAGGGCATTCTGGGAGCATGGAGTTGATGTGTCTCATGGCCACCTCTCAAATTTCACACAGTTAGAATTTTTTCTGGAATAAGACGCAGGCAAGGCGGGCTCCTCTGACATCGGGTCACCCTTTATAAAGGGTGCCCAGATCTCAATATTAATTTGAGGGACCCCCACCCATGGGCATCGTGGCCCTCTGCAGACACGGGCAACCCCCCAATAGGGGCAACCCCCACCCCCCATCCCTAAATGTCCAAGTCACCTCCCCCAACTCACACCACCCAGGCATGAGGACCTGGCCAAACCTCCATCCATCCTTGGCGGCATTAGGCTTTGTCATCCCTCACAAGTGAGCATACCCCGTTATGTGGTTGCTGAGGGCCCACCCCCATTAATACCACCCCTTCCATGCACCCACTTCATTCCTCCCTTCACCCCCACATTTTGTAGCCCCCACCCTTCATACCCCCAATCCTTTATACCCTCCACCCTTTACACTTCCTACATCTTCTTTATGTCCCCACCTTTCATACAGCACTTTATTCATCCCCTTCATGGGCCTGGCCCCCTCAGGCTCCACTCCCTTGGCATCCTGGCAGTACCTTGATCACCGAGCAGTGCCCAGTTGCCAGGGGCAATGGTTGGCCACAATATCTCATTGTGATTCTGTTTCTTTCAGTGTGGTTCCGTATCTTTGTGTTCTTCAGTTTATTACAGTGTGATGCAGTATGTGTTTCAGTTGATAACGGTGTGGTAGAGTATTTTAATGTGGTTCAGTTTATTGCAGTATGGTGCAGGATCTTAGTGTTTTTCAGGTTATTACACTGTGGTCCAGCATCATAATATGTTTCAGTTGACTGAAGTGTGGTGCAGTACCTTAGTGTGGTTCAGTTATTCACAGTATGGCACAATATCTTAGTGTGGTTCCATTTATCAATGTGTGGTTACAGTATCCTGTTCATAGAATAGAATCCCTACAGTGCAGAAGGAGGCCATTCGACCCATTGAGTCTGCACCAATGCTCCGAAAGGATACCCTACCCTACGAAAGGGTCCACACCCCTACACTATCTCCGTAACCCCACCAAACCTGCACATCTTGGTACACTAACAAGCAATTTAGCATGGGCAATCCCCTGAATCTGCACATCTTTGGACTGTGGGAGGAAACCGGAGCACCTGAAGAATAACTAGGCAGATAAGGGGAGAATGTGCAAACGCCACACAGTGACCCAAGGCCAGAATTGAACCCAGGTCCCTGGTGCTGTAAGGCAACAATTTAACCACTGTGCCACAATGCGCCCATCTTAATGTGGGTTAGTTTATTACAATATGGTACAGTATCTTAGTATGTTTCAGTTTATTTCAATGTGCTACAATACCTTAATGTTATTCAGGTTATTACCGTATGGTACAGATCTTAGTATGGTTCACCTTTACAGTGTGGTGCAGTATCTTAATGTGGTTCACTTTATTACAATATGGTGCAGTGTCCTAATGTGGTTCAGTTACAGTATGGTGCAGTATCTTAATGTGGTTTACTTTATTGCAGTATCTTAATGTGGTTCACTTTATTACACAATGGTGCAGTATCTTTTTTAAAATAAATTCATAGCACGAATTATTTTTTTCCAATTGAGGGGTAATTTAGCATGGCCAATTGACCTACCCTGCACATCTTTGGGTTGTGGGGGTGAAACCCACGCACACACAGGGAGAATGTGCAAATGCTACAAGGACAGCGACCCAGGGCTGGGATTCGAACCCGGGTCCTCAGCGCCATAGGCAGCAGTGCTAACCACTGTGCCGCTCAATGGTGCAGTATCTTAATGTGGTACAGTTTTTTTAACAGTGTGTACATTATCTTAGCAATGCTCTGTTTATTACTGTTTGGTACAATATCTTAATGTGGTTTAGTTTATTACAGTATAGTATAGTATCTTAGTATGGTTCTGTTTATTATTGTGTGCAACAGTATCTTTGTGTGAAAATATTTGTGTCAGCTTTAACAAAGGGTCATCTGGACTCGAAACGTTAGCTCTTTTCTCTCCCTACTGATGCTGCCAGACCTGCTGAGATTTTCCAGCATTTTCTCTTTGGTATCTTTGCCTGGTTCAATTCATTACTGTGTGGTACAGTATTTCACTGTGGTTTGGTTTATTCCAGGCCAATACAGCACCTTACTGTTCAGTTTACTACTGTGTAGTATAAGTATGTTAGTTTGTTTCACTTTATTTACATGTGGCATAGTATCTTAGTGTTGTCCAGTTTATTATAGTGCAGTGCAGCATCTTGGGGTATTTCAGTTTGTTATAGTGTGTAATATCTTAGTGTGATTCACTTGATCACAGTAGCTTAGTTCTGTCCAGTGTGGTACAGTATTTCATGGCAGTTCAGTTTATTTCACTGTGGTATATTGTCTTAATGCTTTTGAGTTCATTACATTGTGGTGCAGTATGTTAGTTTGTTTCAGTTTATTTCAGTTTGGTACAATATCTTATGTAGCACAGTATTTTGTTGTCGTTCTGTTGATTACATTTGCTACAGTATCTTAGTGTCGATCAGTATAATGCAATGTGGGACAGCATATTAGTGAGGTCATTTTGTTGCAGTCGTACAGTACCTCAGTGCCAGCCAGCTCATTACAGTGTGGTATGGTATCATAGTGTGGTTCAGTTTATTACAGTGTGGTACATTATCTTAGTATTGTTCAGTTTATTACAGTGTGGTACAGTATCTTTCAGTGGTTCAAGTTATTGCAATGTGGTACATTACCTTAGTGTGCTACAGTTTATTACAGTGTGGCACAGTATCTTTCAGTGGTTCAATTTATTGCAATGTGGCACATTATCTTAGTGTGCTTCAATTTATTAGTATGGTACAGCATCCTAGTGTGGTTCAAGTATGGTTCAGTATGTTACTGAATGGTACAGTATTTCACTGTGGTTTCATTCATTACAATGTGGTTCAGTTTTTTTCAGTGTACAGTATATCACTGTGGTACAGTATTTCACTGGTGCGGATCATTACAATGTAGTACGTTATCCTAGTATGGCTCAAATATTTTGGTGTGGTATGCTACATTAGCGTGGTTCAGTTTATTACAGTGTGATACACTATCTTAGTATGGTTCAGTTTATTACAATGTAGTACAATATGTTAGTGTGATTCAGTTTATTACATTGTGATAAAGTATTTCACTGTGATTTTGTTTATTCCAATGTGGTACAGTATCTTCATTTGTTTCAGTTTATCATTGTGCGGTACATCGTACTGTGGTTCAGTTTATTACAGTGTGTTACAGTACCTCATTGTGGTTCAGTTAATAAAGTGCTGTACAGTATCGTAGTTTGGTTCAGTTTATTACAGTATGTTACAGTATCTCACCGAGGATTAGTTTATTACAATGTGTTAAAGTATCTCACTACAGTTCAGTTTAATAAAGTGAAGTACAGTATCATAGTGTGGTTCAGTTTATTACAGTGTATTGCAGTATTTCACTGCTTCAGTTTATTACAGTGTGGTACAATATCTCATTGCAGTTCAGATTGTTGCAATGTGGTACACTATCTCGCTGCAGTTCAGTTTATTACAGTGTAGTTCAGTATCTCACTGGGGTTCAGTTTATTACGAGTTTGGTACAGTATCTTGCTGCAGTTTAGTTTATTACAGTGTAGTACAGTATCTTAGTGTGGTTCAGTTTATTATAGTATGTTACAGTATCTCGCTGCAGTCAGTTTATTACAGTGCGGTACAGTATCTTAGTGCTGTTCGGTTTATTGCAGTGTAGTACAGTATCTCACAGTGGTTAAGTTAGTACAGTATCTTAATGTGGTTCAGTTTATTATAGTGTGTTACAGTATCTCTCTGTGGTTCAGTTTATTACAGTACGGTACGGTATCTTGGTGCGGTTCAGTTTATTACAGTGTGTTACAGTATCTCACTGTGGTTCAGATTATTACAGTGCGGCACAGTATCTTTCTGTGGTTCAGTTTATTACAGTATGGTACAGTCGTTATGGTTCAGTTTATTACAGTGTATCACAATATCTCACTGTGGTTCAGTTTATCACAGTGTGGCAAAGTATCTCACTGTGATTCAGTTTAATATAGTGTGATACAGCATGTTAGTGTGGTCAATGTTTTTACAGTTTAATACAATATTTTATTTTAATTCAGTTTATTTTAGTGTGATGCAGTATTTTAACGTGGTTGCCTTTATTGCATTGAGCTTGTGTATGAAGCTGTATTTCAGTTCATTTGTATGCAATAATGTACTTTATTATTTAGTTGATTAAAGTCTGTTGCAATATTTAATTGTGGGTAAATTGATTACAGCATGGTACTCTATTTTAATGTGATTTAATTTTATTGCTTCACGGTTGAATATTTTGCTGTCATTCAATTTATAACAGTAAAGCAGTATTTTATTATGTAGTTTTTGTGTGGTTCCGTTTATTGCAGCATGATACACTGTTCAGTTTATTTCAGCATGAAACAATCTTGTGTTTTTTGAGTTTATGAACACATTGTGCAGTTTTCTCTTCAGTTTATTACAATGTGGTTCAGCATTTTATTGTGGCTCAGTTTATTACAGTGTGATGCAATATTTCAGCATGGTGCAGTTTATTACATTGTGGTCCAGTAATTTATTGTGTGGCACTTTATTACAGTGCAACATAGTATTTTATTGTGACTCTGTGTCTTACATGGAGTGTCTCATTTATTAGGATGGAATACTGTATTTTAATCTTGGGCAAATACATATATAAACAAATGTCCAATGATGGACAGGGTAAACTCTCTGATCCATCCATATTGTGTCACTTAATTTGATCATTTGTGTTAAAATTTGTAACCACCCACTCTCATCCAGAAGCATGCGGGAAACTAGATTAAAACCATGCCGTTTAGGGATAATAATTTTAAAATTCTTTGCTGACCCCTTTAGTCAATGGAAACAAGTCTGGGAGATAATGCTGGCTCTGAGTAATGTCATGCCATACCCAACATTTTTTTAAAGAGGTAATCTCTGCATCAGCCAGAAAGAGGCACAGTCCTTTCTTGAAGAAATGTAGTGAATTGGTGTTGATTGGCTGAGCTGGCTGACAATGTTATAGGTCCACTATTCCCTGGAAAAAGAACTATCTAACCAAGATCTAGGGTGGGATTCTCCCCTACCCGGCAGGGCGGGGGTCCCGGAACCGAGGAGTGGCGTGAACCACTCCGGCATCGGGCCGCCCGAAAGGTGCCGAATCCTCTGCACCTTCAGGGGCTAGGCCGGCCCAGGAGTGGTTTGCGCCCCACCGGCCAGCGGGGAAGGGGCTTGGCGCCACACTAACCAGCGCCGAAGGGCCTCCGCCAGCCGGTGCGAGTTGGTGCATGCGCGGGAGAGCCAGCGTGTGCTGGCGTCATCCCAGCGCATGCGCAGAGGACTTCGTCTCTGCACCCGCCATGGTGGATCGGTACAGCTGCCGGTGCGGAAGAATAGAGTGCCCCCATGACACAGGCCTTTGCGCGGATCGGTGGGCCCCGATCGCGGGCCAGGCCACCGTGGGGGCACTTCCCGGGGCCAGATCCCCCTTCGCCCTCCCCGAGGACCCTGGAGGCTGCCCGCGCAGCCAGGCCCCGCCGGCAAATATCTGGTGTAACATACGCCGGCGGGACCCGCCGAAAACGGGCAGCCACTTGGCCCACCGCGTGCCGGAGAATCGCCGGGGGGGCACTGCCAGCGGCCGCTGACTGGCACGGCGCGATTCCCGCCCCCGCCAAATATATGACTTGTGTTTGTGAGCCCATTATTGCCCCTGAACCCTATTAAGCTGAAATAGATATTCATTTTTAAAACATTCTTTCACGGGACATACTGGGGCAGCATTTATTGCCCGTCTCTCATTTCCCTTGAGAAGATGGTGGTGAGCTGCCTTCTTGAATTGTTGCACTCTCTGCAGTGTATGTACACCCACAATGTTATTTGGGAGGGAATTCCAAGATTTTGACTCACGACAGTGCAGGAACGGTGATATAGTTCCAAGTCAGGATGGTGTGTAAAAGAAACTGAACAGTGTATCATGCTGCAGCAAATTGAACCACACACAAACTACATAATAAAATACTGCTTCACTGTTATAAATTCAATGACAGTAAAATACTCAACCACAAAGCAATAAAATTAAATCACATTAAAATGAAGTACCAAGGTACAATCAATTTACCCACAATGAAATATTGCAACAGACTTTAATCAAATAAATAATACAATTGTACCTGAGTAATACAGTATTAATACTAAATAATACAGTATTGCATACAAATGAACTGAAATACACTATCATATACAAGCTCAATGCAATAAAGACAACCACATTGAAATACTGCATCACACAAAATAAACTGAATTAAAATAAAATACTGTATTAAGCTGTAGAAAAAAACTGAACCATATTAACATGCAGTACACACTATATGCCCTGGTCCTTCCTGGTGTCGAGGTTGCAGGTTTTGAAGGTGCTGTCGAAAGAGCGTTGGTGAGTTGCCACATTGTATCTTGTAGATTGTACACACTGCTACCACTGTGCATTAGTAGTGGAGGGAATGAATGCTTACTGTGGATGATGGTGTGCCATTGAAGCAGATACTTTGTCCTGGATGGTGTCAAGCCTTTTGAGCTGCACTAATCCAGGCAAATGGAGACAATTCCATTACACTCCTGATTTGTGCCCTGTAGATGGTGGACAGGCTTTGGGGAGTCTGCAGCAAAATATCCAGTCTCTGACATGCTCTTCTAGCCACAGTATTTATATGGCTAGCCCAGTTCAGTTTCTGGTCAATAGTATCCCCCTAGTATGTTGATAGTCAGAGCATTTTCTGTTTTTGTTTCAGATTCCAGCATCTGCAGTAACTTGCTTTTATTTCAGTGGATAGCAGATTGCCACATTGACCAGAATATTTTTTCTTATTCAGGACTTTATAAAAGCTGTAGTCAGATATGTATGGCAGAACCTCCATTTATTGATGTCATATTGGCATCAATAATATGTTCTTCTCGCTTGAAATAGTCATAATTTGCATCCCAAGTGATTCCCTCAAGCATCTCCCCTATCTGTGACATCAAACTAATGGGCCTATAGTTAGCCGGATCCATCATCTCCTTTTTTGAAGATTGAGATATTGGGCTGTATTCATCCCCCCCCACGCTGGGTGGGAGAATCGTTGAGGCGCCGCACGAATCGTGCCACGCCGCCCCGACCGCCGCACGCAATTCTCCCACCCCTCCGAAACCATCGCCGCGTGAATCGCGCCGGGCCGCTTGGAGAATCGCCGCAAACGGCGAGCGCCGATTCTCCGGCCCGTATGGGCCGGGTGGCCGCTCCAACCCGACAGATTCTCGCTGGCGCCATCCACCCCTGGTCGCTGCCGGCGGGAACTGTGCGGGAACGCTGGAGGGGGGGGGGGGGGGGCGGCCTGTGAGGGGGCGAGGGGGGACTCCTTCACCGGGGGGCCCTCCGATGGGGTCTGGCCCACGATCGGGGCTCACTGATTGGCAGGCCGGCTTCTCCCCTCCCAGGCCTACCTCCTTCCGCGGCCGGCCCCAGAACACCGGCGCTGTGTTGGTGAGGGGCCGGCGAGCGTAAGAAGGATGGACACATAGGTGCCACACCGGCGCAGGATGGCGTGGACCAACTGCACATGCGCAGGATTGAGCTGCCCCAACTGTGCATGTGCGGGTTGGTGTGGCACCTATTTGGTGCAGCGTAGGGACGCTGGAGTGGCATGAACTACTCCAGCGCCGTGCTGGCCCCCAGGTCATGCCCATGGCCTGTTAGCGACGTCGTGAAACGCGACGGCGTTCACGATGGTGCGGGCACTTAGCCCTGGGAGCGGAGAATACTGCCCATTATCCGCCTTCAAGTCTAAGGGAACCATCCCAGACTCTGACAAGTTATTAAAAGTAAAGGCAAGGGGGGTTGTGGGGGGGTGTGTACAGCACCTGTTGCATCACTGTGAAGATGCTCGGGTGAATATAATTTGGATCAGTTGCCTTATCTATATTAAGGTTCCTAATTTTACTGCAGCATGGTATAGTATTTTCAACTTATTCAGTTTCTTACAGCGTGGTACAATATTTTAGTTTGAGGTTTATTACACTGAGGTGCACTATCTTAATGTGATCCAGTTTATCATCATGTAATACAGTTTATTAATGTGCTGCAATATTTTATTGCAGTTCAGTTTCTTGCAGTGCCCTGCGGTATTTTGGTGTGCTGTAGTTTATTACAATGTATATACTATTTTCGAATGGTGTTTATCACAGTGTGGCAGCATATTTTATCACAGTGCTCAGTTTATCACGTGGCATAGTATTTTACTGTGGTTCAGGTTTTTCAGTGTGCTGCAGTGTATTATTGTTGTTCAATTTTTTCCAGTGTGGTACAGTATTTTAGTGTGGAACTGTGTTTTAGAATTGAACAGTTCATCACAAAATGATCTCTTAGTGTGGTGTATTTTATTACTGTATGTAATTAATTTTCTTTTTCTATTAATTACACTGCAGTTTATATAATGAATTAATTTAGTGTGTTTCAATTTATCACAATGCAGTTCATTATTTAGTGTGATGCAGCTGACCATGATGGTAGTGCAGTATTTTAGCATGTTTTAGTTGATTATACTGCATTCTTCAATTTTCCACAATGTGGCACAGTAGTTTGGTATTTTTCAGTTTGTTACAGTATTACCGGATTTTGCTGTGTATTTTGCCATTAGATGCCAAAATTAAATTAAATTGTTGATATATACAGAATATTATCAAATATAGGGGGCGGGATTCTCTCAGCCCGGGGCTGGGCCAGAGTATCTCCATGACCGTCGGGAATTGCGCCACACCGTCCTGACGCCGGGATGCAGAGAAACGGCATCATTGGCGCCGGCGCGGTTGGCACGGCGCCAGCCGGGGGCCGCTCCACGCCCCCCCCCCCCCCCCCCCCCCGGCCGATTCTCGGCCCGATATTGGCCGAACGGCCGTGTAAAAAAAACTGAGTCCCGCCAGTGCCGTTCACACCTGCTCTGAGCCTGCGGGAACTCGGTGTGGGAGGGTCGGTGGGGGGGGGGGTGGCTTGTGGGGAGGGAGGGGGAGGTACGACCCCGATGGGGGCCTCCACTGTGGCGTGGCCCGCGATCGGGAACCACCGATCGGTCGGCCGGCCTCTCTGGCTGGGGGCCTCCTTTCTTCCATGCCAGCCCCTGTTGTCCTGCGCCATGTTGCGTCGGGGCCGGTGCGGAGAAGGGAGACACCGCACTTGCGTGCATTGGCGCTAGTGCCACTGCGCATGTGCAGGTTGGCACCGGCCCCACTGCAGATGCCCGGCCCCCGCAGCACCCAGTTCACACCACGATCAGCAGTTGGAGCACAGTGGGCCACTCCAGTGCTGTGCTGGCCCCCTGTAAGGGCCAGAATTGCTGATCCTGAGGTCATGTTGACGCCGTTGAGAAACACGACAGCGTTTCCGATGGCATCAACAGTTAGCCTCAGGATCAGAGAATCCCGCCCAGGTGTTTTAATGCACCAGATAATCACAGAATTGTGCAAGGGACTTGAGAAACTCATTCTATCGTAACACTTACCAGCTGGAGCAGGCAACTGCATATCGTGCCAAGGAATAATTGTTTTTAAAATACCTGCCGTCTTGTCATTGTGCCGTGCTGGCACTGCCAAGCTGGTGGGAGCACTGCCAGGGTCCTGGATGGCTTTGTCAGGGTGGTACTACCAAGTGTCAGGTCTAGAGGGGGCCATGCCCATCAAGGGAGGAATGGGGGGTGTGTGAAGGACGGTGAGGCGAAGGGCGGGTATGAAGGGCCTCCTAAATGTTGAGGGTGAAGGTAGGGCATTCTGAAAGGTGGGGAACCATAGTAGGGATGGGGAGACCTGAAAAGGAGTGGGGGGTCACCCTCAGTGACCCCATATCAGGATGTCCTCACTTTGGAGTGTGTGGGGTAATGCACATATGTGCGGGATTAGGGTGACAGTGCCCAAGAGTGGGGGGTTGTGGGTTACCCTCAAGCTCACTTAGAGAACAGGGCACCCTCTCACAATGGCGGGCCGATCTCCGAGGAGCCGGTCTCATCTGATGAGTTTAGCTCCCCATTGCTGAAAAAAGTTCTAAGTGTGGGCTAGACCGGCGAGAAACCCCCAAAAGCCCAAAGAATGACTGTGTGGGTAAAAATAGGTGTGGATCTCATCCAAAAAGCTGACGAGAAACACTCTGCCAAGTTCGCCCAAAATGACACCTACCAATCTTTTGGTTAAATTGCACCGATGTCCTACTTTTCAGATTGAACAGAATATCATTGTCAGTGGCTGACTGGATATTGAAATCAGCATTAATGTGCTTTTGATTCGGCTCTCAAATCCATCACTTGCTGCATTAGTCATCTCTCTGCTGAAAGCTAGCCTGCTGTGATGGGAATGCCCACCCCATTTCGGAGCCCACATGTTACACCAGTATTTGTTCCTTTTGGTTAATGCAAGCATTAATTAACAGTTGAATAAATGTCTTTAATATGTACAAACTAGTTCTGTTGTGACAGCTCAGAAATCTGTGAATAGCAGGTTACTGGAAGCAGTATTGCTCTGCAGCTTTCGCCCAGCACTCCTTTGGTATTAGCAGTGGTAAAATAGCAGCTAGTCATTTGGGCTCAATTGAGTGCGTTGAGCAGTGAAGTTACTGACTGAGTCATCAGGGAGGTTTTACTTTCTCTCTGCATCATAGAAATAGAATTCCACAGGTTTGAGGGAATGAAATGTAACTTTGCATTTGCTTAACATTTCTGACCTGCAAATAACTTATACAAAGCTCTAATTTTCTTTCAGGAAGTGGACAAATACAACTTTGGCAGTTCCTTCTAGAGCTGCTGTCTGACAGTTCCAATGCCAACTGCATCACCTGGGAAGGAACCAATGGCGAGTTTAAAATGACAGACCCGGATGAAGTGGCACGGCGCTGGGGAGAAAGGAAAAGCAAACCCAACATGAACTACGACAAGCTGAGCAGAGCTCTGCGCTATTATTACGACAAAAACATCATGACCAAGGTTCATGGCAAACGTTATGCATACAAATTTGACTTTCATGGCATTGCACAGGCTCTCCAACCACATCCAACAGAATCCTCGATGTATAAGTATCCCTCAGATCTTTCCTACATGTCTGCCTACCATACACATCCACAGAAGATGAACTTTGTATCCCCTCATCCTACCTCTATGCCCGTGACGTCCTCTAGCTTCTTTGGAGCAACCTCACCATACTGGAGTTCTCCTGCAGCGGGCATTTACCCCAATCCAAATGTGCCCCGTCATCCTAACACGCATGTTCCCTCTCATTTGGGCAGCTATTACTAGCATTAACCTTTATTCCTTCTTGCTTGCCAGCCTAGGTAGATGTATACCCAACATTGGAACTCTAGGGATCTGGAACTTCATATGGCCTTGGAACATTGATGAATGCAAGAACTGTAACCAAACTGGATTTCTGTTCATTCCTGAATTCTTAGCTAGCCATGGACCTTTTGTCACCTCTAAAGTCTCCAACTGTTAATCTGTTGTCTCAAAGTGAACATTGACCAGTTGGAAAACTTTGGAGCATCAATGGATTTATAACCATTTTGATCAACAATCAATGATCATCCATGAATCAAGAGAAAATCTTGGACATTTTCATCCAATTAAGGGCTTTTAGTCAGTTATTGACATTGGCCAGTCACAGATGTTGTTCCTTTAATCAGTTATCAACACTGGAATACTAACCAGTCGACAACGTAACCACAGACACAAGTAACTGTGGATCTTCCAACTTATTTGCAGTTGGAGGCCCAGTTGCAGGAGTACTGGAACTGGACTTTCTCCCAGCTTTTTATTTCACTGATGATGTTTTTTTCCCCAGAAATGACCTCTGTTAAACAGAGACCCCTCCTCAGTGAAATGAACTGAAAGAAAGGGGCACATCTGTTGGGACTTCTGACCTGAAAAACTATGCTAACAAGTGAAGAATATTGCTACAAAGTGTTTTGTCCTTAGGAACACTAAAGATAATTTGATTACACAGGATACGCGAACGCTGTGCGTTTGTAAGAATTCAATATTGGATCAACCACGCATCCTCGTATAAAGCAAGTTACTGTATAAATTATGCAGAAAATGACAATTCCTTTAAGTTACAGTATTACACGAGTTGACCTCGGTCACAGATGCAGTTTTACTATCAAGTCCATTTTGACAAAATATAGTCATTTTGTAGCTTGTAGATCTTCTATCTGTACATTTGGCTCTGCCTTTTTACTGAGTAAAGGGACACATAGGATAGTAATTGTTGAGAAAACTTTATTCCTATAAAGTGTTGCTAATGACAGAAGCACTGATACAGCTATTTTCTATTAGATGCAAATAGCTGGATGCAATTTATTTCCTAGTTCTTAGAGCTTTTTGGACTTTTTTATGTAGCATTTTTAAATAATCACCAACACGATTTTCCCATGAAAATGGGACATCGCCTCCTATATATGCAAATAGTTCTTGATGATGATTGTGTAACTTTGCAATTAATCCCTTGCAGCATATTAAATATTAAACCAAAACACTTATACAAGGGCTACTTCTGTCATTAAACCAACTGCCATGAACTATTTCCTCAGACAGGTGGTTCTGATATTACATGCATGCATTTTTATGTGAAAGAGAACTGTGTACTATTGAAAAAATGGCATGTATAACAGTTTCTTTACACTATGTAAAATGTTCAATAAACAGTGGCAATAGGGAGTGCCTTAACAAATCCCTCTCACATACAGAAGCTTGTTACTGATGTAACTTCTGAGAGAGAATCCAGTTTCCAACAGTTAAGTGTGAAGAGTTTAAGACAGCTAATTTTCCTTTACTTGTTTTTCTCCTCTCTCAACTCATTTTTTTTTCATTTTTAAATACTGTTCCCATAATCTAAACGAATGTTGATTGGACAATCAGCTTCATAAAGATAGACAGAACTGGCAATGTCAGTCAAAGGATGCAAAACTTCATTTGCAAATTGTATATCTGAGCTACCACCTTGCACCAAAATGGGGGTAAATTGAGTGAATTATGTGTGAGAAATGACAATCAATGTGTATAAAGACATTATTGTGCTTTTTTCACAAATAGATTAATATGTGTTAAAATAACACAGACTGCATTTGGAGCTGTTATAAAACTAATTTGATGCTTGAATCACAACAATAACTTGCATTTAATGTAATAAATGTCTCAAGGCACTCAACAGGAGCTTAAGCATTTTAAAAAAAATTGATAATGAGCCAAAGAAGAAAACATTAGGGCAGCTGGCCAACAGCTTGGTTACATAGGTAAGTATTACCAAGAAACATAAAGGTGGAAAGAGAGGAATAGAGAGATTTAGAGCTCTACACAGCTGAAGACACATTGGCCATAAGAGACCAGGGTCGGGTTTCTCTAGTCTCCCAGCCATCGTGTTCTCCGGCGGCGCGCCGTTCGCTGTCAGCAAGATTCTCTAATCCCGCTGTTTGTCAATGGATTTCTCATTGAACCACCCCACAATGCCAGGAAACCCGAGGCCGGAGGTGCGCTGTCAGTGGGAAAAGAGAATCTCAAAGTTGGGGAATTCGGCCCAGATTTGGAAGAAGGCAGAGATCTTGGAAGGTTGTAAGACTGGAGACGATTACAGTGGACATGTTGGTGCAGTGCCTGCCTGTGCTGGGGCAGTGTCAGGGTACTGCCTGGAATATCCCCCTCCCCCCTGGGGCTATCATTAGCTCTGTACTCCTGGAGGGACCCCACTGGCTGAATCTCGTCTTTCAAAACCTGTTGTAAACCTTCGACGATGTGACATCACGCTGGCAAGGTTTGATATTCAATGAGGGGGTGGGGGGAAATCATGTGGCGGGGTTAGTTAATGATATTTTTATTTTTTGAATCCATTAAAATGAGATTCTCACCCTTTGTTAGCATAAGAACATAAGAACTAGGAGCAGGAGTAGGCCATCTGGCCCCTCGAGCCTGCTCCGCCATTCAATTAGATCATGGCTGATCTTTTGTGGACTCAGCTCCACTTTCTGGCCCGAACACCATAACCCTTAATCCCTTTATTCTTCAAAAAACTATCTATCTTTACCTTAAAAACATGTAATGAAGGAGCCTCAACTGCTTCACTGGGCAAGGAAGTCCATAGATTCACAACCCTTTGGGTGAAGAAATTCCTCCTAAACTCAGTCCTAAATCTACTTCCCCTTATTTTGAGGCTATGTCCCCTAGTTCTGCTGTCACCCGCCAGTGGAAACAACCTGCCCGCATCTATCCTATCTATTCCCTTCATAATTTTAAATGTTTCTATAAGATCCCCCTCATCCTTCTAAATTCCAACGAGTACAGTCCCAGTCTACTCAACCTCTCCTCATAATCCAACCCCTTCAGCTCTGGGATTAACCTAGTGAATCTCCTCTGCACACCCTCCAGCGCCAGTACGTCCTTTCTCAAGTAAGGAGACCAAAACTGAACACAATACTCCAGGTGTGGCCGCACTAACACCTTATACAATTGCAACATAACCTCCCTAGTCTTAAACTCCATCCCTCTAGCAATGAAGGACAAAATTCCATTTGCCTTCTTAATCACCTGTTGCACTTGTAAACCAACCTTCTGTGACTCATGCACTAGCACACCCAAGTCTCTCTGAACAGCGGCATGCTTTAATATTTTATCGTTTAAATAATAATCCCGTTTGCTATTATTCCTACCAAAATGGATAACCTCACATTTGTCAGCATGAACCTCATGTCGTCACCAGTGAGTGAAGGGGAAACTCAGGAAGTGTGAACTCTCCGGAGAAAATTGTATTTCCCAATTCTCTCTGGATGTTCCACCGCCGCCATTCTATCTGATGGTGAACGCGGGCTGGAAATCGCCTCATAGTGTTTTCCTTTTCACAGTCTACAGGGAACTGTGAGAAATTCTCAGGCAGGGAAGTTATGATGTAGCTTCTTAAATTGGTTCAACTTAAACAGCAATATTTTGTCCAATTAAGGGCCCCACACTTCTTGAATTATGTAAAGGCATTAGAGAGGGTGCAGAAAAGATTTATGAGAATAGTTCCAGAGATTAAGCATTTCAGCTAGATGGATAGATTGGAGAATTGGTGCTCTTGAAGAAGAAAATGTTGAAACAAGATTTGATGGAAGTGTACAAAATCATTAGGAATGATTTTGAAACCGTGAGTAGATAGAGAGATACTTTTCCGATTGGTGACGGAGCTGAGAACCAGAGAATAATTATTTAAGGGTATATAAACATGGAACTCCGTTCGTGGGGGTGTATCGTTTAGTTTTTGGCATGGTGCGAGGAGTCAAGTGAATCCCCCAGTGAGACTAAGCAGTCCAGTCATTGGGTAACAATTATTAATGGCAATTCATTACACTAAAGAAAAGAAAAATGCACACTAACAGGACTACACTACTCTAAGACAATTAAATATTCAAGTTGCTAAGCACAAACAGTTTATGTAGAACATACCCCTTTATCCAAAATATATCTACAATCTCCTTCAGACTTTCCCTTTCCTCAAACACGATCCAAATCAAGTAGATCTATAAGTCAAAACCAGCTTATAGTTACCACACAATACAGGGATGGTAATCAAGTCTGGGAAACGTCTTGTCCTGTTCAGCAAATATATTTAAACTGCCTTTCTGAAGGTTTCTGCATTGCCTAAGCCCTAAGACTTAGATGTTGTCCGATGTAAACTGGTCTCCAAGCTGCTCAATGTAAATATGTCCTTCTGCGTCTGGAGATGCTGGAACCATTGTTCCCCTTTGATTTTGAATTCTGTGTATTTAGTTGTCTTCCCTATCCCAACCGTTGACTCTAAAAATGACCAGATGGATACCTCACTGATCACCCAATTGTCTAGATAAGCAGTTTCCACTAACAGGCGATCCGCACCTGATTCTATCTCGATGCCTTCTAATCTTGTTACTAGGAAAGACGCTTCCCATTTTAACTGCTGGCTATGGCTGTCACTAGGTCGATTTCTACCTGGGCAGATTGCATCCTATTATGTTTTGTTAGATTTGTGTTACTTCTGTTATGAGGTAAATTCATGACAATTGGCAAAAGAACCAACAGCGTTATGAAGAAAAACCATTTTATGCACCGACTGGTTAAAATCTGGAATGCACTGTGGTGGAGGCCAATTCAACCATGGATTTCAAAAGGAAATTGGATTAGCACCTGAAGAGAAAGTAATTGCAGAATTATTGGAAAGGACAGGGGATCGGGACGAGCTGGGTTGCTCTTGCAGAGAGCAAGCACATATATAATGAGCTGAATAGCCTCCTTCTGTGCTGTAAACATTCCATATATTTGGGGCCAGGACCTTGTGGCCCGGCCATGGCATGTCTTTCGCCGGCAGATGCGACGTGCCAGTCCAACTGCTGTTTATCTTGGCGGTACAGTAATAACCACCTGGCCGGGAGGGGCTGTAAATTGCTGGCCAGGGAATCACTGGTGTAGTGGATAAGTAAGCTTGATATGCTTGGGAGAAGAGGAAGAAATCATGATCTCACTCATTAATCTGTGGTATGGCACAAGAGAATTGGAAACAAAATAACTCCAGCCTAAGCTTTCATATGGGGACAACTCAAATGGAAAGTTTTTTTTGATCTTAAACAAGAATATTTTATAAAGTTTCATTGGTAATTTATGAGATACAGATCAGTGAGAGATCATGCAGAATAATGGTCCAACAATGATAGGTATTAAGCTTCAACATATATGAATATTTTTTTCACATCCTATTATTTGGTGATTTTGTGTAATTTTACAAAATCTGGGGGAATAAGGCAAGACTGATGTTGTTTACTTTACATGTTCCATATAGAACAATGATATCTGTATATTTTGCTATTCCTTGCAGTTTATAGAACAAAATAAAGAACATTTTCTTCAAAGATGTGACGGTAGATTTAATTAATTTGCACAGCGGACCCGACCCGGTATTTTCTGGTGTGTCTGATGGGCCGAATTCCCAACAGCGTGGTTCACTTTTGCTGTTAAAAATCATGAAACTAGCATGCTAAGGGAGAGAGAGGGGGTACGGAATGTGTCCAACATCACCATAGTTTGCTGACAGTAGTTGTGCCACTGGCCGGGGAGCAGGGGGGGAGCGTTGGGGGGGGGGGGGGGGTAGAGAGGAGTGAGGGGTGGCCAGTATGTAGGTGGGCTGTGGGGTTGGGGTTGAAGAGGATGGAATACCATTGCCGCAGCTGGCAAGGCAGCCATACAGCTGCGCCCTCCGCTAACAGGCCACTTTGAACCTAGTGCCACAGGTTGTGTAGAGGTCCCCCCCAGGGCCCCGCATGGGTGCTCTCTGGCCCCAGCATTACTATCAGCTGTATGGGCCCACTCCAGAACAACCAGTGCCATCTTTTTGGTTGGGTAAGTGTGTAATGTGTATGTGCGGCTGCAGCTTGTCAGCCTCCCGAGAGTCAATCACGGACCCGGTGAATTCCGTACAGGTTTTCATTGGAATTGATTGTGTTGCATGTGGCACTGGTGCTATCCCCTTAACGATAGCAGAATTGGTCGAGTTGCGATGCAAGTTTTTCTGTCGTAAAAGTCCATGGATTCTGTGTTGGCGCCAACACTTCATCTTAGAAACAGAGAATCCCCCCCCATGGGTTTGGAAGGTGCTTTCAGGCTTTGGTGAGTTGCTTTCAGAGAAACATGTGGGGTGGGATTCTCCGCAGAGTGGAGAATCAACGCCATTGCGGCCGGCGTGGTCGGAGTGGCGCCGGTTGGGGTATGAGACGATTCTGGGGCCCGGACCGGCACGTGCCGGCGGCCGTCACCAGAAAGCCGATGTCCTGCCGGCGCTGTTCTAATATCCTCTGAGCCGGCGGGACCTCAGCATTGAAGGATCCGGGGGTCAGGGCCGGCTCAAGGCACCGGCAACTCGCGGGGCGCCATGTGCTAGGGGGCGCCAGAGACTCGGGTTTCGCGCATGCGCAGTTGGGCCGGTACCAACCAGCGCATGCGCGGTGGCCGCCCTCCCCCAGGGCGCCCCCCCCCTCGGTCCGCCCCCCCCTTTGGTCCGCCCCCCCCCCCTCGGTCCCCCCCCCCTCGGTCCGCCCCCCCGGCTCGGTCCACCCCCCCCCCGCTCGGTCTGCCCTCCCCCCTCGGTCCGCACCCCCCCAACTCGGCCCCGCCCCCCCAGCTCGGCCCCCCCCCAAGTCGGCCCCCCCCCCCCCAACTCGCCCCCCCCAACTCGGCCCCCCCCCCCAACTCGGCCCCACCCCCCCCCCCAACTCGGCCCCCCCCCCCAAGGGCGCCGAAGTTCAGCTTGCCCGGGGCGCCAGCAACCCTAGGGCCGGCGCTGCGGGGGGTGGCCTGTGGGGGGGGGGGAGGGGTGTCTGACCCCAGGGGGGGGCGGCCTCAGTAGTAGCCTGACCCGCGATTGGGGCTCACCGATCTGCAGACCGGCCTCTCTGTTCCCCGGTCTCCTTTCCTCCATGCTGGCTCCTGTAGCCTTGCGCCATTTGGCATCGGGGCCTGCGCGGGGAAGAAGGCCACTGCGCATGCTGTAGTTGGCACCGGCCCAACTGCGCATGTGCGGACCCCGTGGGGCCGGGTTCAGGCCGGGATTGGCAGCTGGGGCGGCTTGGGCCGCTCCAACATCATGCCAGCCCTCTGTGGGCTGCAGAATGGGGTTCCGGAACGGGCGCCAACGCCGGAGTAAAACACTCCTGTTTTTACGCCGGCGTCGACACTTAGCCGCCCGATGGGAGAATCCCGCCCGAGGTGTCTTACCCACCACTGATTTTCCAGCCTCGCTCCTGCTCTGTAGCCACAGTATTTATATGGCCAGTCCAGTTAAGTTTCTGGTCAATGGTAACCCCAGTATGTTAATAGTGGGGGATGCTGTAATGGTGATGCCATTAAATATCAAGGGAAGATGATTAGATTGTCTGATTGGAAATTACCATTGCCTGGCATGACTATTAACTTGCCACTTATAAGCCCAAACCAAATTGTTCTCCGGCGCCTGCATGAGGGAATGAATTGTTTCTGTATCTGAGGAGTTGAGAATGATACTGGACATTAATAATCAGTAAGATGTCTTACTAATTATTAGTGTCCAGTATCATTACTCAGGTGAGGAAGGAGCAGTGCTCCGAAAGCTAGTATTTGAAACAAACCTGTTGGACTTTAACCTGGTGTTGTCAGACTTCTTACTGTGCCCACCCCAGTCCAACGCCGGCATCTCCACATCATGACCAATAATCAGCAAACATACTCATTTCTAATAATAATAACAATCTTTATTATTGTCGCAAGTAGGTTTACATTAACACTGCAATGAAGTTACTGACCGTATGTTTGAGAGAATGTCATTGGCTGTTGGAGCTCGGACACTACTTTGAGAAATATCTGTATTGACATCCTTCTGGACTTGGATGATTTGCCTGCAATGACAAAACCATCTTCCTTTGTGCTAGGTTTAACTCCAACCAGTGGAAAGTTCCTCTCGATTCCTAAAGACTTCAATTTTACTTGGGCTCCTTGATTCCAAATTTAATCAAATGTTGCCTTGGTGTCAAAGGCGGTCCCTCTCAATTATTGATTACAGCTCCTTGGTTCATGTTTGAATGAAGACTATAATGAGGCAATGTGTTCAGTGGCCCTTGCAGAACCCAAACTGAGCATAAGCGAGCAGGTTAGTGCTGTGTAAGTGCCACTTGATAGCACCATCAAAGTGCCCTTGCATCACTTTACTGATGATCTGCAATGGACTGATGGGGCAGCAATTGGATTTTTCTTGCTCTTTGTGGACAGCGCTTGCCTGGACCATTTTCCACATTGTCAGATCAATGCCAGTATTGAAGTTGTGCTGGAACAGCTTGGTTAAGAGCACAGCCGGTTCTGGAGCTAGTCTTCAATATTAAAGTTGGAATGATACCCAGGCCGATCATGTTTGCTGTATCCAGAGCAATCAGCCATTTTCTTAATATCACATGGAGTGAATTGAATTAGCTGGAAATTGGCATCAACGATGGAGCGGACCTCAAAGAGGCTGTAATTCAGTATTTCTGTGTGAAGATCATTGTAAATAGTTCAAGCTTGACTTGCTGAACTCCCCCAACATTGAGGACGGAGACGTTTTGGAGCCTCCTCTCCAGGTAGTTTTGTACTGCTATTCATGACTGGATGTGCGGAACTTTCCTCAAACCTGTTGCTTGTGGGACTGCTTTGCTTTGTCAAAAGCATGCTGCATCCACTGCTCGAAATGCATGGCATCCCGTTTTGTAGTTTCACCAGGTTAGCATCTCGTTTTTGGTATACCTGGTGCTGTTCCTCATTGTACCCCAGCTTGATGGTAATGGTAAAGTGAGGGATGAGTCCATGACATTAGAGATTCTGGTTGATATAATTCTGTTGACATTGCTGGTGGTCCATAGTGCCTCATGAATATCAAGTTTTGAACTACTAAATGTGTTCTGAATCTATCCCATTCGGTGTGGGTGTAGTGCTAAACAACACAATGGAGCTATCATTCCTGTCCTTTGTGTGAGTATGGGAATTTGTCTCTGAAAGGATTATGTGATGGTCAGTCTGATATATTGTCAAAGAAAGATGTATCTGTGCAGCTAGACTGTTGAGAGCAACATCATCTAGGCTTTCCCCAATTGGTAGTTCTCTCACTGTCTGGCTGCAGGCCCAGCCTTGTCGATATGTCCTTCAGATCAGCTTGGCCAGCAATGATGTTACCCAACCATTCTTGATGATTGATATTGAAGTCCCTCACCCAGAGTACATTCTGCCTGGAAGGTAGAATGGTGAGGGCAAGTTTAAGTAGATTTATCCCTCATGCTGGTTCTCTGACCAAGTGCTGCAGGTCCAGTCAGGCAATAATGGGTTGGATTCTCCAGGCCCTCAACTATTGTTTCTCAACGGTGCGCCATTCACTGGCAGCAGGATGCTCTGTCCCAGGTTCTGTCAATGGGATTTCCTATTGGAAACGTCCCATGTCACAGGGAAACCCATGGGCGGGGGTGCACTGCTGACAGGAACAGAGAGTTCCAACGGCCGGAGAATTCTGGCCTTTATCCTTCAGGACCCAACCATGCCAGCCAGTAATGATGCTCCTGAGCCACTCTTAGTGATGCACATTGACCAGAATACATTCTGTGCCTTGGCTCCTGTGGTACGATGTTGGATAAAGTTTGGTAGGTCTGAAAAAGTCTGCGTAGTCATTTGTAGGTTTACCGTCAGTCTTTGTAAGCCTTTATTGACTCTTACAAATATACAGTAAAAGCTGCAAACTGGGAGATGTCTCCATGCTGCTGGCATACACGGATCTGTCCAACGCTCATCTGACCCCTAGATACATGTCATTTGCCTCTTACATCACTGTGTGAGCAGTACTGTACCGTACTCAGTTTCACATTAACCCATTTGTGTCAAGCTCTCTTATGCTACACCACCCCAGTCTTTATCCAATGCATTTTGAGTGAATATAATTTACCTTATCTATTACATTGCTATCACTGTCATACATTTTTTTTGTCATTACTGCATTATCACGACTCCTTCTTCCCCCTTCAAGTCCTTCAATTCAAAAGTTCAGAGGATCCGGAGACCCGTCCATATCCCATTTGCACTATTGCACGTGAATTGTAGTCTTTGTCACTGCCAGTTTCTTCTGTAGATTTGGAGGTTGTTCTATCATCTGGGTATGTTTTCATCCTTCTCTCCCATTTTTGTGTGTTGACCACACTTGCTCAGTTAAGTTGTTATGCCGGCCAATGATTGCTACCCCCATCTCATTCCTTGCGGAGCAGAAGAGCATTGTGCTCATCTCGTCATTTCTTTAGCTTCTTGCGTCATCATGTCGGTCATGATGATGTCTTCTGTGGCTGAGGATGAGGATTCTTGTGACTAGAATGAGGTATAGTTGTTTGCTCAACTGTGCATTTTGCTGTATGCAATGGACCTTTTGTGTCTTTGGCATGCCAGCTGGGAGTTGCGGTGCACGTTCAGTGTTTACAGTATTGACCTGCTGTATGTTGACAGACCAAAGAGTTGAGGTTCATCGGCTGCTGGTCACTGTATTTTCCATCTTCCAATTGAGGGGTCATGGTTAGTCCCTGGGTGAATGGTTATTCTTTTTAAAAATAAATTTAGAGTACCCAATTATTTTTTCCAATTAAGGAGCAATTTAGTGTGGCCAATCCGCCTATCCTGCCCATCTTTGGGTTGTGGGGGTGAAACCCACACAGACACGGGGAGAATGAGCAAACTCCACATGGACAGTGGATTCGAACCCAGATCCTCAGCGCCGTAGGCAGCAATGCTAACCACTGTGCCACCGTGCTGCCCGGTGATTGGTTATTCTGACCATTGAGGGTTTTCCAGCACCTGTGACGAGAATAGATAAATCTGCTTCACAAACCTGTCAGGATAGTACTTTTTCATTTGTGTGCTTGGGAACTTGCAGTTCTGTATGACTAACGACAGTAGTGTCTTGACAGGCCTGAGATGATTTTCTCTGGAAAGTCATGCTGCAGCTGTATAAAACCTTAGTTAGGTCACACTTGGAATATAGTGTTCAATTCTGGTCGCCGCACTGACAGAAGGATGTGGAGGCTTTGGAGAGGGTCCAGAAGAGGTTTACCAGGATGTGCCATGGTGTGGAGGGCATTCCATATGAGGAGAGGTTCGGTAAACTCGATTTGTTCTCACTGGAACAATGGAGGTTGAGGGGTGACCTGATTGAAGTCTACAAATTATGAGGGGCATCTACAGAGTGGATAATCATAAGCTTTTTCACAGGGTAGAAGAGCCAATTACTAGGGGACATGGGTATAAGGTGTGAGGGGTAAAATTTAGAGGAGATGTGCGAGAGAAATCTTTTACTGAGAGGGTATTGGGTGCTTGGAACCCGCTGCCGGAGGAGGTGGTGGAAGCAGGTATCATAGCGACATTTAAGGGGCATCTTGACAAATACATGAATAGGATGGGAATAGAGTGATATGGCTCCCAGAAGTGTAGAACATTTTAGGTTAGACAGGCAGCATGATTGGTGCAGGCTTGGAGGGCTGAAGGGCCTGTTCCTGTGCTGTACTTTTCTTTGTTCTTTGTTCTCTGCAGACTCAGCATCATTCCAAGTTGTTATGAACCCCCCCCCCCCTCCCCCGCCGACTGTGCTAGTGCGCAGTCAATTCCAGTCCCACTTGACCTGGAGAGACAACAATTGAAATTAACAAACAATTCTTAGAAAAACACCCAAAGTCCTTTGACCTTGGCTGCCCAATAATTACAGTCACCGGGTTTGTAAATTTAAACACAATTAATTTTTATTGATAACAATAAATATATTTAAATTTACAGCAACTACAACTGGTGGCCTATTATCTAATTCCTGATACCTCTCACTTTAACTCACCCCACCCTTTATATATACACACAACACAGACAAACAAACACAAAGGGGAAAAGAGAGGTGTAAAATAATGATGAAAGTAGAAGAATAAAGGTGGAATTTACCGACCACTCCACCGTGTGTTTTTCGGTGGGGGGAGGTGGCCCACCAGCTGGTTCCACTGCTCCTGCCATTGTCAATTTTATTTTCAGTTGCCAACACATCTCACTGCCGGGAAACCTGTGCGCTGGCATGAGACTGTGATTTCTGGCGGCGTGACCAGCCGGTAATTCCCGCTCAAAGATATTTCAGATGGTTGCCTTCTAGCGCACCTTCCTTCAGTACAGGCTTTCAGTTCGAGGTTTCTGCTGTCAGTCTGTAATTATTCGACTGCAAATTCATCCATGTTCTTTGTAGGTTCAGAAATACAGCAGCTATGCAAAGAGAGAGATACTCACTCATCCAGGACCCAATTGCCCTTTCCTTGGTTCTCTGAAAACCATTCCACTTGAGTAGGACCCAATCATCGCCTGTTGCAGGGCAGAATACCGCCTTTTGGCCAATTCATTGGCCACCAGCCAAACAATCGAACCAAGTCCCGCCGATCTCTCGGGTGTCAAAATCTCTGAGTTCTGCTGTTTGAAAGCTAGCTCAGTGTTCTATTTTGGGAACTTTTGAGTCCTCATTTTCTCTGCTCAACATAATAATAATACTCTTTATTAGTGTCACAAGTAGGCTTACATTAACGCTGCAATGAAATTACTGTGAAAATCTCCAAGTCGACATTCTCCGACTCCTGTTCAGGTACAGTGAGGGAGAATTCAGAATATCCAAATCACCTCACAGCACGTCTTTCGGGACTTGTGGGAGAAAACTGGAGCACACGGAGAAAACCCACGGGTTGAACATGCAGACTCTGCACAGACAGTGACCCAAGCCGGGAGACAAACCCAGGTCCCTGGCACTGTGACATAAAGGTATATGTCTATTAAACATCCACGGATCAAAAGTGATAATGGCACAATGAAAGCAATGGGAATCAGCAGGAAGATTCCTTACAAAATTCATAGCAAAGGATTTGCCAGGCATTCACTGCTTTCAGAACAATAAAGCAGTTATTTTACGTCAGCAAGAGGAGAGAGAGTGGTCCTTTAACTTCCAAGGTATAAATGATTCTGCTCAGTTCTCTCAGAAAGCATCACAGAGAAACCAATACTGACCATTGTCAAGCAGAACACTGTCCCTGGCCAACCCACCGGTTGCCAGCCAACTCAATTGACCTGACTCCCTCCAAACCTGGTTCCCAAGATCCACTCGTTTACGCCACTCGAGTGTGGCGTAAAACAAAATCTGGGAACATAGTGTTTAGATATGCAGGCTGCTTCAACCTTGATCCTTCTGCTTAAAGTCACATTCTGATTTTGGTCCACAGACCAAAATAATATAACAATGTAAAAGAGATAGGAACAAAGGAAATAAACAGGAAGGACTCTTACAACGTGTGTATCTAATTGTGTGTGAAGGCACTCAGTGATTTGGCCTCCATAGCCCTCTGCGGCAAAATATGTGACAAAGCACTTGATGCTCTCACTAACCACTGCATTATGTTATGGGCGAGGGTTTCGAGAACCCCAAAGTGTATCATGGAGTTTACCTGACCCACAACTTCTAATAGATGGGGAGCACACGGCCCATTCTACAGGTGTGGTACAGCAGAAATGGAAAAGTAGTTTTTAAAGCAAAATAATGTTTTTCTATGAACTCAAGTTAATCGTTTTAAACAGACAGTGAACATCTTAGCAACCATTAATTCAAATACAAACCCCCAAAGAATACAACACTAAGTAATTCTTAAGCTGTTCTTTTAACACCCATTAGAATTAAAAAATAACTTTTAACAGAAGCACATCAGGTTAAAGTCACTACTGAGAGCAGTTATTAGTTTTAAATCACCAAAGGATCGATTTACAGTTTTTTGATTCCACAGAGAGAATTAATACCCCTTCTGGCTGTGACTGCAGCTATCCAGCTCTGAAAAAAAAACTAAAACACACCCTGCAGCAAACAGCCTAAATCAAAAGAAAAAGGCTGACAGACAGCCCAGCTCCACCCACACACTACATCACTGATAAACAACCATTTCTTAAAGGTACTCTCACATGATACGTACCCCTAAGAAAAAAAAAATCAACTTCAAGATGGTTTCATTTTTCACCTTTTCACTATCCTTTTAGAAATGCACACAGTAAATATACTTTTTCTTTTCAAAAAAACAACACGCAAACAGGTACAATAATACAGTTCATTTTCTTTCTGTTCTTCTTCCTCCAACTGAAACTGCTGCAGTTCATCACATTCGTAACAAAGCATCGGCTATCATGTTTTCTCGTCCTGCCACATGTACTATTTTTAAATGAAGTGGCTGTAACAATAAACTCCAGCGAAACAGCCTTGCATTGTTATTCCAGAATCGCTCCAAAAACATCAACGGATTATGATCAGTACGTACAATGTTGTCAGACAGATTGCTGGTCACATAAATGTGAACGTGTTGCAAAGCTACCACCAAATTCAAAGTCTCCTTCTCAATCGTTGAATACTTTTTCTGGTGAGAATTCAGTTTCTTTGAAAAATAACCAATAGGCCACTCTGGCCCTTCATCGTCGTCTTGTAGAAGCACCGCACCTACACCCACATTACTCGCATCAACCGCCACTTTGAATGGTTTTGTATGATTTGGGATGGCTAACACAGGAGCAATGGGTAACACAGCCTTCAGGCCGTCAAATGCCTGTTGACACTCCGCTGTCCACTGGAATCTGTTATGCTTCTTGAGCAAGTCCATCAGTGGAGCAACCACACTGCTAAAATTGAGTACAAATTTCCGGTAATATCCACTCAAACCAAGAAATCACATAATTTCCCGTCATGTCGTGGGTATCGGAAACTCCCCAATAACTTTTGTTTTCACATCCCGTGGGACCATTCGACCCTGTCCGATCATATGGCTAAGGAAAGTAACTTGGGCTTTTCCAAATTCACTTTTGGCTCGGTTTATCACCAAACCTGCCTCCTGAAGTCGATCAAATAACTCCATCAGATGTTTCAAATGTTCTTTCCATGTCTGGCTGAAAATTACCAGATCGTCGATGTATACCGCACAATTGGGTAATCCTGAAATGGCTTTGTTAATTAACCGTTGAAATGTGGCTGGGGCATTTTTCATGCCAAATGGCATAACTTTGAATTGGTATATACCATCTGGAGTCACAAAAGCTGAAATCTCCTTTGCCCTTTCGGATAAAGGTACCTGCCAGTAACCTTTAAGTAAATCCAGTTTGGAAATAAAAGCTGATTGTCCCACTTTCTCAATGCAATCCTCCAAACGTGGGATAGGATAATAGTCCGTTTTTGTAACTGCATTAATCTTTCTATAATCCACACACAACCGTTGGGTAATGTCCGGTTTTGGGACCATTATTATGGGTGAGCGCCATTGGCTGCAACCCACTTCAATTATCCATTTTTTAAGCATACTCTCAATCTCTTTGTTAACCTGTGCCAATTTTATAGGGTTAAGTCTGTATGGATGTTGTTTGATTAGAACAGCCTTTCCCACATCTTCATCATGTATAGCCATTTTAGTGCTTCCCAATTTATCTCCACAAACTTGCCCATGTGATATCAATAACCAGAGGGTGGTGGTTGATGGCAAATGTTCAGAATGGAGTTCAGTTACGAGTGGCGTACCACAAGGATCTGTTCTGGGGCCGTTGCTGTTTGTCATTTTTATAAATGACCTAGAGGAGGGCACAGAAGGTTGGGTGAGTAAATTTGCAGACGACACTAAAGTCGGTGGAGTTGTAGACAGTGTGGAAGGATGTTGCAGGTTACAGAGGGACATAGATAAGCTGCAGAGCTGGGCTGAGAGGTGGCAAATGGAGTTTAATGTAGAGAAGTGTGAGGTGATTCACTTTGGAAAGAATAACAGGAATGCGGAATATTTGGCTAATGGTAAAATTCTTAGCAGTGTGGATGAGCAGAGGGATCTCGGTGTCCATGTACATAGATCCCTGAAAGTTGCCACCCAGGTTGATAGGGTTGTGAAGAAGGCCTATGGTGTGTTGGCCTTTATTGGTAGAGGGATTGAGTTCCGGAGCCATGAGGTCATGTTGCAGCTGTACAAAACTCTGGTACGGCCGCATTTGGAGTATTGCGTACAGTTCTGGTCACCTCATTATAGGAAGGACGTGGAAGCTTTGGAACGGGTGCAGAGGAGATTTACCAGGATGTTGCCTGGTATGGAGGGAAAATCTTATGAGAAAAGGCTGATGGACTTGAGGTTGTTTTCGTTAGAGAGAAGAAGGTTAAGAGGTGACTTAATAGAAGCATACAAAATGATCAGAGGGTTAGATAGGGTGGACAGTAAGAGCCTTCTCCCGCGGATGGAGGTGGCTAGCATGAGGGGACATAGCCTTAAATTGAGGGGTAATAGATATAGGACAGACGCCAGAGGTAGGTTTTTTACGCAAAGAGTGGTGAGGCCGTGGAATGCCCTACCTGCAACAGTAGTGAACTCGCCAACATTGAGGGCATTTAAAAGTTTATTGGATAAGCATATAGATGATAATGGCATAGTGTAGGTTAGATGGCCTTTAGTTTTTGACTTCCCATGTCGGTGCAACATCGTGGGCCGAAGGGCCTGTACTGCGCTGTATCGTTCTATGTTCTATGTTCTAATAACTCTTTCAGATCAGTTTGTTTTTCTCTGGAAGGTAACTCAACAATTTATCCCAATTTTTAAGAACATCCTCAAATTCACAGTCATCTGGATTCAGTTCGTCACTTTGAGTTAGAATCATTAAACCCTCCTCCTTTTTCTCTCCTTTCCTTTCAAAGTACCTTTTAAACATATTCACATGACACGCTCGATGAGACTTCCTTCTATCTGGTGCTTTAACCACATAATTCACCTCACTTCATTTCCTTTCAATCTGATAAGGTCTACAAAACCTAGCATTTAAAGGCTCACCTACCACTGGTAACAACACTAAAACTTTGGGCAGGATTCTCCGGGAATCGGCAGGGCCGGTAGAAGGGGCACAGTGGAGTGGCGAGAACCACTCCGGCGTCAGGCCACCCCAAAGGTGCGAAATCCTTTGCACCTTCAGGGGCTCAGCCGGCGCCGGAGTGTTTTGCGCCCTGCCGACTGGTGTGGAGGGCCTTTGGCGCTGCGCCCGCCGGGGCCGAAGGGAATCTGCCGGATGGCGCGGGTCCGCCCATGTTGGAGCGTCAGCGGCGGGGCTGACTACAAACTTTGGATTTCTTGTCCGCTACCCGTTTCATCAGATTTTGTGCAACCTTTAAATGTTGTCTAGCCAATTCACCTGCTCTATTTAATTGTTCCCTAAAATTTGACACGTAATCCAATAGTGTAATTTCCGATTTCTCACTCACCAATTTTTCCTTAATCAATTCAAGTGGTCCTCTTACCTCATGATGAAAAATTAGTTCAAAAGGACTGAATTTTGTTGACTCATTAGGTGCATCCCTAATTGCAAACAGTACGAATGGAATTCCTTTATCCCAATCCTCTGGATAATCTTGACAATATGCTCTCAACATAGTCTTTAATGTCTCATGCCACCTTTCTAATCCTCCCTGTGATTCTGAATGGTACGCAGTTAATTTAAATTGTTTTATTCCTAAGCGCTCCATAACTTCTTTGAATAACCTTGATCAGATTGTATTTCTGTGGGTAGTCCACATCTAGTAAAGAATTTAAGTAACTCCTCCACAGTCTGGACTGGAATGGCCTGTGGAAACCTAGTAGACACATCCATTTTCCTTATTCCCAAATGACCTCCCACTGGTACCTCATGTGCAACCCGCAACACCTCCTTTCTATACCCTACCGGCATTACTACATGATGAACTTCTGCCCAGTTTTCATCCGCCTGCATATGTAAAGGTCTTCATTTTCTCATCAAGACATCACTTTTACGATAATAACACCTGGTATACACGCAGATTCCTCTTCCGTCTATGCTTTCTGGTACATGCGTTTTATTTCTATATCTTTCTGTTGTAACTCCAACAATTTTCCTGAACTAAAAATATCCATCTCATCCTCCACCTATTCTTGTTCTTTTTCAACCATCTGATCAAAAATCGTTTCTGATAATTGCACTTCAACTTCATTTTCACTCTTCGATTTCTGCTCTTGTCCTAATTTTCTTTGTTCTTTAGGAGACAGGTTTAGATAAAGGATCTGGGTTGATGCATGCTGGGAGGGCCGAAGGGCCTGTTCCTGTGCTGTAATTTTCTTTGTTCTTTGTTCTTTGTGACTTTGTAACCTTGTTACGACATAATCCGTAAAAATCCCAGGATATTCGTCCTTCTCACTTCAGTTGTCTGATTTTCCATGGGCTTGTCAACCACAGTACGCATCACTCCTACCTGTGATCCAGCTATATCATTACCCAAGATGAACTAAATTCCTGGAGTAAGTTTCTTACTCCTATTGCCACTTCACCACTTTACACTAGACTTTCCAACCTTACCTTATATAATGGAACACTACTCTTCTCACCCTGAATTCCACATATTACCACCTTTTCTGGCAACATTCTTCCCAAACTACATAACTCCTAATCTCTTACCATTAAAGATTGACAAGCTCCCGTCTCTCTTAAAATTGTGAATTCTTTACCTGCTCCTTTTTAAAAAATATATTTATTTATTCTCCACCTTTTTTGCATTTTCACCCCAATTTACACCGACCAACAATAAACAATAATGAGTAACAAATATGTCAATCCCCATATCAATAACAATGATCCCATCCTCCAACCAAACCCAAATCATTCACTCACATGTTCACATAAACAACTGACAAAAAGGAATCAGGAATCCCCCATATCCCCGATTAACACCCATCAACCCCCTCCCGCCCAGCCATCCCATCCACCCCCCAAATAATGTTCGATGTCATCCAGTTCTTGAAAGTGCATAATTAATAATGCCCATGAATTGTAGAACCCCTCCATCCTTCCCTTCAGATCAAACTTAACTTTCTCAAGAGTCAAGAATTCCAACAGATCCCCCCGCCACGCCAGGGCACAGGGTGGAGAGGCTGCTCTCCAACCCATCAAGATCTGCCTTTGGGCGATCAACGAGGCGAAGGCTACAATATCTGCCTCCGCACCAGTTTCCAACCCTGGCTGGTCTGACACCCCGAATATGGCCTCCTGGGGGCCAGGGTCCAGTTTCACGTGCACCACTTTAGAAAGTATCCTAAAAACCTCCTTCCAGTAATCCTCTAGCTTGGGACAGGACCAAAATATATGAACGTGGTTAACCCCCCCCCCCGCAATGTTCACGCACATCTTCTACTCCTTCGAAGAATCGACTTATCCTTGCCCTCGTGAGGTGTGCTCTGTATATCACCTTCAGCTGTATCAGCCGCAACCTCGCGCATGAGGTGGAGGCATTCACTCTCTGTAGCACCTCACACCAGAACCCCTCCTCCATATCCTCTCCTAACTCTTCTTCCCACTTTGCTTTGATCCCTTCCAGCGGTGACTTCTTCTCCTCCAAAATAGCTCTGCAAACCGCTGACAGTCCCCCTGTCGTCAGCACCTCCTCCAGCAATGTGGAGGCCGGCTCCTCCGGGAAGTTCTGTATCCCCCCCCCCCACCCCCCCCAACAACCAGTCCGTACTTCACTTCCAACTCCTTCAATCCTGCAAACCGTGTCTTAATCCCCTTCTCTTCCCATTTCCGAAAATTTCCATCCCACCTCCCTGGCTCAAATCTGTGGTTCCCCCAAATTGGCATTTCCCTTGACCCTGCCCCCAGCCCGAAGTGTTGGTGGAACTGCCTCAAAATTTTCAATGAAGCTATTATTACCCTGAGTACTTCCCCGGGGCTATCGGGAGCGGCGCTGTTGCTAGTGCTTTCAATCCTGACCCCTGCACAAATTCACCTCCATTCTGACCCACTGGGAATCAACCCCTCTTACCCAGCTCCGCTCCTTCTCCACATTCGCTGTCCAGTAGTAATACATCAGGTTCGGAAGACCCAAGCCTTCTGCCTGCCTTGCCCTTGTTGTTGCACCTTTCTAACTCTGGCCACCTTCCCTCCCCATATGAACGACATCTTACAAAAACCATGTTATTGTCATTCACCTGAGGAAGGAGCAGTGCTCCGAAAGCCAGTGTTTGAAACAAACCTGTTGGACTTTAACCTGGTGTTGTAAGACTTCTTACTGTGCTCACCCCAGTCCAACAGCGGCATCTCCACATCTTATGAATGATGTAATCCTTCCCTCACTCTCTCTGAAAAAAGCCTTTGGCAGGAAAATCGGCAGGCATTGAAAAATAAACAGAAATCGTGGCAACATGTTCTTTTAACCGCCTGTACCTAACCCGCCAGTGACAGAGGGAGACCCTCCCACCTTTCCAGATCCGCTTTAACTCTTCCCACCAATCTAGAAATGTTGTACCTGTAGAGCCCCACCCCCCCACCACTCCCAGTTAACCTGCACCCCCAAGTACCTAAAGTGAGTCCCTGACCGACGGAATGGCATGCCCCCCCACCCCTGCCCCCACACCCGGCTGAGATACCACAAAATACTCACTTTTGTCTAGATTCAGCTTGTACCCCGAGAAAGACCCAAACACTCGAGCAGCTCCAATATTCCCCCATCGATACACTTGATAACAGCAAGTCATCGGCATATAAGGACACCCTAAGCTCTATCCCCCCTGAACTATTCCTTTCCATACACCTGAATCTCTTAATGCGATGGCCAATGGCTTAATCGCGAGTGCAAACAGCAGGGGGGACATAGGACATCCTTGTCTAGTTCCACGGTGGAGAGGAAAGTATCTCGACCTGATGTTGTTTGTGCGGACACTCGCCCTTGGCTCCTTATATAGTAGTTTTACCCAATTCACAAATCTTGTTCCAATCCCAAACTGCTCCAGAACTGTCATCAAGTACGCCCATTCTACCCGGTCGAACGCCTTCTCAGCGTCCAATGCCACAACCATTTGTTTCCTTCCCCTCTGCCGGTGCCATAACGATGTTCAATACCCTTCTAATGTTTGAAAAAAGCTACCTCCCTCTCACGAACCCCGTCTGATCTTCACCCATCACCTTCGGGAGGCACTCCTCCAGCCTACCCACCAGAACCTTCGCCAATATTTTTGCGTCCACATTCAGAAGTGATATGGGCCCATACGACCCACACTCTGTCGGATCCTTATCTTTTTTTAGCAACAGGGAGATTCATGCCTGCCCCAAGGTTTGTGGCAACACCCCCTTCTCTATCGCCTCTTCAAACATCCCCACCATCAGGGGTGCCAGCTTATCCTTGAATTTTTAATAAAATTCCACCGGAAACCCATCCGGCCCTGCCACCTTCCCCGACTGCATCCTCCCAATCGCATCCTTTATCTTCTGCTCCCCTATCGCTCCTTCTAATGTAGCCCTGTCCCCCTCCCCTAACCTCGGGCACTCCAACCCATCTAGAAATTTCTGCATCTCACGATCTCCCCCGGGTGGCTCTGACCTGTACAACCTCTCATAAAATGCCTCAAAAACTTTGTTATTCAGATCCGGAGCCACCACCAACTTCCCTGCCCTATCCCTCACCTGAACAATTTCCCTTGCCGCAGCTTCCCTCTGCTAATAGATGCCCCGCCTTATCTCCATGTTTGTAAACTGCACCCCTTGCTCGCCTCAGTTGGCGCACCGCCTTCCTGGTAGATAGTCGGTCAAAGTTTGCCTGTAGTTCCTTCCTCTTTTCCAGCTTTGCTGGGTCCCCATCCTCTGCATAACTCCTATCTACCTCCAACATCTCATCTATTACCCTCTGCTCCTTGTCTACCCTGGCCTTGAACGAGATCACCACCCCCTCACCACCACCTTTAGAGCCTCCCAGACGACCGCCTTCGACACCTCACCCGCACAGTTGAAACCTACATATTCCTTAATTACCTTTTCAATTTTGTCACAGAAAACTTGGTCCCCCAAAAATCCCACATCTAATTTCCACCCTGGTCTCTGCGCTACCCTCTTCTCCAACACCATATCCAGCAAAAGCGGAGCATGATCTGACACTGCAATTGCCGAGTATTCCGACCCCTTAACCCCAGCCAACAAAGTCTTCCCCACCACGAAAACGTCGATCCGCGAATATACCTTGTGGATTGCTGAAAAAAACGAGTACTCCTGTTCCCTCGGGTGTAGAAATCTCCAAGGGTCCACCCCTCCCATTTCCCCCATTAGCCCAGCTAATGCCTTCGCCCCCCCCTGATGGGACCAGCAAGCGCGGCCGTGACCTGTCCAACCTTGGCTCCTGCACCAAGTTCCAGTCCCTGCCCACTATCAGTTCTTTAGGGGGCAACAGAAAGCTGCTAAAAAAGCTATAAAGAAGAGTAAGGTAGAGTATGGGAGTAAACTTTAGGGGGCAACAGAAAGCTACTAAAAAAGCTGTAAAGAAGAGTAAGGTAGAGTATGAGAGTAAACTTGCTCAGAATATAAAAACAGACAGTAAAAGTGTTTACAAATATATAAAACAACAAAGAGTGGCTAAGGTAAATATTGGTCCTTTAGAGGATGAGAAGGGAGTTTTAATAATGGGAAATGAAGAAATGGCTGAGGAACTGAACAGGTTTTTTGGGTCGGTCTTCACAGTGGAAGACACAAATAACATGCCAGCGACTGATGGAAATGAGGCTATGACAGGTGAGGATCTTGAGAGGATTGTTATCACTAAGGAGGTAGTGATGGGCAAGCTAATGGGGCTAAAGGTAGACAAGTCTCCTGGCCCTGGTGGAATGCATCCCAGAGTGCTAAAAGAGATGGCTAGGGAAATTGCAGATGCACTAGTGATAATTTACCAAAATTCACTAGACTTGGGCAGCACGGTAGCATGGTGGTTAGCATAAATGCTTCACAGCTCCAGGGTCCCAGGTTCGATTCCCGGCTGGGTCACTGTCTGTGCGGAGTCTGCACGTCCTCCCCGTGTGTGCGTGGGTTTCCTCCGGGTTCTCCGGTTTCCTCCCACAGTCCAAAGATGTGCGGGTTAGGTGGATTGGCCATGCTAAATTGCCCGTAGTGTCCTAAAAAATAAGGTTAAGGGGGGGTTGTTGGGTTACGGGTATAGGGTGGATACGTGGGTTTGAGTGGGGTGATCGTTGCTCGGCACAACATCGAGGGCCGAAGGGCCTGTTCTGTGCTGTACTGTTCTATGTTCTATGTTCTGGGGTGGTCCCGGTGGATTGGAAATTAGCAAACGTGACGCCACTGTTTAAAAAAAGAGGTAGGCAGAAAGCAGGAAATTATAGGCCAGTGAGCTTAACTTCGGTAGTAGGGAAGATGCTGGAATCTATCATCAAGGAAGAAATTGCGAAGCATCTGGATAGAAATTGTCCCATTGGGCAGACGCAGCATGGGTTCGTAAAGGGCAGGTCATGCCTAACTAATTTAGTGGAATTTTTTGAGGACATTACCAGTGCACTAGATAACGGGGAGCTGATGGATGTGGTATATCTGGATTTCCAGAAAGCCTTTGACAAGGTGCCACACAAAAGGTTGCTGCATAATTGCCCGTTTTGCCCTCACGGTAGCATGGTGGTTAGCATCAATGCTTCACAGCTCCAGGGTCCCAGGTTCGATTCCCGGCTGGGTCACTGTCTGTGTGGAGTCTGCACGTCCTCCCCGTGTGTGCGTGGGTTTCCTCCGGGTGCTCCGGTTTCCTCCCACAGTCCAAAGATGTGCGGGTTAGGTGGATTGGCCATGCTAAATTGCCCGTAGTGTAAGGTTAATGGGGGGATTGTTGGGTTATGGGTCTACGGGTTACGTGGGTTTAAGTAGGGTGATCATTGTTCGGCACAACATCGAGGGCCGAAGGGCCTGTTCTGTGCTGTACTGTTCTATGTCTATAAGATAAAGATGTACGGCATTAAGGGTAAAGTAGTAGCATGGATAGAGGATTGGTTAATTAATAGAAAGCAAAGAGTTGTGATTAAAGGGTGTTTCTCTGGTTGGCAATCAGTAGCTAGTGGTGTCCCTCAGGGATCCGTGTTGGGCCCACAATTGTTCACAATTTACATAGATTATTTGGAGTTGGGGACCAAGGGCAATGTGTCCAAGTTTGCAGATGACACTAAGATGAGTGGTAAAGCGAAAAGTGCAGAGAATACTGGAAGTCTGCAGAGGGATTTGGATAGGCTAAGTGAATGGGCTAGGGTCTGGCAGATGGAATACAATGTTGACAAATGTGAGGTTATCCATTTTGGTAGGAATAACAGCAAACGGGATTATTATTTAAACGATAAAATATTAAAACATGCCGCTGTTCAGAGAGACTTGGGTGTGCTAGTGCATGAGTCACAGAAGGTTGGTTTACAAGTGCAACAGGTGATTAAGAAGGCAAATGGAATTTTGTCCTTCATTGCTAGAGGGATAGAGTTTAAGACTAGGGAGGTTATGTTGCAATTGTATAAGGTGTTAGTGCGGCCACACCTGGAGTATTGTGTTCAGTTTTGGTCTCCTTACTTGAGAAAGGACGTACTGGCACTGGAGGGTGTGCAGAGGAGATTCACTAGGTTAATCCCAGAGCTGAAGGGGTTGGATTATGAGGAGAGGTTGAGTAGACTGGGACTGTACTCATTGGAATTTAGAAGGATGAGGGAGGATCTTATAGAAACATTTAAAATTATGAAGGGAATAGATAGGATAGATGCGGGCACGTTGTTTCCACTGGTGGGTGACAGCAGAACTAGGGGACATAGCCTCAAAATAAGGGGAAGTAGATTTAGGACTGAGTTTAGGAGGAACTTCTTCACCCAAAGGGTTGTGAATCTATGGAATTCCTTGCCCAGTGAAGCAGTTGAGGCTCCTTCATTACATGTTTTTAAGGTAAAGATAGATAGTTTTTTGAAGAATAAAGGGATTAAGGGTTATGGTGTTCAGGCCGGAAAGTGGAGCTGAGTCCACAAAAGATCAGCCATGATCTAATTGAATGGCGGAGCAGGCTCGAGGGGCCAGATGGCCTACTCCTGCTCCTAGTTCTTATGTTCTTATGTGTGTGTCCAAGTTGGGGATGGCCCCAAATGCCTTCTTTGCGAATCCCACATCGTGCCAATTGAGACCATATACACTTAACAGCACCACTAACCTCCCCTCCAGCACCCCTGTCACAATCACATACCTACCCCCCTGATCTGCCACCACGTTCTTCACCTGGAAGCATACTCTTTTGCTGATCATTACCGCTAGCCCTCGAGAAACACCTGACTCACCCAGTCCTTTTCAAGTCTCACCTGGTCCTTCACCCTCAAGTGAGTCTCCTGCAGCATTGCTACGTCGGGTTTCAAACTTTTAAGATGCGCAAGCACCCTTGATCTCTTGACCGGACATCCTATCCCCTCACGTTCCACGTGACTATCCTAACTGGGGGTCTCTCACCCCCCCCCCCCACACCCTTCTTATCCACCATCATCATACCACCGGGTCCTGCCCCATGAGCCTGATCCACCCCTATCCATTATTAACATCGAACTCCTTCCCCCCTCCCAAAAATCCCCCCCTACATTTCCTCTCGAAAAAACATCTCCCAGCATCAGTACCTCACCCCCCCCCCCCCCCCCCCCACACTCGCCTCGTAGGCCCATCGAAACCTGCTATCCAGGCTCCAATGTCCGCAGCCCTCCTCTCACCTCACCTCCGTTCACTAGCCGACTTTAGTTAGCTATCGCGGGTGGCACCCTCCGCCAAGATATACCGTCCCCTCCCACCCAGTCGCAGAGAAAGAAAAAACCTAAACAACAATACAACCCATACAATTCACTAAACTAAGATATAACCGTCACAACACAAAATGCTAATCAACCCAACTAATAACTTGAACTCTGTAACAATGTGAAGAGAAGTAAATTACAATACACGTCAGTAAAAAGAAAGTTATAACATTTGTGCATTTTCCAGCCCCCCAAACACAGTCCACAGTCTTTCTTCCAGCTCCGCTCCTCACGTCTGTCCCAAGCCTTCTGCCCTCATGAACGCCTCAGTCGCTTCCGCTGTCTCAAAATAAAAGTCTTCGGCACCATATGTCACCTTCAGCTTCGCTGGGTATGTCGTACCAAATTGCACCCTCTTCTTGTACAGTGCCGCCTCCACTCGCCCGAACGCCGCTCATCTCTTTGCCAGCTCCACCGTCAAGTCCTGGTAGATCAGAACTCCGGCACGATCCCACTGCATCTCGCGCTTCTGCTTCGCCCAGCTCAACAACTTCTCCTTCAGATGATTACTGCTCTTGGCGGCTCATTCACTTTGGGCTTCGGCCGTAACGTCCGATGGCTCGGTCCAGTTCGTATAGAGAGGGGGTCTCCCCCTCCCCTATCAGCTCCGCCAACTTCTTAGCGAAGTACTCTGTTGGACCCTCTATCCCTTCAGGCAAGCCCACAATTCTCAGATTGTGCCATCTCGAGCGGCTCTCCAAGTCCTCAAGCTTTGCTCGGAGCCCTCTGTTGGCCTCCACCACCCTTCGTAGCTCGTCCCCCATCGAGGTTAGCTGGTCACTGTGCTGCGACGCGGCCTCCTCCACTTCCTTCATCTTCTTGCCCAGCTCTCTCACCTCGGCTGATGTCTTTGCCACAGCTAACCTCACCGGGGCGATTGCCTCCTCCACCAATGACTTCAATGTGATGGCCATCTCCTTCCTCAAAGCCTCCATGTGCCTCGCAAACTGCTTTTCCAGCTCCACCATCATCACCTTGGTCATCTTCTCCACTGTATGTAGTGTGGCCCCATCATGTGGTCCAGCCTCCGCCATCTTGTCAGCATTTTTGCCCATCTTCTCATTCATTGGCAAGCCTGCATTTCCTCCCTTCCTCGACCCTGCTTTTTGCATCCTTTAATGGCTTATTATTTTCCCTTTTTCTCACTCTTTCTTCCTTCTTCAATCTCAAATTTCTTTATAACTTCTTTCTCATCTTTCTTTTGTATACCTCCAGAATTTCCCTGGGACCGGGCTCAGTCGTCTTAGCACATTCCAGGCGGGAGCCATCCGATGTGGGACATCTCACCTACATCGCGCCCTGGCTTCGGGCCTGCCGCCTCGGCCTCCGCTTGTCTCCGTCCCCGCCGTTACCTTCCAGTTTTCAGAGGAGAGTAAAAACAGAAAAAAATCTTTCTCTTTTCTGCCCGTGGTCTTTGAGGCCTTCAGCTTTCAGGATGCTCCTTGGGGAAACAGGTCACGATCCCCTCTCCTCCTCCACATGCAGCCGCTCCCGCTGAACCCACTGGGACCAGTCTCTCCCCCTCCCCCCCAGCCTTTTCAACCCCCCAGCTCCGTGATACAAAGCTTTAATGCTGTCACAGGGCGAGGGAGGCAGGGCCGACACTGGAGAGGTTTATTTATTTTTTTCCTCCCCAAAAGCTTTGTGGAGAACCCCCGAGAAAGACCGCAATATCGCGGACCGGCGAGAGCTTCTTCCAAACGCGGCCGCTCTGCTTGCAGATGCCACCGGAAGTCCCTTACCTGCTCCTTCTGATGCACATGAGTAAACTTTACCTACATAAGTAAATTCTTTAAAGAGATCTGGCACCTTCTAATCAATCACCTCTTGATCAGGCTGTACAATCTTTTGCACCTCCTTCGTTTCACTTGGGCTTTCCTTTACCACTTTAACAAACCCCACTGTCTAATCCTGTTTTACCACATCAGCATTCCCAGTGTTTTTCTTCAACCACCATTTCTTTTCCACCCTCCTGGATTTCTTTTTTATTCTGAGGTACTGTAATGAACTCCAATTGGCTTTATTGGTTGGCCAATTGGAGTATGAGCTCCCTCAATGATAGCTCATTCAGGGGGCCCATATAATCACCTGTGTAGGCTTGTGAGCCAGTCTTTAGTTGACTGGACTGCTAGCAGCACTGTTTGTAGCTGCTCCTGTAATATCGTTATTGTAAATAAATATTGGTGTGGTGACGGAACTCCTGCCTCCCGTGGATTACTACAGGTACACTCTCCTTATTATCTCCCATCAGATCAACTTTGACTCTACTACTTGAGTATTTCTCTTTTCCCCAGTTTCTATCCTTCACAGGCTGAAACTGATGTCGGAAACCAAGCTTTGATTTAGGAACTAATCCATCTGCCATTTCTGCTGCTAACCTTACAGTTTTAACCCTCTGTTCTTCCACATGATTTCTCATTACATCAGGAATTGAATTTTTAAACTCCTCCAAAAGTATAATTTCTCTGAGAGCTTCATACGTTTGGTCTATTTTCAAAGCCCTTTTCCACCTATCAAAATTACTCTGTTTAATCCTTTCAAACTCCATGTATGTTTGACCAAGTTCTTCCCATAAATTTCTAAACATTTGTCTGCAGGCTTCAGGCACTAGTTCATACGCACCTAATATGGATTTTTTTTTACCGCCTCATGCGTCTCAGATACCTCCTCTGATAGTGATGCAAACACTCCACTTGCTCGACCCACCAACTTTTTTTGAATCAGTAATACCCACATCTCCTGTGGCCATTTCATTTGTTTAGCTAACTTCTCAAATGAAATGAAAAAGGCTTCTACCTCGTTCTCGTCAAACCTTGGCAATTCTTGGACATAGATAAATAGATCCCCACCAAGCCTTCGACTATGATGCTCTTTCTCACTTTCCTCATCCCTATCATCCAACTGTATGTTTCCCTTTATGCCTGCCAATTTTAACTGACTGTCATGTTTCATGGCCATTTTCTGAAATTCAAACTCTCTCTCTTTATCTTTTTCCCTGATCTGTTCACCCTTCTCTTTCTTTTTCCTCTCTATCTCTTTCATATTCAAGCTGCTTTAATTCCTTCTCATGTTCCATTTGTTTAATTTGTTACTGAATTTTTTGCCATTTCCAATGAGTCAAACTGTATCTCAGGCAACATTAAATGCTTAGCCACCGCCATAATTACCTCACCTTTTCATTTTTTGTCAGGTAATGTTAACTGCAATGTTTTTGCCAAATCTAACAGTCTGATTTTTGTCTCTGACCATAAGGTACTGCGTGTGACCATCTCCACCGCCAAAAACGTCTGCGCCTCTGAAAGAACCATTGTCCACAACACACTCCCAACGTAAACTAGAATACCACACCTGAAAAGCAACCACAATATGCTTACTCCTCACTCTCTTTAAGTTCACTAAGCCAATCCAATAGATAGACTGTTATCCCGGATGAGCCCACAATTTGTTATGGGCCAGGTTTTAGAGAACCCCAAAGTGTATCATGGAGTTCACCTGACCCACAACTTTTCATAGATTGCGGTATGGGGAGCTCATGGCCCACTCCACAGGTGTGGTACAGCATAAATGGAAAAGTATTTTTTAAAGCAAAACAATGTTCATTCTATGAACTCAAGTTAACGTTTTTAAACATGCAGTGAACATCTTAGCAACCATTAATTCAAATACAACCCCCAAAGAATACAACACTAAGTAATCTTTAAGTTGTCCTTTTAACATCCATAAGACTTAAAAAAGAACTTTTAACAGAAGCACATCAGGTTAAAGTCACTACTGAGAGCAGCTATTAGTTTTAAATAATCAAAGGATCAATTTACAGTTTTTAGATAACAGAGAGAGAGACTAATACCCCTTCTGGCTGTGACTGCAGCTATCCAGCACTGAAAACGAATCTAAAACACACCCTGCAGCAAGCAGCCTAAAACAAAAGTAAAAAGCTGACAGACAGCCCAGCTCCACCTCCACTCTGACATCACAGATAACCAACTATTTCTTAAAGGTACTCTCACATGACAATTAGGACATTCCTACACAGCTTCTTGCTCTTTCTCTCAGTGTCAACAAAGAGATGGAGAGAAAATTGGAGCAAAAAGCACATTCAAAGATTATAATAAAAACATCAATGATAGCATTACAGACAAGAAGCAGGGCTGATAGTGCCTGAGTAAATATGGAGAGAGGAAAGGGTCAAAGTGTTTTGGAAGTGGGTAAAACAAGAACATCACAATGTTTTTACAAGTCCTATCCTTTAATAAAACATTTCCTGTTGCTGCTTTCCCATAGTAACAAATGGCATCATATTACATTGTTCATGTACATAACACTTCAGTGAATGTTCAGTCATCACAGCAAGGAGATCCATTTTCCAAAACAACCCAGGAAGGTATTTAAAATTAACCCAAAGTCTGTAAGTACTTTGTCTTTTTTGTTTCATTTCATTTTTTTTGACCTTTCTCACCTCAAATCCATACCATTTGATGGGATTACGGATGACAGATATCCTGTCAAAGTGTTCATACTTCAGGCATGGGGTCTTGATAGGAGTGTTAGCAACTTGATTATCATAATCATCAAAGGAAAAACATACTCTGTTTTTCTTTCCACAGATGCTGCCAGACCTGCTGTGTTTTTCCAGCATTTTCTGTTTTTATTTCAGAATTTCAAGGTCTACCTTAGATATTCAATAAACATTCGGAGCACCTTACAGCAGAAGTGTTCCAGTACTTCTCAATATCTAATTATTTTACAAGTAACCCAGGTGTGAAAGAGCACTATCCACTTGTGGACTGAACTGGACATTATGGCCTGGATCTTCCGAAGAAGCATTATCTATCGTTGGATTGTCTCTCTGCTGAAAAACGTTCCGATTCAACACTGCCATGAGCTTCCCCTTGGACTTTGCGAGCCTGGCTTTTCTAGAAATGCCAAGTCCATTGAGGAACTCTATCAAAGTGAAGCAGAGCCAGGGGAAAACAGGACATATCCATTTTTTGCGGCAGAAGCTGCCGCATGGTGAGTTTCAAGGCCCAGTCTTTGATTATTAACAAATGGATGAATGAATGGGTGGGTAGGTAGCACAGTGGTTAGCACTGTTGCTCCACAGCTCCAGGGTCCCAGGATCGATTCCCGTCTTGGGTCACTGTCTGTGCGGAGTCTGCACATTCTCCTTGTGTCTGCATGGGTTTCTCCGGGTGCTCCGGTTTCATCTCACAAGTCCTGAAAGACGTGCTGTTAAGTAATTTGGACATTCTGAATTCTCCCTCCGTGTACCTGAACAGGCACTAGAATGTGGCAACTAGGGGCTATTCACAGTAACTTCATTGCACTGTTAATGTAAGCCTACTTGTGACAATAAAGATTATTATTATAAAGTGGGTGAGGTGGGCAGGTGGATCAGGTCCAATAGAATCCATAGAATCCCTACATTGCAGAAGAGGTGATTTGGCCCTTAGAGTCTGTACTGACCCTCTGAAAGAGCACCCTACCTATTCCCATCTCCCCGCCCCATCCCCATAACTCCATAACCCCACCTAATGTGCACATCCTGAGACACGAAGGGGCACTTTTGTGCACTATGAGAACTATCTGAAACAAAGGTGGTTGCTTGAGGAATTCAGGAGGGCACTCAATGATTAGGTGAATAGGACAATTCGCAGGGGTATGAGGAAAACGCAGGGGCTGGATTTAAGTCGTGCACCTTTGTGAGTCTACCCCGCTGGAGCGAGGATGGAGAATTTGGCGCACAGCCAAATCCTTCATTCACCACAGCGGGACTGGAGAATCCTGCCCATATTGTTTGTTTGGCAAACTGGTACAGATACAATGGACCGAAAGGCCTGTTCTGTGCCATAACATTTCTACGATTGTATGATAGTCAGGTTGAGCCTAATCAAGTCCGATCAGATGGTTGGTAGGGTGGTTGGGTTGTCGAGAGATGGCAAACAGGTCTGGCCATGGGATTAATTTGTAGTCGGGTAGGTCAGGTTGGAGTAGTCAGGTTGTGTTTGGGGAGGTAGTTAAGTGGTAAGGAGATTTTTCAGGTTGCGTGGGGAGAGGGAGTGGTGGGTGTGGATAGCGATTAGTTGGATTGGATTATGTGTGAGGGGTAGGGATTACTCAGGTCGGTGAATTGGTTTGGTAGTTGGGTGGTCAGCTGGGTAGTCAGGTCAGCAGGACTAGTCAGGTCTGGTCAGAGGGGTTAGATGGATGGTGGGGGGAGATGGTCAGGTCGGAAGGTGGTAGTCAAGTAGTCTAGTGTAGTCGGGTTGGATCAGCGGATCGTCAGGAGGCTGTGGGGTAGTCAGAGGGTCAGCAGGGTATTCGGATGGTTGGAGCGGCAGTGAGGTTAGGTCGGATCAGGGGATAGTCAGGGAATCGATATGATAGTTTGAAGACTCATGGTTGTCGGGTGGTCGGGCAGAGGGGGCAGTCGGGTCAGAGTGGTAGTTTGGGTGTGGTCAGTGTTAGTGATTGAGGAAATGGGGACATTGTGATAATTGGTTTTATTCGTTCATGGAACATGGGCATTGCAGGATGTGCCAGCATTTAATGCCCACCCCAATTGCCCTTGAGGGGGCAGTTAAGAGTCAACCACATTGCTGTGCATCTGGAGTCACACGTAGGCCAGACCAGGTAAGGATGACAGATTTCCTTCCCAAAAGGACATCAGTGAACCAGATGGGCTTTTACGACAATTGACAATAGTTTCATAGTCATCATTGGACTTTTAATTCCAGGTCTTTATTAATGGCGGGATTGGACCTGGGTCCCCAGAGTATTACTCTGAGTTTCTGGTTTACTAGTCCAGTGATAATACCATTACCCCACCACCTCCTATGTTGCTGGATTAGTACTCCAGAAACAAAGATGAATGCTCTGGAGACTTGGATTCGAATCCCACCGCGACAGCTGGTGGAATTTAAATTCAATTAATGATTCTGGTTAGCACTGTTGTCTGGATGATGGTGACTTTGAAACTACTATTGATTGCTGCAAATACTGTTGGAAGTCTCCAATTCGGAGTCGGAGACATTTACAGAGAGCTCCAAAACGGAGGGGAATTGCCTTTCAGAAATTAAAACTTTCTGGGCAATTCCCATGTAGGTCCATGTATCGGGATTTCCACAGGGCCCCTGCATGCATTTTTGATTGTATGTTAGATTTGGCCTTATTTTTCATTGGTGCCCTATTGGAATTTACAACGTTTCGAAAGTAGATTGAGAAAAAATATGGTAAAATAAGACTGAGATCCAAACTTGTGATCTGATTTATTTCACAGACTGCAAGTGAACATGTAGATTAACAGAAAAAGACAATGCTATCTGTTTAGCTCAAAAATCTCAACACCATCCAGGGCAATGCCGTCTATTGGTTTGGCACCTTATCCACTTCAAGCATTCACCTCCTCCACCACCGAAACACAGGGGCAGACCTGTGTGCCACCTACAAGATGCACTGCAGTAATGCTCCAAGGCCCCTTCCACAGCACCTTCCAAACCCACAACCACTGCCATCTAGAAGGTAAAGGGCATGTGATAAATGTAGGAATTTCATATATATTGTATTATAGGTATTTGATGCTGTAAGGGTTAAAAGCTTGGGTTGGTATAGTTTTTAAAGAATCCTGGTTGAAAGACTTGTGGAGCAAGGGGAGCAATTAGGCCATTGTAAAAGGTTGAAGTAATGGAATATTGTTTGGGCTGAGGGGATTCCCTGCAGAATTAGTTAGATTACAGCTTGGTAAATTGATGCAATGACTGGGAGGAGGCAAGGTATCAGGCATTTTGTAGAATAGCAGTTTTAGCTCAGTGTTAGTTGGTGATGTGAACAGTAGTCAAGTTCGGTTAAAGATCTGTCTGTGGCTAGATTTGCAGTTTCTTTCCAAGTACTTCAGAAGAGTGTGTTTAGAAGGTGAGTAGAAACAGGCTGAAGCAGCTTCTGAAGAAATACAGTCAGAGTTTCTGTATGGTTCTTACAGGATTCAGATCTTTTCTTTAAAACAGTCTCTGTAAACCTGGACCCACCGAATGATGCAGTGTGTTAACTTGTTCAGCGTCTATTTTTTTATCCAGGCGTGAAGCAATCTTGTGTCAACGGAATCTTTTTCTCCAAAGTCCCCAATTATGTGATTGATCTGGTCTTGGATAAGCCTGAATTGATCTGGAAGAGTGGATTCTAATCCATGGGTAAAAATTTAAAGAAGTTGCTGAAATTCAAGATGGTGCCTTTATTTGTTTGAAGACAAAGGGTTTTCCTGCACTTGTAAACATTTTAAACATTGACTGCTTGGATTGACTAGCTGCAGACTCCTCCATTTCAGCGCTACGTTTCAGGGTTACAAAAATGGTGACTCCCGCCCTTGGCTTGTCTTTAAAGCTGATGTTTGAGTTGCAATTTTTGGGATTAATTATTTATTTTTCTCTTCTTCGAGCGAGCCTGGAAGCCCATGTCTCAGGCATCAGCCCAAGAATCAGGTTTTTCCAACGGGGTTTTCTAATAGCAATTTCTGATTATTATTTAAATATTTTTCAGGGCTTAAAGATGTGTGGGTTAGGTGGATTGCGCATGCTACAATTGACCATTAGTGCCCAAAAGGTTTGGTGGGGTTACTGGGTTTGGGGCATAGGGTGGGGGCATGGGCCTAGGTAGGGTGCTCTTTCCACTGGCTGGTGCAGTCTTGATGGGCCGAATGGCCTCCTTCATGATTTCATGATTCTATGATTTAGCTTACTCCTGCTAGGCTTACTGACACTGCACTCTGAGAATTGAAGCTGGTTTCCCAAATGATCTAATGGAGTCTGTTTCTACAGTCCGGAATTTAACATTTCTGCCTTCAGCTCCGAGGCTTATCATTGGAAGCTTTTCCTGGTGATTTTTCTCTGCCTGCCTGCTTCTCAAATGTTTCTTCAGGTCAGAATGCTTCTTCAAATTTTCTTTTAGTCTTGCAGGATTTTAGTTTTCCTCTGCATTTTTTCCCATGTTTTTTTTCATGCACTGTCACCAGGGTGTAAGGCGTAAGATACTGTTTGGTAGATCTTAATGAAGTCACCTTAAATAGGTTAATTGTATGTTTTACTAACTACAAGAACATTCATATATAGGCTGGAATTCTTCGGCCGTTGGGATTCCCTTTTCCTGCTGGCAGCACACCCCCGCCTGTGGGTTTCCTGGTGGATTGGGGTGGCTTTGAAGGAAAATCCCATTGACAAGTAGAGAATCCCGCCACCAACGAATGGTGCGTCGCTGAGAAACACGTGACTGGAGGACCGGAGAATCCAGCCCATAATACATATATATAAAAGTAAAGAGTTCAGGTTCGGAGATGTCACCATGCTTGCCTATGTACAGCTCTGTCCAACCCTAGCTGCAGATCATATCCACTCTTAGATCACTGTGTGGGCGGTACTGTACTCAGTCCGATGTTAACCATGTCCGTGCCAGACCCGTATACTACAGTCCTAATCTAATAATCGCTTATTGCCACAAGTAGGCTTCAATGAAGTTACTGTGAAAAGCTCCTTGAATAGCAGAGTGGGCTTTAAGAGACAAATGCCCCACTCCTTCTCCTATTCCTTCTGTTCTTCTTTCTTCTTCCAGCACCACCCCCACCTCCCACACACACACACTCTCCCAGCATGGCCACTCTTTAGCAACTGTGGTTAATTCCCCATGCCCTAATCTGACAATTGTAACCCCCCTACCTCTGACGTAGGCAGAGACCCAACTAAACCAACATAGACAGCAGCCAGGAATTGGTGGGAGTCAGAGGCAATGCCCTTTGATCCCAGCCACCCGGGGATGTATGGGATGAGACTAAAACTTGTCAGGGACGCCAAATGGATGATATCATACCCACTGCCATTGGTCTGTACCATTGCAAAACTGAATGGTAGATAGGAGAAATATTGAGGTATTATAGGAATTTCCCATTGAAACCACCCTACCCCATGGGCGGGTGTGCGCTGCCAGCAAGAAAAATGAATTCCAGTGGCCGGAGAATTCCAGCCCAGGGAAAGAAAGTCCACAGGAGCTGAAAGTGACTCTGTCCTATTTCGATTTATGTCAAATCTAAGTTTTACAAGCTATGATTAGTAACCAAATCCTATGGCAACAGTTATCTTTGACATTAACTGCCTGCCTCTTTTGCCATGTTGACCAGGAAAGTGTTGACATGGTGGGGGGTTAAAGAGTTAAATATAGGGAACACAACACCGATATCCAGCATATTTTACAGTGGAGGATAATGGAGTACCTGAGTCAAAAAAGAAAACGCTGGACAATCTCAGCAGGCCTGACAGCATCTGTGGAGAGAGAACAGAGCTAATGTTTCGAGTCTGGATGACTCTTTGTCAAAGCTAGAGAGAATTGGAAATGAAAATCGCTTATTGTCACGAGTAGACTTCAATGAAGTTACTGTGAAAAGCCCCTAGTCGCCACATTCCAGCACCTGTCTGGGGAGGCTGGTACAGGAATCGAACTGTGCTGCTGGCCTGCTTTAAAATCCAGCGATTTAGCCTTGTGAGCTAAACCAGCCCCTGGTGAGAACCAACCACCATGGGGTGAGATTTAAACAGTAGTGGGGCAGTGGGGGGGTTGGGGGGGGGGGGTGCTGGTGGTGGAGTAATGGGGCTGGACAGAGGGCCAGCAATAGGCGGGTATTGACAAAGATGTCTTGGACAGAAAGACAAAGGGAATGTGGATGATGGTGATCAAGAAATGGTGCATGAAGAGATCAGAATGTGCTAATGGCAGAATAAAGGTAAGCAGTGTGCCAAAGGACAACTAGGAACAGTTAGGTGGCCGAAGCGGGATGGGGTGGGGGGACAATAGTGAGGGAAAAACAGATCATTGGAAGAAATGAAAATAAATTGAGTGAAATATAAATGAGGTGAAGATGGAGGAGAGAATTCACAGACGGAAGTTCTTGAACTCAGTGTTAAGTCCGGAAGATTATATCTTTCCTAATCAGAAAATGAGGTGCTGTTCCTCCAGTTTGCGCTGGGCTTCACAAGAACATTGCGCAGGCCAAGGACGAACATGTGGACATGAGAGCAGGATGGTGAGTTGAAATGGCAAGCGACAGGAACGTCTGGGTCCTGCTTGCAGACGGACCAAAGATGTTTTGTAAAGTGGTCACCCAGTTTGCGTTTAGTCTCTCTAATGTAGAGTAGACCGCATTGGGAGCAGCAAATTCAATAGACTAGATTGAAGGAGGTATATCTGAGTGTTTGTGATTAACAATGCTTTCCTCTTTAATCTTTATCCAGGCTCCCAACTGACCAAACGCAATCCGATTTACTCCCATTCCAAATTCCTTCCCATTCACTCCTATCGCTTTGGATCCTACTGCATTTCCTCTTGGATATACTGTAGGCCTGAGTGTCATGTGATACCAGTTAGGTGCCAACAGGCAAAGTGCTTTGGGGATTCTGATTGGCTCCTGTTTTCATCACTGATGAATCTCCAACATGAATTTAGGCTTGAAGGTCATTCTAATTTGGTGCCATCCCGAGAGCCCCAATTGATTTCGGCAGTTAACGAATTGAGGTCTGACTGTTGCCATTGCCTGATGCTCAGCAACCTCCTGCTCTTACATTCCGAGTCACTGAGATGTGGAGTCTGGGGACAAGCTGCTCCTGACCCTCTAGGCAGCAATGCTAACAGCCTCAACTGCCTTCTAACTTCCTCCTGACTGCCCTGTGCAGCTCCATGTATCTCAATAATGAAACCCTCCTGGCTTCAGTATCTCTGGGTTGCTGTTGTCACGGGTCAGTGATGGGTTAGTGAATGGAACTGGGTGGGGCTATACCTAAGGACTCAGCTTCCTGGAGTTGTTTCTTCTCCTGCTTTTCATTGGTGTTCGTCTAGGATGACAAAAATGATGAAGGAGATATTCAGGGTGAACTCAGCTGTTTGGTGGTCAGTTCTGAGCTCGAGGTATGACATGATTAACAGATTGCATTTGAGTGGCATTATTTTATTTTGAAAAATGAATGAAAATCGCTTATTGTCACGAGTAGGCTTCAATGAAGTTACTGTGAAAAGCCCCTAGTTGCCACATTCCAGCGCCTGTCCGGGGAGGCTGGTACGGGAATCGAACCGTGCTGCTGGCCTACTTGGTCTGCTTTAAAAGCCAGCGATTTAGCCAAGTGAGCTAAACCAGCCCCTTCTGTTTTCTATTAAAAGTGGAATTGCAGATAAAAATGAAAAATGGGATTCAATGTTTCAACTTAGAAGTTTGAAATATGAAAGCTAGCGGGTGATAATTAATTTGTACAGGATATTGATTAGATACCAGTTTTGCTCACAGTTCTGGACCTCCCATATAAGGAAGAGTATTAGCATCATAGAAACTGGACACCGAAGGCGTTGAAAGTGAAAATTCTTTTCATTGCTAGTGAATTACTGGCCGGGGACAGAGACTGAAGACTACTGAAACATGTGGTAAGTTAAAAAAATGTTGCTGAAACAGGAGCAGGTTTGTAACCTAATGTAACAATGGAGTAATAATAATAATAACCTTTATTGTCATAAGTAGGCTTACATCAACACTACAATGAAGTTACTGTGAAAAGCCTCTAGTCGCCACATTCCGGTGCCTGTTCGGGTACATGGAGGTCGAATTCAGAATGTCCAGTTCACCTAGCAAGCACGTCTTTCGGGACTTGTGGGATGAAACCAGAACACCCGGAGGAAACCCATTGGTAACGGATTTGAAAGGGAAGACAAAGAAGCAAAGGATGGGCAGGGAAATTGTGCTACAATAGAGAAAGCACATTGTTCTATTTAACAATCTGACATTAGCACATGCACAATGGACAAAATTATATCCTGGCGTCGATTTTCAAAATCTGAGACTGTGCTGCTCCCTATAGGTGTTTAACAAAGAACCACACTGCCACCTGGTGAATCTGATCAATAATACCAGCAGCCGCTCAAGTCATTTTTGTGTTATTGCACCCTTTCTACCCTTGTCATACAATAACAGAATAAAGCTAACATCATGGGTTTAATCCCTATTCTGGCTTTGGTAATTCTTGTGTCCTACCTCTTTGCCTTGCTGTGATAATTAGCAATTTTCAGATCATAAACAGGTTAAATGAAGAGAGAGAATCCAGGAACAAAGTTGCTAATTGTTGGCGGTTTACTGTCTCATTGATTAGATTGAATCACTGACAGAACTGAATTCATGTCAACTGTTTCATCAGGAGGATGTTACAGTGCAGCTGGAACCTAACTGTGCATGAGATACACAGATGTGTACATAGATATGTACTTGCACACCTAGATATGCACGCACACACACGCACACCACAGAACTACCCTGAACTTACATTGCTTTCACCAGCAATAATAAAGGACAAATCCTTCACTTTCCCTCCAGCCACTTCCCCCACTCCCTGTAAAAGTCACCTATCCCCCTAACCTTGACTCTCTTTTCTCACAGCTGCCTTTTTTTCTCTCCCTTTCGTAATCGAAAGCTGCCACCCACAGCTCCATCCACTCCTGTGATTTGACCTCACATGAATCTGGTAAAGGTATTTTTGTTCTTTTTTATTTGTTAAACGGCATAGTGAAATTATATTTGGGGGATTTTTCTGTTTTGTTAAGAACAAGGATTGCTTTAGGTTCTCCTGTACCTTTCCTGGAGTTGTTTTATTTACAGCTTAATGAGGATCTGATGGCAGAAACCTCTCCCTCTCCACAGCTGGCACACACTCATTGAACCATCTAAAGACAGCACCAGGTTACAGGACATCAGAGGAAGCATTGAATTACCCCCGGAATGAAATACTCCCAGCAGCAAAATCTCTCCAACAGTATGGCTTCAGTATTTAATGCTTATCATATGTTACAGAGAAAGGATTCCCTGTCGGAAACAGTGAGATACTCAGCACATTCCAGTGAAAGTGGTCATTGGCTTGAGATTTCTACACTGTGTTACAATAAGCACAGCTATAATTGTACCCTTACCCTGACTAAATGGCAACTTCAGACAGTTATCCAGTGAGTAACCCTTATCCTGAATAAATATGTTACAAATACATTGTTACAAGGTTAAAAAGGGGATGTTTTGCCCCTTTAGGTTGGTTGAATTTGTCGGTGCATGGTCAAATACTGGAACTCAAATTGCCCTGATAGATTGTTTGAATTGGACAGAGATATAACCATCGGGCAAAGACTCAGACACCAAAACAGTAAACAATTTAAAATTTCAGAAACTTATTCACCACTAATGGCAGAATATAGGTACAGTAAACTTGTCAATGAAACTCTGCCAACTCCACGCTTTCAAGTCGGTGATCAACCCAAAAGAAGTGGATAATGATGTTAACTCCTCAACATGACAGAGAAATAGCCACTGCCTCCGTGAAGCACTACACCTTCCTGGGGTTTCGACTGGCAGGGAATTTGTCACGGAACCAGTCCCAATGCTAACCACCCATCTGCTCCTCAAATTTATTGGAAATGGCCTTCACACAGATAAGAGGCACTCAACAAACCTCAATAAGCAAACTACTGTGGAGGCTGGAATCTGAAACAAGAACAGAGGATGATGGGAAAAACTCAGGATTACCAGCATCTACTAGAGCGAAACAGAGTTAACATTTCGAGGCCTTTGACTGTTCATCAGAACTGAAGGGAGGCAGAATGGGTCAAAAGACAGATGGCCTGGTGTGAGGGTGAGGGGTTTGCATTGAGGCATTGATTGCATGTAGGGGATATTTTTTAAAAAGGGGGTTAAGATTGAGCAGAAAAGTCAAAATGTAAAGTTGCCAAACTCAATGTTGAGTCCTGAGGGATGCAATTTGTCCAACTGGAAGATGAGATACCGCTCCTCCAGCTTGTACTGGAGTTCACTGGAGAATTGCAGCAGGCCAGAGACAAACATGTAGCATGAGAGCAAGGTGCTGAGTTATTATGACAAGTATGCCATTGTCCTGCTTATGTACTGAGCAAAGGTGTTCTGCAAAGTGGTCATCCAATCTGCGTTTAGTCTCCCCAGCTTTGGGAGCAGCGAATATAATAAACCAAATTGAAGGAAATGCAAGTGAAACGCAGCTTAACCTGAAAGGAGTATGGGGACTTGAATGGTGAGGAGGGAGAAGGTAAAGAGGCAATGTTCCACCTTCTGCAATTGCAAGGGAAGGTGCCGTTGGAGTAATGGACCAGGAATTTCACAGAGGGAGCGTTCCCAATGGAATGCTGATGGGGCGGGGGGGGGGGGGGGGGGGGGGGGGGGGGGGGGTGAGGGAAGATGTTTCGTAGTAGCATCGTGCTGGAGCCGGTGGAAATGGTGGAGGATGAGCCTGTGAATGCAGAGGCTAGTGGAATGAAAAGTGAGGACAAAACTTTAGATTTTGACCTTTCTCCTCCATCTTAAACTCCCCCTTTTAAAATATCCCATATTTGAATTGCCTCACTTGAACCCCTCCTCCTCACACTAAGCCATTTGTCTTTTGTTCTTAAAGTTGCTACTTTTTGTTGTAGTTTCTACAGTTCTATCTCCCTTCAGTTCTGACAAAAAGTCAAGGGACACGGAACATTAAAACTGTTTCTCTCCTAAGCGATGCTGGCAGACCTGCTGAGTTTTCCGTTGTCCTCGGTTCTACCACACTTGATGTAAACAAAGACGGTTCCCAGAATCTCATTTTCATACTCAAAAGCTGTTGTAAGCCAAGTTGTTGGAAATGGCTAATTGGTCTATAATTTGTCAATAATGTAATGAGTTAACACCAATGGTTCGAGCGAATTATACATTGTCTTAAAACTAGGACAATACCTTCCTTTAAGCTATGTCTCTTATTTTGATGTCTTTACAGGAGTCCATTCATTAATAAAGACTCAACAATTGAGGATAGTGTGTGTTCCTGATAGGGAGGGAGTCTGAGGCTTGATGTCATTTCATTCCTAGCTGTCCTAGCACTTTAATTTTATCTTAAGAAAGGCTAATGGAGAAATGCAGAAATAACATAAAATGACTTCTAATTGGATGTTAATTATTAATCACTTATTCAATTTACCAGAGTAATTGAAATACCTCCCATTAATGAATTCATCTGTTGCTAGTCAGTGATTTCTTCGTAATACTGTTTTGGGTTAATTTGTTGTAAAAGATGAATGACATCAAAATGGCTTCTTATCTAAGTGTTAGCACAAAATGGCATTTTTACCTTTTGTAGCAATGATTATGATATAAATGAACCTGAATACGACAGGGTTATACTCGTACACAAGTGTACTTACAAATAGCAGCTCAATACAGTCATGCAGTGAGTGGCCCTTACCCTGAAATAACAGTGGGCGAGACCTTGCAGCCCCATTCGCCGGAAGTGCAAATGCTGTTATGGCCGCTGAATATCGTCAGAGGGCCAAAATGGTATTTGCGCTGGCGAGAACTCGGTTTGAAATCTTCCTCACTCCCCACCGATGACGTAATTCTGGGCATGAACATGATTCCCATGAATTTGAAGAAATTTTAACATAATTTTAGGTCATAGAGTCTGCCCATGAGGTATCCTCCCCTCATTGGAAGCATGATGTCATGCCGCCGTGAATCACTATTGGTTTTTGACAGTGAAAACCAGTCATGATGATCATGATGGGGGCATGGAGGTGCTGACGATATTGCAAAAACCCTACCAAAGACACCCTCCCCAATTACAGAAACCCCTCCCCCAGGGATTGACAGCTCTTGGACCAGATCAAAAGCAGTTAAGTGCTTTCTGGCTAGATGTTTATAAGCATTGCAGTAAATTTCACGGCTGGGTTCTTGACATCCATTCAACAGTGGATGCAGCATGCTTTTGACAGAGCTCAGCAGTCCCAGAAGCAACAGGTTTGATTTAAGCTCTGCAGTCCTGCCACAGCAAGTCATGAATCGCGGTACACAACTTTCTGCAGGAGGGGCTGCAAAACGTCTCCATTCTCAATGTTGGAGGAGCCAAACATGTCAAGCCTGAAGTATTTACAGTGATCTCTAGCCAGAAGTGCTGGATAGATGATCCATTATGACCTCCATCTGATAAGATTATGCACAGTGCTCATTCATTCAAATGAGTGGTATTTCTTATTTGGTCACTGCTGAAATTGATTTGTAAGGCCATAAAAAATACATCACAATAAAGGCCATTCAGGGCTGTGCAGTTATAGATTTTCAGAGTCAGCGGATGGTACATTCGCCAGGATTATGCCAGGGAGGAAAAACTAAAATTATGAGGAGAGACTTGAGATACAAGAATGGCTTTCCATCGAGCAGAGCAGACAGAGAATTAAGGGGCGGGATTCTCCGATCCTGGGGCTAAGTGTTGATGCCGTCGTAAATGCCAGAGTTTTTAACAATGGCGACATCTGGCCCCGAGGATCAGCGATCCTGCGCCGCACAGGGGGCCAGCACGGCACTGGAGAGCCTCACGCTGCTCCAGCTGCCGATATGGGCATCAGTACGGGCGGTGCTGGTCTGCACATGCGCGCCATGGCCGGCGCAATGTTTGCGTATGCACGCCACAGCTGGCGTGAAGTCGCGCATGCGCTTGGGATGCGTTCTCCGCGTCGGCCCCGACGCAACATGGCGGAGAGGTACAGTGACCCGGCGTGGAGGAACATAAGTCCCCACCGGATAAGCTCCGCCTACCGATCGGTGGCCCCGATCGCGGGCCAGGCCACCGTGGAGGCCCCCCCCCCCCCGGAGTCAGATCCCCCTTCTCCCCACCAGGCCGCCCCTGCAGCATGAACGCTGAGGTCCCACCGAGTAGGACCACATGAGAATGACACCGACGGGACTCGGCCTAAATTGGCGGGCACTCGGCCCATCGCGCTGGGAGAATTGCCGGGGGAAGCCGCATTGAGCGGCTCCCAACTGGCGCCACGCCGACCATGCCGGCGCCAATGACGATGTTTTTCCGGTTGCCGGAGAATTGGCGGACCAGTGTTGGAGCAGCGTCGCGTGATTCGCGCCCCCCCCGGCGATTCTCCGGCAACCGGATTGGCCATGCTAAATTGCCATTAGTGTCCAAAGAGGTTGGGTGAGTTACTGGTGTGCAGAGATGGGGTGCAGGTTATGAGTGTATAGATTGCCAGGAAATTGGTGACGAGAAAATAATTTTTATTATTGTGGATCACCATAAATTGCTGAATGATTTGTGTTGTTCCTTCATTAGCTTTCCAAAAAGTGCAATTTGTTGTTAATCTCTACATTAGTTAAATAGTGATTTAAAAATAGCACAAAGATAAGGCTAGTACTTAACAGCATGGCAAGGTTTATGTTCTTGAAATATCAGTCAACCTTTTTGGTCTGGAAAGGGAAGAATTAAAGTTATGGGGCTTGATTCTCCGATTTTGAGGCTATGTCCACCTGCCGGCGTGGGAACGGTGGCGTTTTACAACAGAAAAAGTGCTGTAAAATGGCCACCGATTCTCCGTTTGGTCGGGGGCTAGCATGCCGACAGCTTAGAGCACCCGGCTCCAGCTGTCGATAAGGCCCGGAGAATTGCCGTGTCCGTGACTGCCCATGCACACGGCGTTGTCCTGCAGCGGCCGCGTCCTGCTAGATGGCGGTGGCCGCTCGCAGACCCGGCCCGTGAAATAGTCCCCTACTTTCGCCAGCACACATGCCCCAGATCACTCCCCAACAGTGCCCCAGCCCCTGATAAAATCCCCCCCTGCCCGCGGATCAGCCCTCCCCTGACTGCGGCAGCGCTGGATTGAGAACGCAGCCGTCAGACCGAGTTCCCGAAGGATGAGACCCCACTCTACCGACGCCATTGGGAACTCGGCCAGTCGGGAGCGGAGCATTGGGGGTGGACTTCAGGCAATGTCCTAAGGCCTCCGATAGATCGCTTTTGAGGGGGCGGAGCATCGCAAAAGTGGCGTGCACCCTGATTTGGTAGGGAAGTGTGATTCTCTGGCCGACCGCCGAACATGATTTCGGCGTCTGGAGAACGTAGTACCCCGAGTTTCATTCCTAAAGGCAGTGTATTGCTGTTGAACATTTAAAAACTATCAACTTCTTAAAACACTTTTCCGATCTGCCTTTTGTCCCTCTATTAATCTAATATTTGTTTCCCTCTGTTCCTCTTACTCTACCTAACTTAATTTTGATTCACTATTTTCTGCTCAGTTGCTCCTTTGTTTCTTTCTCAATAGTTGGGGGCAGTAAGAAGTCTGACTACACCTGGTTGGACTTTAACCTGGTGTTATAAGACTTCTTACTGTGCCCACCCCAGTCCAACACTGCATCGCCACATCATAGTTAGGGAGATTGACGTCAGTATCATTGTTCACTGTGTCTCCAGGTGTCCCCTTTTTCTGGTTGAGACATTAGCAGCTCACACATCCTGAAAAAAACGCAATGAATATCTCATCAAGGTGAAAGTTGACGGAAAATATCTAAGTAATGGGGCTCAACATGAGGGCAGCACGGTAGCATGGTGGTTAGCATAAATGCTTCACAGCTCCAGGGTCCCAGGTTCGATTCCCGGCTGGGTCACTGTCTGTGCGGAGTCTGCACGTCCTCCCCGTGTGTGCGTGGGTTTCCTCCGGGTGCTCCGGTTTCCTCCCACAGTCCAAAGATGTGCGGGTTAGGTGGATTGGCCATGCTAAATTGCCCGTAGTGTCCTAAAAAAGTAAGGTTAAGGGGGAGCGTTGTTGGGTTACGGGTATAGGGTGGATACGTGGGTTTGAGTAGGGTGATCATGGCTCGGCACAACATCGAGGGCCGAAGGGCCTGTTCTGTGCTGTACTGTTCTATGTTCTATGTTCTATGAGGTTGCCTACATGAGAAAATGCTGGACCAAAGATCTCCCATTCACACTTTAAACCCAGTGCAGCAGAATTATACACCGAGTTGTGCTGCCACTTCTTATTGATCTTCTACAGCCTGATAACTGTTCCATTAAACATGAGTGTCGGTGAACACAAGGTGAAACGTTGAGCTGTAGTGGCAAAGAGATTGGCACTGCCCACGGAATGGCCCAAATAAGCAGATGTTAGAATGGTATTCAGAATGGTTCTGAAGGCTGATTTTGAGAGGAAATAATAGTGAACAAAGCACTAATTGTCCATGTGAAACACACATGCTGATATCTGTATGTATGAGCGGCATGGTGACACAGTGGTTAGCACTGCTGCTTCACAGCATCAGGGAGAAGGGTTCGATTCCGGCCTTGGATGACTGTGTGGAGTTTGCACTGTCTCCCTTTGCTGACATGTGAAATGAACATGCTGACATGTGAAATACACATCTGTTGACATGCGAAATACACATGCTAAATTGCAAAATACGTGTGCTGACATGCGAAACACACATGCTGACATGTGAAACACACATCCTGATGTGTGAAACACACATGCTGACATGTGAAGTGCACACATGGACATGTGAAATGCACACGCTGGCATACTGAATACACGTGATGGCACACACACTACATGTGATGACATTTTAAATACACAACAGACATATTGAACACATCTGCAGGCATGTGAAATACATGTGAAAAACACATGATAACATGTGTAATAAACGTGATGAAATGTGAAATAAACGCAATGACATATATACAGAATTTCAGACCGGTAAAACACTATCCATTATAAAACCATAACAGTGACTGGGAGGATTTTCTGGCAACATCGTGGAGGTACCTGGAAAGGTTGATTATTTTCAGCAGAACCCGACGATCCCAGCTGGAAGATCCCACCGTACATTTCAAAAGTACTTTGCTGGCTCTATCTTCCTTGGGATTGGGAAAAGTGCTGAACAATTGCGATTCTTCCTTTTATCTTCAACATAGCACAGAATGGTCTGTAGAGGGTGCTGCTGACTAGTCCAGAAGAAGCAAGTGATTCAGAACCAATCAATGACTTTGTGTCCAGGACTCAGTTTTGATTACGTCTGATGATTGAGATTGATTCCTGTGTGTGTGTTGTCATGGTGATGGGTGTTGCAATTGGGTGCAAACTATTTGTGATTTTCTGCCTCCAGGCTGCCGATGCCAACACTCCTCGTATGCGCAATGAGCAACAACCCCTTCCTTGTATATAACACCCTGTTAGTTCTCCCTCCTGCTCTCTTTCAGGTCAGAGGGCTGAATTTTGGTTCTTCAGAGTGAGGGAGAAAAAGTTAATTAGTGGTTGTGGCAATCGCAATGCCCCATTATGCTGTGTCTGCATTCACTGAAGCAGCATTCACTGAAGCAGACGGCATACTGTCATGTGAGAATATCTTTAAGAAATGGGTGTTTATAAATGGGTATGTATATAAATATCTGTAGTGAGAGTACCTTTAAGAAATGGGTGTTTATTACGGCAGTGATGTCAGAGAGTGGGTGGAGCTGGGCTGTCTGTCAGATTTTTACTTTCATTTTAGGCTGTTTTCTGCAGGGTGTGTTTTAGTTTCATTTTCAGAGCTGGACAGCTGCAGTCACAGCCAGAAGGTATATTAGAGTCTCCCTCTGTAATCTAAAGATTGTAAATTGATCCTTTGGTGATTTAAAACTAATAATTGCTCTCAGTAGTGACTTTAACCTGATGTGCTTCTGTTGAAAAGTTTTTTTAAAGTCTTCTGGATGTTAAAAGGACACTTTAGGATTACTTAGTGTTGTATTCTTTGGGGGTTGTATTTGAATGAATGATTGCTAAGATGTTCACTGTATGTTTGAAAAAGGTTAACTTGAGTTCATAGAATAAACACTGTTTTGCTTTAAAAAAATATTTTTCCATTTCTGCTGTACCACACTTGTAGAGTGGGCCGTGTGCTCCCCACATCACAATCTAGTAGAAGTTGTGGGTCAGGTGAACTCCATGATACACTTTGGGGTTCTCTAAACCCTGGCCCATAACAATACAAACTTTGTACAAAGTGCCCATCAACATGATTGCAGTGTGAAGCCCAGTGCAACGTTTACTGCTGCCTGGCTGTACACTCAGCAGGAGGTATGGGAAAGTGTGTGGCCGGCGCAGCACACGGCTAGCCTGGACTTCTTAAATGCAAACTTTAAGGGGAGGTACGCTCAGGCTGCAGCGACTCTTGGAACTGTGTCGGGAAGGCTATGTTGGGAGAAGGAGGACATGTAATGGAGCAGAGAGATGGCTTTCAGGTTCTCATAAGCAGAGCTGAAGGTCTTAGTAATGGAGATGGAAAGCAGGAGATAAGCCATGTTTCCATAGGGAGCTAGGAGGCTCTCGAGGTATATTGTGAATAGGGAATGGGAGGAGGTGCCCAGGAAGAGCAATTCCTGGAGTCTGGTCCCATGGAAAAGGATTTAAAAAATTAACTGATCGCACTCAGCTGACCATTGTCAGTGAATGTATCTTTAAATGGCATTTCTTACCCACCATCCGCCTTCCAAGTTGTGGATACTAATGCTTAAAAAGCACATAAAGGTTGTTGCAGCAATCCAGGTATAGAAACCGCGACAGAAAAGTCAGAAAGAATCGGATATACTAACTAGCATTGATCTAGGCACTGGAAAGATAATGGCATACTATGCACCTCTGGGAGTTGTGCCAAAAGTAGGAGAGCTGTCCGACAGACTAGTCAAGCAACAGCTTGAATCAGGCATATTCACCGAATCATATCTTAAAGGCAATGCCCAGATACCTCAATCATCTTGCTTGGGTAAACCCTGTTCCAATGATGGGACAGTTACACCAGAGGTGGTGGCCGAGTGCCCTGCAGTCAGGAAGGACACGCCCTGGGCATTCTGAACATTGGCTCTATACCTTGTGGCATCAGATCAAACACCAGCACAAAAACGTCTTGCTAATTACCATCTACCACCCTTCCTCAGTGATAAACCCATACTCCTCCATGTTGAACACCACTTGGATGAAACACTGAGGATAACAAGACAACAGTATATGCTCTGCATGGATGACTCATATGCCCATTACCAAGAGTGCCTCAGAGCCAACATGAATGACTGAGCTGAACGAGTCCGAAAAGGACATATCTATCAGCCAGATCTGCAAGAAGATAGTGAGGGAATCGCAGAGGAAAAGCGTACTTGACCCTGCCCTGTTCAATCTACCTGTCAGGAAGGACACGCCCCGATGACATATGTGGATCTGCCCATGATAAGAGATACACACAGTACTTGTGGACACAAAATTCAATCTTCACAATGAGAATACCATCCATTGTGTTTGGCATAACCAAATTAACAATTTGGATAGACACAAAACACCTCAAATTGGCATCCATGAGGAACCGTACGCTGTCAACAGCAGCAGAATTGTATTTAGGCACAACCTGTAACCTAAACATGACGTGTCCTTCACTCTATCATCATCATGAAGCCAGGAGATCAATTCTAGATTGAAGAAGGCTATAGGAGAGTGTGCCATAGGCACCAATGGGCATATTTAAAGTGCCAACCTGGTGAAACTGTAAAACAAGAATAATTTAATTCTCAGGAAGTAGCATGTGATATGTTGATCCCACAACCAATAGATCATTGTTGACGCCAATGCAGAATTTGTGGGGTTTCACGTCAGAAAAACTGGCACTACACCTGGACCAGTTCCACTACTGCTGAGGGGCTAGCACTGGTGCCGCATGGAACACAATTGATTCCAATGAAAAATGGTACGAGATTAACCGGGTCTGTGATTGACACTCGGAAGGCTGACAAGCTGCAGCCGCACACACACATTACACTCCCCACACACACTTATCACAGCCAATAAGATGGCACTGGTTGTGCTGGATCGTGCCCATACAGCTGATGGGGCATCTGGGACAAAAGGGGAACACCAATACAACCCGTGGCACTAAGTTCAAAGTGGGCTGTTAGCGGTGTGCGCAGTTGTACGGTTGCCTTGCCGGCTGCGGCAATGGTGTTCCATTCCCGTCCACCCCAACCCCACATCTCACCACCTGGCCACTCCCCACTACTCCCCCTAGCACCGGCTGAAGTCCCCCGGCCAGCGGCACAACTGTCAGCAAATTATGGCTAATGATTTACAAATGGTGTCTACTACGTGCTACTACGGAGTACGTGTGCTCTGGAATGCAATGAGGCCGCTGTCGAGGTGCTGGAGCATTGCGATTTGACGTCAAGTCGGCGCCTGCCGCGATTTTGAAATCGGAACTGATTCTGCGCCCAATTCCTGATTTCGGCGGCGGCTAATGGAGAATCCTGCCCCAGATGTTAGTTCTGCTGTCCTGCTACATCCAGTCATGAATGGTCGTGGACAATAAAACAACAAACAGGAGGAGGAGGCTCCATAAATATTTCCATCCTCAATGAGGGGGGAGCCCAGACCAGCAGTGCAAAAGACAAGGTAGAAACAATCATCTAAAGTGCCGAGGGAATGATCCATCTCGGCCTCGTCCTGAATTTCCCACCATCACAGATGCCAGTCTTCAGCTAATTTGATTCACTCCATATGATTTGGAACAACTGAAAGTACTGAATGACTATGGGTCATGCCGATATTCCAGCAATAGTACTGAATGCTTGTGCTTCAGAACTACCTGCATTCCTAGCCAAGCTGTTCCAGTACAGTGGGGAGTCTGAGATGAGGAGACATTTTTTTACTCAGAGAGTGGTGAGTCTGTGGATTCCCTACCACAGAATACAGTTGAAGCCAAACCATTATGGGTGCAATTTTCCCTTTACATTGCACCTATATCAAAACATGGCAGTGCTTGAATATATTTAAGCACATCGCTTAAACTTTTGACGAGGAAGTATTTCTTTTTCCTCTAGACCTTCTTCAGCTAAAGCCTTGAACGCCAACATTTAATGTTGATATTATCTTTCTCTTTCCAACTGCCTCTCATAAATTTTCATTTTGTAAGTTTAAATTCTCTCGTTCCTTTGCTTCTGCCATTGACAATCTCTCCTTTACTTTTTCTTCTGCCATAGCCACTCTCTTCTTTTGCCTGCATTTCTAATTGATTCATTTGGAATTGAATTCGAACTAATTCTAATGATTCAGGCTGTGCCTCTGGCAAATTTAAATGCTGATCTATTGTTTCTATTATGTCTACCTTCCTCGGATAAAGTTAAGCGTTTTTCCTCAAAACTCCAAAATTTTGTTTTAGTCACCCTTTGTAAACCATCCTGAGAGATCTCTTCCTCACCCAGAAAATATTTTGCAACTGAAAGAGCCATCAACAGTCACTCCCAATTTAAGCGTCAAAGCCTGAAAGAAAGAAATACACATTCACTGTCTTTTAAGTTCAATAAATCTAGGCCCAACAAGGAATTATACATTATGATCCTGGTAAAGAGCCCTCAATTTTACTACAGTCCCAGACCAGTCCCCAACAGTGGCTTGGATACTGGATAGAAACACCAGTATTTTTGGATATTTGGAATAGTATTTGGAACAGTACAGCACAGAACAGGCCCTTCGGCCCTCGATGTTGTGCCGAGCAATGATCACCCTACTCAAGCCCACGTATCCACCCTATACCAGTAACCCAACAACCCCCATTAACCTTATTTTTTAGGACACTAAGGGCAATTTAGCCTGGTCAATCCACCTAACCCGCACATCTTTGGACTGTGGGAGGAAACCGGAGCACCCGGAGAAAACCCACGCACACACGGGGAGGACGTGCAGACTCTGCACAGACAGTGACCCAGCCGGGAATCGAACCTGGGACCCTGGAGCTGTGAAGCATTGATGCTAACCACCATGCTACCGTGCTACCCCAGCACGGTAAAAATAAAATTTTATTTTAATTATTTTAAGATTGCCATTCACCCCAGGAGTGATTTCATGAAGAAATAGGGATATGATACATTGAAACAAACTTTATTGCTGACACAGTAACTTCAGCACCATACCAGAAGATAGCTTACAATTATCTCTTAAACAATGCTATTTGATACAGTGAATCCAGCAACCTTAAACTGCTGTCGTTATTCCTACCCAAACAACTAAAAACCTTCTCAGCTCTCAATCTATTGTTGAATACATTTAGCCCTCAGGAATATGTACTTTACAGAAATTTTCTTTGAGAAAGAGATTCGTTGACACTGCTTTGCAGGAAAGATATGAATCCTATCAGAACCATGCAGAAACTCTGGTTGTATTTCCTCGGAAGCTTCTTCAAAAGGTTTCAGTTCAGCTTCTAATTAAACTCTTCCGAACTGCTTTGAAAGAAACTGCTAATGTAGCTACAGACATATCTTTTAACTGGACTGAGATGCTTGACTTCTGCTCACATCTCCAACCAACACTCAACTAAGACTTCTTTTCTGCAAAATGCCTGATACGTTTGCTCCTCCCAGTAATTACATTATCTTACTAAGCTAGATTCTAATGAACTCTACAGAGTTTATTGCTGACACAAACAACATTCCATTAGCCCAAGCTTTTATGATGGCCTAATTGCACCCCTGGCTCCCAAAATCTTTCAAACTACAATTATTTATTTTAACTACATGACTGCAGCAGTCACACACTAACTCTGGCTTTTAACCCTTACTGCACCAATGTGGCCTATTATACAATCTATCTGAAATTCCTACATACATCACACACTTTAAGCAGTTCTGTATTTTTTTTAGATATGTCTATTTATTGGGATTTTCAATTTTTTACAAAAAATTGCATAAAACCAATCAAAAAACAGAATGCAGAAAGATAGCTGTAAATATTGTGAAGAATGTAAGAAGTTGTTATATTTTGGGCGCGATTCTCCGTTCCCCACGCCGGGTGGGAGAATTATGGGAGCGCCCCCCGACTAATTTCACAACCCCCTGGTGCCCCCCGCGATTCTCCCACCCCCCGCTCGGAGGAATCGCCGCTCGCCGTTTTTCACGGGAGCGGAGAATTCCGCCCTTGATATTTGTTGCTGCAATATTATTTTTTAAAACCCAGATAAGATATATACAGACAGTAGTCTGCTAAAATTGGGATTGAGGTGTTGTATAAGTGAGGTAATCCTTGAAATTTGCAGGTTGAGAGGTCTGCTGATATATTTGAGAAGCATTTATTTGTTTACAGATAGCTGGCTAATGGCATATTGTTTTGGTTTTGAGGTCGCTGGGTGCAGATAATTTATGCACAATATTGTATTTGGTCCTAGTTAAACAATCCTTGGGACAGCATGTGGGAGAAGACAAAAGAATGCCTTATGCTTTGAGTACAGATGATGCAGTTAAGGGGGAGCCAGGTCTATCTGCAGTTAAATTTTGACATAGGATTTTAGTCTAAGAAGAAGTGTCTTTCAATTTGCACCTTAAAAGTTCTCTCCAAAGTGTCTGCACCGAGAAAAGCAAGCAGATCCTGATTGGCTATTAACTTTATTTTTAAGTGGTATTTGAAATATATATGTTAGCTTAATTGGAATTTTTAGTTGCAGATTTAGGAAGTAAGTTCGAGTTCCTTCTTTGATTTAAAAACTATTAACTGTAAAGCTATTTCTTTCTTAATGTTGTTAATTCTTTGTTTATATTAAAATTTGTTTTCACATAAATGTTATCCATGGGTCAGTGTTATCACTACTGTGGCGCAGTCACCTTACCTCACAGTTTTATAAATTGCAAATAATTGAGTTCGCATCCGAGATCCTAACAGTATCAATATACAGCAGGTACAGCACAAAACAGAAGTTTTTATATAATTGGAAACAAAAAAGATCATATTGATCAGGGACAGAATTCTCGACATGTTCCTTCCACAGATACATGGCCTGCCTACATTCAAACAGGATACAGGCAACATTAAAGACCAACATCTCACTCATAAATACAGAACAAAATTACAAAAGAAGAAGACAATATCCTGGGAACCCCAGCGCTAAGAGGAAATCAACTAACTCTTACAGTGCAAGTTAAACTCTGTTCCAGGTCAAGACCAGAATAGATAGCCATCCTACGCCATCAAGATGGCAAAATGACAGAAAGAAAGACAGAAAAAGGACTGGGCACAACCTTATACTCAGTTTAGGGTCTCCTTTATAAAAAATGAAAAGGGAATAACAAAAGAGTGAAAGAATCTGCGCACCCACAATCACCTCCCCAGATCAAAGAACAAAACAGATCACTAGGCCACCAGCACTAGTACCCACGCAAGAGCACCATAGGATATTGTGGGGCCAAGAATAAAAAGGAATATAAACTAGCCCCAATCGTAATGTGGGAGAAACCCACTCCACAATGGGAGAGCCATCAGAGAGAACCCCATACTGGGGAATGCCCTTGGAGGGAGGGCTGACCCGCACCCTCCGGAACTTAGGGACCCCCCCTCCCCACAATCAGGACCATCCAAAAAAAGTAAAGGGTAAGGCCACTCAAAAGCCAATGTAAATTTGTAACTGAGTGTCCATGACACCAATGCTCACCATTGAACACCACCACAGCCAGCTCTCACAAGTATGAAGATGTAGTTAAGGGTCCACAGTGGCGACAGGGTTGACTCCTCAGTGACGGGTTACCCACTGACTTTGTGGCTGATTACACCTGTGTGAGGGATCACAGAGTTCCGCTGAGACCATAGATTCATAGAATTTAAAGTGCAGAAGGAGGTCATTCAGCCCATTGAGTCCGCACTGGCCCTTGGAAAGAGCACCCTACCCAAGCCCACACCTCCACCCTATACCCGTAACCCAGTAACCCAATCCCACCTATTTTTTGGACACTAAGGGCTATTTAGCATGGCCAATTCACCTAACCTGCACATCTTTGGATTGTGGGAGGAAACTGGAGCATCCGGAGGAAACCCATGCAGACACGGGGAGAACGTGCAGATTCCACGCAGACAGTGACCCAAGCTGTGAATCAAACCTGGGACCCTGGCGCTGTGAAGCGACTGTGCTTACCACTGTGCTACCGTGCTGCCCACCAGATACAATGAGGCTCATGTTGCTACTCACAGTTTGTTGGAACAGACCATTGGGATGCTGGAAATACCTGGCACTTCACTGGGGTGGCCTGAGAAGGAAATGGAGGATATGCACATTTCCTATGACGAGGTGGACAGCTTCTGTCATTTTCTGACATTCCTCTGCCCGCGTGGGATCTCTCCGGTTTATTGTGAGCCAACCTGCCGTGCATGAAAGAAGATGGGTGAGCAGGCTGCGTGCCAGGGCACATGGGAAGGATGCTTGGCATGTGTGGGTGGTGGATGGGGGAAGTGGAGACGAGCCGCTGGGGTGGTGAAGTGTTTTATGCTTTCATAGTGCTGGCACCAACAGAGACTAATACTTTTAATTTTTTTTTCCTTTTTCCAATTAAGGAGCAATTTAGCGTGGCCAATCCACCTACCCTACACATCTTTGAGTTGTGGGGGTGAGACCCTCACAGGCACAGGGAGAATGCGCAAACTCCACAGGGACCCTAACCCAGGGCTGGGATCGAACCCGGGTCCTCGGCGCCATGAGGCACCAGTGCTAACCACTGCGCTGCCGTGTCACCATCAGAGACTAATATTAAAGCATAAGTATTTAAATTAACATTGTCATAAGATGTAAGGAGTTGCAATAGAGATGGATCAGCTGTGTCTTTGAGTTATAAAATGCTTTAATTTAAAAAAAAATGTTTTTAATTGGGTTTTCGAACATGTTCCGAAAAAAGAAACGAGCCACAAAAAAATAAAAAATAAACTGAGAAGACATTATACACAAGATAAAAACAACAACGTCATATAGTTAGCAAAGTCCCGTGTTCAACAAGTAAAGTGAAACATGTTGGGGGAGGGGAAACTGGGGGAGTGTATATACATCGCGGTATTGGAGAGACAATTACAGTATATCTGAGTGGGGGGGGGACGTCTGGGCAGCACGCCTGATGTTGTTGCTTGCTTTTCCCGACTGGTCCTCGCTGCCGCTTCTGTTACGCGTTCTGCTTTGGCCGTTCGTCATTTCTTCCTCCTGTATTTTTGTATTCTCTGTTGCTTTGTTTGCCGTGGCTGTTGTCGTTTCCTATGTTCTCCTTCCAGTTTGTGTTCCCTCATTCTCCCCCCACCCCGGCTCCCCTCCATTGTTTTTTGCTTTCTCTCTATCCTTCTTTCCCCACACCCCACCCTGCAGTTCGCCTATCCTTTCTCTTGAGTTCAGCTATCCCCCTGCACTCCTCTCCCCCCCCATCCCCGGGGTCTTTCCCTCCTTCTCATGCCTTCGCTACTTACCCCTGGCTCTTGGCTACTTGATTATTCTTCAGCTTGTTCGTTGGCCACAAACAGGTCCTGGAACAGTTGGGTGAATGGCTCCCATGTTCTGCAAAAGCCAACGTCCGACCCACGGATGACGAAATTGATTTTTCTCCATTTGGAGAGAGTCTGATATGTTGGACAGCCAGTCCGCAGCTTTGGGTGGTGCTGCTGATTGCCAGTCAAGCAGGATTCTACGGCGGGCAATCAGGAAGGCAAAGGCAAGGGCATCCGCCCTCCTGCCCATGAATAGATCTGGCTGGTCCGATACCCCGAAAACCACCACTTTCGGGCACGCTCTACCCTCATCCCCACCACTTTGGACATTGCTTCAAAGAAGGCTGTCTAGTTCCCGACAAGTCTGGGGTAAGACCAGAACATGTGGCATGGTTGGCTGAACCTACTCGTTTGGGCAGCACGGTAGCACGGGCGGTGGAGTTGACCCTATGCAGTGCGTCACTCCAGAGTCCCCACCCTATTTCGATCCCCAGGTCTTCCTCCCATTTCTTTCTTGTTGCGTCCTGTACGGTATCAGCCTTTCTTTCCCAGTCGTTCATACATGTCGCTGCAGTTCCCTTTACCTAGGATGTTCGCGTCAAGTAACTCGTCTCATAGTGTCTGTCGTGGCGGTTGTGGATACGTCCTTGTCTCCTTCCGTAGGAAGGTTTTAAGTTGCAGGTACCTTAGTTAATTTCCCCTAGCTCGCTGGAATCTCTCTGTCAGTTCGTTCAGTGTTATAGAACATAGAACATAGAACAGTACAGCACAGAACAGGCCCTTCGGCCCTCAATGTTGTGCCGAGCCATGACCACCCTACTCAAACCCACGTATCCACCCTATACCCGTAACCCAACAACCCCCCCTTAACCTTACTTTTATTAGGACACTACGGGCAATTTAGCATGGCCAATCCACCTAACCCGCACATCTTTGGACTGTCGGTGACCCTGCCGTCGGTGCATAGGTCCCTGACTGTCAGTGTCTCCCTGTCCTGTCTCCACTTTTTAAAGGTGGCGCCAGTGAGCGCTGGTGCGAACCTATGGTTATTTCAGATGGGGGCTTTGTCTGACATTTTGGTCAGGCCGAATTGCTGCCGTAGTTGGTTCCAGGTCTGGAGGGTGGCTACCACCACTGGGCTGCTGGAGTATTTTTGGTTGGGTATGTGAGTGCTGCCATGGCAACGGCCTGGAGAGAGGGCCCCTTGCAGGAGGCCCCCATCGAGCGCACCTATTCGGCTTGTGGCTCCTTGATCTATCCTCTTAGTCATTCGGCTGTTGCCGCCCAGTGGTAGAATTGAAGGTTTGGGGGGGCTAGCCCTCCTCTCAACTTTGTTTTTTGTGAGACTTTCTTTGGGATCCTAGCATTTCGCGCCCCCCCCCCCTCTCCCCCCCCCCCCCCCTCTCTCCCCCCCCCCCCCCCCCCCCCCCCCCCCCCCCCCCCCCCACACACACTTTAGAACACCATGATTAGTTTGTCTGGTGATTTGAAAAAGGCCTTGTGGATATAGATCGGGATAGATCTAAGTAGGAAGAGGTACCTGGGCAGTCCGATCATTTTGATTGTCGCCCCGTGAGCGTAGTGGGAGTGTGTTCCATCTTTTCAGGTCTGTTTTTACATCCTCTGTCAGACTGGTCAGGTTCCATTTGTGGATCCCCTTCCAGTCATGAGCGATTTGGATTTATGACGGGCTTGTTTGAATGGCAGGACCCCGAGTGCTGCACCCCTTTCTTGTGGGTATACAGGGAAGATCTCAATTTTGCTCATGTTGAGTTTGCAGCCTGTGAAGACCCCAAACTCTTTCAGGAGCGCGATGATTCCTTCCATGCTACTTTGTGGGTCTGAAGTGTAGAGGAGTAGGTCATCTGCATAGAGCGAGACTCTGTGCTCTCTGCTTCCCCTTCGGATTCCCCTCCAGTTTTTTGCTGATCTGAGAGCAATCACTAATGGTTCGATGGAAAATGCTTTGATATGGGTTCACAATGGAATGTGGCTGCAGATTTTGAATCCTAAAATTAGCTCAACTGCACATCGTATGTTATGCTGCCGCAGATCAAGTATGGCCTCAAGCCACTCCATGCTGTGGTGCCATCACAGTTAAAACAGATTAAGTCTAACAAACTGATTGGTTACATCCTCCAACTGGTGGATGGATTGGGATGTAGCTGAGATTGCATGCCGTGATTTTCACAAAGTCTTTCACAAAACACTGACAGCCTTCACCAGAACTCGCGGGACTAAGGAGGAAGTTATAAATTGGAAGGAGAAATTATTGGATAATAGAAAACAGATGGTTCTTTTTAATGGGAATGATTCTGCAAGGCTGTAGCAGCCAATGGAGACTCCGGGATCAGTCCTGGGACCTTCCTTTGGCTTTTGTGTCTTCAATGTTGTCATAAACAAAATGGAAAATTGCAGATGATCCAATTATGTGGGAAAGCAAGCTGAGGAGAACACCACTGAGATAAAACAAACTGCACAACTGACAAAGTGAACAACGGTCTGTACAGCTAAATGTGATAGACTTTGCGGAGAACTGTAGATTTTTCTCAGTGCTGCAGTCACGATGGACACGGTTTTCCCACCGTGTTGTGCCCAGCACAGCGTCGTCTGCACCACAGGAGAGGCCCAAATCAGGCTTTGCGCTGGGCCCCAAGCCAATCGCGAGTCACATGCTGGCGCAATCCAGATGATAATATTTAAATGAGGCATTCCACTCATTTAAATATGCGCGGCACATTTGTGGCTGCATTCTGAATGATAATCTTTAATAATCTTTATTAGTGTCACAAGTAGGCTTACATTAACACTGCAATGAGGTTACAGTGAAAAGGCCCTAGCCGCCACATTCCGGTGCCTGTTTGGGTACAAGGAGGGAGAATTCAGAATGTCTAAATTACCTAACAGAACGTCCTTTGGGACTTGTGGGAGGAAACTGGAGTACCCGGAGGAAACCCACACAGACACAGGGAAAACGTGCAGACTGGTCCTAGACAGTGACAGGGACCCTGTTGCTGTGAAGCAACTGCACTATCAATGTACTACCATACCGCCGTCCCAGCTTCCGGGAGTCATCGACCGCACCGACAAGGCCACACTTGGGCGCTGAATAGTACTGCTCTCCAAAAACACCGATGGGTTTGGAGGATGATCAGGGCAGGGAAGTGTCAGGGTGTCTGGGTGCCAGGTTCGCAGTGTCAGGGTTCCAGTTTGGCACTGCCAAAGGTCAGGATCTGTGGGAGTCTTGCCCATGAAAGGGGGGGGGGGGGTTATGGGGGGTATAAAGTGTGGGGGGACAAAATAGGGTTATGAAGGGTGGTGGTAAGAAAGGAGGCATGAAAGGGGGTCACGAAGGTTGGGGGGTCCTTAAAGGAATGGTGCCGTCAAGAAGGGGAGCCCTCAGCAACCCCATAGCGGGACATGCTTACTTGGGGAGAGGGGGAGCAATGTCCTGCTGCCTACAAGGATTGATGTGTGTGGGGCAAGGTCACCCTCATGCTTGTATGGTAGAGGTGAAGTTATTATGGGCCAGAGTTCAGAGAACCCCAAAGTGTATCATGGAGTTCACCTGACCCACAACTTTGAATAGATTGTGGTTATGCGGAGCACACCGGCCCACTCTGCAGGTGTGAAGCAATAGAAATCTACAGTACATTTAAATTAAAACAATGTTTATTTATGAAACCAGTTAAAACTTTATAAACCCACTTTATAAACATCTTAACAACTATCAACACCAATAAATCCCCCAAAAAATACAGTACTCTCCAAGTAACTCTTAATCTTTCCTTGCAACATCCATAAGACAAAAAGAACCCTTTTCACAGAAAGACATCAGGTTTAACTTCACGACTGAGAACAGTTACCACTTTGAAATCACCAAATGAACATTCTTTAGCTTGCAGAGATTCTTACACATCTTGCTGTGACTGCAGCGTCTCCAAATCAAAAATGAAACCAAGCACACCCTGTAGCTGCCAGCCCAAAGTGAAAGTAAAAGCAGACAGACAACCCAGCTCCACTCACACTCTGACATCGCTGATAAACACCCATTTCTTGAAGGTACATCCTCTACAGCTATTTTATAAACCTCCATTTCAGAAAGGTACTCTCACATGACACCTCCCCCCAAGGAAAAAAAAACCCATCAACTTCAAAATGGTTTCATTTTTCACCTTTTCACTTTCCTTCAAAAAAAAGGACAACGAAGATACGTTTTTCTTTCCAATAAAACAAAAGGCGCAAACATATAATAATAACATAGTCCATTTTTGTTCTTCTTCCTCCAACTGCAATCCTTCTCAATTTACAGTCTCTTTGAACAAGAAGGTCTCTGCACGATCAATCCATTTCTCTACCCCTCAACATGTCTCTTTAAAGTCAGATACTTTAGTTCAATCTGATCACAGAGTTCCTTATAATTCCCCAACAGAGGAACATTGGTTATCACAGATTTCAGGCAGTCAAACGCCTGTTGAAACTACGCTGTCCACTGAAATTTTTGACATTTCTTCAACAAGTCTATCAATGGAGCAACCACGCCGCAAAGTTTTTGCACAATTGTTTGATCAAATCCACTCATGCCAAGAAATCGCATTATTTCCCTTTGTGTCGAGGGTATTGGAAACTCTTCAATAACTTTTGTTTTCACATTCCGTGTGACCATTCGACCCTGTCCAATTTTATGGCCAAGGAAATTGACTTGGGCTTTTCCAAATCACTTTCGGCTAGGTTTATCATCAAACTCGCCTCCTGAAGTCGATCGAATAACTCCATCAGATATTTTAAATGTTCTTTCCATGTCATGCTGAAAATTACCAGATCGTCGATGAATAATGCATAATTGGGTAATCCTGAAACAACTTTGTTAGTTAACCGTTGAAATGTGGCTGGGGCGACTTTCATGCCACATGGCATAACCTTTAATTGATATGTACCATCTGGAGTCATAAAAACTGAAATCTCCTTCGCTCTTTCGAATAAAGGTACCTGCCAGTAACCTTTAAGTTTGGAAATAAAAGCTGATTATCCCACTTTCTCAATGCAATCCTCCAAACGTGGGATAGGATAAAAGTCCATTCTTGTAACTGCATTAACCTTTCTATTGTCCACACACAACCATTAGGTACCGTCCAGTTTTGGTACCATCACTATGGGTGAGCTCTATTGGCTGCAACGCACTTCAATTATGCCATTTTTAAGCATACTTTCAATCTCCTTGTTAACCTGTGCCAATTTTAAAGGGTTAAGTCGATATGGATGTTGTTTAATTGGAACAGCATTTCCCACATCTACATCATGTATAGCCATTTGAGTGCTTCCCAACTTATCTCCACAAACTTGCCCATGTGATATTAATAACTCTTTCAGGTCAGTCCGGTTTTCCTCTGGAAGGTAACTCAACTATTTATCCCATTTTAAAAAACATCCTCATTTTCCAATTAAATTTGAGGTAGGTCAAATTCAAAGTCATCTGGATTTGGTTCGTTACTTTCAGTTAGAATCATTAAAACCTCCTCCTTTAGCTCTCCTTCCCTTTCAAAGTACCTTTTAAGCATATTCACATGACACACTCGGTGAGTCTTCCTTCTATCTGGCGTTCTTACCACACAATTCACCTCACTTAACTTCCTTTCAATCTGATAAGGCCCATAAAACCTTGCTTTTAAAAGTTCACTGACCACTGGTAACAAACCAAAATTTTATCTCCACTGGCAAAACTACGAACTTTGGATTTCTTATCCGCTATCCGTTTCAGCACATTTTGTGCAACTTTTAAAAGCTGTATAGCCAATTCACCTGATCTATTTAATCATTCCCTAAAATTTGACACGTAATCCAATAATGTAAGTTCCAATTTCTCACTCACCAATTTTTCCTTAATCAATTTAAATGGTCCTCTTACCTCATGACCACAAATTAGTTCAAAAGGACTGAATTTGGTTGATTAATTAGGTGCATCCCTAATTGCAAACAGTACGAATGGAATTCCTGTATCCCAATCCTCTGGATAATCTTGACAATGTGCCCTCAACATTGTCTTCAATGCCTGATGCCAGCTTTCTAATGCTCCCTGCATGGATGGTACGCAGTTGATTTGAATTGTTTTATTCCTAAGCTATCCATAACTTCTTTGAATAACATTGAGGTAAAATTTGATCCTTGATCCGATTGTATTTCTGTGGGTAGTCCATATATGGTAAAGAATTTAAGTAACTCCTCCACAATCTTTTTTGACTGTAATATTACGAACTAGAATGGTCTGGAAACCTAGTAGTCACATCCATTATCGTCAAAAGATATTGATTCCCACATTTAGTTTTAGGAAGCGGTCCTACGCAATCAATTAAGACCCTTGTAAAAGGTTCCTCAAATGCTGGAATGGGTATTAAGGCTGCTGGTTTTATAACTGCTTGATGTTTCCCTATCACTTGACATGTGTGACATGATTGACAAAAGTTAACTACATCTTTATGTAGTCCAGGCCAATAAAAATACTTTTGTATTTTACCTTGAGTTTTCCTTACTCCCAAATGACCTCCCACTGATACCACATGTGCAACTCTCAATACATCCTTTTTATTCCCTGTCGGCAATACCACTTGATGAACTTCAGCTCACTTTTCATCCGCCTGCATTTGTAAAGGTCTCCATTTTCTCATCAAGACATCATTTTTACGGTAATAACACTCCGCTGTACACTCAGATTCCTCTTCTGTCTATGCTTTCTGATACACCCGTTTTATTTCTATATCTTTCTGTTGTAACTCCGCCAATTTTCCTGAACTAAAAATATCCGCTTCATCCGCCACCTGTTCTTGTTCAAAAAGCGTTTCTGATAAATGAAGTTCAACTTTATCTTCACTCTTTGCTTTCTCCTCTTGTCCTAACCAACCTTGACTTGACTTAGCAACCTTGTTACTACATAATCCAGAGAAATCCCAGGATATTCGTCCTTCTACACTTCAGTTGTCTGATTTTCCACTGGCTTATCAACCACAGTAGGCATCACTCCCACCTGCAATCCAGCTATACCATTACCCAAGATAAACTGTATTCCTGGACAAGATAGTTTCTCTGTTACTTCTACTATCACTTTACCACTCTTCACTGGACTTTCCAACCTTATCTTATATAATGGAACACTACTCTTCTCACCCTGAATTTCACATATTACCACCTTTTCCGGCATCATTCTTCCCAAACTACATAACTCCTCATCTCTTATCATTAAAGATTGACCAGCTCCCGTATCTTTTAAAATTGTGACTTCTTTACCTGCTCCTTCTAATACACATGAGCAAACCTTACCCACACAAGTAAATTCTTTAAAGAGACCTGGCACCTTTTTATCAATCACCTCTTGATCAGGCTGTACAATCTTTTGCACCTCCTTCACTTCAATTGGGCTTTCCTATACCACTTTAACAAACCCCACTGTCTTATCCTATTTTACCACATCAGCATTCCTAGTGTTTTTCTTCAAGCACCAACACTGTGACTTTACATGGCCTAGTTTATTACAGTGAAAACATTTGAAACTTTTCATTTCTTTTCCACCCTCCTGGATTTCTTTTTTAATCTGAGGTACACTCTCCTTATTATCTCCCATCAGATCACCTTTGACTCTACTAATTGAGTATTTCTCTTTTCCCCAGTTTCTAACCCTCACAGGCTGAAACTGATGTCGGAAACCAAGCTTTGCTTTAGGAACTAGTTCATAATCATCTGCCATTTCTCCTGCTAACCTCGCAGTTTTAACCCTCTGCTCTTCCACATGAGTTCTCATTACATCAGGAATTGAATTTGTAAACTCCACCAAAAGTGTAATTTCTCTGAGAGCTTCATACGTTTGGTCAATTTTCAAAGCCCTTATCCACCTATTAAAATTACTCTGATTGATCCTTTCAAACTCTATGTATGTTTGACCAAATTCTTCCCTTCAATTTCTAAACATTTGTCTGTAGGCTTCAGGCACTATTTCATATGCACCTAATATGGATTTTTTTCACCGCCTCATGCGTCTCAGATACCTCCTCTGATAGTGATGCAAACACTTGCTTGACCTACCAACTGTGTTTCAATCAGTAATACCCACATCTCCTGTGGCCATTTCATTTGTTTAGCTACCTTCTCAAATGAAATGAAAAAGGCTTCCACCTCCTTCTCATCCCACCTTGGCAATGCTTGGACATATTTGAAAAGATCCCCACCAAACCTTTGACTTTGAAGCTCTTTCTCTTTATCCTCATCGCTATCCTCAAACTGTACATTTCCCTTTACACCCACCAATTTCAACTGACTGTCATGTTTGATGGCCATTTTCCAAAGTTCAAAATCTCTCTCTCTTTCTTTTTCCTCTCTCTCTTTTTCTCTCTTTCTTTCTTTTCCTCTCTCTCTTTCTCTCTCTCTTTCTTTTTCCTCTCTCTCTCTTACTCTCTCTTTCTTTTCCCTCTCTCACTTCTTCTCTCTCTCTTTCTCTTTCCTTGAACTGTATCTCCCTTTCTCTTTCTTTTTGTTCTGCTCGGGCTATTCTTTCTATTTTCCTTTCTTCTCTTTCTTTTTCATTTTCCTCTCTAACTCTTTAATATTCAAGCTGCTTTAATTCTTTCTCATGTTCCATTTGTTTAATTTTTAACTGAATTTCTGACATTTCCAATGAGTCAGACTGTATCTCAAGCAATTTTAAATGTTTAGCCACCGCCATAATTACTTCGGCCGCGATTCTCCGCTCCCCACGCGGTGTGGGAGAATCGCGGGAGGGCCCCCCAACAAAATTCATGCCCCCCTCGTGCTCCCGTGATTCTCCCCCCCGCTCGGAAGAATCGCCGATCGCCATTTTTCACGGTGAACGGCGATTCTCCGACCCAGATGAGCCGAGCGGCCTGCTGTTCGCGGCCGTTTCACGACGGTGGCAAACACACCTGGTCGCTGCCGTCGTGAAACGGGAGTGAGAAGCCCGTTTGGGGCTTGTAGGTGGCCTAGAAAGGAAGGAGCATCACGACTGTGCTCGGGAGGGGACAGGCCCGCGATCGGTGCCCACCGATCGTCGGGCTGGCGTCCAAATCGGACGCACTGTTTCCCCACCGCTGCCCCGCAAGATCAAGCCGCCACATCTTGCGGGGCGGCTGAGGGGAATGACGGCCACCGCACATGCGTGGGTTCGTGCCGTCAGCGTCATGACGTCAGCCGCGCATGCGCGGGTTGGAGCCGGCCAACCTGCGCATGCGCGGCTGACGCCATTGGGCGCGCGGGCCACGTCATTCTCGGCGCGACGCCCCCGTGGCCGAGATTTACGGAGGGCCGCTCCTAGCCCCACCAGGAGGGGAGAATAGGGGGCGAGGAGCGGCCTCTGAGGCCGGGGATTAGACATGGTCCATACCAGTGGGACCTGGCTTGGAGGGCGATTAGCAGGGTTCTCGGGGGGAGGGGGGGGCACGGGGGGATCCAGCCCTGGGGGGGGGGCATGTTGGCCTGGCCCGCAATCGGGTCCCACCAATCTATGAGCCAGCCTTTGCCGTGGGGGCACTCTTTCCCTCCACACCGTCCTCTGTAAGGCTCCGCGATGGCCAGCGCGGAGAAGAAACGCTCTGCACATGCGCAGGAAACACGGCAGCAGTTCTGCGCATGCACCAGAACATGCTGGCGGTCCTGCGCATGCACCAACTCCTGCCGGCTGGCGGAGGCCCTTCGCCGCCGGTGGGTGCGGCTCAAACCCCTCCAGCGCCGGCCTAGCTCCCAGAAGTGTAGAGGATTCTGCAACTTCCTGACGGCCCGATGCCAGAGTGGTTCACGCCGCTCTTTGCCGCCAGTACGGGCCGCCCCATCAATTCCGGGAGAATCCCGGCCCTGATCTCTGACGCACCGGTGTTGCTGCCGAGATTAGTTCCCCACTGCAAACTGCGGGTGAGAAACTCTCCAAGCTCCAGAAAAATGAAGAAGTGTGGGTGAGTGCCGGCCTGGATCTCACCAAAAAACTGGCACGAATCACCCCGCAGGCATGCACAAAATGATGCATTTTTGTGTTAATCCGTATCCCTATTTACAGTAATACAGCCTTCACACTGCTAAGCGACGAAGGTAAATACAACTGAGGTTCTGATGGTTATCCAGTGACTTTCTGCCTTGTGTAAGTTCAAGTGTTCTATCAATATGTTATTACATCCGATGGGTTGGGTAAGGAACACAATTATGTAAGGGCATTCCCATTCCTGATACTGTCTCTTGTAGAAGGCCTATTGCAGGTACCCGACAGGACCTAGCAGCCATTTGATAAGGTCTCACCGACACCTCAAAGTTTCCTACAGCTTCAAGTATCCATTCACCTGTCAGATTCCTTGTCTCATATTATATTGAGAAGAATTATGTATGCTGGTGTGATGGTTATCCGACTGGATTAATAATTCTGAGGCCTGGACTAGTAATCCGAGAAAAGTGAGTGAAAATCTTGCTGTAGTTGCTGGAGAACTTGAATTCCATTCAAACAAATCTGGAAATAAAAGGCCGCAATCAGAAAACAGTGAACAGTATATTACAATATACAGGTCAAGAGCGAAGGCAGGTCAGTGGATTTGCGGTACAGTTCGACCCTGATTGAATTAAATCTCAGATCAGGCTTGAGGAGCTGAATAACTAATTCCTGTTTTAGATACTCTAGCAGGGCAACAGCTTTAGACCATAAAACGTGGGAATAGATGTAGGCTATTCAGGCCATTGAGTCTGTCCCGCTATTCAAGAGATCATGACTGACCAGATATCCGTGGAAAGCCGACAGTGCAGAAGGAGGCCATTCAGCCCACCGACTCTCCACCGATCCTCTGAATGAGCACTTTACCTAGGCCCAGTCCCCCGCCCTAACTCCCACAACCCCACCCCACAACCTGCACATCTTTGGGCTGTGGGAGGAAACCGGAGCACCCAAAGGAAACCCACGCAGACAAAGACAGTCACCCAAGGCTGGCATCGAACCTGGGTCCCCTGGTGCTGTGAGGCAGCAATGCTAACCACCGTGTCACCGGGCCGTCCTCTGTGCATATCGCAGGGGAATATGATAATCTTCCACTCCATTTTCCTGTCTTAACCCATAACCCTTGTGTCCCTTACTGATTAAAACTCTGTCTATCTCAGCCTTGGAGAGGCAGGGAGGAAAAGAGGGAAAATACTTTCTGTTATTTACATTCCAAGGATTTACACAACTCCCATTGGTAAACAATTATGATACATGTTTGGGTTTATCTATTCATTCTGAGGATTGAAACAGGAGGTTTTGATTTGGAGATCAAAAGGGGTTAATTTTTACAAGGATTTTGAAATGCAGATCATACTTGTCCCCTGATGCAAAAGGTCAATGGCTACATTGATATATACAGCTGAGACTGGTTGTAATTTTAACATGCTAACTGTGTATTGAGTTATGAGTGTTTAGTATTCCACAACTAAAAGTTTGATTTGATTGGGAACTTGGAATTCCACTGAATCTCCAGAAACAAAGCTGTACATTCCTGTTCTATTAATAGCATTATTGCATTGCTATGTGCTGCCGCCAACTCTGCGCACCAGCTGCTAAAACTCTTACGTATGCATTTCTGAAACTTGGCTACTCCAAAATTCCTCTGGCTGACTTCCCATCTTGTGTTGTCTTTAAACTCTGCTGCCCATTGTCCTAACTTTCACCACTTCCTGTCACTCAAACCATCCCTGACTTACATTTGCTTCCGGTCTGGTAGCATCTGAATTTCAGAATTCTCATTCTTTACGAAGCACTCCATGACATTTCCCATCCCTTTCTGACACTTCCTCCAGGCCGACAACCCAAAGGATCTTTTCACTTCTCTGATTCTGCTCTGCTTACACGATCTGTGTTTTCACCAGTCCACATTTGCTGATCGTGGCTTCAGCTGCCTGAGCTCGAAACTCGACAATTCGCTCCTTACATCTCTACACCCCACTTCCTGTCTCTCCTTCTTTAAGATGACTGCCCATAACATCAAGGCAGCAGTCATAGAACATAGAACATAGAACATAGAACAGTACAGCACAGAACAGGCCCTTCGGCCCTCGATGTTGTGCCGAGCCATGATCACCCTACTCAAACCCACGTATCCACCCTATACCCGTAACCCAACAAACCCCCCTTAACCTTACATTTTAGGACACTACGGGCAATTTAGCATGGCCAATCCACCTAACCCGCACATCTTTGGACTGTGGGAGGAAATCGGAGCACCCGGAGGAAACCCACGCACACACGGGGAGGACGTGCAGACTCCGCACAGACAGTGACCCAGCCGGGAATCGAACTTGGGACCCTGGAGCTGTGAAGCATTGATGCTAACCACCATGCTACCGTGCTGCCCCCTAATCGACCTAGTGTGCTCCCCATCAAGGAATTCTAGAATAACTGGGAATCACGGGGAAAATTCTTGACTGGTTGAAGTCATATAGCACAAAGGAAGATGGTTGCGGTTGTTGGAGGTCAGTCATCTCAATCCCCGAGCATCACTGCCGGAGTTCCTCAAGGGTTCATCCTCGACCCAACCATCTTCAGCTGCATCATCAATTGCCTTCCTTCCATCATGAGGTCAGAAATGGGGATGTTGGCTGATGCACAATGTTCAGCACCATTAGTGACTCCTCAGATACTGAAGCAGTCCATGGAAAAATGCAATAAGACCATGACTATATCCAGGTTTGAGCTGACAAGTGGCAAGTAACATTTGCAACACACAAGCGCCAAACAATGACCATCTTCAACAGAGAAAATCCAACCATCACCCATGACAATCAATTGCATTGTCATCGTTGAATACACACTAACAACATCCTTGGGCAGGTTTGGATTTATAATGAAATTCACTGGGCGGGATTCTCCATCCTGCATTTCCCGAAAAGGACAGACAATTGGCCGTAGGGGAAAAATTGGGACTGCGCCCGAACGCGATGGTCCAACAACCCCGCTGGTGACGTGAACGAGATCCACAGTGCGCACTGTTGGGGGTGATGTAAATAAATGCAAATTGGTTATAATGTTTACAAACACTGACCACATCAAAGAGGGGAAACTGGGTCAAGGTGTGAATGGAATGCACTTAGTGCTTGGAAAGCAATTTTCTCTCTTTGATGTGGCCAATGTTTGTAAACATTGGGGTTTCTCCACTTAGAGTCACTGAACCGTGAAGTGAAATAAATGGATCAAAGCTGCAGATGGTGTGTGGAAGCTGTCAATCACAGCCCCTACCCGAAAGTTATGAATGGTTTGCCAATAATGGACCAGATGTTCTTCTTCAAGGAACAGACTCGTGGTGCTTCAACATACATTACAAATGTATTTTTATTACTACCCCTGCCTGAGCTATCCTTTAGCTTTCAGGCAGTGCTCTCTTTTCTAGGGGCAGTTACCTTAGTTAGGGGGTCCTTTAGGGGGTTCCCTTTAGTACAGGGGGTACCTTTAGTCAGGGGGTCTTGGGGAGGGGGTCGCTTTAGACAGCGGGGCCCCGTGGCGGGTCTCCCTATCACAGGGGTCCCAGTGTTGGGTCGCCCTATTACAGGGATCCATGTAGGAATTTTCCCTATTACAGTGCTCCGGGTCAACTCACCCTATACTTGGGGGTGGGGAGGTACCCAGGCAATCTGGAAGTGGGGGGCTGCTGCACGGTGCCCGGGAGTTGGGGCAGTTCGGGGCTGCTTTGCGGTGTGCTGGAGGATGCCTATGACCTCGCAGTTGGGCCACCTGCTCATGACGCATAAATTTGCATGGCGGGGGCAGCACGGTGGCACAGTGGTTAGCATTGCTGTTTCATGGCGCTGAGGTCCCAGGTTCGATCCAGGCTCTGGGTCACTGTCTGTGTGGAGTTTGCACATTCTCCCCGTGTTTGCGTGGCTTTCGCCCCCACAACCCAAAGATGTGCACGGTAGGTGGATTGGTCACGCTAAATTGCGCCTTAATTGGGAAAAAAAATGAATTGGTTACTTTAAATTTATAAAAAAAAAAGTAAATAAATAAATTTGCATGGCAAGGAATGCGGAATTGTATCCTGCTTTTCAACCACAAGGGGTTGTTAGTGGGAGAACATAGGGCTGGTTCTCCAATTTTGAGGTTATGTCCGGAGCATGTGTCTAGTATTGCAACCAAAATGTCAGCCCCTCCCCCACACTGATGCTCCGCCCAGAGGCATAAATGCGTCGCTCGAGGTAAAGGTACAGTTGGCATATCATCAGCGAGTCTAATACCCAATGCCTCGGCGCCTCCAAGGTTCGCCGCCGCCGTTGGGCCGACTTACCGACGGCGTGGTTCACATGTGCTCTCAAAAGTCGTGAACATGGCGTTGTGGCTGCTGAGCGAGAGAGGAGGTAGGAAATGGTGTGGAGTGATTGCAGGTGGCCGGCCCGGACACTGGACATTCTGACTGCGGTGGGAGGCCCCCTGCCAGGGCAGGGGGGAGGGGAGGAGGAGGGGGAGACAGGCTGAGCAGGAATGGAGCGATGCCCGGGCACTGACTGCCATTACTGTGGCCATCTTGCTGCGCACTCACTGACCACCCACCTTGGCCCCTGGTTCTACGCAGTGACACTGGTCGTATGGGTGCGCCCACCCACACACCACACCCCCAGCCAGAGTGTGGCCCCCCCGGCCCCAAACACTCCACCCAATTGGGGGACCACACAGAGCAACACCCACTGCAGCCCTCCTGTGAGGGCAGTGGCAGCCAACGGTACCCCTGGCAACAGAGATGGGCGCCAGGACGGGGGCCGCTGACGGTGCCGGATACCGATGAGGCAGGGTGAGGGGGTGGGTGAGGGGTATGCGTGCATGGGGCCCGTAGTGTCAACCGGGTAGTATGCGCCATGCTAATATGTTGGCCTTCCATCCTCTGCAGCCAATAGCATTTGGCATTCAACTAGCAATGCTGGCCACCGTGGCGATGGTCGCAGTTCTTTGAGATGCCCTGCGGCAGCATGAGCGGGGGTCGCTCGGAGAGGAGGGGGAAGCTGCAGCAGCAGAGTGGGCAGCAGCAGAGCGGACAGCAGCAGAGTGGACAGCAGAGGAATGGCAAGCAGATACCGGGCTGCGGATACTGTGTTGCAGAGGTCTGAGCTGCAGAGAACCGGGCTGCAGAGGACCGGGCTGCAGAGGACCAGGCTGCAGTGGAACGGGCTGCAGCAGAATGGGCTGCAGAGGACTGGGCTGCAGAGGACCGGGCTGCAGAGGAACAGGCTGCAGAGAACTGGGCTGCAGAGGAACGGGCTGCAGAGTACCGGGCTGCAGAGGATCGGGCTGCAGTGGAACGGGCTGCAGAGGAACGGGCTGCAGGGGACCGGGCTGCAGAGGACCCGGGCTGCAGAGGACCGGGCTGCAGAGGGCCGGGCTGCAGAGAACTGGGCTGCAGAGGAACGGGCTGCAGAGGACCAGGCTGCAGAGAACTGGGCTGCAGAGGACCGGGCTGCAGAGGGCCGGGCTGCAGAGAACTGGGCTGCAGAGGACCGGGCTGCAGAGGGCCGGGCTGCAGAGGACCGGGCTGCAGAGGAACAGGCTGCAGAGAACTGGGCTGCAAAGGACCGGGCTGCAGAGGAACAGGCTGCAGAGGAACAGGCTGCAGAGAACTGGGCTGCAGAGGAACGGGCTGCAGAGGACCAGGCTGCAGAGGACCGATCTGCAGAAGACCAGGCTGCAGAGGACCGGGCTGCAGAGGACCCGGGCTGCAGAGAACTGGGCTGCAGAAGAACGGGCTGCAGAGAACTGGGCTGCAGAGGAACGGGCTGCAGAGGACCGGGCTGCAGAGGGCTGGGCTGCAGAGGAACGGGCTGCAGAGAACTGGGCTGCAGAGGAACGGGCTGCAGAGAACTGGGCTGCAGAGGACCGGGCTGCAGAGGGCCGGGCTGCAGAGGACCGGGCTGCAGAGGAACAGGCTGCAGAGAACTGGGCTGCAAAGGACCGGGCTGCAGAGGACCGGGCTGCAGTGGAACGGGCTGCCATGGAACGGGCTGCAGAGGACCGGGCTGCAGAGGAACGGGCTGCAGAGGACCCGGGCTGCAGTGGAACGAGCTGCAGAGGACCGGGCTGCAGAGGAACGGGCTGCAAAGGACCGGGCTGCAGAGGACCGGGCTGCAGAGGACCGGGCTGCAGTGGAACGAGCTGCCGTGGAACGGGCTGCAGAGGACCGGGCTGCAGAGGAACGGGCTGCACAGGGCCGGGATGCAGGGGGGCAGGTGGCGGCCACACAGGCTGGAGGGCTGGCCGTTCAACAGCTGACAAGGGGGAGGTGCCAAGGAGGGGCCGCATGAGGCCTTGTGTGTACCGGCAACGCCTGTCATTCAAGGACCTGTCAGACTGGGCATGCTGTCGGAGTCTCCGGCTGAGCAGAAACATTGCAACACATCTGCCAGATGATGGCACACTTGGCAATGCAGTGGTAAGGGCGTGGACACTTGCTCCCAGTAACCATCAAGGTGATGGTCGCCCTGAACGTCAATGCTACGGAGTCCTTTCAGTTGCCAAGTGGGGACCTGTCTGGGATCTCACACACCTCGGCGTACAGGTGCATCCGCGCCGTCATGGAACCCTATATGCCCAGGAGCCTCAATACATCCAGTTCCATGTAGGCTGATCCCACCTGAAGACCAGGCAACGGGGTTCACCAGGATGCTCCGGGTCAGGGGACGATAGACAGGATGCATGTCGCTCTACGGGAACATGCGGATAACAGGCCGTTCTACATTAACCGAGAGGGTACCAGTCAATGAACATCCACGTGGCCCGTGACCATCAGCTGAACATCGTGCACCTCTGTGCCCGATACCCGGGCAGTGTGCACGGCTCCTTCATCCTGGCACACTCGGTGATTCCTGACATGTTCGAGGGGCACCACCCCCTCAGCTGAAGGGTTTGCTCCCGGGCGACAGGGGTTATCCGCTGCGGCCGTGACTGATGAAATCTATCTGGAGGCCACATACCCAAGCGGAGACCTGCTACAATGACAGCCATACAGTGACCAGCAGTGTGATCGAGTGTTGCTTCGGTGTCCTGAAGATGCAGTTCAGGTGCCTGGGCTGCTCTGGAGGGACCCTCCTGTATGATGCTGAGAGGGTTGCCTGCATCGTGGTGGCCTGCTGCATCCTCCACAACTTCACACAGCAGAGGGGCGATGTGCTGGAGGAGGAGGATGAGGAGAAAGGGCAGGCCTCATCCGACGAGGAGGATGTGGGGAGGGGGACGATGAGCAGGACATGGGCCCGGGCAGGGACAGGAGGCCGCTCAACGCCGTCGCCATGTTCAACGTGCACGGAACGCTCTGATCGCCTCCAGGTTCACCGACTAGGAGGGAGGGAGGGTGGGACTGGCCAAGGGCATGGACACCACATCCCAGACCCACACCCCATCACTTTCCACACCACCAAACCACACGCTTGCAGTCCTGGGTTGGCAGCGACAGCGGGGCTTGTCCTTGGGATGGAGGATGATGACAACCCACTCTGGGACGAGCTCTGGTGCTCCACATTGAATGACAATGTCTGACTCATGCCAACAGTAGCACCTTCCACCTGGGTGATCCGTGCATGTGAGCTGGCCTGACCAGGCCAGGCCATCACATGGCCCCGTCGAATCCTTGGGCTGGGGGTGCTGGGCACGGGCGGGGCACAGGGCGGTGTGTGGTGGGGGTGGGGGGGGGTTGGGGGGGGGGGGGAAGGAGGGTGGAGAGCATGGTCCTCCCAAAGGACCTGCATTGGTCTCCCCCACCCCACCACGCCACCCCAGTCAACCCGGACCACCCCACACCCATCAGACAGAGCACCGAGGCAGGTGCCGCGGGGCAGCAGGGTAGCATGGTGGTTAGCATAAATGCTTCACAGCTCCAGGGTCCCAGGTTCGATTCCCGGCTGGGTCACTGTCTGTGTGGAGTCTGCACGTCCTCCCCTTGTGTGCGTGGGTTTCCTCCGGGTGCTCCGATTTCCTCCCACAGTCCAAAGATGTGCGGGTTAGGTGGATTGGCCAGGCTAAATTGCCCGTAGTGTCCTAATATAAGTAAGGTTAAGGGGGGGGTTGTTGGGTTACGGGTATAGGGTGGATACGTGGGTTTGAGTAGGGTGATCATGGCTCGGCACAACATTGAGGGCCGAAGGGCCTGTTCTGTGCTGTACTGTTCTATGTTTAAGTGTTGGAGGGCATTTTGTGATACTGGATTATGATAAAAATTATTGGTGCACAAATGTAGTTACAGGGCCAAAGCTCACACGGGTTAATATACAGATTCAAGGGGCGGAATTAGTTGTATGCTCATTTACATGAAATCAATCAACTATATTCGCGTCACACTTATCACATGCAGTCGATCAATTTTCCTAGCATCCCAGTTATCACATATATGGTTAAAGTGGGTGTTGTCTGTGATGATATGATTTGCATAGCTGTCTGCCATTGGCGCAGAACACCGGCTTACCATTGGCCCTGGTCGGTCATGTGCCTCTTGACCGATTGGTTGAGAGCAGTCATGTGACAGCTCTCCGATTGGTCGAGAGGCTGAGTTAACCACGCCTCCATACCGAGGTATAAATAGTCGGAACGCCCGGCGGTCGTCCATTTTATTGTAGTCAACCGCAGGGCTAAGTTCTAGCTTATTAAAGCCTAACTTTGGTATAGCAACTCGTCTCTCGTGCAATTGATGGCTCATCAATTTAATAAACTAGATTTTTGAAGATGGCGTTCCGGATCAAGCCCGAATGCCTCCGCATCAGCCCGCAAGCTCCGAACTCTGCAGAACTTATTCAACATTGGCTGGCATGTCTCGAAGGATACCTGGAGTCTGCAACCAGCCCCCCCACCAAGGCACAGAAGCTTCACATCCTCCACTCCAGCGTGGGTATTGCAGCCTACGTGATAATCCAGGAGGAGAAAGATTACGATGCTGCCATTCTAAAGCTGAATGGATAATTCCTTAAACCAGTCAACAGAGTATTCGCCCGACATCTGCTGGCCACCAGACAACAGCTCCCCGGTGAGTCACTAGACCAATTTTACCAGGCCCTTGCCATCCTGGGGAGGAACTGCTCCTGCCTCGCAGTTTCAGCTACGGAACACATGGAACTGCTGATCAGAGACGCTTACGTGGCTGGGATGCAGTCCCCCGCTATCCGCCAGCGGATGCTGGAGAAAGATGACATCAGCTTAACTGAGGCACGGACTCTCTCCACCTCCCTGGAGGTCGCCGATCTAAACGCCCGCGCCTATGTCCCCAGCCGTGCGGCACCATCCTGGGCCTCCTGGCACGCTTCCCCACCGCCAACCACCGCTCCCGACCTCCCTCAGGCCTGCGCCGCGGGACGCCCCGACAAGTCCACGGGGCCCCGCTGCTACATTTGTGGGTTCGCGAAACACCCTCGCCCGCTCTGCCCAGCCCGCTCCGCCCTCTGTAAGAGCTGCGGGAAGAAGGGCCACTTCTCCACTGTCTGCCAGGCCAAAATGGTTGCTGCGGTTCTGTGCAGCGACCAGGGATCCCCACCTCCGGGCCCTTGCTGGCCCCTCCTGGACGCCGCGCAACACTCTCTCCCCCGCCCCCGGGCCCCTGCGCCCGACCTGCGAGCCTCTCTCCTCCGGGCCCTCCCGGTCCCCTCCTAGACGCCGCGCAACTCTCACCCCCCCCGCCCCCGTGCCCCTGCGCCCGGCCTGCGCGCCTCTCTCTCTCCTCCGGGCCCTCCCGGTCCCCTCCTAGATGCCGCGCAACTCTCTCCCCCCCGCCCCCGGGCCCCCGCGCTTGGCCTGTGCGCCTCTCTCTCTCCTCCGTGGCCCCTCCAGCGCACCGCGCTCCTCTCCGCTCGCCGCCACCGGGCCCCCGCGCCTGGCCTGCGCGCCTCTCTGCCCCCGCTCCCAGCGCTCCGATCGGCCCGCCGGCACCGCTAACCCCACCCCCAGCAACCACGAGGGCCCCATGGGCACCGCCATCTTGGGGCGCCGACTCCACCTGCGGGCCCTGGGCGCCGCCATCTTGGGGCCCCGACTCCACGTGCGGGTCCTGGGCGCCGCCATCTTGGGATCCCGACTCCACATGTGGACCCTGGGCACCACCTTCCGGGACTGGCACTCAAGGTTCTTCCAGCATCTACTCGGCCGACGACGACGAATACGGATTTTCTCCATGGCTCGCGGCCATTCAGCTCGACCAGTCACGTCCACGCAAGCTCGCCAAAACGACAACGCTGATCTACCTCAACGGCCACCAAACGGGCTGCCTGCTGGACTCCGGGAGCACGGAAAGCTTTGTTCACCCTGCCACGGTAAGACGCTGCGCACTTACTGTCCATCCTGTAAAACACAAAATCGGGTTAGCCTCAGGTTCGCACTCCGTCCGCATCACCGGGTGCTGCATCGCGGACCTCACGGTCCAAAAGAAGGTTTTTAAAAATTATAAACTCCTTGTCCTCTCTGACCTTTGCGTACCGGCACTCCTAGGATTGTATTCCAATGCAACCTGCAGAGCTTGACCTTCCAATTCGGTGGCCCTATACCCCCCCTCACTGTCTGCAGCCTCGCGTCCCTCAAAGTGGACACCCCCACCTTGTTTGCTAATCTCACCCCCGATTGCAAACCCATCGCGACACGGAGCAGACGGTACAGCGCAAAGGACCGGTCCTTCATCAGGTCCAAGGTCCAGAGGTTGCTGACGGAAGGGGTCATCGAGGGCAGCAACAGCCCCTGGCGAGCCCAAGTGCTGGTGGTCCGGACTGGGGAGAAAAACCGAATGGTCATCGACTATAGCCAGACCATCAACCGGTTTACGCAACTGGACGCGTATCCTCTCCCCTGTATTTCCGCCATGGTAAACGATATCGTGAAATACAAGGTCTTCTCCACTGTTGGCCTTAAGTCCGCTTACCACCAGCTCCCCCTCCGCGCGAGTGACTGCAAATACACCGCGTTTGAGGCAGATGGGCGCCTCTACCACTTTCTTAGGGTTCCATTTGGTGTCACAAATGGGGTCTCGGTCTTCCAACGGGAGATGGACCGAATGGTCGACAAGTACGGATTACGGGCTACCTCCCCGTATCTTGATAATGTCACCATCTGCGGCCACGATCAGCAGGACCATGACGCCAACCTCCAGAAATTCCTCCAAACCGCAAAACTCCTTAACCTCACATACAATAAGGATAAGTGCGTGTTTAGCACTGACCGTCTAGCCATCCTCGGCTACGTAGTGCGTAAAGGAGTGATAGGCCCCGACCCCGAACGCATGCGCCGCCTAATGGAACTCCCTCTCCCCAATACCCTCAAATCCCTCAAACGCTGCCTGGGTTTCTTCACGTACTAGGCCCAATGGGTTCCCAACTACGCTGACAAGGCCCGTCCCCTCATTCAAGCCACGACCTTCCCGCCTCAACAGAGGCCTGCCAGGCCTTTAGCCGCATCAAAGCGGACATCGCAAAGGCCACGATGCGCGCCATCGACGAGTCCCTCCCCTTCCAGGTCGAGAGAGATGCATCAGAGGTTGCTCTGGCGGCCACCCTGAACCAAGCGGGCAGACCCGTGGCCTTCTTAGAACATAGAACATAGAACAGTACAGCACAGAACAGGCCCTTTGGCCCTCAATGTTGTGCCGAGCCATGATCACCCTACTCAAACCCACATATCCACTCTATACCCGTAACCCAACAACCCCCCCTTAACCTTACTTTTTTACTAGGACACTACGGGCAATTTAGCATGGCCAATCCACCTAACCCGCACATCTTTGGACTGTGGGAGGAAACCGGAGCACCCGGAGGAAACCCACGCACACAGGGGGAGGACGTGCAGACTCCACACAGACAGTGACCCAGCCGGGAATCGAACCTGGGACCCTGGAACTGTGAAGCATTTATGCTAACCACCATGCTACCCTGCTGCCCTTCTCCAGAACTCTCCAGGCTTCCGAACTCCGCCACCCCTCTGTGGAAAAGGAAGCCCAGGCCATAGTCGAAGCGGTGCGACATTAGAGGCACTATTTGGCCGGCAGGAGGTTTACCCTCCTCACAGACCAACGGTCAGTAGCCTTCATGTTTGATAATGCACAAAGGGGCAAGATTAAGAACGACAAGATCTTACGGTGGCGGATCGAGTTGACTACGTACAACTTATGAGATCTTGTATCGTCCTGGGAAGCTCAATGAGCCTCCTGATGCCCTGTCCCGCGGTACCTGCACCAGCGCGCAGATAGACCACCTCCGCTCCCTCCACGCGGACCTCTGCCATCCAGGGGTGACCCGTCTCTACCACTTCATTAAGGCCCGCAACCTGCCTTTCTCCATCGCGGAAGTCAGGACAGTAACCCGTGACTGCCACATCTGCGTAGAGTGCAAACCGCACTTCTACCTCCCCGAGCGCGCACACCTGATCAAAGCATCCCGCCACATCGATCGTCTCAGCATTGACTTCAAGGGGCCCCTTCCCTCTAACAACCGCAACATTTACTTCCTGGCGGTAATCGACGAATTCTCCCGCTTCCCCTTCGCCATTCCCTGCCCCGACATGACCACATCGACCGTCATTAAGGCCCTCCTCTCCATCTTCTCCCTGTTCGGCTACTCCGCGTACATACACAGCGATCGGGGGTCCTGCTTTATGAGCGATGAGCTGCGTCAATTCCTGCTCAACAGGGGCATTGCCTGTAGCAGGACGACCAGCTATAACCCTCGGGGTAACGGACAGGTCGAGCGGGAGAATGGTACCATCTGGAAGACCATACTACTGGCCCTCCGGTCCAGAGATCTCCCTATTTCCCGATGGCAAGAGGTTATCCCCGATGCCCTACATTCTATCCACTCACTCCTCTGTACTGCAACAAATCAGACACCTCATGAACGTCTTCTTGTCTTCCGAAGGAAGTCGTCCTCCGGATCCCCTCTCCCGACGTGGCTGGCCACCCCCGGACCCATCTTGCTCCGGAAGCATGTGCGGGTGCACAAGTCCGACCCGTTGGTGGAACAAGTCCAGTTACTCCACGCTGACCCACAGTCTGCGTATGTGGAGTACCCCGACGGTCGGCCGGACACGGTCTCCCTCCGGGACCTGGCACCCGCCGGCGTGCGGCCTTCCCCCCTTCACCACAGACCCCCCCCCCCCTGTTTTTTCCCCCCAGCGCCCCACTCAGGTCACCCCTTCCCCATCCATGGCGTCTCCACAGCCAGCTCGGGTGATGGAGACTATTCAAGGACCATCCCGGACTCCAGGACGTCAGCGGAACCACCACCATCGACAGAACCGATGTCACCTACTCCACTGCGGCGGTCTGCCAGAACGTCACGGGCCACGAAAAGACTGATCGAATCGATCTAAATTTCAACAGCTCCATGGACTTTGTTGGGACTTTGTGTAATATTGCTAATTGTCTGGGCCAGTGGGAAGCCAAAAATGTAATAAAAGAAAAGGAGAGAAAATTTTTGTTCTCCCGGCTGCTACTCATATCACCAGTTCTCTCCCCCCCCCCCGGCTTCTTTCTCCGCAAGGGGTGAATGTGGTGATATGATTTACATAGCTGTCTGCCATTGGTGCAGAACACCGGCTTACCATTGGCCCTGGTCGGTCATGTGCCTCTCGACCGATTGGTTGAGACTAGTCATGTGACAGCTCTCCGATTGGTCGAGAGGCTGAGTTAACCACGCCTCCATACCGAGGTATAAATAGTCGGAACGCCCGGAGGTCGTCCATTTTATTGTCGTCAACCGCAGGGCTAAGTTCTAGCTTATTAAAGCCTAACTTTTGTACAGCAACTCGTCTCTCGTGCAATTGATGGCTCATTGTCTTACCTGCCCCTATCTTCATATAGAAGTAATTCAAAACTAACATAATAATGTGTCCTGTCTACAGCTTTAGACATTGAGCTTTATCAATGATACATTGCATGTCTTGTTCTGCAAAGTTGTTATCAACGGCTGTTGGGATAATCCCTATAAATACCCATGGTCTGGTCTCATGAAACAGTTTACAGGGAATGTGACTTGTTCAGCCATTTTATATCACAAAATAGCTAACAGCCATTTTGTGTCTTTTCTGATATTAACAGCATTGTGTATACACTATCTATTTCTACAAATTTACTCTTCTAAACAGGCATCCAAGCCAATGAGTACCTTTTGTTTCATCAGAACTATTCAAAAGTAATATCGGAGCACAAATGTAGTTACAGGGCCACCTATAATTTATATCATAGTCCTGTATCACAAAATGCCCTCCAACACCTGAGATACAGTCTGACTCATTGGAAATGACAAAACTTCTGTTAAAAATTAAACAAATGGAACATGAGAAAGAATTACAGCAGCTTGAATACGAAAGAGATAGAGAGGAAAATGAAAAAGAAAGAGAAGAAAGGAAAACAGAAAGAATAGCCCTCGCAGAACAAAATGAAAGAGAAAGGGGTATACAGTTCAGGGAAAGAGAAAGAGAGAGAGAAAGAGCGAGAGAGGAAAAAGGAAGAGAGAGAGAGAGGAAAAAAAAGAGAGAGAGAAATAGAGAGAGAGGAAAAAGAGAGAGCGAGTTTGAACTTTGGAAAATGGCCTTGAAACATGACAGTCAGTTAAAATTGGCGGATGTAAAGGGAAACGTACAGTTTGAGGACAGCGTTGAGGATAAAGAGAAAGAGCGTCAAAGTCGAAGGCTTGGTGGGTATCAATTTAAATATGTTCAAGCATTGCCAAGGTTTGATGAGAAGAAGATGGAAGCCTTTTTCATTTCATTTGAGAAGGTAGCTAAACAAATGAAATCGCCACAAGAGATGTGGGTATTACTGATTCAAACAAAGTTGGTAGGTAGAGCAAGTGAAGTGTTTGCATCACTATCTGAACGAAGACTCAAGATCAGTCAATCAGTTAAACTTTACCACCAGTTAGCGAGAAAAAAAAATCCCGCTTTGAAAAATAAACACATAGAGGATCTACTTCAGAGTGACAGTGACAGCGAGTATGAGACTGTTAGATGAGCTTACTTGAGAACTGCTATGAATAACATCATTTAATGACAGACAGCAGAGTTAGTCAGGGAGGCAGGAATGATTGATATCAAGACATTAAATGTGACATATATGGGTTCGTTTGAGGGGTGATCATTGAATCACATGCACGGTGTACGTACAGAACATCTGGGAGGTTACATGCCCCAAAGGCCTTTTAAACACACCCTGCAGCCCTCATATCATTTCATTGTGGTCAGTTGGAGTTCTGTAAACATCTTCCATGACCAAAAGGGGGGAGAGTTGGAGGGCATTTTGTGATACTGGACTATGATATAAATTATAGGTGGCCCTGTAACTACATTTGTGCTCCTGTATTAATTTATATCATAGTTCAGTATCACAAAATGCCCTCCAACACAACGGTGCTAACAAGTGTTTATTGTGCGGAAATATATACACGGGGCGCGATTCTCCCAAAACGGGAGAAATCGTAAAGCTGGCATCAAACCTGGGCGGGTTTGACGCCAGCGCGCCCCTTCCCGACCGGGAACCGATTCTGGTCCCCGGTCGGGGCTAGCAGCCCGACGCCGTAGGCTCCGGCATGACGGGCTTAACGAATATCGTTAAGCCCGCTTGCCGGAGTTAGCGCCGGCTGACGCGTCATATGACGTCAGCCGCGCATGCGCGGATTGGAAGACTCCAACCCGCGCATGCGCGGATGACGTCATCGCGTATTTGCGCGAAACCCGCGCATGCGCGGGCCGGGTTGCCCCTCAGCCGCCCCGCGAATGGATACTGCGGGGCGGCGGAAGGAGAAAGAGTGCGCGGGCATCGGGCCCGCTGCCCGCGATCGGTGGGCACCGATCGCGGGCCCATGGCACCCTTGGCACGGCCGTGGTACTGCCGTGCCAATCGGTGCCATGGTTATGAAAAGCGAGTTTGTGACGCCGTTTTTACGAACGGCCAGACCAGGTGTGTTTGCCGTTCGTAAAAACGGCGTAAAGGGCTGGGACTTTGGCCCATCGAACAGCTGTGAATCGCTGCCGGCCGTAAAAAAACGGCGGCAGCGATTCGTGTCGGGAGTTGGGTGGGGGGGGAGGGAGAGTAGCGGGAGGGCGGGAAAAATGTCGGGAAGGCCCTCCCGCTATTCTCCGACCCGTCGTGGGGGTCGGAGAATTTCGCCCACGGTCTGTGTCCTAGCCTGCATAACTGCCTGTGCCCTGCACCTGTGCCAACCTAACTGGTGTCTAACTTCCTGGCCTTATGGGCCCTCACACTTTGCCTCGGTGGTTCCGCAGATGGTACAGCAGGAGAGGAGGTGGCCTGCTGTGATTCCTGCCCTGCAACAAGAGTGTTGGCTCGCGTCTCCTGGGCGACCCGGCCTGGATGGACCCAGCCGCAATTCAGGTGGCCACCCTGTTCCACCCGCTCCCCACCAGATGCACCAGGCACAGGAGGGGGCGGGTAGTCAGACGTGCTGCGGTGTTGTGGCACCTTCACTGCGGGAGTGACTGGCACAGATCCCAGCACCTCCTCCTCCCTCGGTGTGCCCGATGACCCCCGGGCTAATACATTGGGTGGGGGGCAAGCGGAACCATCCTCTAATGCCCTACCAGCACCTGACACTGCCAGCCCTGGAGGTCTGCTCTCGTCTCGAACAGGGTCTGCATGCTCATGGCCATGGAGCACAGGGAGCAGACCATTGCCGTCAGCGACATGACCACATCTCGCTGCGACTGTGCCACCACTCTGTGGGTCTGTGCCACATCAGCCAGTGGCCGGGCCACCTCCCACTGGGTCTGGGCCACCTCCCTCTGGATCAGGGCCATCTCCCTCAGAGTCTGGGCCATCTCCCCCTTGGATTGGACCACTCTTCCCAGTGTCTGCCCAAGGCCGGCCAACACCCTGGCAATGCCACCGACGTTCCCAGTCAAGGTCTGCTGTGACTGGGCTACGGAGGAGTACCGCTGCAATGTCCAGGTGGCTGTGGCACATGGTTGCCTCTGAGAGGACAGCCCTGTCCTGGGCCTTGGCCACCACTTGGATAGAGTGCCCCAGGTCTTGGACACGGTGTCCCATAGCCGAAACCATCGCCCCCAATGCCTACACAGTGGACACCATCCATGCTGTGTTGGCCTGGGCGGCATGCATGACCGGAACCACCCCCAACTCCTGCATGCGGATGGACTCATCCACCTGGGCCTGCAGGTGCGAGATGCCCGCCATCATCCCCTCTTGTGGTCCCTGGCTCTCTGGCTGCATCTGAACTGTGGCTGGGACTGAATATTCCAGAAGCGCGGGACCCGTCTGGACGGAAGCTGGTCCCTGGGGCTGGCCCGCCCTCCGACTGTCCAACCCCTTGGCTGCTCCCACCTCTATCTGCTGTTCTGCATGCGATGTGTGGTGCACAGCAGACCAGATAGTGTCCCAGGAGCCTGTTCACTAATGTGTGCAACCGAGGTAATAGTATCTGGGATGGTGGAGGGTGTAGGAGATGGTTGTGAAGCAAAGTCCGTGTCCTCCTCGGACCTGGGCTCGAGTGCGTCCTGGGTCTCAGGCGGAGGGCTGGTGTTCGGGCTGCTCTCCCCATCAGTGCTCAACCGTCTGGTGGGCAGAGGCTCTGGCTGGGGGGGGGGGTGACCTTTGGATGGGCCGGCCACATCTCTGGCAGGTCCTGTAAGACACAAGATGACGTTATGATTAGACAGCAGGCCGGGGATATGTGGGGGGAAGTTTCAGGAGGTTTGGAGGTAAGGAGGTGGGGATGTGTGGGGCGAGGGGGTGCAGTTTGAAGGGGTTGAGAGGGTTGCAGGGCAAGGGGGGTGAGGGGGGTGTGGGCGAGGGTGTCCAGACATGTGTCATGGGGATCTGCAACTTAGCAGGATCTTACTTCCTCGCCCGCTGCCAAACTCCGCCTGGGCGACCTCCTTTTCTTCCGGGCTGGTGACCACGTCCAGTGGCCTCCCGTTCGGAGAAGGCGCGGTTGTGCCTTCTCCTGGCATGCAGCCCAGGGGTTGGGTTGATGGCCTCAGTGGCCAGGGCACCCTGTTATGGCTGCTGGCATGCGTGCTAGGATGTGGGGCAGGGTGGAAGTTTGGCCGCCCCTAGGGGGGAGGGCCCAGGTTACGGGTGTTGGGGGGGGGGGGCGCAGAGTTACTGCCAGGGGGCATGGAGCAGGAAATTCACCCTGGTAATCCTGAGAAGGTCATGAAGTTTCTTCCAGCATTGCTCGCCAGTCCGGGCATGACGCTGACTGTCGCTGCCACCTGCGCCCAGGCCTGGTGAATGGTGGCGCCTGGCGGCCTTCCTTCCGTGTTGGGGTCATCCTTCTCTCCTCCACGAGGGTGCCCAGCGCAGCGTCCCTGTACCGTGGTGCTGCTCTCCTTCCTGCCATCTTATTGGCTGGGACGGTGTGAGTGGGGGGATGGATCGTTTAAGTGCGGCTGTGGCGTGTGATCCTCATGTACGCCAATCACGGAACCTGCGAATGCGGCACCATTTTGCATGGAATTGCTTGCGTTCCACATGGCGAAGGTGCTAGTCCATTTAAAGTAGCTGAATCACTGCAGCTGTTGCACCGTTTTTCCCACACCGGCGACAGCAATCAGTCTCAAGATTGGAGAATCCAGTTCAATGTTTTGATGTGTGCATGGCTGTCTAGGTGAGCGTTTGTTGCCTATCTCTAATTGTCCCTGAACTGAGGGCATTTAAGAGGCAGCCATATTTCTGTGGATCTGGAGTCACATGTAGGCCAGACCAGGTAAGGACGGCAGATTTACTTCCCTAAAGCACATTAGTGAACCGGATGGTTTTTACGACAATTGACATTGGTTTCAATTCCAGATTTTTAAAAACTGAATTCAACTTTCAACATGGTGGGATTCAAAACTGCCCCCCCAGGACATTTTACTGGGTCTATGGATTACTAGACCAGTGATGATATCACGGCTCTACCCAGATTCCTTCAATATATAGGTATAATAGGAACGTAGGAACATAGGAATTAGGAGCAGAAGTGGGCAATTCAGCCCTTCAAGGCTGCTCCATAGCTCAGTTAGATCATGGTTAATTTCTACCTGGACTCAAATCCATCTCCCTACCTGTTCCCCATATTCCTTTAACCCATATTTTAAAATCAGAAATCTATTTATCTCTATCTTGATACCATTTAATAATCCAGACTCCATCGCTCTATGGGCAGTGGGTTCCACAAATTCACCACTATCTGGGAGAAGTAGTTCCTCCTCATCTCAGTTCTAAATCTACCGCGTCTCAAACTATATCTGTGACCTTTCATTCTGGATTGCCCCACAGGGGGGACATTTGGTCTACATTCACCTTATCAGTCCCTTTTAGTATTTTATATCCCTCGATCAGATCCCTGCTCATCCTTCTAAACTCCAGCCAGTATGAGCCCAAACTGTTTAAAATCTCCTCATACGTCAACCCCCTCATCCTGGAATCAATCTGGTGAACCTCCTCTGAACTGTCTCCAATGCCACCACATCCTTCCTCAAATAAGGAGACCAAAATTGGACACAATACTCCAGATGTGGACTCACCAACACTTTACACAATTTCAACAACACTTCTCTACTTTTATATTCCAGTCCTTTTGCAATAAATGCTGACATTCCATTTGTCTTTTTAAATTATAGTTTGTATCAGCATACAGACGTTCTGCGATTGATGAACAAAGAAACCCAAATCCGTCTGCCAAGACGTATTTTGAATCTGTTTTCCATTTCAATAATTATTTGCCTATTATTTTGGCTAAAATGGATAACCTCACACTTACCCACATGAAACTCCATCTGCCAAATTTTGGCCCAATCTCCTAGCCTATCTATATTCATCTGTAAAATCTGTGTCTCATCTTCACTGCCTACTTTCCCACCTATTTTAGTAGCATCTGCAAAGTTGCTATGTTACACTCTGTACCTGCATGCAGATCATTTATATAGATTGTAAACCATTGAGTTCCAAGGCACACAACTAGTTACAGTTTGCCAGCCAGAGTAGGACCCATTTAACCCGACTCTTTGCTTTCTGTCAGTGATTGAATCCTCAATCCAATCTAGTATTTACCCCCAACCGACTGCGATCTCACCTTCTGGATCAATCTTATATGCCGCACCTTGCCAAACACCTTCTGGAAGTCTAAATATACCACATCCACAGGTTCCCCATTATCCACCTTGCTGGTTATGTCCTCAAAGAACTCAAGCAAATTTGTCAAGCATGACATACCCTTCATAAAACCATGCTGACAATGGTGGATTGAGCTTTATCTTTCCAAATATTCAGTTATCTCCTCCTTCATGATTGATTCCAGCAACTTCCCCACCACAGAGGTCAAGCTAACTGGTCTACATTTTGCTTCTCCCTTTTTGAATATGGGAGTTTCATTAGCGTGTTTCCAATCCACAGGAACCTTCCAGAATCCAGAGAAATTTGAAATATCATAACCAATGCATCTACTATCTCTGCTGCCACCTCCTTTAATACCCTAGGGTGCAGGACATCAGGTCCTGGAGACGTATCTGCCTTTAGTCCCATTAGTTTATTCAATACCTACTCCCTAGTGACGGTTATTGCACTAAATTCCTCGATATTAACTACAGTTCTCAGAAATAAATTATTATCCTCTACCGTGAAGAGAGAGGCAAAATATTGGTTCAGTGCCTCAGCCATTTCTGTCTTCCCCATTATTACCTCACCAGTACCGTCCCCTAAAGGGCCAATATTTACTTTAGCTATTCTCTTCCTCTTTATATATTTACAGAAGCACTTGGCATTAGTGTTTATCTTTTCCTTATGTAGTTCATCTCAGCTTTTTTGATACTATTTTTAGTAGCTTTTTCCTGACCCTTAAAGTTCTCCCAATTCTCCAGCTTACCATTAGCTTTTGCAGTATGGTATGCCTTGTTTTTGCCTTTGTTTAGCCATGAAATGTTTTTCTCCCTTTTTGAATTCTTCTTCCTCCCAGGAATATACTTTAATTGAGAGGTGTTTAATATCTCCCTGAACATCTGCCATTATTCTTCAACTGTCCTGCCCTCAATTATTTGTGCCCAGTCTACATGGACCAACTCTATCCTCAGGCCTGTATAATTACCTCTGACAAGCTGAAACTTTAGTATGGCACTCTGTCCTCTCTCGCTCAATCTGAATTTGAAATTCTATCATGCTGTGATCACTCCTTGCAAGAGGATCCTTAATGACAAGACTGTTTATCAACCCTTCTATGTTACATAATATTAAATCTAAAATGGTCTGCTTCCTGATTTGCTCCATAACATACCTCATGCACTCTATGAAATTTAGCACAGTGGGCTAAACAACTGGCTTGTAAAGCATAACAAGGCCAGCAGTCCGGGTTCAATTCCTGTACCAACCTCCCTGAACAGGTGCCGGAACAGGACGAGGGGCTTTTCACAGTAACTTCATTTGAAGCCTACTTGTAGCAATAAGCGATTTTCATTTCAAGTCTACCCTTGCCAATTTGATTAATCCAGTCAATACGTAAGTTAAAATCAACCTTGATTACATTGTGCCCTTCTCACAAGCCCTCATTATTTCTTGTTTTATACTGTGCCCCACTTTGAAGTATTGCTTGGGGGCCTGTATATCTCTTCTACCAAGATGTTTTTCCCTTGATTTTTTATTTACATCCATATCAATTCAACATCTTGTCGCTCAGTGCCAATATCATTTTTTAATACAGCCTCTGTCATCTTTAATCAATAACGCAACTCCACATCCTATTCCATCTCTATATCCTTTCATACAAATTAGCAAGAAAAAGCAACAGCCGTGAGGATTGGGAACACTTCATAATTCAGCAAAGACAGTCCAAGGGATTGATTAAGGAGGGGAAAGTACAATTTGGAAGTAAACTAGCGGGGAACATAAAAACTGACTGTAAAACTTTCTACAGCTATGCAAAGAGAAAAAGATTCATAAAAACGAGGGAATTCATAACAGGGAACAAAGAAATGGCTGAGGAACTAATTTCATACTTTGCTTCTATCTTCATAAAGGAAGACATGAATAATGTACTGGAAATTCTGAGAAGCACAAGTTTTAGTGAGGAGCTACAGGAAATGATTATGAGTAGAGAAATAGTTTTTGTGAAATTAATGAGATTGAAGGTGGATAAATCTCCAGGGCCTGATAATCAGCATCCTAGAGTGTTTGAAGAAGTGACCCTGGAAATAGTAGATTCATTGGTAGTCATTTTCCAAAATTCTGGAATGTTTTGTGCAGATTTGAGGGTAGCGAATGTAATCCTGCTATTCAAAAAGGGAGGTAGGGAGAAAACAGGAATCCATAGATGAGTGAGCCTAATGTAGGTAGTAGGGAAGTTGCTGGAGTCCATTATCAAGGATTCATAGCACAACATTTGGAAAGCAGTGGTGTAATCAGACAAGTCAGCTTGGACTTATGAAAGGAAAATCATGCTTGAAAAATCTACTAGGCTTCTTTGAAGATATAACTTGTAGAGTTAGCCAGGGAGAACCATTGGATTTGGTTTATTTAGACTTTCAGAAGGATTTTGACAAGATCTCACATAGTAGATTAATATGGAAAGTTAAAGCGCTTTGGATTACGATTACTGTGTTGGGATGGATAAAAAGCTGGTTAATGGACAGGAAGCAGAACGTTGGCAGGCAGTGACTAGTGGGGTGCCATAGGGGTGCTAGAACCCCAACAGTTCACATTATATATTAATGATTTGGGAACTAAATATATGATCTCCAAATTTGCAGATGAGTTGTCCAGGGACATTACAGACAGTTACCTGCAGATCCAACCAAGGAACACACCCGCCAACTCAACAGACTGATCAAGACCTTGGATCCAGACCGTCAGAGCACCCTACATGCTCTCATCCCGCATTGGAGATTTCTACTGCCTCCCGAAAATACACAAGGCCAACACACCAGGCTGGCCTATAGTATCAGACAATGGGACCCTGCGTGAGAACCTCTCTGGCTACATCGAGGGCATCTTGAAACCCATTGTACAAGGAATGCCCAGCTTCTGTCGCGACACAACGGACTTCTTACAGAAACTCAGAACCCGTGGACCAGTTGAACGAGGAACGTTCCTTGTCACAATGGACATCTCGGCACTCTACACCAGCGTCCGCCATGACGATGGCATTGCTGCAACAGCCTCAGTACTCAACACTGACAACTGCCAATCTCCAGACGAATTCTGCAACTCATCCGCTTCATTCTAGATCACAACGTCTTCATCTTCGACAACAGGTTCTTCATCCAGACACATGGAACAGCCATGAGGACCAAATTTTCAACTCAATACACCAACATCTTCATTGAACAAGACCTTCTCACCGCACAGGACCTTCAACCGACGTTATCCACCAGATACATCAATGACGTTTTTTCCCTTTAGACCCACGGCAAAGAATCACTGAAACGACTACATGATGACATCAGTAAGTTCCGTCCCACCATCAGACTCACCATGGACCACTCTCCAAAACCAGTTGCATTCTTGGACACACTCATCTCCTTCAAGGACGGTCACCTCAGCACTTTGCTTTACCGCAAGCCCATGGATAACCTCACGATGCTCCACTTCACCAGCTTCCACCCTAAACACATTAAATTTCCCTATGGACAAGCTTCCATATACACAGGATCTGCTCAGACGAGGACGAGCATACAGACGCTGAAAGATGCCATTGTACGAATAGCGCTTGACTCATCAATCGACAATTCCAACGCACCACAGCAAAAAATACCACACCGACTTCCTCAGAAGACAAACATGGGACACAACCAACAAAGTACCCTTTGTCGTCCAGTATTACTCTGGAGCGGAGAAACTACGACATCTTTTTCGCAGCCTTCAACACGTCATCGATGAAGATGAGCATTTTGCCAAGGTCATCCATGTCATAATATGCACACAATATATGATGTCCCGAAGCGTGGTACATTGGCAAGGCCATGCAGACGCTGCGACACGGATGAATGGACATCGCGCGACAATCGCCAGGCAAGAATGTTCCCTTCCAGTTGGGGAACACTTCAGCAGTCAAGGGCATTCAGCCTTTGATCTGTGGGTAAGCATTCTCCAAGGCAGCCTTCAGGACGTGCGACAACGCAGAATCGCCGAACAGAAACTTATAGCCAAGTTCCACACACATGAGTACGGCCTCAACCGGGACCTTGGATTCATGTTGCATTACATTCACCCCCCACCATCTGGCCTGGGCTTGCAAAATCCTACCAACTGTCCTGGCTTGAGACAATTCACACCTCTTTAACCTGGGATTAGCCCTCTCTCTGGATCTGTAAAGACTGAATTACCTGCAAATGCTCGCATTCACAGCATTGTATTGCACCTTTGGCTCTGTCTATATATATATTTCTGGAACCTACCTCTTCATTCACCTGAGGAAGGAGCAGTGCTCCGAAAGCTAGCGATTTGAAACAAACCTGTTGGACTTTAACCTGGTGTTGTAAGACTTCTTACTGTGCTTACCCCAGCCCAACGCCGGCACCTCCATATCGGTTTAGAAGAATGAGAGGGGATCTCATAGAAATTTACAAAATTCTAACAGGATTAGACATGGTAGATTCAGAAAGAATGTTCCCAATGGTGGGGGCATCCAGAACTAAGGGTCACCGTTTGAGAATAAGGGGTAAACCTTTTAGGACAAAGGTGAGGAATAAATTCATCATGCAGAGAGTGGCACAACCTCCACCATTGAGAGAATGGCAACTTTTTTGGAGAGACAACTCCAGGAGCAGAATCGAGGTTTCACAGGCTGCACTCAAATGTGTAAGCCCACACACTAATAGTGACTTCAGCAGGTGGATGAAGCACATAGTCACTTTTTTAGGTGCCTCTCCATCACTGGTAAGCAGGGAGGTTCAAATTGACCTCATGCTGGTGGATGCGTTTTGTGTCATGTCGCAACTGCAATCTCCTCTCAAAGTGATGTGGATGATGGCTGCCGCTCTGCCAGTGGTCATATCAACTGATAAGGTTGAGATGATTGAGGAGTGCCCAGCATAGCATTGGATACTCCCTCTCAGGCATTGCCTGTATAGACTCTGCTGGCCAGAGGACATCCGCCAAGGTCATCATGGTTGACAGGGCATCACATTCAACAGGCAGCCTCTAATGCATGGTTGCCTGAGAGCCCAGACTTCTATTAGCTTGTTGAAACAGGTTCACACAAGATAAAAATAATTGTTTGATGGACAGCTTTCTTTCCTCAGATCAATTTTATCAATGGCTCATTGCTTATTTACACAAGATAAATGGTTTCAAATGGTTGTTGTTTCTGCTAAAGATACTTTAAAGGTCTGATTGATTGACACTTTTATGTGGCTGTAATAATGTATTTTTAAAGGAATTTATGATTGGCTATTTATTAAGCTTTCCGAGACATGCCATTATTGCTGTGGGGTTCATTAGTTCTTTACAGAGAGTATACTGGATGAATGAGGAGGGAAGTGCTATGATTTGGCATCGAGGATATGTTGAGGTTATTGTGCTGGAGGGGACAGGAGTTGGCATGGGGAGCTTTGTGATTCCTTTTGAAGTTATCTAAGAGACGTGGAGGAGATGCCCATCCCCATAGTAGAGCTGGCCAGGTTGGCAGTGTAGGGTGTGGCCAGTATGTCTACACCCTTCTACTAGTCTGGCAAAATTTGGGACACTGGGAATGGGGAGGGAATCCCATAATCAGGTTCCATCCATCATTTTAAAGGTTCACAAAGTCTTCTTTAAAGAGTGTGGAAATCCAGCCCCATGTCTCCATACAGCTCAATGTTCAGAAAATTGTTTTTGGTTACATTAAGTGCCTGTGCTTCTGATTCCATCAACATCTTTGGTTATTTTCTCGGGCTGAGCCAGATGATACATAAACTTAGCATGCCAGCATTCCGCAGAGAACGTTCCCTCCTGTTATGGGCCAGGGTTTAGAAAACTCCAAAGTATATTCTGGAGTTCACCTGACCTACAACTGTTTATCGATTTTGGTTACGATGAGCACAAGGGTCTGTCTTTCAGGTGTTATTCAACAGAGTTCTTAGTACTTTTAATTAAAAACAAGCTTTATTCGACGAATTTAATTACCATTTTTATAAACACAAACAGTAAGCATTTTTATCAAATACAAACAGAAATACCCACACAGCTACAGTAATCTATGTATCACACTTAATAACTTTCCCCCTTTAACTGTTTCAATTTAATAACATGATACCATAACCCAGTAATTCATTTTCAAAGGTGTGGCCCAACACACAGCGCTCTGACTACCTTTAAGACTTGGTATGGATACACCAGTTTCTTTTCCAAACCAGCAGGTTTGAATTCCTTCCAGAGAATAGTTATCACTTTTAAGTTTTCAAGTAATCTGGAAACTGAAGATAGCGAGGCACGTCTTTCCAACCTGTGCAATACAAAACCAAGTCAAACACAAAGCGAAAGTAAAACTCAGAGCAACAGCCCAGCTTCACCCACACAACTACATCACTGAAGCCATGTGACATGACAAAAACATTTCCTAAAGGGACACTCACTTGACACTCCGAGATAATCTGGCCCACTCCTCCACCGTACCCTACACCTCTCCCATCACCCATGACACCTTCCCATGCAATCGCAGAAGGTGTAACACCTGCCGCTTTACATCTTCTATGCTTAACATCCAAAGTCCAAAATACTCATTCCAGGTTAAGCAGCGTTTCACTTGCAGCTCTTTCAATTTGGTTTATTACATTTGCTGCTCCCAATGTGATCTCCTCTATATCGAAGAGACCAAACGCAGACTGGTTGATGGGTTTGCTGAGCATCTTTGGTCTGTGCACATTCAGGACCCTGACCTTCCCATTGTTTGCCATTTCAACACAAGACCCTGCTCCCATGCCCACATGTTTGTCTTTGGCCTACTGCAATGTTCCAGTGAAGCTCAACGCAAACTGGAGGAACAACATCTCATCTTCCGGTTATGGATGCTGCAGCCTTCTGGTCTGAACATCAAATTCAACAACTTCAGATGATTAGCTCTACCCCACCTCGACCTCTTTGTTTGCATCCCATTTCATTTTAACTGTCTTTTACCATTGCTTTCTCTCTTGTCTTTTTTAATATATATTTCCCTCCCCAATCTTATCCCCCCTTTCCTTACATTTTCTCCCCTTTGCTTCCCCCTTCCCTTTCCCCCACATCTACATCTGTCACAGTTTACCCTCTGATGTTAGTTTCTCTGCTGTTTGTCCTTTCACATCTTTTGTTCTCTCTGGGGACTGTTTTTGTTTCCCTTTATTTCTGTGACTATTAGCATGCTGTTCTTTTGGTTTCTATGGCTATGACTTATCTTTCATTCTCTCACCCCACAGTATAAATATTTCCCACTTTCTATGTCTTTTCGCTTTAATAAAGGGTATTCTGGATTGAAACATTAGCTATTTTCTCTCCCTACATTTTCTCTTTAGTTTCAGATTCCAGCATCCACAGTAATTTACTTTTAGAAACTTAGCATTCTTCTTAAACCCAAATTCAGCTTTCAAGCCCAATTGTCTATTGCTGAGTCAGCTTGCTTCCAGAACGGGCACAAGCACCCTCCAGAATGGGCATTCTGTCCAGAACTGGCAAACTGCTCATTACGGCACATGTCCAGAATGGGCACACTGTCCAGAATGGGCATACTGTCCAGAACAGCAACACTGTCCAGAATGGCCACACTGTTCAGAATGGCACACTGTCCAGAACTGACATATTGTCGAGAATGTGCATACTGTCAAGAACAGGCACACTGTCCAGAATGGGCACACTGCCCAGAATGGGCATACTGTCCAGCAGAGGCACACTGTCCAGAATGGGCACATTGTCCAGAATGGGCATACTGTCCAGCGGAGGCACACTGTCCAGAATGGGCACATTGTTCAGAATGGACATACTGTCCAGTAGAGACACACTATCCAGAATGGGCACACTGTCCTCTACGACTGCTGAACCCCTTATACATTTCTTCATCATTATGAAGACCAATTCAGGCCTCTGTATCTCGAGCAGCTCCACTTGACAACTCTACTTCAGGTTCTGAGTCCTCACTTTAAGATTTCTATATGGTGTTGCATCATCCTATTCTGATAATTTTCTACTATCATCCATTGCAGCTTTAGTTCACTTTGCTCCTGATCCCAGACTTTGGATTCCACTTTGTTCACTTCACTGAGCAATCTGAAGCCAATTTCTCAAACATCCCACCTCTACCATCGAAAGTTCACTCCCAAAGCCACATTGTATTACTTAAACTGCAGCTCCTTTCAATAGATTTCTAAAAGGTTGTGTCTTCAGCCATGCTTCTTTTCTCTGCTCCCTCCTAAGTTCCTTCACATCATGTTCCATATCTACCTCTCCCCATTGTGGTGTTCTTTTGCCTGAGGTCTTTTACCTAGATAGAAATGTATATTTTTCATTCCTGCTTTACAAGAAGAGATAACTACAAAAGTGATAGATTACATATCATTGAGGACAAGATCCACTAATGAGAGCTGCTCTTCAGCTGTTCAGAGAGAAAATTGCCCAATAAAATATCTGAAATAGTATCAGCAAACAATTTAATCAAAGTGTTTCCCTGTCTATTGCATTCTGTTTGGTAGAGATTTGAGCCTGAGAAGCTGCTGATCACGAATTGTGTGATTTTGGTTTCAGAAGGAGAGTTTTTCTCTGCTTGTTCCCACAAAAGACGGGCAGAGCAAACTCAATACCTCGCTCCAAGCCAGAAACATGGCTCATTTTGGTGAGATCATTGACTGCATCCAATGTCATCCACAGTCCCTTCATTCATTTTCAGTGTTTACTTGTATGAACATTGTGTGCTGCTCAACATGAGTGATGTTTGATCTGAGAAATAGAACTGTATCCATTTCAAGCACCCCGGACCTGTTAATGCAATGCGGAGTTATTCAAGAATTGGGTATGGGGGAAAGAGTCTCGGCATATTCTACAGGTTCGCAGTTAGATCCAGTTCTGAGGCGAAGGTTCTTTGTTCCATTAAAAAGACACTGAAATCATCGATCATCCCCATGATGCAATTGTAACACACTTTCCCCCTGGAAAAGATACTGAGGGAAAGGCCTTACAATTTCGCTCTCACCCATCATGGTAACTGGAGGAATTTAGGTTCAATTAATAAATCTGGAATAAAATGATCATCTCATCATGATCATGAAACCACTGGATTGTCGTAAAATCTCATCTGGTTCACTACTGCCCTTTAGAGAATGAAGTCTTCCATCTTGACCCTGTCTGTCCTGCAGAAAACAGCAAGGACGACCCTCCACCAGGCCAATTTAAAGTCATCAGCAGCTCGCTACTGCTTCACTTCTTCTAGTTGCTGCTAGGGTTCAACACATGTTTGGACGCTTTCCAATGTTTCAAGTTTCAAAAGTCGACTGTGAATGGTAGTGTAGGTGCTGAAAAATTTCTTGCTGACTTCAAGGCATTTGCATAAACCAGTTTCTCCCAGACACAGGGCGCTAATAAGCTTTGCCCTTGGAATCAAGCATGACAGGGGGAATGAGCAGAGCGAATGCAGGACAAGCTGCAATGGGAGGAACTGAGCCAAGGGAGAAGGGATTTCATTTGTGCTTATTTGTGGTGATTGCCCCTTTGATGTAAGGGGAACACAGCAGAAGAGAGTCACCTGGCTTGGGGGAGCAATTGGGACAGAGGATGGGTAATCACCCTGGGGATGGAGTCTTCTCTTAAGCAGAAGATATACAGAAGACATTAGGGGACTGGAACAGCCTTAGGGCTGCTGTAGGCCACCTTTGGCCTGCTGGCCTCTATATTGTTTTCCTTATTAATAAATACCTTTCATGTTTCTAATAATGCCTGTGAACGTGCAGCATTACATTATTCCCTCAATATGCAGTTGGTGGGTGATGTTAGGTGACATGGCACACAGGTCAGTGCCCATCTCCAGGTGGTAGTCATATGGTATTCATTTGTGGCAGTTCACTGGACCATCTCACAACTATTGTGATAATTCCACTTTTGAATTCTGCAAAGAACAAAGAACAATACAGCACAGGAACAGGCACTGTGGCTCTCCAAACCTGCACCGATCATTTGTCCTGTCTAGACCAACCGCCTGTATTCTTCCACACCCCGTCTGTTCATGTGCCTATCCAGATAAGTCTTAAAGATCGCTAATGTATCTGCCTCAACCACCTCACTTGGCATGCATTCCAGGCTACCACCACCCTCTGTGTAAAAAAAACTCTCCCCGCAATATCCACTGAACCCACCTGAACTTGTGCCCCCTTATAATTTTCAATTCCACCCTGGGAAAAAAACTCCAACTGTTCCCGCTATATATACCCCTAATAATTTAAAAAGCTTCTATCAGGCCGCCCCTCAGCCTCCAATTCTCTAGGGAGAACAGTCCCAGTTTATTCAATCTCTCCTCATAGCTAATATCGTCCATGCCAGGCAACATCCTGGTAAACCTTTCCTGCACTCTCTCCAAAGCCTTCACGTCTTTCTGGTAGTGTGACCAGAAATGAACACAGTATTCCAAATACACTTCATGCATGCAATACTAAATCATAGTACAGCAGAGGTACATAAAAGCAACCTCAGAATAACAAAATGGAAGCAACAAAAAACACCTAACTCTCCTCATTCTTCCCTAATTATTCTGTTATCACAGTGATATTTGCCTCACAAGCACCTCTGATCATTTTCTCACCATAAAAATAAGTGATCTGATGACCATTTCCCAGACTGTGAATGAGTGTAGTACACACATCCCATTATCTCCTTAATCTTAAGAAGGAACCTTTTTATACAAGTGCTGTTTACACAATGAATCCCATGCTCAACAGGAAACTCTCTCAGCTCACCATGTGTTAATCCCACAAGTAACCCAGGCCTTTGACGTGTGCAAAAAAAAAAGGTCCTCTTTCCAAGGGCCGGTGTAGACTTGACGGGCTGAATGACTTCCTTCTGCACTGTAAATTCTATGATGTGCTCAATGATGATGCGCAGGTATTGTGGAATCCCAGTCCCACACCAGACAGCACATTCCACACCTTTGGTGTGGGGGAAGTGTTGGCATTTTGGTTATTGTCACTGGTCCAGTAATCCAGGGACCCAGTGTCATGTTCTGGGGTCCTGGGTTCAAATCCCGCCATGGCAGGATTCAAAATTTCAAAGAAAATCTGGCATTAAAAGTCTAGCAACAATTGCCAATTCTCATAAAAAAAACCATCTTGGTCACTTTATGGAAGAGAATCTGATGTAAGCACCCAGTCTGGCCTAGTCGTGACTCCAGGCCTACAGAAATGGCCTAGCAAGCCACTCAGTAGAAGGACAATTAGGAGTGGCCATTAAGTTCTGGCCCAGTTGGTGACACTCGCATCCCATTATGAATTTTAAAAAGAGATGGGACCCACTCCTGCAGCATACAAATTCTGTCTAATCAGTATTCAAGAGCTAAAATTGCAGGTGTCTGCTTTAACACCTCCAGGCAAGGTCAAATTGTGGCAATCAGCAATTAGAATTGTTCGTTAAAACCAAACAGATGAATCTTATTTGTGCAGCAGTTTGGCAATAAATGGAGGAATAGATGATGAATGAGCAAGAAGGTACCGTCGGCTGAGAAGGGCAGAAAATAGCTTCAGGTCCGATAATGATCACTGATGTTGGACTGTCATTATATTCTTATTACTTTACCATTTCTGGGGACAGCCTCCCAGAAGTAGGAACTCCACAGTTTTTAATGTTCTAACCTTGGACCTGAATGTCAAGTTGCTGATTGTCAGTGCTAACCGAACATGACAACCTATTTCATAATAGTAGCACAGTGGTTAGCACTGCTGCTTCACAATGCCAGGGATCTGGGTTTGATTCTCGCTTCGGTCACTCTCTGTGCGGAGTCTGCACATTCTCCATGAGTCTGCGTGGGTTTCCTCCAACAAGTCCCGAAGATGTGGGGTTGGATTCTCCAATCGTCGGCGCTGAAATCAAGTTCAGCGATCAGCCGGAGAATTCCCGTTTACGCCGGAATCGGGGGCGGTGCCATTTTTCCAATGCTCCGCCCCATCAAAAATGGCATAGATTACAGAGACTACATAGAACATACAGTGCAGAAGGAGGCCATTCAGCCCATCGAGTCTGCACCGACCCACTTAAGCCCTCAGTTCCACCCTATCCCCACTAACCCCTCCTAAACGTTTTGGATACTAAGGGCAATTTAGCATGACCAAACCACCTAACCTGCACGTCTTTGGGCATAATTGGGGAGTACGCCACACGCCTTATGGACAGCCTCACACCGTTCAGGGATGTCGCGTGGCGGCTGCGGACTGTGTCCAGTGCCGCTACAGTCGGGGTGGGAGCCGTTTCGCTGGCAGTGGGGCTTCAGCGGGGTCTGGGGGAACTGGTGGGGGGTGGTCCTGGGGTGGCGAGGCTGGTCACGGGGGGGGGGGCAGTTTTTGGCAGGCCGGGTCCGCGCGCGGCCATGGACCAGCCCATTCTCCGACCGTATCCGCAGGTAAAGCCAGGGGGCTTTACTGGGCGCGACTGCTCCCCCCCCCCCACCGTGTGAAGTATCGGTGTGGGGGTTGAGCCGACTTTCTGGTCGTAAGACCAGAAATATTCTGTGGACATAGCCGCAGGATCAGAGAATCCAGCCCGTGCTTGTTAGATGAATTGGACATTCTAAATTCTCCCTCAGTGTACCCGAACAGGCACTGGATTGTGGAAACTGCGGGACTTTCACACTTCATTGCAGTGTTAACGTAAGCCTACTTGTGACAATAATAACGTTTATAATTTTTTTCTTAAATTTAGAGGGCTGGATTCTCCGCCGTCGGGATGCTCCATTTTGCCGGCAGCCCGGGGGCTTACCGACGGTGCGGGACTGCCCCACGATGGGAAACTCCATTGACCAGCCGATGAAACGGAGAATCCCACTGGAGTGCTGAACCAGAAATCTGGCACAGTGGGACGGAGAATCTAGCCCAGAGTATCCAATTATTATTTTCCAATTGAGGGGCAGTTTAGCGTGGCCAATCCACCTCCGCAGAACATCTTTGTGGATTATGGGGGTAAGACCCATGCAGACACATGGAGAATGTCCAAACTCTACACTGACAGTGACCCGGAGCCGGGATCGAACCCGGGTCCTCGGTGTCGTGAGGCAGCAGTGCAAACCGCTGCACCACCGTGTTGCCCTGATTATTATTATAAATGATCAATGGTTGGTGCATGACATATTGGTGAGTGCCCAGTCTGCGGTTGAACCAGTGTTTTATCTATATATATTACATTGGATCTGGATGACACAGTACCATAATGGTTAGCACTGTTGCTTCACAGCTTCAGGGTCTCAGGTTCGATTCCTGGCTTGGGTCACTGTGGGAGTCTGCACGTTCTTCCTGTGTCCACGTGGGTTTCATCCGGGTGCTCCAGTTTCCCACCACAGTCCAAAGATGTGCAGGTTAGGTGGATTGGCCATGCTAAATTGTCCTTAGGTCCAAAAAGGTTGGTGGGTTACTGGGTTACGGGGATGGGGTGGAGGTGAGGGTTTAAGTGGGGCTTCTTGCCAAGGGCCGGTGCACACTCGATGGGCCGAATGGCCTCCTTCTACGCTGGAAATACTATGATTCTATGACATTGTGTCCCATTCCCTGCTGGACAGAATCAAATGGGTGGTAACCAAACTCCCGAAAGGAATCAAAAAAGTGGGATTACTGTATAACTGATATATCAATGTGTGTTTGATAGTGGATGTTCAGACAAAGTACAGTATTGATTCATTAATTGCATTCTCTCAACATCGGTCTGGGCTCACATGTCAAGAAAATAACAAGGCCCACAACTCTTACTGAGAAATAACTGATCACAGAATCACCTCTCTTGTGAAATGTATCATGAGTGGGAGTTGATAATTTTGTATTTCTTCAACTGGAAGCCAATTAGGAAAACAGGCTAAAGTGAAGGAGTGGTATGGCAATTAACACACTGCTTTCACCTCTGGGATAACAGAGAATAATCGAACAATACAGCACACAAGGAGGCGTTCAGCACATCGTGGCTATGTCAGATATTTTAAAGTATTTTCCCCCTGCTGTTTCCCTATAGCCCAGCAAATCTTTCCACTTAAAATGTTTCTTCAATTCTCTTTTGAAAGTGGCTATTGAATTTGCTTCCAGCACCCTTTCAGGCAATGCATTCTGCATCATAACAACTGGCTTTCTAAAGCAAAAGAATCTTCTTATGTGACTCTACTCCTTTTGCCAGTTAACTCAAATGTGTGTCTGGAGTCACCAATCCTTCTGTCAGTGGAAATAGCTTCTCCTTTATCATTCTCTGAAAATCCTTTAAATCCCTACATCAAATCTCTCCACGAATTTACCTGCTGTACTGAGAAAATACCAGCTTCCCTAACTTCTTCACAACCTGTAATCCCTCATCCTTGATAACATTCCAGTAAATCTCTTCTGCACCCTCTCTAAGGCCCTCAAATCCTTCCGAAAGAATTGAACGCTGGGCTCCAGCAGGAGCCAAAGCAATGTTGCACTAACGTTCACAACTTCCTTACTTCTGAATTTTATGCCTCTATTTTTGAAGCAAATGTTCATGTCTGCCTTTTCAACAAACTTCCCTTCCGTGGTTTTTTTTTGTTTAGAGCAAATGTGCCAAACATAAGACAAGGATTTGCAAAACAATAATGTTGATTATTTATTTGAAGATAAAACTACACGCAGGCAATGCTAATTGTGAGAATGTGTAGACATATCTGACCTGCAGGACTGTTGCTTTGTTCTGCCTACAGAGCAATGGGATTATTCATGACACCCTGTCTTGTGGCGGATGGTGATTGACAGCAGTTTTAGATAGGCCTCCTGAAAGGTACGTGTACATCACTTCACAACATGAAGGATGAAACCCTCTATTACTGCATTCAGCAAATCAAAATATTAATTTGAATTGAATATATACATGCTGATTGTTCTACTTTAGCGAAAGGTTATTTGGAAAAACAATTGTTCTTGGGATTTGGATATCGCTGGCTAGACTGTCATTTATTGCCCCTCCATCATTGTACTGAAGAGGTGGTGAAGAGGCTTCTTATTGGACAATACAGTTTGTTTAATTTTGATTTGATGGCACTGAGTCAACCAGGTTAGTGTGTGATTGGAGTCACATATAGGCTTGTGGACAGGCAAGTGGCAATAGACAACCATTAGGTTCTTAAGACATTTCTAACATAAGAACATATGAATGAAATTAATGAAAATCACTTATTGCCATGAGTAGGCTTCAATGAAGTTACTGTGAAAAGCCCCTAGTCGCCACATTCCGGCGGCTGTCCGGGGAGGCTGGTATGGGAATCGAACCGTGCTGCTGGACTGCTTGGTCTGCTTGGTCTGCTTTAAAAGTCAGCGATTTAGCCTAGTGAGCTAAACCAGCCCCTATGAATGAAGAGCAGGAGTAAGCCACTCGGCCCTTCGAACCTTCTCTGTCATTCAAAAAGATCTGATAGTAACCTCAACTCCACATTCCCACCCACCCGAGATAATCTTTAACTCCCTTGCTTGAAAGCTAATTAATATTCACTTCAAACATGGTCAAGGAAACCTCCTGCTGATGACCATCTATTCGGCCCTCTCAGCTGATGAATCAGCCCTCCATGTTGAAGATCACTTGAAAGACGCTCCGAGGGTGGCAAGGGCACAAAATATACACTGGCTGGGGGCTTTAAAGTCTATCACCAAGAATAGGTTAATAAAACCCCACTGATCAAATCCTACACTGAGCTCACATTAGGTGGTGAGAGAACCAGCAGAAGGAAAAACTTCACCTCCTTCTCATCAATCTACCTATCGTATATATCTGTATTGATAGGACTGACCACCAGAGAGGTACAACCAGTTTGAAATTTAAGACATCATCATCATGCTGTGTGCCATCACCACAGTGCTGGGGCTGGTTTAGCACAGGGCTAAAGAGCTGGCTTTGAAAGCAGACCAAGGCAGGTCAGCAACATGGTTCAATTCCCGTACCAGCCTCCCCGAACAGGTGCTGGAATGTGGCGACTAGGGGCTTTTCACAGTAACTTCATTTGAAACCTACTTGTGACAATAAACGATTTTTATTTCATCACCATTGTGCTAAATTTAATAGATTCAGAACAGCTCGAAACTGGGCAGCCACAATCTGTATCCTCAAAGCACTGCGTATCCCGCACTATACAATTATCATAAAGACAGATGATCAACTCTGCTTAAATGAGGATTGTTGGATGCCAAGAACGTCACCAGGCACACCTAAAAATGAGATGTCAGCTAGGTGAAGCTACATCACTGGACGACATGACTATTAAACAGAAGAAGCAACATGCTTTAGACAGAGCTTCACAATCCCACAACCAAGGCATCAGTCAGAGCTCTGCACTGCCACTTCCAGTCATAAATGGTGGTGGACAATTTCAGATGAGCAAACTGTAACTCGCTGGAGTACTACAGGGATCAATGCTGGGACCTTGACTATTTACAATCCATATTAATGTCTTGGATGAAGGGACCAACTGTTTTGTAACCCAATTTGCTGGTGATACAAAAACAGGTGGGAAAGCAAGTTGTGCGAAGGGCACAAAGAGTTAGCAAATGGATTTAGAGAGATTAAGTGGGTGGGGAGAAATTTGACAAATGGAGTATGATGCGGGAAATGTGAGGTTGTTCGCTTCAGCATGAAGAATAGAAAAGCAGATTATTCCAATGGAAAAACACTGAGAGATCGAGGAAGCTGTGTGTCTTTTTACATGAATCACAAAATGTTTGCATGTGGACAGGACATAATGAAAATCGCTTATTGTCACAAGTAGGCTTCAAATTACTGTGAAAAGCCCCTAGTCGCCACATTCCGGTGCCTGTACGGGAATTGAACATACGCTGCTGGCCTTAGTCTGCTTTAGAAGCCAGCCCAATGTGCTAAACCAGCCCCGTCAATTAGGAACACTAATGTAATATTGGCCTCTATTGCAAAGGGAATGGAGGATCAAAGTAGGAAAGTTATGCATCAGGGCATTGGTGAGACTGCACAGCTGTGCACAGTGTTGATCTTCTTACATAAGGAGTGACATCGTTGCATTAGAAGTAGTTCAGACAAGTCTCACCAGGCTGATTCCTGGGAGGAAGGGTGGCTCCTGAGGAAAGGTTGAACAGGTTGGGCCTGTATTCATTGGAGTCCAGAAGAGTGAGATGTGATCTTATTAAAACAGAGAAGATTCTGAGAGGGCTTGATAGGGTCGATGAAGACTAAAATCTGGAACTGGGGGCACAGTTTTGAAATAAGGGGTCTCCCAGCTGAGACAGAGATGAAGTAGAATTTTGTTTCTCAGAGAATAATTCATCTTTGGATATCTCTTCCACTGAGAAGTGGAAGCTGGGTCATTGAATATATTCAAGGCTGAGTTAGATTACTTTATCTACGGGGTTGGGAGTGCTATAGGAGGATGCTGACGATATCCCCGGGCTGCCGGCAAAACAGAGCATCCCGACGGCGGAGAATCCAGCCCACTGTGTATTGGCCTGGTATAAACAAGGATATACAAGACATGATAGAGAAATGTAAAATGTGTCAAAAGTATCAGCACCGGAAAGTGAAAGAACCAATGATCATAGCTGAAATACCATCAGCTCTGTGGCAAAATTTGGAACGGATTTAGTCTACCTCAATAGCAAGGAATATCTGATAGAATGATAGAATTATAGAATTTACAGTGCAGAAGGAGGCCATTTGGCCCATTGAGTCTGCACCGGCCCTTACAAAGAGCACCCTACTGAAGCCCACGTATCTACCCTATCCTCGTAACCCAGTAACCCCCATTTAACATTTTTTGGACACTCAGGGCAATTTAGCATGGCCAATCCACCTAACCCGCACATCTTTGGACTTTGGGAGGAAACTGCAGCACCCGGAGGAAACCCATGCAGACACGGGGAGAACGGAATTGAACCTCGGACCCTGGAGCTGTGAAGCAACTGTGCTAACCACTATGCTACCGTTGATTGTTTTTTAAATTTTCCAGAAATACCCCTTCTGTCAATCTCCTTGGCAAGTTGTGTGATAATGCATACAAAATCAATGTTTGCAGGACATAGCATACCTAAAACTGTGGTGAGTGATAATGGTTCATGTTTTAATTGCAAAGACTGTCACGAGTTTGCAATACAATATGATTTTGAACACATTACTTTAAGTCCATTATGTCCACAATCGAATGGTAAAGCAGAGAAGGGAGTTCAAATAATAAAGCAATTTAAAAAAGGCAATGGGCAGCAAAACAGTATCTAGCTCGACTGAGTTATAGAACTTCACCTTCTAAGCTGTGGTTTGTAACCTGCAGAGTTACTGATGAATCGCGAACTTTGTACCATACTGTCATTTCACACAAAGACGAGGCAAAACAAAAACTTAAGACATAAGCTGGAATCTCAGAAGCAAAAACAGGAGGCATACGATGATAAAACAACTAGGAGTCTAAAACCTTTGATACCAAGCGATGTAAGGATTGAGGATCCTGACGGATGGTCTAGAAAAGCTACTGTACTACAAGAGGCATGCCCAAGATCAGACCTGGTAATGACAGAACAAGGACAGATTTTGAGAATAAATGGCCAGGCACTATGGAAAACAAAAACCAGCAAGGTGATGGTGTTAGTGAAGACTTCTATCAACCTGAACCAATAGAAGCACTGGAAGGGTCAGACTTGAACCTACAGAATGGCATTCAAAACAGTGACACAACCTTACCAGATGCACCGACAGATAGATGTTCAAAGTAGTAACATGGGTTTAACAAGCATACCAAGGTTGAGAAAATTGACAAGACAGATAAAGAATCCATAGCGGCTGAATCTGTGATTGGGCAATAAAATTTGTGAATTGTGTAAAGTACATTGTTATCATAGAATTTACAGTGCAGAAGGAGGCCATTCAGCCCATCGAGTCTGCACCGGTTCTTGGAATGAGCACCCTAAGCACCCTACCCAAGGTCAACACCTCCACCCTATCCCCATAACCCAGTAATCCCACCCAACACTAAAGGCAACTTTGGACACTAACGGCAATTTATCATGGCCAATCCACCTAAGCTGCACATCTTTGGACTGTGGGAGGAAACCAGAGCACCCGGAGGAAACCCACACACACACGGGGAGGATGTGCAGACTCCGCACAGTCAGTGACCCAAGCCGGAATCGAACCTGGGATCCTGGAGCTGTGAAGCAATTATGCTATCCACAATGCTACCGTGCTACATGTATTGTTTACAGAAATGATGTGCAGTATGTTTTTAAAATCCCAAGGAAAGAGGATGTAATGATATGGAGTGACAGTGTAAATAACAATTGTTTATGACAAGTGTATATAACCTCCAACCACTCGGTGCCATGCAAGAGGAACAGGACGCTGGAACCAGACAAAACCAGTCTTGGTCAGAGTTACAGGAGCTGTTAGAAGCATTGTTAGAAGCTGCACAATTTGGTTAGCAATAGTTTAATCTACCCACAGTTTATTCAACATTAAATAATTTGTCTTGAACTAGATGTTCTGTTGTACACTAATTCATCTATTATCATAATACATGAACATAACACTTGTGTACAATCCTACGATAATTTAGCCCTTTGTAAATATCTGCCTTTAAACTAATGAGACATTTTGACCGCATCTTGTCAGATATGATTATGCTGAGAAATATTTTGCGTCAATTTACTGCAGAGAACTACCAAATGAATGGCCATCAATGGGATTGCCACCATTCACTGTTTTTTTGCCCAAACTTTTCCTTTGTCCAAATGGGCAAATGTACCTGCCTCACAGGAAGATCCCAAATTCAGTTCCACATGAATCTTGAGTAGGCTGATCCCAGAGCTATAATTGATCTCAGTATCCCTGTGGGCAGCTAATAAAAATAAAAATGAGAAGGGGATCTGGTTCCTGATCCCTAATTAATGAGTTCCTGTTGTTGGCGACCCATAAGGACAAGGTTCAGTTTGACTTCATTGTCAAAAAAACAAGTCACTTAAAATCCACCATCTGAGGTGGAGGGAGATCATTTGCTGTTGCGAATCTCCTTGTACAATCTGGGGTGTATTTTCTGATGCTCATCTGCCTTGCGGCACCTGACTGATTCCAACGCAGGGCAATGCAGGGGAGTGAGGGTCCTTCTGGTAAAATGTAAAGGTCCAAATCTCAGAAGAATATCCCTCCTGTATAACTGGGGCATTCCTCACACCAATCATCCTATAACCTTTCTCAGTGGAGTTGCTAAATTAATTTTATTTAGTGTCAAATTGCCACTGTCTTGTTCTGTGAGTGAATGAGATCAGCAAATGGATCGAGAATACCCCAATCATGGATGCTTACATTCAGTTAGATTTTGGTTGATTAATTGATGCCGGACCATTGACCCAGAGCATAAGGTTCACTGATCAGTCCATTGGGCAGTCTGGTCACCAGGAATATTTTTTGCAGTAAGTGACTCATGTCACACTTCGCCCTGTGGCTGTACAAAGATCAGAATTAGTTCGTTCGGACACCATGCTTTCATCTGTGTTCTCATTGAGTCCACTCTGATAGTCTGTCAAGCTGTTAAGTTCTGACAGGGTATGAGTTTGAGTGTTTTGAGACAACATCACATCATGAAACCTCTTAACAGAGAATGGGATCTATTGATTCAGAAAATAACCTTTCTCGTTCACGACCTTCTGCCATCCCTTTTCATTGTTCCTCCCTCTTTTCCTGTGGAAATTCTGTATTTCACTGACCACTTTGTACAGCTAGCATACATTTCATTTCACTCTCTCTCTCTCTCTTCTTTCCCTGAACCCCTCACATCATGTTCAAAATACCTCCTTTAAATTCTCTCTTTCATTCTATGTTCTATAACCTCTCTTAACTATTACACCAGTATCCGACTCCATTTATCCTCAGAGACTTGCCTTGGGATGTTTACCACATTAAAGCTGCTGTATGAAAGGCTATTCTCGTTATTGTTTCACTATTGGTTTTTCTTATTTTCCCATTTTAGATTCAGACAGTTTCATTTAGCCATAGATCTCAACTCAGGCAAAATGTTTTCCTGGTATGTTTTTGAAAAATAAATTCCAACTTCTCTCATTTCCTCCCATTTCCTGAAAGTGTGGGGTTCCAGATCTGTGAGTGTTGCAGCAAGTGAGAGCCAAATCTACAGCAAGGAGGTTAATATTAGAGACTGTAAGCTGGGAGCATCTACACTGGGAGGTCCTAAGTTAAGATATTCCACTGGGGCATACTTTTTGGGATATTGGTGTTCTTACTCGCCAATTAGGGGCTGGTTTAGCTCACAAGGCTAAATCGCTGGCTTTTAAAGCAGACCACGCAGGCCAGCAGCACGGTTCGATTCCCGTACCAGCCTCCCCGAACAGGCGCCGGAATGTGGCGACTAGGGGCTTTTCAAGGTAACTTCATTGAAGCCTACTCGTGACAATAAGCGATTTTCATTTTTTTTTCAATGTAGAATGTAGGTAATGAATGGGATTCTTCTGTTCCCCAGCCATGTGTCTCTCGGCCACCCAACCTTTGTCAGTGGCTCTCATTCTGCCGCTTGCCAATGGGAGTTCCCATTGAAACCACCCCATGCCACCAGGAAACCCGTTGGCGGGGGTGCGCGACCAGCAGCAAAAGTGAATCGCAATGACCGGAGAATTCCGGTCAATCTCGCCAGCAAAGTTAGCCTGTGCCTCCTCTGTAAGAAAGATCGGGGGCAGGAGTCTCTGATCCTGAGGCTGTGTTGACGCTGTCGTAAACGCCGTCGCGTTTTACAACGGCGTCAACAGGCCCCTAAGGAGCAGCAATCCTGTGTCACACAGGGGGCCAGCATGGCATTGGAGCGACTTTCGCAGCTCCAGCTGTCGATACCGGCGTCAGTCTGGCGCCGCAAATTCGTGCATGCGTGCTACGGCCGGCACGAATTTGCGTATGCACATGGAATGCCTTCTTCGTAACTGGGCCCAGCGCTGAGGAACATAGGTCCCCACCAGGAGAAGCCTGTCCACCGATTGCTAGGCCCAGATCACTAGCCAGGCCACCGTGAAGGCCACCCCCGGAGTCGGATTGCCCCTACCCCTGACCAGGCCGCCCCCTTCCGCAGGATGAACGCCAAAGTCCTGCCAGGTAGAACCACACGTGAACGTCACCAGCGGGACTCGGCCTATCTCGGCAGCCACTCGACCCACTGCGCCTGGAGTAGCACCGGGAGGGCCATGTAGAACGGCCCCCTGACCAGCGCCATACCGACCACGCCGGTGCCGATGGCAGCGATTCTCCGGTCACCGGAGAATCAGCGGACCGGCATCAGAGAGGTGTCGCGTGAATTACGTCCCCCCGGCGATTCTGCGACCCGGCCTGGGGTTGGAGAATCCCGCCCCACGATCTTGCAATCAGGAAGCTACATCAGCAAAACCATCACATCCTCCTTCAGACCACATGCAGCATGACTGAGGAAGTTGAGGGGTAGAGGAGATGGGGAAGAAGGAGCTCTGAGACCACCAAGACAGATGAGTTGCTGTCTGATTCTGATCTGCAGGACCACTAATAAAGCATTGGATCCTTTACAAGCATGAACTCATGAGCGAAGCAGAGTTTCTCATTACTACCAAAGTAAAAGTTGGAGATAGATTCCGTAATAATGTTTTTTTTAAGTTACTGCACAAAGGGATACAAGTTGGTCTGTGCAGAGTTGCAAGTTCTTTCACCCAATTAGGAGTGATGTTGAACATGGCTTCTTTGCTTTCTTTTTGGCATGAAGAGATACGAAGGAGTGGTGACATTGTGAGGGACACATTAATGAGATCGCTGGATAATCCATCAATAATGTTTCCAATGCTGACTTTGAGAGTTTGAAGTCCAGAGGCCAAGGCACAATAAAGGGTGGTTTTGATAAATTTGTAAACTCTCCAAGGTCGATCTGAACAAAGAACAAAGAACAAAGAAAAGTACAGCACAGGAACAGGCCCTTCGGCCCTCCAAGCCCGTGCTGACCATGCTGCCCGACTAAACTACAATCTTCTACACTTCCTGGGTCCGTATCCCTCTATTCCTATCCTATTCATGTATTTATCAAGATGCCCCTTATCGTCCCTGCTTCCACCACCGCCTCTGGCAGCGAGTTCCAGGCACCCACTACCCTCTGTGCAAAAAACTTGCCTCGTACATCTACTCTAAACCTTGCCCCTCGCACCTTAAACCCATGCCCCCTAGTAATTGACCCCTCTACCCTGGGGAAAAGCCTCTGACGAGCCACTCTGTCTATGCCCCTCATAATTTTGTAGACCTCTATCAGGTCGCCCTTCAACCTCCGTCGTTCCAGTGAGAACAAACCAAGTTTATTCAACCGCTCCTCATAGCTAATGCCCTCCATACCAGGCAACATCCTGGTAAATCTCTTCTGCATCCTCTCTAAATCCTCCACATCCTTCTGGTAGTGTGGCGACCAGAATTGAACACTATACTCCAAATGTGACCTAAGTTCTATACAGCTGCAACATGACTTGCCAATTCTTATACTCAATTGCCCGCAGTGTCCTAAAAGGTAAGGTTGGGGGGGGGTTGTTGGGTTACGGGTATAGGGTGGTATGTGGGTTTGAGTGGGGTGATCATTGCTCGGCACAACATCGAGGGCCGAAGGGCCTGTTCTGTGCTGTACTGTTATAATTCCCCAGCCAATGAAGGCAAGCATGCCGTATGCCTTCTTGACTACCTTCTTCACCTGTGTTGCCCCTTTCAGTGACCTGTGGACCTGTACACCTAGATCTCTCTGACTTTCAATATTCTTGAGGGTTCTACCATTCACTGTAAAGAGTTCTTTACACAGTCATGCAGTGGTTTCTGCACACCAAAATTAAAGGTCACACTTAGAACTCGATCTCCAGGCTTCACGTGTGCAGAAGCAATCAGAGACAAAATTCTCCACCTCGTGCTGCCGGTATTGGAATTCCGGTGAGATAGAGAATCCTGCATCGGGGAGAAAACGGGATCGGTGTCCGGACAGCAGGATCGAGGTTCGCACCCGTGCTAGTGGGAGGATGTAAATGGATCATTAAGACTCATTTGCATCCACTTCGCGGGCTGTGCACTGTATTCCCCAGTCCTCTGGGCCGGGTATCACGTGGGTGAGAATTTCTACAGGTATGGACAAGCGTGGCCCTGACATGGTTCGCCTCACAGTGGACCAAGGGGGTGACTCATAGAACATAGAACATAGAACATAGAACGATACAGCGCAGTACAGGCCCTTCGGCCCTCGATGTTGCACCGACATGAAAAAAAAACTAAAGGCCATCTAACCTACACTATGCCCTTATCATCCATATGCTTATCCAATAAATTTTTAAATGCCCTCAATGTTGGCGAGTTCACTACTGTTGCAGGTAGGGCATTCCACGGCCTCACCACTCTTTGCGTAAAAAACCCACCTCTGACCTCTGTCCTATATCTATTACCCCTCAATTTAAGGCTATGTCCCCTCGTGCTAGCCACCTCCATCCGCGGGAGAAGGCTCTCGCTGTCCACCCTATCTAACCCTCTGATCATTTTGTATGCCTCTATTAAGTCACCTCTTAACCTTCTTCTCTCTAACGAAAACAACCTCAAGTCCATCAGCCTTTCCTCATAAGATTTTCCCTCCATACCAGGCAACATCCTGGTAAATCTCCTCTGCACCCGTTCCAAAGCTTCCACGTCCTTCCTATAATGAGGCGACCAGAACTGTACGCAATACTCCAAATGCGGCCGTACCAGAGTTTGGTACAGCTGCATCATGACCTCATGGCTCCGGAACTCAATCCCTCTACCAATAAAGGCCAACACGCCATAGGCCTTCTTCACAACCCTATCAACCTGGGTGGCAACTTTCAGGGATCTATGTACATGGACACCGAGATCCCTCTGCTCATCCACACTACCAAGAATTTTACCATTAGCCAAATATTCCGCATTCCTGTTATTCTTTCCAAAGTGAATCACCTCACACTTCTCCACATTAAACTCCATTTGCCACCTCTCAGCCCAGCTCTGCAGCTTATCTATGTCCCTCTGTAACCTGCAACATCCTTCCGCACTGTCTACAACTCCACCGACTTTAGTGTCGTCTGCAAATTTACTCACCCATCCTTCTGCGCCCTCCTCTAGGTCATTTATAAAAATGACAAACAGCAACGGCCCCAGAACAGATCCTTGTGGTACGCCACTCGTAACTGAACTCCATTCTGAACATTTCCCATCAACTACCACTCTCTGTCTTCTTTCAACTAGCCAATTTCTGATCCACATCTCTAAATCACCCTCAATCCCCAGCCTCCGTATTTTCTGCAATAGCCGACCGTGGGGAACCTTATCAAACGCTTTACTGAAATCCATATACACCACATCAACTGCTCTACCCTCGTCTACCTGTTCAGTCACCTTCTCAAAGAACTCGATAAGGTTTGTGAGGCATGACCTACCCTTCACAAAACCATGCTGACTATCCCTAATCATATTATTCCTATCTAGATGATTATAAATCGTATCTTTTATAATCCTCTCCAAGACTTTACCCACCACAGACGTTAGGCTCACCGGCCTATAGTTACCGGGGTTATCCCTACTCCCCTTCTTGAACAAAGGGACCACATTTGCTATCCTCCAGTCCTCTGGCACTATTCCTGTAGCCAATGATGACCTAAAAATCAAAGCCAAAGGCTCAGCAATCTCTTCCCTGGCTTCCCAGAGAATCCTAGGATAAATCCCATCCGGCCCCGGGGACTTATCTATTTTCACCTTGTCCAGAATTGCCAACACTTCTTCCCTACGCACCTCAATGCCATCTATTCTAATAGCCTGGGTCTCAGCATTCTCCTCCTCAATATTATCTTTTTCTTGAGTGAATACTGACCAAAAGTATTCATTTAGTATCTCGCTTATCTCCTCAGCCTCCACACACAACTTCCCCCCACTGTCCTTGACTGGCCCTACTCTTACCCTAGTCATTCTTTTATTCCTGACATACCTATAGAAAGCTTTTGGGTTTTCCTTGATCCTACCTGCCAAAGACTTCTCATGTCCCCTCCTTGCTCGTCTCAGCTCTCTCTTTAGATCCTTCCTCGCTTCCTTGTAACTATCAAGCGCCCCAACTGAAACTTCACGCCTTATCTTCACATAGGCCTCCTTCTTCCTCTTAACAAGAGATTCCACTTCTTTGGTAAACCACGGTTCCCTCGCTCGACCCCTTCCTCCCTGCCTGACTGGTACGTACTTATCAAGAACATGCAATAGCTGTTCCTTGAACAAGCTCCACATATCCAGTGTGCCCAACCCTTGCAGCCTACTTCTCCAACCAACACATCCTAAGTCATGTCTAAGGGCATCATAATTGCCCTTCCCCCAGCTATAACTCTTGCTCTGCGGGGTATACTTATCCCTTTCCATCACTAACGTAAAGGTCACCGAATTGTGGTCACTGTCTCCAAAGTGTTCACCTACCTCCAGATCTAACACCTGGCCTGGTTCATTACCCAAAACCAAATCCAAAGTGGCCTCACCTCTTGTTGGCCTGTCAACATATTGTGTCAGAAAACCCTCCTGCACACATTGTACAAAGAACGACCCATCCAATGTACTCGAACTATATCTTTTCCAGTCAATATTAGGAAAGTTAAAGTCTCCCATAACAACTACCCTGTTACTTTCGCTCTTTTCCAGAATCATCTTCGCCATCCTTTCCTCTACATCTCTAGAACTATTAGGTGGCCTATAGAAAACTCCCAACAGGGTGACCTCTCCTTTCCTGTTTCTAACCTCAGCCCATACTACCTCGGAAGAAGAGTCCCCATCTTGCATCCTTTCTACCACCGTAATACTGTCCTTGACTAGCAGCGCCACACCTCCCCCTCTTTTGCCCCCTTCTCTGACCTTACTAAAGCACCTAAACCCCGGAACCTGCAACAACCATTCCTGTCCCTGCTCTATCCATGTCTCTGAAATGGCCACAACATCGAAGTCCCAGGTACCAACCCATGCTGCCAGTTCCCCTACCTTATTTCGTATACTCCTGGCATTGACTCATTAAGGAAAGTTCCCAACAAAATCTACCCGAGGGCCACCCTCCCTCCCGATAATGCAATAGCTTCCCACCCCATCCCACCTCCACCAGAACCCCCTCAGAGACCCCCTAAATAAAGAACCCCCCCCCCTGCCCAGAGATCCCATAAATAAAGAGACTCTCCCACAGAGACTGAGAGTGACTGAGGAGTGATGAAAATTCCCAGGGAATCAGGATTTAATTTCAATGCATGTTGATGGAATGGAAGCCCTTACAGTGGATGAACATCAAGAGCTACTGCCAAAAACACTAAGCCCATAGAGCCACATGGGTGCAGCCTAGTCTTCCGTGCATCATAGGGAACCCAGACATAGCAGCAGAGCCCGCGAATCTCTGAGCCTGGCTATCCTCATCCAGAGTAAAGTTCACATAATAATGGGCTCTCCTGTGAAGGACATTGGTGGCCTCCTGAATGCACTGATGTGTTGCTAACTGTGAAATGCTGCACAGGTCCCCAGTTTCTCCTTGGAAGACATAGAGGCAAAGAAATCAAGTGCTGCTGTAACCTGAGGTCCACTAGCAGGGGGAAGCCTACAAACCCATCTGGTTTTCTCAGAGCATGTAGCATATAAGGTCAACCAGATCTCTGAAGAATCGTAGTCTTGACCTGAACTGCCTCTCACTCATTCATAGAAAGAAGACTCGTGGATGATAGATCTCTGGTTTTCCAAGTCATCTACTTCTCAGCCTCCTGTTGAGTTCAGGTTCCCCCTGGCCATGTTTTCCAGGTGGTGCCTCCTGCTGGGGCTGCACACATTGATGACTTTCTGTCCTTCATTTCCTGCACCGAATGAGGATTCTCAGAGAAGTTCCCTGTACCACTGGATCCATTCTCACTTTTGCCTCTTCTCTGGAAAGGTACATTGAAGAGTGGCGTGGTTAAAGGATGCTGAAAGGAAAGGTGTGATTGAGAGATCTGTGGACAAAGTTGGGCAGCTAAGCTTTGGCAGCTTAGCTTACATTGTTCCTCATGCGACCTTAGCCCTGGGACGATAGCACACACATTGAGGGGAGCAGCATTCCATTTCACTGGAGTCCTGTGAGGGCTGAGAATGTCATTATTGAGTGAATGTGTTCTGAACTCCACTCATTGGCTTGGCATAACCATGAGCATTCATAATGGTGAATGAATGGAATTCGTTCAGCCACAGGTGAATGTCTTTAATTGTTAACCCATGACTCTCCTTCACTGATGCAACGGCAGCTATGTCCCTTTCACTACAGCCTTCACTCCCCAAGCCTGATATCCAGCCTTCCACTATCGAGCATTTTCATGAGGCTATTGAGTTTTGTTGATTCCTTACAAAGCCTTAAATTAGGATTCTGACTTGCTCTTGCTTACTGGACAAAGGATTCTGAGTCCTGTGTAATTGACCTGGACCCAATTCACTGCACTGTCACCCCAAGAAGGAACCCCAGTTCCCAGCCTAGCGGTCGTCCCAAATGTCATCATGCTTCTCCCAATCAGGAAGGCACCATTTAATCTGAGTGTTGAGATGTTGGTGCTGCACATGCATTACAGGATGAAGTTTGACCATCCCGTCTGAACTATCCCTTGTTGGGGTCCTGCTTCTCTACCCTCGGTCATCCCTCCTGCCATCCATTGTTTGTCGTCTTCATCCACCTCCTTGCCCCTCTGCCTGCTTTTGTGAGCCCTTACCCCTGCCTCACTTCCTTGCACAGCCCTCCTTCCACATTGCCCCCCCTTGTCTTCGTCAGCCCAGCCCCGATCATACTTGGGATTTTTGTTACGGTGGCTGCAAAAGTCCCGCATAGTGATGTCCAGATAGACACTGGTGTGTGGCACCACGGGGAAGGAGACTCCTGTACTCGGCGATCCCAGACACCGTACTGATCCAACTCAGTGGCACAAGAGGGTCCATGAGTCCAGCAATATGATGCTGTGCATGAAGACCAGTTGGGCATGGAGATGAAGGGCAGGCACCGGAGTGCCCTGGCAGGTTGGTGTACAGTTTATCAAGAGCAGTGTAGCACTGTGGCAGCTAGGCTTTGTTGTGCCCCCTCAAAGTCTCTGGCGAACTAAACCGAGAGTTTGTTTTGTGCCCGCTGAGTGCCGCTCTATCAATCGGGTTTCCGGCCAATGTAATTTTACGCTGACATTAGGCAAATTGGAAGGCCTGATGGAACATAGAACATAGAATTTATAGTGCAGAAGGAGGCCATTTGGCTCATCGAGTCGGCACTGACCCTTGGAAAGACCACCTCACCCAAGCCCACACTTCCACCCTATCGACGTAACCCAGTAATCATTCCTTACCCTTTTGGCACAAAGAGCAATTTATGATGGGCAACCCTCCTAACCTGCACATCTTTGGACTGTGAGAGGAAACCAGAGCACCCGGAGGAAACCCACGCAGACACGGGAGAACGTATAAACTTCGCACAGATAGTGCCTCGAGGCTGGAATTCAAACGCAGGACCCTGGAGCTGAGACGCCACAGTGCTAACCACTGTGCTACCGTGCTGCCCATATGGGATCCGGCAAGACTACTGTTTTAATGAGCCTTCATAGGATGCAATGGTATTTATGCCACCTGCCAGTGGATAGACCAACCCATCATTAACCCACCATTGGGAAAATTGTCACGTGATTTAATGCTGGCGGGTTTTCGAGTTTCTCGATCCTGCTAAATTCTCAGCATCTGCCCACCACCAAACCCACGTGCTGAGAGAATTCTGCCCAGTGACTGTAAAGCATGTGAGGCTCCTGTGACTCTCGCTGGACAGAGGCACACAAGCAGGACTGTCGGGATCCACAACAATACATCTCTATTTGAGTATCTCACTATATGGTACTTGGCAGATAAAGACACTTTAATTCACAAGGGTTGACTGGTTTCCTTCGGGGAATAGTCATTAATGTTGAACCTAAATTGCATTTAACACAAGAAGAGCAGAATGCAAAATTCCTTCATCATGTGTACTTTGATTAATAGATGTGAAGTCCAGCCTTGTCTCCAGGCCACACATTTCCTGAATGGAGCTACACTTAAGAGGTTGAAATTCATCCGCATGCTATTTTTAGTACTGGTTAATGCATTCATATTAAATTCTGGAATTTGCCATTTTAACGAAGCCTTTGACTTGTTTAAAATAATGGTAATTTTATCCTTTGGAGAGGCTAATCAAAGTATTAAAAACAAAAACCTGAGCTATTTCTACCACTCCTCTGCCACTGATATTCCACCCAAGTTGTTACTGACACAGCCTCTCACAGAGGTAAGAATGAGACTAATTATTAGCAGCTCCTGATCAGACAGTAGTGAACATTCCCAAGGTAGTCTCATGCAGAATAAAGTTAAAGCCATCAGCGACTTTAGCTGCAGTCTCAGAAGAGGCTCTGTAGCGTACCAGAACAACACTTCCATTTCACACATATTGCCCTTACGTTTCTTAGTGGGAGAATTAAAGGATCTGGATTATATTTTTAATTCTTTAATTCTTTCTGTGGGTTTTGCTGACCCGGCCAGCATTTATTGCCTGTCCCATGAGAAGGTGCTGGTGAGCTACTTTCTTGAACCGCTGTGGTGTAGGTACATCTACAGTGCAATTAGGAAGGGAGTTTTAGGATTTTGACTCATCGACAGTGAAGGAATGGTGACATAGTTCCAAGTCAAGATGGCGTGTGGATTGGAAGGGAACATGCAAATAGTATTGTTCCCATGTGCCTGCTGCCCTTGTCCTTCTAGGTTGTACTGGTTATGGCTTTGAAAGATGCCGTTGAAGGAGCCTTGATGAGTTGCTGCAATTCATCTTGTCGATGGCACTCCTGCTGCCTCTGTGCATCGGTGGTGGAGGGAGTGAATGTCGAAGGTTGTGGGTGAAGTGCCAATCAAGCGGGCTGTTTTGTCTTGCATGATGTTGAGCTTCTTGACTGTTGTTCGAGCTGCACTCATCCAGGCAAGTGGAGAGTATTCCATCAGCTCCTGACTTGAGCCTTGTAGAAGATGAACAGACTTTTGTGGGGTTGGAGGTCAGTTACTCACAGCAAAATCCCCAGCCTCTGACCTGCTGGAAACTGGAACGAAATAGGGTAAATACCATTCATTCCGTTCTAGGATTTGCATGGATCCTCTATCATAGTTATTGCAAACAACTAGTAGAAAGTCACTGAGTGAATTTTTGTGCTATAGGCTCAGGTTATCAAGAATTGAGATGAGACAATTAAATCTAGTTTTTGCCTCAGGATCCTTCAGGCATGTAGAGAGAGGTTTTCAACTTTTAGTTTATGATAGATTAAATTGCTGTGCACCCAGTCCATTACAAAAGATGGGTTTAACTGTTGCATAAATAAATTAAAGCTGGACTTCTACCATTACTTCTAGGCTTGTCTGCAGAAAGTGGTAACTGTTCCCTGTTTACACCTGCACTTAGTAATATCTTTGACTTTGTAGCTATAGATCAATAACATGGTTGTCAACCAGCTGCTTTCTGAGGGAGCAGCTAGAATCTATCATTAACATGGTGTTAGAAAGCCTCGCAAATCTGGTTTGTGCAGTGGCTGGTTTAGCTCACTGGGCTAAATCGCTGGCTTTTAAAGCAGGCCAGCAGCACGGTTCGATTCCCGTACCAGCCGCGCCGGAATGTGGCGACTAGGGGCTTTTCACAGTAATTTCATTGAAGCCTACTCGTGACAATAAGTCATTTTCATCTGTATGGCCTAGAAAATCAGCCCAATATCCTGTGCCTTATATTTCTTTGGGAATGGACAATATTGACCATTGCACAGAAACAAAAATTTCACATTGTCGGTGTAAAAGCTCAGCAGGCCTGAGAAGATAAGTTAAACAGTATTTAATAAACCAACATAAAGCTAAGGCCGCAACGTGGCATACAGTTCAAAGGTTCTAATTGGGACTTCCGATCACACCAGTCCCAGTCGGGGCCGGCTTTTATAAGGCCAATTTAAGGGTGGGCCTCTGCCCACTGGCAGGGTGGTTTGTATTCCACGGGTTTCACAGAGAGATCAATTGAGGTCTCCCCGTGGATCTCCTGAGGGTTATTACAAGCGGGTGTTTTTTAAAAATTCAGGCCCACCACCATAGGCAAAGCCTGGGAGGGAGACAATGCATTTACCTCAAAGGAGGCAGAGTTTTGTTGAAGCTGATGAACTTTGGCAAGTCGCTGGCTAGAATTACACAGAATGTACTGCACACCAGCTCAACTGATCAATGCCGGTGCCTGCACTCCCTGTGAGCATCCTCCATTCGTCTTCATTTAATCCTCTCATGATCTTCTATTAATTTCTCCCCTGCATGTTTCAATAGCTTTCCCTTAAGTGCATCGGCTTTTTTTCTATATGTAGCACTTAATAGTGCATCGCAATCTGACAGTAAGATCTTCGGAAAGTTCCTTTGATGGACTACAACTCTTAGTTCGTGAGATTTCTATCACTGAGTTTGCATCTGTTAATTCAAGGTCTTATTCCTCATCTGTTTTAAAATTTCACCAAAATCTTGTAAATATGAAATGATCATATTGAACCACTATTAAAAGGTAGGCACATAATGACCCTTGATGAAATATAATCATGTCAATATGCCTGAATATGAATTTAGAATGATCTAATTTAAAGTTAACAGATTATTGCAATCTCGTTAAAAATGCATTGAAACCATGAGGGATGTAAGAACATTACAACGGAAACAACCAGGTAAAGATTAATCTAATAGGCCCAGCTACCTCCCAGAAAGCAAATAGCCCCATCTCTGTGGTAATATGCACATGAATCAAGTAATGGATAATGGAAAATCAAAAAATGTACATTTGATTCTCAAAGTAAGTATTCGGTATTTTCTTTGCAGATATAACAAAATAACAAAATGGATGACAATTCCAATACCTCATAAATCAAGAGCAAGCATTTAAAAATTACGGGATTCATTGTATAAATCATGAGTAACTCTTATTTTAAACATAAAGAAATAAAACAAACCAAAAGAGCTATTAGGCAATGACACAGATATGTCGGAATCAGAATTTTCTTTGCTTAAAATATTGGCCTGAGTGGTTTTATCTCTTACCCGCTACTTCTCAGTTGATTCCAAGCACACAAGACCAAACTGCACTAGCTGGCTGTCTGAGATATTCCGAGGTTAATATAGAAGCCTGTAACCTGATCTCAAAATGGCTTCCTCTACCCTTTTCCCATGGGAACTTTAATCACATTGGGTGGGGTTTAACGGGTCCATTAGAAACTGGCACAATCCCATCATGGCCGCATAATGTCACAAGAGGCCAAAAATAGGATTTACGCTGGTGAGATTTCCAATCGCAATCTTCCCGGGCCCTCTCCGATGACATGCTCAAGTTTGTGCCAGGATGGGCGTGAACCTGATTTGAATGCATTATAATGTATTTAGCGAGGTTAAAGTTGAATCTTCAGACCTCATTTAATCTTTCCACCCAACAGGCTCCAATTAATAATGCTATTCATAAACAGGAACCAGGCCTGTGAGGGTTGAAGGAGGTGATCACCCCTCTCCATCTAGTACCAAGAAGTCCAAGTGGACAGTGCCCACTGCCTAGCTCCGCAGGGGGGGGAGGGTTCAAGGGTGTTTTGGGGGGTGCGGAGCTCAGGATGCGGGGTGTCGAGGGTCTACAAGATGGGGGTTGCGGCTACTGTGCCTTGCCCTGCAGCCTGCTGCCCATGTCATCTAAACAGTTTTTTTTCGAACTATGTTGGTCCGCAAGATTTTGAGAACACTGTGTCATTCCACTGCCTGTCTGAAAGTCAAAACAGTTCAAAGTCAAGCAGAGGGTGACAACTCATAGTTCAAGGATAAATGCTTTGGTGCACGGTGACACAGTGGTTAGCACTACTGCCTCACAGCACCAGAGATCCGGGTTCAATTGCTGCCTTGGGTGACTATGTGGAGGTTGCAAGTTCTCCCCGGGTCCGTGGCTTTTCTCCAGGTGCTGAGTGAATGAAGTGTGACCCTCGATCACTTTGCCGCATAGCACGGGAGGGGGATTAGGGGCAAGGATCTAGGGTTCACAGATTAATGCCCAAACCCTTTCAGGAATTATGTAATTTTCTCTTTGAGTGGGCCTATCAATTTTCTTGACGTTGAGTGCCTGTGAGAAGAGCTGTTTCCTGATGGGGTGAAGAGCTATCCCACTGGGGGGAAGGTTAATGACAGTGAGACCTTGACGTTGTGAAGAACAAGAGATTTTAATGTGATAACATGTGCGTTTGTGACATTTGATAAAACCCCTCAGCTGTCTGAACCTGACTTCACCCACACCCACTCTGTGCCCCTACAATTCCTTGGCCTTGCACTATGTCCAGGTGTTTTCCCAGGGTGCACATCATAAGTCGAGGTGGCCTGCTGACTACCATGGCGTGTTGGATGAGGTGCCCTTAGCAGATGCCCTCTGGAAGGCCGGGACCTGGAGTGCCCCAGCCTTCTCGTGGGTCGCGGTGGTGTTGCCACATCACCCTGTTCAGCCTGCTGTCCTGGAGTCCCTATTATCAGGAATAAAGGAATTCAGAATGACTGGGTACTCCCAGGGTCACCTGGGTTGAAGGCCTTGGGCTGTGCACCAGTAGTTACTCCTCCCTCCGGGTGCTTATGGGTCCCTGGATTATTCCATGCAACAGAGGGGCAGCTGGAATGAGCTCCAGAAGCCTCAACGTTATCTTACGCTTCCAGTCTTGGAGGCCCATCAGTGTTTGCACCATTTGGCCTTGCAGCTGCAGGAATGTCGCTATCAACCCATCCTGGCATTCCTGGTTTTGACTTTGCATCTCAAGCAGCTGAGGGATGAACGTGTCCAGAGGAACAGCACCTGGTTGGGGCACAACTGTGTCCTGGGATCCATTAGACCTCGGCTGTCCGATCCCTGGTACGTTTCAGCCACCACCCGATGTGCATCACAAGCAGACTGGTTCGTGCAGGCAAAGTGAGGAGGCAGTATTCAATCACAATGCTGATTTATTTATCGAAGAAGTACTTTACATACAGAACAGTACAACTCCAACACAGGTCTTGTTCCCTTGACTCTCAAGCTTCTCTGGCGATACCCTAGTAGCCAGGTCTGCAACTAGCCACCCTGTAGGCTGAGATTTGTGCACTCCCTCCGCATAGGCTCCAGGAGGGTCATGTGACTGATGAAGGATCGTCCCTTAAAGCGACCATACTACCACATTCCTATCCCCTTAAGTTTCCTTACAAATCCCTGAAATACAAAAAAAAATTATTCAAGTGAGATTCAGACAAAGAGAGTTACAGTAAGGGAGCTCAAAGCCAATTTTCATAAGGTAGGTCTATCAGGTGACTTTCTAAGTCTCACTGAGCGCCTCAACTTGGTAACCGGCTTCTCCAAACTTGAGGCATCTGAGTCCACAGCAAGGACAGGCCAATTTGTAGATTCCAAAGATGGAGCTGAAGTACTACTACCTCCTCAACGTGCTTTGTGACTCCTTGTGATTCCCCTTGAGAATATCTTGGTTATAACACCACTGACTTGGCAAGTGGTATATTGCTAACTGGGACTGGGACCTCACGCATGTTTTCTTCACTTTTTTCTTTTCTTTTTACATTTGGAGTTCATTTCTATTTTTATTCATTTTTATCCAATTAAGGGGCAATTTAGCGTGGCCAAACCACCTACCCTACACATCTTTTGGGTTGTGGGGGCGAAACCCATGCAAACACGGGGAGAATGTGCAAACTCCACACAGACAGTGACCCAGAGCCAGGATTGAACCTGGGACCTCGGCACCATGAGACAGCAGGGCTAACCCACTGCGCCACCGTGCTGCCTTTGCATGTTTTCTTGCTTTGTGGCCTTGTAGGTCAACGACATGAAATACTAGGCCAGTCCTGGTAATAACCCTCTCATGTATCCATCCTCTAAAGTTCCGCACGTTAACTAAATCTTCTGTTTGAAACATCCTTTGCCCCTTGGCTGCTGCGCAGTGGCCTTTCTGTGATGCTTGCATAGAACATAAAACATACAGTGCAGAAGGGAAGGAGAAAATGCTGGAAAATCTCAGCAAGTCTGGCAGCATCTGTAGGGAGAGAAAAGAGCTAAAATTTTGAGTCCGATGACTCTTTGTCAAAGCTGGTGCTGCTGGTACAGTGCAGAAGGAGGCCATTTGGCCCATCAGATCTGCACCGACCCACTTAAGCCCTCACTTCCACCCTATCCCCCCGAACCCAATAACCCCTCCTAACCTTTTTGGACATGAAGAGCACTTTAGCATGGCCAATCCACCTGACCTGTATGTCTTTGGACAGTGGGAGGAAATCGGAGCATCCGGAGCAAACCCACACAGACGCGGGGAGAACGTGCAGACTCCGCACGGACAGTGCCTGAGAAGGGAATCGAACCTGGGACCGTGGCCCTGTGAAGCCACAGTGCTTACCACTATGCTAACGTGCTGCCCATAGCCTCCACCCTCCCTGGCAAATTTGAAAAAACAAGGTCGGTCATGGTCCTGAGGGGCTGGCTCATTAAGAACTTGGCCAGGGTAAGCCAGTGGTGGTATGTAGGGTTGTATTGTATGAGAGCAAGAAGTCCACTAAACGCAGCAGTAGCGGCCACTTAGACTATTATTTTAAAAGTTTGGACTGTTCTTTCCGCCAGTCTGTTGAAGTGGGCGTTTGGAGGCCGTCCTTTCATGCTGCACCCCATTACACTTAATGGAGAGTTAACATTTTTCGGCTTTGAAGCTGGCACTGTTACATAGATACATAGAAGATAGAAGCTGGAGGAGGCCTTTTGGCCCTTCGAGCCTGCTCTGCCATTCATCACCATCATGGATGATCATCCAACTCAATAGCATAATCCTGCTTTCTCCCCATAACCTTTGATCCCATTCTCCCCAAGTGCTATATGCAGCGCCTCTTGAACAGATTCAAAGTTTTAGCATCAACTACTTCCTGTGGGAATGAATTCCACAGGTTCATCACTCTTTGTGTGAAGAAGTGTTTCCTTATCTCTGTCTGAAATGGTTAACCCTGAATCCTCAGGCTGTGACCCCTGGTTCTGGACACACCTATCATTGGTACCATCTTCCCCGCATCTACCCTGTCTAGTCCTGTTAGAATTTTATAAGTCTCTATGAGATTCCCCCCTCATTCTTCTGAACTCCAGTGAGAACAATCCCAACCTAGTCAATCTCTCCCCATATGACAGTCCCGCCATCCCTGGAATCAGCTTGGTAAACCTTCGCTGCGCTCCCTGAGATCAAGAACATCCTTCCTCAGAGAAGGAGATCAAAACTGCACACAATACTCCAAGTGTGGCCTCACCAAGGCCCTGTACAATTGCAGCAACAAATCCCTGCTTCCATACTTGAAACCTCTCGCAATGAAGGCCAACATACCATTGGTCTTCTTTACCGCCTGCTGCACCTGCATGCTCACCTTCAGCGACTGGTGCACAAGGACACCCAGGTCCCGCTGCACACTCCACTCTCCCAATTTACAACCATTCAGGTAGTAATGTGCCTTCCTGTTTTTGCTTCCAAAATGAATAACCTCACACTTATCCAAATTATACTGCATCTGCCATTGGTTTGCCCACTCGCCCAACCTGTCCAGGTCTTGCTGTAGGATCCCTGCAACCTCGTCACAATTCACCCTTCCAACTAATTTGGTATCAACTGCAAACTTTGCGATGTTACATTTTGTTCCCTCATCCAAATCATTGATATATATTGTGAATAGATGGGGTCCCAGCACCAATCCCTGTGGTACCCCACTGGTTACTGCCTTCCAATTTAAAAAGGACCCATTAATCCCTACTCTTTGTTTCCTCTCTGACAACCAGTTTTCTATCCACCTCAATACATTTCCCCCAATCCCATGCACTTTAATTTTGCACAATAATCTCTTATGCGGGACTCTGTCAAACGTCTTCTGAAAGTCCAAATATACTACATCGACTGGCTCCCCCTTGTCGACTGTACTGGTTACCTCTTCAAAGAATTCCAACAGATTTGTCAAGCATGATTTTCCCTTCATAAATCGATGCTGACTCTGACTGATCCTGCCACTGCTTTCTAAATGTTCCGCTATAAAGTCCTTGATAATGGATTCATGCATTTTCCCCACTACCAATGTTAGGCTTACTGGTCTATAATTCCCTGCTTTCTCTCTACCTCCCTTTTTGAATATTGGAGTGACGTGAGCTACCCTCCAATCTGCAGGGACAGTTCCAAAGTCTACAGAATCCCGGAATGTGACCACTAATGCATCCACTATTTCCAGTGCCACCTCCTTAAGCACTCTGGGATGCAAATTCTCAGGCCCTGAGGATTTATCCGCATTCAATCCCATCAGTTTTTCCAGCACCATTTCTCTACTAATGTTGATCTCCCTCAATTCTTCCCTCTCATTAAACCTTTCGTTCTCCAACATTTCTGGGATCTGATTTGTGTCCTCATTTGTGAAGACAGAACCAAAGTATGTATTTCATTGCTCAGCCATTTCTTTGTCCCTTATTATGCATTCCCCTGTTTCTGTCTGTAGTGGGCCTGCATTTCTCTTTACCAATCTCTTTCTCTTCACATATCTGTAGAAACTCTTAGTGTCAGTCTTTATGTTCCCTGCAAGCTTCCTTTCGTACTGTACTTTCCCCTTAATCAATCCCTTCATCCTTCTTTGCTGAATTGTTGTTCTTCTTTGCTGTTGTCTGAGATGATCACCTCTGGTGGGTCGTCAGTGGCAAAGGTTTGGCGCAGCTTGACAGGATGCTGCTATGCACGGCTTAAATCCAACTTGGTGTACTTGAGGACCCCTGCCAATTTTACGTAAATATCGTCTATCCTGGGGATACAATATTGACCTATTTAGCAGCCTTGTTCAGTCATCTTATAAAACTGTACTGGAGTAATTATCCCCAACTCTTCCAGTCACTTCAACTCCACATCAACGTTTTGTTGTAGACCATAATGCAATGGTGTGGCGTGAAGAAATTTTGGTGTTGCTTCTCGCGCTACCTAGATCTTCGCTTTCACCCCTTTGATGTATCCTAACTCTGAAAAATGTTGTGGTATTTCCATAGAAGCTCTTGGAAAACCTCATCTGTGATATTTCCAGCCAATTTAGCTGTATTTTCTTCAACCAATCCTGTCCCATGAGGCTTGTCCATTTACTGCAATTAGTTGGGCTGACTGGTGTTGGTGTGATACTGGTACTAATCCCCAATATTTTCAGTGCCTCTCCGGTATAGGCAGCTAATGTACTGCTGAGATTAACAGGCTGCAGCCCTCCCTGCAGATACCTGAACAGTTGTTCACCTACTACTGTGGCAGCCGTCCCTGTATCGACCTCCATGGGTGGCGCGGTAGCACAGTGGTTAGCACCGCTGCTTCACTGTATGTGGGAGTCTGCACGTTCTCCCCTTATCTGCGTGGGTTTCCTACTGGTGCTCCGGTTTCCTCCCATAAGTCTCGAAAGATGTGCTATTAAGTGAATTGGACATTCTGAATTCTCCCTCTGAGTATCCGAAGAGGCGCTGGAGTGTGGCGACCACAGGATTTTCACAGTAACTTCATTGTAGTTTTAGTGTTAGCCTACTTGTGACAATAATAATAAAGATTAAAAGAACTGAAGCAGATGGCGTTGATGAAAAGGCCAATCTCAGTGGGGGTGTTTGGTGAACCTCACCATGTTCAGCTTCTATATTTCAGACTTTCCTTCAGGGTTATCAAGCTTGTACACTGGGCTCTCTGACTTTTTGGGGGGACTTGGAGTAGACTGTCTGAGTTTGCATCTGGCTTGTATATGCCTTTTTTTTATTACACCTGAAACGGATGAATTCCTTACAGTTGCATCTCCCCACAATGGTAACAAGCCTATAACTCTTGTGACTCCTGGTCACTTTTCATCTTCTCTGGCTCTGCTGCTCCTTCACCTTAGGAACTTCAAATGGCTGCCACTTCCTGCCATAACTGGTTCACCTCGCCTTGCACATCTTGTAGTTCAAAAGCACTTTGCTCAGCGCTTTCAGTCGTTTAAGCCAACTCAACCGCTTTGCACAAGGATATCTTGGTTTCTGCCAGTAACCTCCACTGAATACTTAAGTTGTTGAGCCCACAGACCAACCTGTTATGCAGCATGTCGCTGAGAGAAGCACCAAATTCACAATGTTCAAACGTCAGTTGAAGCCTGGCTACAAAAACGGATACTGTTTCTCCAGGGCCCCTGATAGCCAAATGAAATTTATGGCACTGCTTAATAATGGAGGTTCTGAGATTATAATGGTCCCTCACTAGTTGTACTAATTGATCAAAGGATTTGAAATGCGACCTTCCGGAGATATTAGGCTCTGTCAAGGTTGGCTGACGGGGAGTGGTGGGGGAGGCGCTGTCTTTTTGCAGGCACAGTTCTTCAGTTGATGTTCCTGCAAAGGAAGGGACATGGTTTTAGAACATGGCCTGGCCAAAGATTTGTAGAACAAAGCACTTGATAATGATCATCTTGCTGAAGGTGCAATGGTTCCTCACTTTTTTCCCGTTCCTGCACCTCCCTTGTGAGCTCAATGGCCCTCTCCTCGAATGGAGTCAGGATCCTGAACTCGGCTATCCTACCGCCTGTTTTTTTTCTCTCTCTCTTGGTGGTTGTGGGCTATATTCTCCTGGAGGGACACAAGAGGGGATAATGTGAGCTGAATGCCCAACTGGTCAGAGGTTGATAACAACTGGCATGTGTGGCCACTGCGCCTAAGCAACAAGGCATTCTCATGGGAAGCCAATTGTGCAAATGCCATTCACACGTTATAGTGAGCATGATTGGACATACAGCCACTGGTAATACAAGTGCCACCGGATGTGCGTCAGTTGCAGGGAGAGCTGTGCGGCCATTTCAGAGGGCAGTTAAGAGACAACTATATTGGGTCCAGAGTCACATGTAGGCCAGATCAGGTAAGGACGGAGGATTTCCTTCTCTACAGGAAGTAAACCCATGCATTTTTACAACAATTGAGTACACTTTCATGGGCCTCAAACATCCGGTCCTGCCTTTCGCAGGAATTGTCGTGCTTGGGATGGTAAATTCAACAGACAGCAGAAAGTCTGTCAGATTGGAAAGTCCTGCTCGCGGTCACCATTACTGTGAGTAGCTTTCTGTTCCAGGCTTTTAGAAAAAAAAATCCAATTAAGGGGCAATTTAGCATGGCCAATTCGCCTTCCCTGCACATCTTTGGGTTGTGGGGGTGAGACCCATACAGACACGGGGAGAATGTGCAAACTCCACATGGACAGTGACCCGGGGCCGGGATCCTTGGTGCCGTGAGAGTTCCAAGCTTTTTAATAAATGAATTACTTGCCATGGTGGAATTTGAATCACGCTTGCCAAGGATTTGCCTGTGCATCTGAGATGTTACCAATGTGCTACCAGCTCTCTTCGGGTTTTATCGTTTATTTTTGGAAAATGCAGTCTCACTTTGAATTGCTGTGCAGTCCATGAAAAATTGAACAGCTTAGAAGCTCAGAAAGTTCATGGAACAGGAAGAGGTCACTTGGCACATTGTGTCTGTGCCGGACATTTCTGCGTGAATGGCAAAACATTTGCTCGTGTTGTCGGAATTTTCTTCATTTGAGCGCAGATGTAACCAGTAAACAAGAACACAATGACAGAAATCAACGCAAGACCACGTACGGTAGCATGGTGGTTAGCATAAATGCTTCACAGCTCCAGGGTCCCAGGTTCGATTCCCGGCTGGGTCACTGTCTGTGTGGAGTCTGCACGTCCTCCCCGTGTGTGCGTGGGTTTCCTCCGGGTGCTCCGGTTTCCTCCCACAGTCCAAAGATGTGTGGCTTTGGTGGATTGTCGATGCTAAATTGCCCATAGTGTCCTAAAAAGTAAGGTTAAGGGGGTGTTGTTGGGTTACGGGTATAGGGTGGATACGTGGGTTTGAGTAGGGTGATCATTGCTCGGCACAACATTGAGGGCCGAAGGGCCTGTTCTGTGCTGTACTGTTCTATTGTAAATGGAGCTTGATTCCCACTCTAAATGTAGAATCAAATATGTTGTTTGGTCTTGTACTTCACCTTGCAATTCATTATCGTTTATTATTTCTCATAACCTCATTTTAATAAGGACACGGGGAATCCACACCCAATAAAATAAAGAACTTTGGTTTATTTACAATTTAGTTATACACAACTCCCGGTAGATCCCCACCCAGGACTTTTCTTGGTCAGTGTCTTGTTGGTCGGCCTTATATATACAACTGAATGGAGCTCCCCCGTCTCTAAGTGGGGGAGCTCGTATTCTGCGGGAACCATGGGGAAGATAATCAATCCCACCCCGTAAATCCCGTGCAGGATATTACACCCACTCACTGCTTCTGTGAACCCAACTGGGATCGTGACCCACAATTTGGGAACCGCTGCTCGAGGTAAAAAGAATAATTTAAAAAAAAATTAGTGTCACAAGTGCAATGAAGTTACTGTGAAAATCCCCTAGTCGCCATACAGAATGTCCAATTCACCTAACAAGCACGTCTTTTGGGACTTGTGGGAGGAAACCGGAGTGCCCAGAGGAAACCCATGCAGACACGGGGAGAATGTGAAGACTCTGCACAGGCAGTGACCCAAACCGGGAATCAATCCCGGGTCCCTCATGCTGTGAAGCAACAGTGCTAACCACTGTGCTACCATGCCGCCCTTCAACAAATTTCTAAAATCACCATTACAAATGTAAACAGTTGTGCACTTTTATTTTTCCTGTAGAAGTAATTGATTAGAGTTCATGTGCCACTGCACTCCCATTGTAATTGTATCTTTAACAGAACGTAGTTTAAATTTCAGTATTCATTGCTGCATTGTAAGTGAATGGAGCAACAAATTTTCACACAGTATTGCCCCACAAAAAGCAATGTCACGAATCATCAGTCTTCCTGTTCCCATGATATTGGGAAGACTTTGATAAACACCTCCAGGGAACATATGCTCTTCTTCAAATAGAATCATTGAATTTACAGTGCAGAAGGAGGCATTCAGCCCATCGAGTCTGCACCGGCTCTTGGAAAGAGCACCCTACCCAAGGTCAACAACTCCACCCTATCCCTATAACCCAGTAACCCACCCAACACTAAGGGCAATTTTGTACACTAAGGGCAATTTATCATGGCCAATCCACCTAACCTGCACATCTTTGGACTGTGGGAGGAAACCAGAGCACCCGGAGGAAACCCACGCACACACGGGGAGACTCCGCACAAACAGTGACCCAGGCCGGAATCGAACCTGGGACCCTGGAGTTGTGAAGCGATTGTGCTATCCACAATGCTACCGTGCTGCCCCTTGGGAAAAAATAGTTCCAGGTGACCCTCCCTATTTTAGCTAAACAGACATTTCTCTAAATGTTGCACTATCTCTAAATTGCGCTACAGTGTCAGAACAGATTGCATATCCAAACAATGGATGTAAAGCTTGAACATACAACCTTCTACTGCAGAGGTGAACTTGTGACCAAACTTGACAAAGTCCCAGAGGCAGCGAAAATGCCAGAAGAGAATCTGTAACTAGGCTACATAACCATAAAATTAAACCTGGGCTCCTCAGGGTTGCTATCAAGAATATCTTTACATTGAGGCAAGTGGAATTCTGGAACTGACTTCCCCCCAAAAAACTATATATCGAATCAAAATTTTCGTCAGGCGTGACTGAATTGATTGGTAGAGCAGGCTTGAGGGGGCTGAATGACCTATGTGTGCTCCTAACACGAAGAGAAAACAGGAGTGGGATAGGCCTTACAGTCCATGAAGACTAAACATATTGGTATGTGACTAAGGAGATTGTAACAAATCATTTATTCTCAAAGTACCATACTGCGCTTCTGTCTTGTGCAGGATTGAACTGGTAATGACTTATTCACAAACCAGTATTACCAACCACCTCCTGACGATTTTGATTCCTCAATCTCAGCTGCAATTTCCATTTATTTGCTCCAGGACTATCCTTACGTTGACGTGGGACTCATTAAGTATTTCCTGTTTAACCTTGGGGATTTGGTGCTTGACTCATGAGCCACAACGTGAGAGCGCAACCACATCTGCCTGCAAAGATTAGAATGAATGTTAATATAGAAGCACAGGCACGGAACATGGGCATTGAGCTCCACAGGTTAATGACTTCCCAGAAGCTATTCATCATACAGTTATCCTTTTTTAAACCTCCTGTTTAGTTTACAATTGACAATGATTAAAGACTCCTGAGCAGCACCATGGTAATTGGCCTTCCGCACTTCTGCTTTGTGTACCAATTCGTAACATTGAATGCATGCTGCCGTACATGGACCATTTCCACTTGTGGTATTTATTCTCTGCAGATATGTATCGGACAGAGTAAAATTAATAAAAAAAATCTGGGGCACTCAAGAAACCAGCATTGCTGCCAAACACTTTCCCAGTGGTGTGTGATGAATGTCGGAATTTGAGATTCATTGTATAATATTTATGTGGTGCAGTAAGGGTTAAAAGCCTGGGTTAGTGTGTGTGACTGCTGCAGTAGTGTTTTTAAAATCCTGGTCTGTAAGACAGCTAGGCCTTTTGGGAGCTAGAGCTTCAATTAAAGCATCATAAAAGCTTGGGCTAATGTTTATTTGTTTGGATGAAGAGGGTTCCCTATGGAATAGTTAATTAGAGACATTGTGTTCAGTTCATCAGATGATGTAGTTAATGGGAGGAGCCAAGGGCTGAAGCAATCAGGTGTTTCAGTTAGTTTTACATTGGGATGTGAACAGAAGTCAAGAATCTTCTCTCAATACAGTTCAGTGAAAGATATGTCTGTTGACAGACTTGATGTGGAGATGCCAACGTTGGACTGCAGTGAGCACAGCAAGAAGTCTTACAACCCCAGGTTAAAGTCCAACAGGTTTGTTTCGAAGCACTAGCTTTCGGAGCACAACTTTCATTCACCTGAGGAAGGAGCAGTGCTCCGAAAGCTAGTGATTCGAAACAAACCTGCTGGACTTTAACCTGGTTTTGCAAGACTTCTTACTGTAGACAGACTCGCAGTTTCTTTTCAAGCAGTTCAGAGTGCATTGGGAGCTGGAAGTTAAGCTATCAAAGCAGTTTCTGAAAAACTTCAGCGAGAGATCCTGAATGGTATAACAGGGTCAGGCCTCTTTAAAGCAACCTCAAAAATTTATCTGGTTCAAAGTGAAGTTTCAAGACATCTCTGTATGACAAGTATTCCTGGGTGCTAACTGTATTTATAAATGGATTGGGATCTGAGATGGTTCTCTTGTTTGAGTGAAAGTAAAGATACAGTTAAGGGTTATTGTGTCACTATATTGATTAGCATTGTTTCAGGGGTAATTGTAAGCTATTATATCATGCGATGTTCAATATATTTTAATACTGTGTAGTAATAAAGTTTGTTTTAATATACAATATCCTTATTTTGTGTGAAATCACTCTTGGAGTGAAGTATCCTTCCCTCTCAGTCTTACCAAATTAAAATAATATATTGAGGTTTTTGTCCAGTATCCTGTTGAGGTCTGTTCTAGTATGGTAATAGGTGCTGTGGATAAAGTGTTGATCCATGATTTAAGATTTATGCAGAGGTCACCTACTTTGTGAGGATAAACTGTAAACGCATTTTAACTTGGCTTAGGCAGAAGAAAGGAAAATTGACCTAGTTTTTGAATAACAAACAAAAGACAAAGAAAAGTACAGCACAGGAACAGGCCCTTCGGCCCTCCAAGCCTGTGCCAACCATGCTACCCGTCAAAACTAAAATCTTCTACACTTCCAGGGTCCGTATCACTCTATTCCTATCCTATTCATGTATGTGCCAAGATGCCCCTTAAACGTCACTATCATCCCTGCTTCCACCACCTCCTCTGGTAGCGAATCCCAGGCACCCACTACCCTCTGTGTAAAAAACTTGCCTCGTGCATCACCTCTGAACCTTGCCCCTCGCACCTTAAACCTATGCCCCCCAGTAATTGACCCCTCTACCCTGGGAAAACATCTCTGACTATCCACTCTGTCTATGCCCCTCATAATTTTGTAGACTTGAACACTATACTCCACTATACTCCTAACTAAGATCTAGACAGCTGCATCATGACTTGCCAATTTTTATACTCAATGCTGCGGCCAATGAAGGCAAGCGTGCCGTATGCCTTCTCCACCTGTGTTGCCCCTTTCAGTGACCTGTGGACCTGTACACCTAGATCTCTCTGACTGTCAATACTCTTGAGGGTTCTAGCATTCACTGTATATTCTCTACCTGTATTAGACCATCCAGAATGCAATAGCGTCCAGCAATGCCTCCTGAAAGAGCTGCTACAGAGAGTAGCTAAGGAAAGAACTGTTAGCCTGATGTTAGAAGTAGATAAAATACTAGAATCCTTAACAAAGGATGTGATATAAGGACACTTAGAAAATAAATGTTGAATTAGGCAGAGTCAATATGGAGTTACAAAAGGGAAATCATGTTTAACAAACTAATTTTTTTCAGGATGTAAGTAGCAGAATTGATAAAGGGAAACCAACCGATGTGGTATATTTAGATTTTTAGAAAGCTTTTCACAAGAGGTTAATAACCAAAATTAGAGCACATGGGATTTGGATAACATTCTTGCAGGAACTGAGAACTGGCTAATGTACAGAAAACAGACAGAAGGAATAAATGGGTCATTTTCAAGTTGGCAGGTATGGTACCAAAAGGATCAATGTTTGGGCCCCAGCTATTCACAATCTATATCAATGATTTAGATGTGGGGATCAAATGCAATATTGCCAAGTCTGCAGATGATTCAAAACTAGGTGGAAGTGTAAGTTGTGAGCAGAGTGCAAGGACGCTTCAAGGGGATTTTGAGGGGGCTAAGCAAGGCGACTGGAACAAAGGCAGGTACGCGGTACATACTCGTGTGACTCGGCTAACGTTGTCTACCACATACACTGCAGGAAAGGATGTCCCAAAACGTGGTACATTGGCGAGACCATGCAGACTTTGCGACAATGGATGAACGGTCATCGCACGACAATCGTAAAGCAGGAATGTTCCCTTCCAGTCGGGGAACACTTCAGGAGTCAAGGGCATTCAGCTTCTGATCTTTGGGTAAGTGTTCTCCAAGGCGGCCTTTAGGACGCGCGACAATGCGGAATCGCCAAGCAGAAACTTATAGCCAAATTCCGCACACATGAGTGCGGCCTCAACCGGGACCTGGAATTCATGTCGCATTACATTCACCCCCCCACCATCTGGCCTGGGCTTACGAAATCTTACCAACTGTCCTGGCTTGAGACAATTCACACCTCTTTAACCTGGGGTTACCCCTCTCCCTGGATCTGTAAAGACTTAATTACCTGCAAATGCTCGCATTCAAAGTATCGTCTTGCATCTTTGACTTTGTCTATATATATGTTTCTGGAACCTACCTTCTTATTCACCTGAGGAAGGAGCAGTGCTCTGAAAGCTAGTATTTGAAACAAACATGTTGGACTTTAACCTGGTGACTTCTTACAATATTCAGATAGTTTGTGACCACAATGCCCACAATACCCAGATTCTACAGGTCTGTCCAAGGTCCGTCGGCACGTTGCACGCTGCCTACATACTGTGCCACTCACAAATACCAAGGGTGTTCAGTACTCCAGTTCTCTTCCAATCCTGGGCTGATCTAGGGGCACCCGACAGATGAGTGGCACTCATGGTCCTTGTGTGCTGTGCTCAATTGTGTTCCCTCGAGGGGTGAACCTCTGGACCAGGACGATGCTGATGCACCTGTCTCAGACGAGGACACTCAATGTTGACTTGGATACAGATCCTGGGCAGCCAGAAGGCAGGGACTGGGTGGCTGAAATCAGGAGGACAGGGAGGCCTTGATTCAGAGATTTTCCGGCTAGCCTAACATGTTCTGAGATCCCACAGAGTGTATGGGCACGACCCACATCCCAAGCACTTCATACTTAACCACTCCATGTACCCAATTGCCTTAGTTAAAGGTTTATAACAGATGATTTATGAGGCTGAAACCATCAAGCACACAGGATACAGATGGCTTGTGAGCAATAAGTCATTTAAGGTGAGAAAAATAACATAAAACAAAGCAAAAACATCCAGTTGGATCATCAACAGTGATAGGGAAAGAAAACAAAACCACCCTGCGTATACTCCTGGTTATTCTCACTGTGTCTACAGCTAATGTTTGCCTGTACTATATCTAGGTGCCCGCCACTCGCTGTTCGTGGCATGAGAAGCAAGTTAATGACGTCGATGTCATGTTGGCACAGAGGAGCTTGGTGGTTGTTCTCTGGCTGGTGAGGCCTGAGCAGGCACCGCCCCAATATGGGGGTTCTCTAAGCAACATGGCTGGGCACTCCTCAGTTGCCTCGGACTTAGAGGAATGCACGGTGACTGACGGAGAAGCGGGCAAGGTGCTTCCCTTGTCTAGGGTGCTGTGAGAGGATCTGGAGATGACTGCCAGCTCACCACCATTGTGAGGTTCGTCCTCACCTTCCTGCTCACCAATGAAGGATAGGCACCCATCAATGAGAATGGTAATGCATCCTTCTCCCACACTGGCAGTGGCCTCCAGAGGTCAATGCCTGTGCGAGGGATTGCAGGTCCGACCGTAATCCAAGGAATGTCTCATTCTGTTCTTGGTGCTGATTCTCCACGAGAATCACCACTATTTCAATGGATGAGGCTGAGTGTTTGGAGCTCAGGGTCAAAGCAGCACTCATTCTCTGCATGGACCCTCCATGACGGATACCATGTCACACGTAGCCTCCGAGATCTCTGCCATATCACCCTGCGCATCCCACTAGACATCCAGCATTTCGCATCTTTCTTGCACTGAGCATGGTCCTGGTCTTCATCAGTTCTCTGACTGCTGGTGTACTGGGCATTCCCTATCTCGAACATCTGCACCAGTGAGTGTGATGTGCCCCCATTACTGTGCACTGCCAACTCATATGGCATGGTAATGCCCACCATTGTGTCAATATCTGTGCTGATGCTCAGTCCTGCGAGACAGTGTGCCATGGGTGCTACCTGCCAGGTTTCCTGTGTCGGTGTCAATGGAGAGTTAATGCTTCAGTGACTGGCGCATCACTGAAGTCATTCTGTGGGATGAGGCATCCATACATCATTTTCACCCTTGCCCTGTAATGAATCAGCCCATTGGGCTATTAATGTCCCAAATACGCCAGCCTCTCCGTGACCGAGCAACCTCCCTCCACGCTCATACTGGGGCTCCAGGGCTCACATCTTCTGGCTGATGATGGTGGAAAGGTATGGCACCCCATCACCAATGGTTGCTCTCTCCCAATTGTGGCTCCATTTCTCCTGCAAATAAGTGCAGAGCTCCATTGAGTACTCAGGCTTTCACCCTCAGTGACATCACATGCTGCTCCCAACTCAGATCACTCCCGAGAGGTTAGAGAACATTACCACCCCTTTAGACACCTGATCCATTAATGGACCCAGGGCTTCCGATTAATCTCACCAGGCTTGAGATGCTGTGTAGATGTATGATGTGTGACTCCCTGAAACCCACACGCTTGAGCGCAACTATGGACAGACACGCTCCCTCTGCCCCCCGCCTGCCCGCCCCCCAAACACTGCTGAGTGCAGAAGATCATTGAACTCTTTCTGGCACTGGATCCAGTGCACCAGACTGTCCCCCAACTGAACTCAGATGCCAACTCTGTCCAAGCCTTTGCTGTTAGGTGGGGCAACATCCTCCTTCCATCCATGGGCATTAGGATGTCCCTCTCAACTGTCTCTTTCAAATATACTAAATTCTTATAGGGCTTGATCGGGTAGTTGCAGGCAGATTGTTTCCTTTTATTGGGGGGTCTAGAACGAGGGCTCACAATTTCAGAATAAGGAGTAGGCCATTTAGGACTGAGATGAGAAGCAATTTCTTCTCTGATAGGGTGACAAATATTTAGAATTCTGTCGGGGCTGTGAAAGTCATTGACTATGTTCAAGACTGAGATTAACAGATTTCTACATGTTAAAAACATCAAGTGACACATGGAGAGTGCAGCAAAATGATGTTGTTGAATGACAGAGCAGGCTTGAAGGGTTGAAAGGTCTCCTTCGGCTCCTATTTCTTATGTTCCAGATCCAATTGCAATTGAGTTGGCCACCAAGGACAAATGGGCAGATGCAGAGGCTGCAAGGCACTTTCAGTGATGGTCAGTTAGCCTCATTCAGTAATAGAATATGCTGTGTACAGTTGCCATGGTAAAGGGTAGAAGGGGAGGGAGAGGAGGGAAACAGAGTTCTTTCTGCTCGGCCACAGACATCCTCGGAAAGAATGCCTCAGTGGACTGAGGTGGTCAGGTGATTCACGCTCAACAACCAGTAGAATGTAGTTCTGGTTAGCTGAATGGGTTTCACTGGCTAAACTGCAGCCATACACACTGGGTGGAATTCCCTCAAACTGCCTGTGGCAGGTTTGGTAGTTGGCAGTTGCGGTAAATCTGGCGGGAGCCAAAAACATCAGAAACGTACTGACATAAAATCAGGTGCAATTCTCGCAATGGCGGCTTGATGGCAGGTTGGTCTCCCCACTGGCAGCTGGCGCAAACGCCATTTGCAATCAATTGCATCTCATGAATGCTCATTAAAGCAGCACAAGGAACCAATTAGTGCTGAGGGCGATATAAAATGATCCTCTGATGTGAGCAATTCAGTGGGTGTTTTTAACTGTTCAATAATTCCTTTAAAATGTACCTGGATGATCCCTTGGCACATCAGGACATTCAAGGCTATGGGCCACGTGCTGGCGAATGAGATTCGGTAGGTAGGTCAGGCGATTTTCATGTGTCGGTGCAGAATCGATGGTCCAAAGGGCCTTCTCTGCACTGTGTATTTCTGTGATTCTGTGAATTCCAATGGAAAAGACAACTGGGTTTATTGTAGAATGGGCTCATCCAAAGTGTGAATGGAACATGTATTATCAGCACAGTTGTCTCAAACCATAACTGGTGTTTTGTATGCATTGCCCTTGTGTGTAAGTGATAGCTGTGCGATACAATGTTGTTTGTTGCTGGCAGCAGTCTGCTGACTGAACTGCTAGCTTCTGTAATTTCAAGATTCATTCTCAGTAAAAGTAATAACACCAACATTATCTGCAAGATTGGAACAGATGGCAGCACAATTTAAAAACTGCACATTATTCTCAAAAAGTCATCCTGGTATATCAAAGCCTTATTTTCTGGAATTGCTTGAAATCGGAATTCCTGTAAAGCTTTACGTATTCCTCTCTTGTTCCTAAGAGATTTGATTTGGAAATGTCAGATTGTGTATAATGTGAACAATCCACCTTCCAGTGACTTGAGGACACATCACATCAGATGCAAAAACAAAATACTTCAGTAGTTGAAGATCTGAAATAACACCAGAAAATCATAGAATCCCTGCAGTGCAGGAGGCAATTCAACCAATCGAGACTACACCAATCTCCAAAAGGGCAACCCGTTGTGTTGTTCAACCTGGGGTAACATGGACTAACATGGACTGCACACGATGCAATTAACTGATCAAGTATACACCAAACGTGGGCGTTGGTTCAATATGAGATTTATTGAACTCTAGTAACGAAACACACAGCTGCCTGTCGGTTGACTCTCTTACTACTCTAAGTAAATGAAAGTTAACTATCTAGACCAGGCTAACTCTGATCCACGTGTAGGAGCTGTTCGTCAGCTCCTCCCGCTTTGGGTATGGATAGTGTTCCCTCATAATGTTGCAGTTCAGATGCAAATGCGCTGTTCTCCAGAGGGCTTCTTGACACAGACCATCGAGCTGACCCAGTCAGTTGGTTCCGTCACCTTGGATATTATTCCTTGATCCTGGAGATCCTGCAGCTGCACCTTTAGATGGTCTTTAAGGGGCGCCGGCACCCGGCGTTGGCGCATGGATGACATGCGTGGCATCAGGCCTGAGCAGAATTTTCTCGCGGTAGGGCAGCGTACCCATCCGACTGAACACATCCGGGTACTGCAATAGGAGCTCCTCAATGTCGGCTTGAAGAGTGCTGTTGGCAGAGGACATGGCATGTACACGCTGAACGAGATGGAGTAGCTTGCATACATGGGCACCAAGCAGAGAAGCCTTGCTGGGCTGGACGATCACTTTAAAAAAAAAAATACTTTTATTAAAGTTTTGAAGAATTTTTCAGAATAAAACAGTATTAACAATAATAACAAAACAAACTAGAGTGAACCTTAACATAGTGCAAAAAGAGAATATACTATAACAATTAAATAGAGATACCATCCCAATGAAGCACTCACCCCCTCCCCACCCCCTCCCCCCCCCACAGATTGCTGCTGCTACTGATATTTTAATTTTCCCCGAGAAAGTCGACAAACAGCTGCCACCTCCGAGAGAACCCCAGCATAGACCCTCTTAAGGCAAACTTTATTTTCTCGAGACTGAGAAACCCAGCCATGTCGTTAACCCAAGTATCTACACTCGGGGGCTTTGAGTCCCTCCACATGAATAAAATCCGTCTCCGGGCTATGAGGGAGGCAAAGGCCAAGACATCGGCCCAGGGCTAGACGATCTCAAACCGCAAATTGGCCTTGATTGCCCTGTTGGATACCAGCAGGTGACAGGACCCTAGCACCGTGATGGCATTCCCATTTTAGTCGAGCAATCGGCAGGCTGCCGGAAGAATGGTAGGCTGCCTTTGGATATGAGCCAGATCTGCTTTGGATATTAGGTTGGCCAAAGCACTGGTGTCCAGTTTGAACCGGATGCTACAATAGTTGACCTGCACTGTGGCAAGCCACTCATCCGCACAATCCACTTTAAGGATAGGTGTGTGTGTTGGTGAATATGAGGAGGCCTTGTAATGCATGGTGATGATGCCCACTCGATATGGGGACACCGGGCAGTCGTCCTCTGGATCGGTGATGGAATCCAGTTCCAACTCCAGCAGCCCGTGCTGCACGCTTCGAACTCGTCTTGGTTGGAACTGGTATCGCTGGCCCCCTGTCGGAGGTGCAGATCTGCACAAAGTTGCATAATGGCCAAGCTTCTTGCAGTTGAGACATCGCCTGCCTCTCGCAGGGCATTGCCGCTTTAAATGGGCGGAGCCGCAGTTGGGGCACGTCATCACGTCGACGTCATGACGCTCGGCGCATCGTCGCGCCTACGCAGTGCGGTCAGCCGCCAGTCGCACCTGCGCAGTGTAGTCTTCGGCCGCTTCGTTTTCCCGACTGTGGTGCGCATGCGTGGGACCCCTGGAAAAGCTCACAAAATGGCCGCCATCATCGATGCTCAGGCCCCGCATTCGGGCGATGGCCTGTACACTTTCAGCCTCGTGGGAGGCAAGTTGGTCCTGCTCTGCCGACTTCAGGCGGGAATAGCAACTTTTCGCCTGTTCGTGAACTTTGCATGTCTCGATGGCCACTGGCAGGGTCATATTTTTTATTTTTAGGAGCTGCTCCCGCAGGGGGTTGGAATGGATGCCAAACACAATTTGATCCCTGATAAGTGAGTCAGCGGTGACTCCGTAGTTGTAGGACTGAGCCAGAATGCAAAGATGAGTAAGAAAAGACTGAAAAGGTTCATCCTTATCCTGAAGGCGCTGTTGGAATACATAAAGCTTGAAGCTTTTGTTTGTCTCGACTTCACAGTGACTGTCTAATTTGGCTAGGACGGCCTGGAACTTGGTCTTGTCCTCACCATCGGCAAAAGTGAGAGAATTGAAGATTTGGAAGGCCTGGTCCCCCGCAGTAGAAAGCAGCAGCGTGATGTTTCGAGCATCGGAGGCACTATCAAGGCCCGAGGCCTCAAGGTATAGACTGAATTTCTGCTTGAAGACTCGCCAGTTTGCGCCAAGGTTCCCAGAGATCTGGAGCTGCGAAATTGCCTGGATCTTTTCCATGACACAGGAAGGCAGTTGCTGGTCCGTAGTGAATTTTTGAAGGTAAATTAATTACTTAGAAGCAGGTGCCACTTCTAGTATTATGTTGTGTTGTTCACCCTGGGGTAACATGGACTGCACACGATGAAATGAAATGAAAATGAAAATCGCTTATTGCCACAAGTAGGCTTCAATAAAGTTACTGTGAAAGCAATTAGCTGATCAAGTATACACCAAACGTAGGCGTTGGTTCAATATGAGATTTATTGAACTCTCGTAACGAAACACACAGCTGCCTGTGGGGGTTCACTCTCTACTACTCTAAGTAAACAAAAGTTAACTATCTAGAACAGGCTAGCTCTGATCCACGTGTAGGAGGTGTTGAATGATTTGTACACCCTGACTGTCACTACAGCTATCCCCAGTGGAAAGAGGCAGAGTGCAGATGCCTCGTGTGAATTATAGGTGGAAGCCCCCCTCTGGTGTCCTGTCTTATGATTTTGTTGTGTTCTGTTCTTATATTGATTGGCTCACCTGGGTGTCTGTCACTGCCTGCTTTTACCTCATGATGTGCATGGGGGCATATTATGACACAACCCACCGAGGCCCACTTGCCCAGCCTATCCATGTAACCACCATCTAATCTTTGGACACTAAGGGCAATTTATCATGGCCAATCCACTTAATCTGCACATCTTTGAACTGTGCACCCGGGTGAAACCCACGCAGACACAGGGAGAAACTGCAAACTCCACACAGACAGTCATCCAAGGCCGGAATTCAACACGGATCCCTGCCGCTGTGAGGAATGTGGAAAATTCTAATCAGAGCTGGCAGGAGATTTAAATAGAGAAGAACAGAGTTAATGGCCGGATTTAACCGAGTTGGGCACTTGGATTATGTGATTCCACCCTAATCCCCATTTCTGACTAGTTTAGCTGGCATGGGATAAAGTTCTGGAGAACCCTCCCACACGTGGCAACTCCATTGCAGAGGGTGGGCAGCCCCAACAATCCACCACCCCCACGTGGAGATGAGCCACTTTGGTGAATGTACATTGTTCATGGTCTCTCAGAGGAGACGTGAACCATTGCTTGGATTCAGGAAACATTTGACAGATAAGTTTAAAAGTCTTACTCATGCCACTTCATATCCCCCATTCGCCATCCATGCCTCCCAGGTACTCTCCTTATCCCTTTAGATCTCCCATGCCCCCCTGCATCCTCCAAGACCACTCATGTATGCACTATGTACAGAGCCAGTGAGCCATTTAGTAATATGGTAAGTCTTGAAAGGCTCATGGAAAAGAAACAGCCATTCAAAAATCTCCTCAGAAACAAGTGCTGCTCTTACTACTTTATAAAAATGCTAATCAGGCAGAGCCATTCACAGTGTCAACAACAATAGCTTTACCTCACTTTACACCAATATTGTCCAAGTAGACATTGAGAAAACAGAGCAAAGAAAGAATAACTTACTATGACCTCATAAATATGGCAATTAATCAAAGCTAACACTTCCCTTCCACCTGTGTAATTAAATCCCTGCTGCGTGGATTTCATTAGCGATTCATGAAGCTCAGCCAAGCATTCATAATGAGACCATCTGTAGAACAGATGCCTGACTATCTGTTCCGGTTGATGTAATTATCAGAGGGCCTCATTATGAATGCTTGAGGCAAAACTATGCTTAAGAACCGCCAACATGGTCAGTTTTGAAATATACTTCCGTCATATGTGAGGAACAAAAGTGTCCGTTCCAGTCTCACATTCAATGAATGCAAGCTACCAATACTCCACCACCATCTTGAACATCCCTCAACCCACCTGACTTCTGACTAACCCCTGCCTCTGATCATCCTGTATCCATCCCAACGCTCGGCCACTAATCCCCCTAACCAAATTAATAATTTCCTATGAGTGCTGCTGTGAAGCTAACTGCCTCATCTTCCTTCACACGTTGTGTATTATGTCTGTCTTTCATTATCTCTCCACTGAGGTGTTCAGAAGAATCTTTTGCGCTCCGAATGAGGTATGAGAGATTCCTTTTGAAGGTGCAGGTCACAGGATTCAAGCACACAGGCATAGATTCTCGCCTGTCAGCAGGACCAGTTACATAGATAGTTGTACGTTCAATTGTTGACTCACACCGGGGGCTGGTTTCAGTGGCGGGTGCAGAGTTGAGCCTGTAGTTAAAATGGCTGAAATGGCAAAGATACCATTACGGTCAAATGCTTGTGCTTAAATTAGGACCCTAACCTTCCTACCTGAAATCTGTGAGTCAAACATAAATAGTTGGAAGGAGGCCATGAGGCAAATTGCCATCCCCGCGATATTACCCCACCTAGTTCCACCCTCAACAAGCTTGAAAATACTGAAGGAGTCTTCTAATTTGGAGAGAATCAAGAGAATTCAATGTGCATTGGCACAGTCAAGGTGTTATTGAGGAGAAAAAAAAGCAAATGACTGCAGATGCTGGAATCTGAAACCAAAAGAGAAAATGCTGGAAAATCTCAGTAGGTCTGGCAGCATCTCTAGGGAGAGAAAAGAGCTAATGTTTCGAGTCCAGGTGACCCTTTGTCAAAGCTAAAAGATAAGAAAGTGGGAGATATTTATACTGTAGGGTGAGGGAATGAAAGATGAGTCACAGCCACAGAAACCAAGGGAAAAGAGTGCTAATGGTAGACCCTAGAGAGAATCAAAGGTGTAAAAGGCCAAACAGCAGATAAACTAACATCAGAGGGTAAGCTGTGACATGTAGATGTGGGGGAGGGGGCAACGTTGGGAGAGAGGCAAAATGAGAAAAAGGGGAGAGGGGAAGCAAGGGGAGAAAAGATAAGGAAAGGGGGATAAGATAGGGGGGAAATATATATTTAAAGAAAGACAAGAAAAAAATAAAAGGTAAAAGACAGTTAAAATGAAATGGAGTCAAAGGGGTTGAGGTGGAGAAGAGCTGAATTCGATGTTGAGATTTGAAGGCTGTAGTGTGCCTAACCGGAAGATGAGATGCTGTTCCTCGAGTTTGCGTTGCGCTTCACTGGAACATTGCAGCAGGCCAAGGACAGACATGTGGGCATGGGAGCAGGGTCTTGTGTTAAAATGGCAAGCTACGGGAAGGCCAGGGTCCTGAATGTGCACAAACCGAAGGTGCTCAGCAAAGCGATCACCCAATCTATGTTTGGTCTCTCTGATGTAGAGGAGATCACATGCAATAGACCAAATTGAAAGAGGTGCAAGTGAAACGCTGCTTAACCTGGGATGAGTGTTTTGGGTCTGGGATGTTAAGCATAGAAGAGGTAAAGGACAGGTGTTACACCTTCTATGATTGCATGGGAAGATGCCATGGATGATGGGAGAGGTGTTGGGTATGGTGGAGGAGTGGGCCATATTATCTCAGAGGGAAGGGTCTCTGCGAAATGCAGACAGAGGAAGTGAAGGGAAGATGTGTTTGGCAGTGGCATCACGCTGGAGTTGGGGAAAATGGCAGAGGATTATGCTTTGCATACGGAGGCTGATGGGGCGAAATGTGAGAACGAGGGGAACTTGTTCTGGGAGGGAGGGGAGGGGGTAAGGGTAGTGGTGCGGGAGATGGACCGCATGCTGTTGAGGGCCCTGTAAACAACTGTAGGTGGGAAATCACGGTTGAGGATGAAGGAACACATTTTCGAAACACCACTTTGGAAAGTGGCATCATCGGAACAAATGCGACGGAGGCGAAGGAACTGAGAAAAAGGGATGGAGTCCTTACAGGGTGTAGGGTGTGAAGAGCTGTAGTCCAGAGAGCTGTGGGAGTCAGTGGACTTGCAATGGATATTAGTAGATAGTCTATTGTCGGAAATGGAGACAGAAAAGTCAAGGAAGGGAAGGGAAGTGTCTGAGATGGACCAGGTGAAAGTGATGGAGGGGTGGAAACTGGAAGCAAAGTTGATGAATTTTTCCAACTCCGGACGAGAGCATGAAGCGGCACCAAAATAGTCATCGATGTATCGGTAAAGGAGTTGTGGGAAGGAACCCAGGAAGGCCTGGAACAGGAATATTCGACATACCCCATAAAAAGGCAAGCGTAGCTAGGACCCATGCGGGTACCCATTGCTACACCTTTGATTTGGAGAAAGTGGGATGAGTTAAAGGAGAAGTTGTTGAGAGATAGAACGAGTTCAGCCAGGCGGAAGAGAGTGGTGGTGGATGGGAATTGTATCGGCCTCTTTTCCAGAAGGAAGCAAAGTGCTCTCAGACCATCCTGGTGTGGGATGGAGATGTAGGGAGATTGCACATCCAAGGTGAATAGAAGGCGGTAAGGGCCTGCGAACTGCAAGCTGTCAATTCCCTCCATTCCCTCCCTACCTACATCCGGGATTTGTCTGATGCCCTGCATCATATTGACAGCTTCCAGATCACAGGCCCTAACTTCCTCCTATTCATCATGTGCAATCTCTCTACACTCCACTGCAAATATCTCTCAGTTTCTGTGTCTTTTAGCTTTGAAAAAGGGTAATCTGAAGTCAAATTAAATTTTTTTCTCTCCCTACAGATGCTGCCAGACCTGCTGAGATTTTCCAGCATTTCCTCTTTTGGTGTTGTCGGGGAGACTGCATTGGGCCTTGGAGGACTGGCAGCATGAAGGCAATGTTTGCATTCAGGGTATGTTGGAGCAAAGGAGTTGTGGCATGCTGAGGGTAGACGTGGGGGGCAGAACACTGACGAAGAAGGAGGTTGTAGAGGTGTGGTAGTCACCACTAGTGTACATTATATGTATTACGGCACTTCCCGTATATTAGAGGTACAAGGGTACATCCCTGCCTGCTGGCTCCGCCCAGCAGGCGGCGTATAAAAGTGTGTGCTCTCCAGCGCTGCAGCCATTCTGGTTCCAGCTACAGAAAGTACAACATCTTGTTCAATAAAGCCTCGATTGTTCCACCATTCTCGTCTTTGTGGTAATTGACAGTGCATCAATTTATTGAACAAGTTTTTTAAACGATGGATCTCCGCATCAAGCCTGATCACCTGCAGCTGAGCCCTCAAGCAGACAATGCCACGTCACCTTCGACCACTGGCTAGCCTGCTTTCGAAGGCAATACCAGAGCAGTCGCTGAAGAACCCTCGGACACGCAGAAGCTCCAATTCCTCCATTCATGGGTGAGCCCTGATATTTTTCCCCTCAACCGGGATGTGCCCAACTACTGCAAAGTGATGGCGCGCCTGAAAATGAAAAAATGAAATGAAAATCGTTTATTGTCACAAGTAGACTTCAGTGAAGTTACTGTGAAAAGCCCCTAGTCGCCACATTCCGGCGCCTGTTCGGGGAGGCTGGTACGGGAATTGAACCGTGCTGCTGGCCTGCTTAGTCTGCTTTAAAAGCCAGCGATTCAGCCCAGTGTGCTAAACCAGCCCCTGGTGAACCAAGATACGCCAGGCACCTCCTGGCCATGAGACAGCAAGTCCCTGGGGAGACTCTGGATGATTTTGTGCGTGCCCTGCAGATCCGAGGTCGGAACTGTGACTTCCAGGCAGTTTTGGCAATCCAGCACAGTGAACCTTTAATTAGAAACGCTTACGTCACAGGCATGAAGTCTGCGTACGTCCGCCAGCGGCTACAGGAAGGGGGTATGCTCGATCTTGCAGGGACTAGGCAGCTTGCTAATTCATTAGAAGTGGCCTCCCATAATGTTCAGTCATACGCCCCCGACCACGCGGCACCTTTGTGGGCATCGTGGGCCCCATCAGCTGCCGCCTCCAGCTCACCACAAGATTGCGCTGTGCGGCAGCCAGCCAACTCTGGGGGGCCAAAGTGTTATTTTTGCGGACAAAACAAGCACCCCAGGCAGCACTGCCCAGCGCGGAGCGCAACCTGCAACAGGTGTGGGAAGAAAGGACACTTTGTTTCAGTTTGCCAGGCCCGGTCGGTCGTCGCTGCTTCCAGGTCTGGCGTTTCTACACCCTCCACGTGTGACCCAGGGTCGCTACCATTTTCCTCACCGCAAGCCTGTGGGCGCCCCCATCTTTGATGCCGCACGCCATGTGCACCCCGTGGGCGCCGCCATCTTCGGCGCCACTTTGGACTGTGCCTCAGGACCCCTGCTCGTCTGGCTGTTCATCGCCAGCTGCCACCTCCGCCACCGCTGACCAGCCCGGGAATTCCCAGCATCTTCCGCAGCTCGCCTCTATCCCGGCCCCGCAACCTCATGACCGCAACGACGACGGTGAAGATCGATGGGCACGAGACGACCTGCCTTTTTGACTCCGGCCGCACAGAGAGCTTCATCCACCCCACTACGGTAAGGCTCTGCTCCCTCACGTTACACGCGGTCACCCAGAAACTCTCCCTGGCCTCCGGATGCTATTCCGTGGAGATCCGGGGGTACTGTATCACGACCCTCACCGTCCAGGGCATAGAGTTCAGCAACTTCAGGCTCCCCCACCTCCGCACTGCCCTGTTACTCGGCCTGGATTTTCAATGCCACCTCCAAAGCCTTACTTTAAAATTTGGCAGACCGCTACCCCCCCTCACCGTCTGTGGCCTCACGACCCTTAAGGTCGATCCCCTTCCCTGTTTGCGAACCTCACCCTGGACTGCAAACCCGTCGCTGCTAGGAGCAGACGGTACAGAGCCCAGGACAGGACCTTCATCAGGTCGGAGGTCCAACGGCTTCTGCGGAAAGGGGTCATTGAGACCAGCAACAGCCCCTGGAGAGCTCAAGTGGTAGTGAAGACTGGGGAGAAGCACAGGATGGTCATTGACTACACTCAGACCATCAATCAGTACATGCAGCTCAACGCGTACCCCCTCCAATGCATACCTGACATGGTCAATCAGATTGCGCAGTATCGAGTCTTCTCTACAGTCGACTTGAAGTCCACCTACCACCAGCTCCCCATCTGCCCGGAGGACCACCAATACACTGCGTTCGAAGCAGATGGCCGCCTCTACCACTTCCTTAGGGTTCCTTTTGGCGTCACTAATGGGGGTCTCGGTCTTCCAGTGAGAGATGGCCCGAATGGTTTACAGGTACGGGCTGCGGGCAACCTTCCCGTACCTAGATAACGTCACCATCTGCGGCCATGATCAGCAGGACCATGACACAAACCTCCACAAATTCCTCCATACCGCCAAACTCCTTAATCTCACATACAATAAGAAGAAACGCGTGTTCCGCACCAACCGCTTAGCCACCGCTGCAGTGGAAAATGGAGTCCAAGGGCTGACCCCGACCGCATGCTCCCCCTCCGAGAACTCCCCCTCCCCCACTGGCCCAAGGCCCTGAAACATTGCCTGGGGTTTTTCTCCTAATACACCCAGTGGGTCCCTAATTATGCGGACAAGGCCCGCCCACTCATTCAGTCCACAGTTTTTCCCCTGATGGCTGAAGCCTGCTAGGCCTTCAATCGCATCAAGGCGGACATCGCCAAGGCCACAATGCACGCGGTCGACGAGTCCCCACCCCTTTCAGGTGGAGAGTGATGCATCAGACGTAGCTCTGGCCGCCACCCTCAACCAGGCGGGCAGACCCGTGGCCTTCTTTCCCCGTACCCTCCATGCCTCCAAAATTCGGCACTCCTGTGGCAAAAAGGATGCCCAAGCCATTGTGGAAGCTGTGCAACATTGGAGGCATTACCTGGCCAGCAGGAGATTCACTCTCCTCACTGACCAACGGTCGGTTGCCTTTATGTTTAACAATACAGAGCGGGGCAAGATCAAAAATGACAAGATCTTGAGGCGGAGGATTGAGCTCTCTACCTATAATTATGAGATCTTGTATTGCCCGGGGAAGCTCAACAAGCCCTCTGATGCCCTATCCCGCGGTACATGGGCCAGCGCACAAGTGGACCGACTCCGGGCTCTACATTATGACCTCTGCCACCCGGGAGTCGCCCGGTTCTTCCATTTTATCAAGGCCCGCAACCTGCCCTACTCTATTGAGGAGGTCAGGACCGTCACCAGAGACTGCCAAGTCTGCGCAGAGTGCAAGCCGCACTTCTACCTGCCAGATAGAGCACACCTGGTGAAGGCCTCCCGCTCCTTTGGACGCCTCAGCGTGGACTTCAAAGGGCCCCACCCCTCCACCGACTGCAACACGTATTTCCTGAATGTGATTGATGAGTACTCCCGGTTCCCTTTCGCCATTCCATGCCCCGATATGACTTCTGCCACGGTGATCCACGCTCTGCATAGCATCTTCACTCTGTTCAGTTTCCCCAACTACATCCACAGCGATTGGGGATCCTCTTTCATGAGCGATGAGCTGCGTCAGTTCCTGCTCAGCAAGGGCATCGCCTCGAGCAGGACGGCCAGCTACAACCCCCGGGAAACTGGCTGGTAGAGAGGGAGAACAGGATGGTCTGGAAGGCCGTCCTGCTGGCCCTGCGGTCTAAACATCTCCCGGTCTCACGCTGGCTGGAGGTCCTCCCCGACGCGCTCCACTCCACCCCATCGCTCCTCTGCATCGTGAATAATGAGACCCCTCACAAACATGTGTTTGCCTTCCCCAGGAAGTCCTCGTCTGGGGTCTCGCCCCCAAGATGACTGACAGTTTCTGGACCCGACCTCCTTCTGAAGCATGTGCGGACCCATAAGATGGACCCCTTGGTCGCAAAAGTCCACCTCTTACATGCAAACTCGCAGCACGCCTACGTGGCACACCCCAACGGGCACCAAGACACAGTCTCCCTCCTGGACCTGGCACGCGCTGGATCCCCACCCACGACCCCCGACCTGACACCGCCCCCCCCCCCCCCCCCCCCCCCCCCCCCCCCCCCCCGGGTTGCCTCATTCACCCTGGCGCCACTCAACCTCCCTCCAGCGAACATCACCGCAGCCCCCACCCTAGCAGGATCCGTCCTCCCACTGATTCCACTCAGGGGTGACGAAGACGAGGACAACACGCTCCCGGAGTTGCAGATTACCCAGTCAATGCCCGCATCACCCACAGGACTGAGGCAATCGCAGAGGAGGGTCAAGGGCCCCGACAGACTTAATTTGTATTGTTTCCACCGCACCCGCCAGACTCTTTTTTAACAGGGGGTGAATGTGGCAGTCACCACTAGTGTATATTGAATGTATTACGGCACTGCCTGTATATTAAAGGTACAATGGTACATCCCTGCCTGCTGGCTCCGCCCAGCAGTTGGCGTATAAAAGTGTGTGCACTCCAGCGCTGCAGCCATTCTGGTTCCAGCTACAGGAGGCACAACATCTTGTTCAACAAAGCCTCGATTGTTCCACCATGTTCGTCTTTGTGGTAATTGATGGTGCATCAAGAGGTACTGAAGAAGGGCAGCACGGTGGCACAGTGGTTAGCATTGCTGCCTACGGCGCTGAGGACCTGGGTTTGAATCCCGGCCCTGGGCCACTGTCTGTGAGGAGTTTGCACATTCTCACCGTGTCTGCGTGGGTTTCACCCCCACAACCCAAAGATGTGCAGGATAGGTGGATTGACCACATTAAATTGCCCCTTAATTGGAAAAAATAATTGGGTACTCTAAATTTATTTTAAAAAAGAAAAAGAAAAGAGGTACTGGAGATAGAACCAGGTAAGTCCTGAAACCACTGAGACAAAGATGGGGCAAGAGCAACTAAAAGAAGGAAGATTAGAATTTGAACCACTGCAGGCTGAAAGGATGCAGCCCAGGACATGGGTTACCATCTCTGCCTGCCCTCTTACCACCCCTGCCATCTTGCGACCTTCCACTCTATCCTACCTCTCCACTCCCTATTTTGCCCCCCTTCTGCCGTGTTACCACCTTTTCCATGATCCTATCCTTCGCCCAGCCCGCACCGTTTCCAGCTGGCAGTGAAGTAGTTAAAATGGTCCTTGCAATTTATGAAGCAGAGATTTTATTGAAAGGGAGGTTGTACTGGGACAGATTAACTGAGGGCAGACCTGTTAGAGGGAGATTGTATTTCATGAATCTGGCTATCTAAGCATAAAGTCACACATTTACTGCATTGTTCATGATACTTAGTTTGATGGACCAGGAAATGGCCTCTAGAAGGGGCTGGAATTTAATTTTCTAGCTGTTCATGTGTTTTAAATTAACTGGAGTGCAGAGGTGGCTGAATCAGGTCACGAGTGTACAAGCTGAAAATTAAAATTCAGGATTTCTCAGTAAAATATTGATAGAACTGTTTAGTAAGAATGACTGCAAAAACTGGTTGAATTTAAAAGTGATAAATTCCGGCAGTTAAATTGCTCTTTAACCTATAACCCGGAAAACTCGATTTTCAAGTCTTGCACATGAAACCTGATGAAATATTTTCTTCCCATATTAACATTTCTTTTCCCCGGTGAATTAAAGTGCCGCACAATTAATCAGAATTCAAAATTCTCTGCTTAAAATTCTGAAATGCAGCTAAAATGCTTGCCTCGTGTACTCCTGGGAATACCACCCTGCACGCTCCCCCCCCCCCCCCCCCCCCACCCCCTTCCCTCCCAGTATCTTAAATGCTTCAATGAGAAGGCATGTAAACAATGCTCCATGTGATGTCAGCAAAATGGGGGCTGAGCATGAACCTACTGGGATGGAGCATAAAAGCACTTAAGAAGGGTTCTCAAATCTAGAGAATTGGGTGTACTTTGGCACAGTCAAGGGGCTGGATTCTCCAATTTTGCGGCTAAGTGCCAATGCCGGTGTGGGAATTGTGACGTTTTATGATCCTGGCACAGGTGAGCGGCTGCTGCTCCGGGTAAAACCCCAGCTCCCAACGGGGGGATAGAAGCCCCCCACCAGTGTGGTGATATGCATCACTGTAAATACACAAGGAGTTAATGTGAACACACAACACCTAGATAGACACTAGAGGGAGTACCAGAGACATGACACACAGACATTCAACCAATAGGCCAGTAAGATAGGACACGACCAATGGGCATTCACGACACACACAGAGGTGACACTACCACAGGAGGGCATTATACCAACCCATATAAAAGGACATAGCACACATGCTCAGTCTCTTTCCAGTGGGGACACTTAGTGAGTATACAGGGTTAATTGAACACATCACACCCATCACGTGGATTGTAGCAGACTGGTTTGTTAGCCTGAGTAGCTATAGCAGGATTAACAGGAGAGTCGAATCCAAGTAGGAGAATCGTTAACAGTTTAATAAATGTATAAAGCTATCTCCAAGTCTGAACCTTCCTTTGTCAGAGTGCACATCAAGGAAGCAGCTTAGGCTACGTCAAGAGTATAACAATACAACCAGGATAGTCACCTGGAACGTAAGGGGACTTAGCAGCCCAGTGAAAAGATCCAGAGTCCTCACCCACGTGAGAAATATGAAAGCCGACATTATCTTCCTCCAAGACCTGAGAGAGCAGGACCGACTGTGGGTAAGGAAGGGCTGGGTGGGGCAGACCTACCATTCCTACTATGGGGCGAGGGTCAAGGGGGTGGCAAAACTAATCAGCAAGAGGATGATGTTTAGGGCGACCAAGACATTACGGACCCAGGGGAACGGTACATAATGGTCAGCGGGGCCCTGGATGGGGCACTGGTAGTACTAGTTAACGTGTACGCGCCCAACTGGGACAACACGAGCTTCATCATAAAGACCATGGCCGAAATCCCCGACATAGTGACGCACCGACTAATCATGGGGGGGGGGGGGGGGGGGGGGGGGGATTACAATTATGTACAGGATCTAACAACAGACAGATCAAACCACAAAGCGGGGGAACCTAAAGCATGGCAAAGGAACTCGATCACTTTATGGAGCAGATGGGAGCGGTGAACCCCTGGAGGTTCACCCACCCAGGGGAGAAGGAATTCTCCTTCTTCTCCCCAGTGCACAACGTATACACCAGAATTGACTTCTTTGTGGTGGGGAAAACAGTGCTTCCGGGGCTGGACAAGGTGGAATACTCCGCAATTGTGATATCCAACCACGCTCCACATAACATGGATGTGAGGCTGGAGACGAGCAGGCCAAACCCCCCACATGGAGGTTGGACATTGCCCGACTAGCTGACAAGGCCTTCATGGAAAAGATATTGCAGGCCATAGCATAGTACACGGAGAACAACCAAAACGGGGAGGTCTCACACTCCACGTTCTGGGAAGCTCTAAAGGCCATAGCACGAGCGGAAATTATCGCTTTTAAAGCGCGAAGAGATAGAGCAGAAAGGGCGGCTAGGCAGCAGCTGGTCGACTCCATACTGGAGGTAGACCGTAAATACTCCAAGGCCCCGACCGTAGAACTCCTGGCGGAGAGGAAAGAGCTACAAAGGAACTTTGACCTGCTCTCCCCCAGAAAAGCAGTGCACCAATTCCGCCAGGCAAGTGGGACCCTGTATGAACATGGAGACAAAGCTAGTTGCCTGTTGGCACACCAGCTGAGAAAGCAGGCAGCCACCAGAGAAATTGCACAAATCAGGGATACCAGAGGCACTTTAGAAACAGAATCAGAAAAGATCGACAAAACCTTCAAGGCCTTCTGCCAAGTGTTGTACACCTCATAGACCCCAAAGGGGGAGTCCGGGATGAAACGGTTCCTTGATGAACTGGACATACCAGTAGTGGGGGAGGGCAGAAAACGGGGTGAGGGCAGAAAACGGGGCCTGGATGCACCGCTAGCACTGGGAGAGACCATGGACAGCATGAGCTTCGTGCAGGCGGGGAAGGCGCCGGGACCAGACGGGTTTCTGGCAGACTTCTACAAATAATCGGCGACAGCTCTGGCCCCACACCTGCGGGAGATGTTCACAGACTTGGTAGCTAGGGGCACACTGCCACCTACGCTAGCACAGACCTCAATCTCGCTGACACATAAAAAAGCTAAAGACCGAACAGAATGTGGGGTCATACAGACCCATCTGACTGCTGAACACAGATGCCAAAACACTGGTCAAAATTCTAGCCAAAATACTAGAAGATTGCATACCAGAGGCGGTCCCAAAGGACCAGACGGGCTTTGTCAAAGGTAGACAGCTAACCTCGAACATCAGGCACCGGCTGAACGTGATAATGCCCCATCCGGGGAGAGAACACCAGAGGTGATCGTCTCCCTAGTCGGAGAAAAGTTCTTCGACAGGGTCGAATGGAAATACCTCATCGAGGTACTGGAGCAGCTCGGGCTTGGAACAGGGTTCACCTCTTGGGTAAAACTCCGATACAACGCTCCCGATGCTTCCAGCTACACAGGGGAACCAGACAAGGATGGCCACTGTCCCCGCTGCTGTTCGCTCTAGCGATCGAGCCACTAGCAATTCCGCTCAGAGAAGCAAAAAGCTGGAGGGGGATCCAAAGGGGAGGCAGAGAGCACAGAGTTTCACTCTATGCAGATGACCTGCTCTTCTACATTTCGGACCCACAAAACAGCATTGATGGAATCACGGCACTTCTGAAAGAGTTTGGCGCCTTCTCGGGCTACAAACACAACATGAGCAAAAGCGAGATCTTCTCAGTACACCCACAAGTGGGGGGGGGGGGGGGGGGGGGGGGGGGCAGCACTAATAGGACTGCCGTTTAAACAAGCCCGACACAAATTCCGCTACCTGGGGATCTAAATAGCCCATGACTGGAAAGGGATCCGCAAATGGAACCTTACCAGAGGAAGTAAAAAAGGACCTGTAAAGATGGAACACACTCCCACTCTCCCTCGCGGGGAGAGTCCAGACAGTCAAAATGAACGTATTGCCCAGGTACCTCTTCCTACTTAGATCCATTCCGATCGACACCCCAAGGCCTTTTTCAAAGCACTAGACAAACTAATCATGGTGTTCGTATGGGGGGGGGGGGGGGGGGGGTGGCTAGCCCTCCCAAACCTACAATTCTACCACTGGGCGGTGACAGCTGAGCGAATGAGGGGCCAGAAGGCCTCCTGCAAGGGGACCTCTCTCCGGGCCCTCGCCATGGCGGCACTCCCATCCCCACCCAAAAAACACTCCAGCAGCCCAGTGATGATAGCCATCCTCCAGTCCTGGAATCAACTACGGCAGCAATTTGGCCTGACCAAAATGTTGGACAAAGCTCCCTTCTCCAACAACCATTAGTTCACAACAGTGCTGACTGATGCCACCTTTAAAAAGTGGGGACAGGATGGAGGGATACTGACAGTCAGGGACCTATACACGGACGGCAGGACCGTAACAATGGACAAACATAGAACATAGAACATAGAACGATACAGCGCAGTACAGGCCCTTCGGCCCACGATGTTGCACTGACATGGGAAGTCAAAAACTAAAGGCCATCTAACCTACACTATGCCATTATCATCCATATGCTTATCCAATAAACTTTTAAATGCCCTCAATGTTGGCGAGTTCACTACTGTTGCAGGTAGGGCATTCCACGGCCTCACCACTCTTTGCGTAAAAAACCTACCTCTGACGTCTGTCCTATATCTATTACCCCTCAATTTAAGGCTATGTCCCCTCGTGCTAGCCACCTCCATCCGCGGGAGAAGGCTCTCACTGTCCACCCTATCTAACCCTCTGATCATCTTGTATGCCTCTATTAAGTCACCTCTTAACCTTCTTCTCTCTAACGAAAACAACCTCAAGTCCATCAGCCTTTCCTCATAAGATTTTCCCTCCATACCAGGCAACATCCTGGTAAATCTCCTCTGCACCCGTTCCAAAGCTTCCACGTCCTTCCTATAATGAGGCGACCAGAACTGTACGCAATACTCCAAATGCGGCCGTACCAGAGTTTTGTACAGCTGCAACATGACCTCATGGCTCCGGAACTCAATCCCTCTACCAATAAAGGCCAACACACCATAGGCCTTCTTCACAACCCTATCAACCTGGGTGGCAACTTTCAGGGATCTATGTACATGGACACCGAGATCCCTCTGCTCATCCACACTGCTAAGAATTTTACCATTAGCCAAATATTCCACATTCCTGTTATTCCAAAGTGAATCACCTCACACTTCTCTACATTAAACTCCATTTGCCACCTCTCAGCCCAGCTCTGCAGCTTATCTATGTCCCTCTGTAACCTACTTTTTTTTTTCCCCCTCACATTTGTCAACATTGTATTCTATCTGCCAGACCCTAGCCCATTCACTTAACCTATCCAAATCCCTCTGCAGGCTTCCAGTATCCTCTGCATTTTTCGCTTTACCACTCATCTTAGTGTCATCTGCAAACTTGGACACATTGCCCTTGGTCCCCAACTCCAAATCATCTATGTAAATTGTGAACAATTGTGGGCCCAACACGGATCCCTGAGGGACACCACTAGCTACTGATTGCCAACCAGAGAAACACCCATTTATCCCAACTCTTTGCTTTCTATTAATTAACCAATCCTCTATCCATGCTACTACTTTACCCTTAATGCCATGCATCTTTATCTTATAGAACTGCATCTTTATCTTATAGAACTGACAGAGAAATTCCAGCGAGCCAGGGGGAACGAGCTGAGGTATCTGCAACTCAAAAACTTCCTGCAAAAGGGGACAAGGATGTACCCATAACCGCCACGACAGATATTACTGGAAGAGTTACTGGACGCAAGCATCCGAGATAAAGGGAACTGTAGCGATATGTATGACCGACTGGTAGAAAGGGCCGACACCGTACTGGACACAACAAGAAAGAAATTGGAGGAAGACCTGGGGATTAAAATATGGTGGGGACTCTGGAGCGAAGCACTGCATAGGGTCAACTCCACCTTCACGTGCGAAAGGCTCAGCCTGACGCAACTAAAAGTGGTACATAGAGCCCACGTAACAAGAACTCATATGAGTAGATTCTTCCCGGAGGTGGAGGATAGATGTGAACAGTGCAAAGGAGGCCCGGCTAACCACGCCCACACATTCTGGTCTTGCCCCAGACTTGCGGGGTACTGGACAGCCTTCTTTGAGGCAATGTCCAAAGTGGTGGGGATGAGGGTAGAGCCATGCCCGAAAGTGGCGGTCTTCGGGGTATCAGACCAGCCAGATCTATTCCTGGGGAGGAGGGCAGATGCCCTTGCCTTTGCCGCCCTGATTGCCCACCATAGAATCGTGTTCGGCTGGCGGTCAGCAGCACAGCTCAATACTGCAGACTGGCTGTCCGACCTCTCAGAATCTCTCCAAATGGAGAAAATCAAATTCGCCATCCGAGGGTCAGACGACGGCTTCCACAGAACGTGGGAGCCATTCACCCAATTGTTCTGGGACCTGTTTGTGGCCAACGAACAAGCAGGAGAGTAGCCAGGTAGCCAAGAATCAGAGGAAAGTAGCTAAAGCATGAGAGGGAGAGATAGACCGTGAGGGGTACGGGGGCTGCTAAACCTAAGAGAAAAGAAAGGCGAACCACAGGAGAAGGGGCGGGCGGAGGAGGGAAGGGGGCTGATGCGGGGGGTTGGGGGGGGGGGGAAGAGAGGGAGGAGGCAAGGAACAATAGAGGGGAACCAGAGAGGTGTGGGGGAGGTAAGGGAATGATAGCTGGAAGGAGGGCACGGGAAACGATAATAAACTCGGCAAATACAGGAACAGAGAGCAAGGAAAATACAAGCGAAAGATGGACAATCGGCCGAAGTGGAGGTGAACGCGAGATGACAACGGCACCGAAAACCGTCCGGGAGAAGCAAGTAACAACACCAGATCCATTTGTGTATTGACCTCTGTGTATTGGACATAGCTAATGTGAAGGTTTCTCCGGCAGCCAAATGTATATGTGCCTCCCCAGTTTCCGCACCCCCCCCCCCCACACCCCCCACAAACAGGTGCCTACTTATTTATTAAATATAATATTGCTAACTGTACAGAGTTGCTGTTGTTGAGCTTATGCATAATACCCTACCAGTTTTTTTTTGTTTCCTTCTCTTCTATATATATATATATATAATTCTGTGTACATAACTGTAAATATACTTTGTTCAAAAACTCAATAAAAAACATTTATAAAGAAAACCCTCCGACTCCCGCCAAAAAACGGCTGGAGAATGGCCAGGTTCGTGGCCGCGCATGTGGAGGGTGATGACCTGCCGTGATGCCGGCCGTACCTAGACCTGACCTGCCAAATACGGCCCCCTGGCTGCCCCCCATCAGTCCCCCCAGCCCTCACGGAAGTCCCCCCAGCCAGCAGTACAGCTCATGGCTGACTGTGGCGGCGCTGGACACAGTCCGCGACAGCATGCTGGGTTCTCGACAACTCAGACCACACGCCAACTGCGTGGTCGGGAATTCGGCCCATTGGGGGCGGAGCATCGGGAGAGGACCTTCCGATGCCGCGTTAACTCTGTTCCAATGGCGGGCGCTGCGCAACGCAATGATGCCATTTCAGAGTAGGCGGAGGATAGATAACTGGTGTCAAACTGGCGCCACCCCCGATTTGGGCGTCGGAAGGGATTCTCCGCCCACTCGCCGATTAAGATATTGACATCGGGAAACGAAGAATCCCGCCTGAGATGTTTTGGGGGCACTCGTTATTGGAGCATTGGACACAGAGAGACTGGCATCATGAGGGCACTGGCTGTAATTGGGGTCTGTTGCAGCAAACGAGGTGTGGTACATCGAGGGCAGAAGTGGTGGGCAGTACACTGGAGGAGATGGAGCTCATGGAAGTATTGAAGGTGGAATTTTGAGAGAAGGTTTGTCCTTAAAGAACTGAGGCAAAGAAGGGCTGGAGAGGCCAAATAGGAAGATCGGGACTAGAATCATTGCAGACAGGAAGGGGAGTAAGAGGCAGACCAGGACATGTAACAGCATCACCATTGGAACTGCGTAAAGGTTAATTTGCTCTGTTTTTATTTGGTGCCAGTTTTCAGCTTTGGCAATGTGGTGAATGTATTGTACTAGCCATTCACCACTGTATTACATTGTATCAGGCTGTTGCCCATGTGGGCTCCACCTATGGACCATTGTACTGTACTACATGGACAGTATCATGTTGGTGCCCTTGTGGGCTCCGCCCGTGGCTGCGCCCCTTGAGGGGAGGTATAAAGAGCAGCTGCCCTGTAGGCTGCTCTCAGTAGCAGAGCAGTCACAGGCAGGCACTGTTCTAGTCGATTAAAGCCACTGTTCACTTCAACTCTCTGTCTCGCATGAATTGATGCTCACATCAGGCACATTCCGGGCACTTTGGCTTGAACAGCATCTAAGCCTGGCATATTAGCCCATTTCTTTATCCAGTAGACTGTTGGGGGGGGGGGGGACAGATTACTGGAAAATATTTTAGGAGGGCGAAGGATTGCAGAGTCAGACCATGGGCATTGTGCTGTATAATCAACAGTTTCTGTACTCAGCCCAAAATGCAGTTAATTTAAAAAATAATCTCCATGAACGATTACATACGCCAAGGCAGACCATTCATTTTTAATTTCCCAATTGCTGAAATAACCCTTGGTCGCTGAGAAGATACTAGTCCTTCATGAGCATTGTGCTGCAAGCTCAGAAGTGAATGAATTAGATAAAAATATTTGCATTTATTTATCAGCTCTCACGAATAGAGCATGTTTGGAAATGTGGAGCAGGATTCTCTGACCATACACGTCGCTGGGACTCTTTGGACCCGCTGCAGTGAATGGAGACTTGTCTGGGTGCCAGATTCTCCCTTCTTGCCGGTAGCAGTAATAGGGCGGACGCGTAATGGAGAATCCCGGCAACCGTCACTGCTGTAATGTAGGAAATGCAGCAGCCAGTTTGCAAACAGCAAGATGCCACTAAATTATGTGAGAATAACCATGTAATTTTTTTACATTGTTTTTCTTTGAGGGATGCATACTGTTCAGGATACTGGGTTACCCCCATCTTCAAAATGGTGTCTTGGGCTCATTTGTATCCACTGGAGGGGATAGACAGGGTTGGATCATCAGATCACTGGGCGGCATGGTGGCACAGTGGTTAGCATTGCTGCCTCACCGCTCCAGGGACCCGAGTTCAATTCCAGTGACTGTGTGGAGTTTTTCCCCGGTATCAGCGTGTGTTTCCTCTGGGTGCTCCGGTTTCCTCCCACAGTCCAAAGGTGTGAAGTTTAGATGAATTGGTCATGCTAAATTGCCCCCTAATATCCAAAGGTGTAGGTGGAGTTACAGGGGTAGGGCGCGGGAGTGGGTGTAGGTCGGGGCACCTTTGGTGCAGATTTGATGGGCTGACTGGCCTCCTTCTGCAATGTAAGGATTCTATGATTCTCAGTTGGCACCTCTGTTGATAAAATACTCTCTTAATATTGCAGTGTTGACCCGGAGAAGATGCTCAAGTTCCTGAGGTGGTGCGCAAACCCACAGCCTTTTGACTCCATTGAGCCACAGCTGACACCTGAGTGGATGATATGTTCCTGTTATGCAGCTGCAATTACAACCTTACTGCCCTTCTCTGTGAGGAGAGATTCCATGAACTCATCAACTGTGGCACAAACTCCTGAGACCAGCGGACAGCAGTTAGCCCAGGGAACAGTTCCCAAAGAATTCCCTGCTCCATTGCTCTGAAGCTACAATAAGGAAGGTGTGAAATGCCAATGCAAAGTGCGGCCCTATATATTTAAGTACGCCCTTGTCCACTGCTCCATCATGCAAACTAGGCAAAAAGGTAACACTGGGGATTAATTTATTTATTCTCAAACATTTCTGGGCCCAGCCTGACCAGGAATATGCTCACGCTTCATTTCTTATTGATCCTTACTCTCCACTTCCGACTCTCTTTCTCAGTCAGTTGCCTTGTTCTCTCTCATTCTCCCTATATGCTAAACTGGGAAGTGTGAGGGCTGGTGGATGGTGTGTGAAAGAAGCCATTGAAGAGGAATGTACTCAGGGTAGGATGGTTTCAGGTCAGGCTGGCGAGTGAAGCTGTGGCTGGCAGGCGTTTGCTGTTTGTTGCCTCCACCCTATTTCTCTATTTAATTAGGCCATGGTTGGCAGTATTTAAGGGGACTGGGTGAATGAGAAGCACCTACATGGAATTATGCAGCATGAAATTCACATCCCATGATATTTGGGTGCACGGGTAATAGCATATAAACCAATCACAATGGAGCAGGAGGAGGCCGGTCAACTCTTCGAGCCTGCTCCTCCATTCATTATGGTAAGTCACTGCTCCTGGCTCACCAGTTGGAATGATACTCCAGAAGATCAGGAAGTGCAGTCCAGATCGTAACAACACACTTTGTTAAAAATAAATTCCTCATTTTCTCCCTGGATTTTATTTACCAATAATCTTCAAATCCTTCTGAAAAATGGCAGTATTTCTCAAAATGATTTTATGTCATGTGTTTTGTTGTAGATGTAAACAATTTTAAAAAGAGAGCCCAAGATCAGTAATTAACTTCACATCTGCAATCAAACTTTGATTTGTTTCAACCTTGTTTGAAGACAATTAGATATTGTGACTACAATCAGGTTAGGACTTAATCCAGCAGCATGGCATGAGTTCCGTGATCTTGAAATCATCCAGTTTTCTGTGAGCATTGCCACAGGATGTCGACTAACAAAGAGTAAAGATCAAAGAAAAGTACAGCACAGGAACAGACCCTTTGGCCCTCCAAGCCTGCACCGACGATGCTGCCCGTCTAAACTAAAATCTTCTACATTTCCGGGGTCCGTATCCCTCTATTCCCATCCTATTCATGTATTTGTCAAGATGCCCCTTAAATGTCACTATCGCCCCTGCTTCCACCACCTCCTCCAGCAGCGAGTTCCGGCAACGTAGGGGAAAATATCTCGAGTGAGGCAAACCCAGTTCGTTATTGTAAGGACCTCATCTGAGTATAAATAACATGAATTTAGGATCACATTCATTCCTGTTAAGTCAATATGAAAGGATGTAGAACTAAATAACTAAAAAAAAATCATTTTTATGTGGTCCTAGAAAAATGGGTGGCTTGTAATAACCAGCGCGGTACTTATAGAGTGGGGATTATTGTTTTCCCTAAGCTCCTTGAGGTGTACGAGCTCCCCCGCCAGGGTGTGGTAGTTTACCTGTAGTTGTATAAATGGTTGGGCAGTGTGGATCCGACCGACAGAGAGAGAGAAAGTACCCAGTGAGGTTTAACTGGGGCTCCTGTATATACTCATTTATATAAACGTCTTTTACTTTTACACATTGTGGACTCCCTGTGCCTTATTAAAGGTTATGGAAGTGGTGACAAATATTTGGAATGATTTGTTGGGTAAGTTGATTAATTACAGATGTTTGAGGAGTTGAGTGTCTGACTGGGTGCATTCCAATACTAGGCATGGTCTCCAGGAGTCTCGTGGGCTATTCTTTGATTTGTAATTTTCTTGCTTTGGCTGTTCTTACTTTGAATTGTAGTGAAATTCTGCTCAAATACTTCCCGGTCCAGGCCCAAAAATGTGACAGAGGCAATTGTAACAAGCTCGTCAATCTGGCTCCATTTAACGGATGTTGATGACAACAGCAGTTCAGGAGAAATGTCTGAGAGTTTATCTACACTGCACTGTCAGTGGTCAGATGAGGCTCAACTCACTTCCATGACTAATTCCATCAATGTGTCACCGATAGTCATGACACAGCAAGCAGTTGAGTAATCCCTGTGCTTTCTCTTCCCTTGCATCTACTGCCATTAATCAATGGTACTGCGGAAAACAGAAAACTGATTGCAATCTCAAGGCTGCTATGAGCTACACATGTAGTGCCGGACAGAACACTGGAGGGTATAAAGAAAGAGTGCTCATTTATATGGTAAACAGCAACAGGATATACACATGGGATGTGGCTTTGCCAATTTTCAAAAGCAAGATCCCATAAACAGCAATATAGCAATGAGCAGGTATTCTATTTTAGTGATGTTGGTTGATGGATAAATATTGGCTAAGGCACTGGGCGAAATTCTTCATTGAAATTGTGTTCTGGAATTGTTTCTATCCTTGGTTTATGTGTTGCTCAGTCAGCACTTTAGAGAATGCAGCACTCCCTCAGCACCGCACTGGAAAGTCAGCCTGGATTTTGTGTCCATGTCTCAACTTCAAACCACTTCAATGTTCCATCTTGTGTACTGCACTGGGTGTGTTAGCTGGAGTTCAGTAATATCTGAAATTTAAAATTGCCATCCTTTCCTTCAATTTCCTCACGCTTCCCAATCTCGGGAATCTCTTCCAACCCTGCATCTCTCCAACATCGCTTTACAATTCCAATTCTGGCCCCTTGCACATCCCCAATATTGTACCATGTTTTCAGCTATTTAGGCTCCATGTTTTGTAATTCTCACTCTTAAATGTCTCCACATCTTTATCATTCACTGTTCCCTGAAGATGTTCCTAAAAATCGACACTTTAGGCCAAGCTCTTGGTTACCTTTCCTACTATCTCTTGATGTAGCTCAGTGCTATACAAGCTCAGGAGGACCGAGCTGGTGGGCCACCACCCACGAGCAGAGAAGCTTGTATTCCACGGATCCCATAGGGAGATCAATTGGAGTGTCCCTGTGGGTCTTGTGAGGGTTACCACAATCTTTGTTTGGCAACAGACTTTTGAACTGCTTTAGACTTTCTGCTTCTTCAAAGCCAGAATATAAACGTGGCTCGATGCTGTTGCTACCAGTGAAGTACACCTTATGAATTCTAATTCTGCACTGTTGAAGTAAATGGAGCAGTATTGACCGCAGCTCTGAATGCTTCAGGCAGTAACACCTTCATTGAGGTAGAGAGAGAGATCGCTAAATTTAGCCAACAATGACTAGAGTCTTTTGAAATTGTGATGAATATTATTGATGGTTTGCTCGAAAGTAAGTGCCCTTAAAAGAAAGTGACTAAATTAAATTCAGCAATAATGGAAGCTCAGTGTGCCTTCCTGATTTCCAAAGATATTCTCAATGTCAGTGACGAAACTGGGCATGAATTTGGTTTCAAATGAGCCACTGGACTTGGCATTGCGAAATCTAGCGCCAATTTCTTGGGCACTTTTCTGCCAGTTCGTTGTGCCATCACGAGATGGGCGTTCATGCAGTGTGTTCTGAAAGAAGACGAATCAGCACTATCTTGAAGTGCTCTCCTGATGTCATAGAGCCCAAATGGCCAATGTATTGCACAACTCAGGCCCACTGGATGAATGTCATTTCATGCAATAAAGATCAACAGCTGAATTCTCCATCGGCAGAATCGTCTGGGCCGCTGGCAGTGCATCCATGCCCATGGGTTTCCCAATGGCGTGGGGTGGGTAAAATGCAAAATTCCATTGGTCAGCTGCGGGAACAGAGAATCCCGCTGCCAGCAGGGGGCGTGCCATACCAGAAAACACAGCTGGCGGGCCAAAGAATCCCGCTCCAAGTGTTCCGCTCCAAAATGGTGTTAAGAATGCTGAACATGAAAAGATGGTTCAACCCAAAGTAAAACAATTCCAGATAAACACCTCTGCATGGATACAGACCTATGTCATCTGGTTGCCAAGGGGAGAGGAACTCAAGCAAAAACCCATTGAAGTGTCAGGTGCCAGTTTTAACACTTTTTCATAATAAATCGAAATGGACAGCTGCAGTGACAAATGTTGTTGGGAAGCAGGTGGATTGCTTTTATGCTCTTGATCAATCAGGATGTTAGTGAGAGTTCGGTTTCTGTTCTGAATAAAGGGAACACAACAGATAGGCCTATTTATAGAATGGCCAGGCCACGATGGAGGGTCCCCCGGGGTCGGACACTGAATTGTTAATTGTTTCACTGAATTGTTAATTGTTGTTTAACTCGTAATTAAAAGATATTTCTTGTATGATGTTAAAGTGAGTTTAATCCTGTGTTAGTAATTAAGTTTGTTTTAATATATAATTTCCTTATTTGTGCGTAGACTCACTTCCGGAACAAAGTATCTTTTCCTCACAATCTTATAAATTATATTAAAAATTTGGTTTTCTGTCTTGTATCTGGGATCATAATTCAAATTGGGGGCTCTTCACCGGGATTTAAAATATAAAATTTCTTATTTGGTTTGGGATTATTGAATTTAAAGACAGTGAGTGTGTGAGGGAACTGTGTTTTCATTCATATGTTGCAGTTTAAATCGAGAGTGACTGAGGAAATGGCTTTTCCTGTTGCAAATAATTTCCTGGGTGTGGAAGAGGTCACTCTGACTGGTTTACAACGGGCGACTCAAACAAAACTTATGGATTGGTGGACAAACTGCAGTTGCCGTAACCTGTAGGGGTGAGGAAGATGGAGATAATACAAGCAATAGCTCAGGGTTTAAATTGGCTGGCAACACAGTCTGTACCATTAGAATTGGCTGGAATTCAGTTACAAATGAAACAATCTGAAAGAGATAAACAGAAAGAAATATAACTGATGAAATTGGAAATGCAAGAAAAGGAGCGAGTGTCTATGGTACTAAGGAAAGACAGGGAAAGGCAATTGAAGAAGGTGACTGGCACGGTAGCACAGTGGTTAGCACTACTGCTTCACAGTGCCAGGGACTTGGGAACAATTCCCGACTTGGGTCACTATCTGTGTGGAATCTGCACGTTCTCCCCGTGTTTGCATGGGTTTCCACCAGATGCTCCAGTTTCCTCCCACATGTCCCGAAATACATGCTTGTTAGGTGAATTGGACATTCTGAATCGTCCCTCTGTGTACCCGAACAGGTGCTGAAATGTGGCAACTATGGGAGTTTCGCGGTAATTTCTTTGCAATGTTTATGTGAGCCTTCTTGTGGCACTAATAAAGAGGATAGAAAAGGGAAAGGAGAGGGTTTTTCAAAAGGAAATGGAAATGATGAAACTTGATGTGGAAATAGAATGATTGGTGAGGGAAGAAAGGGAGTTGGAAAGAAAAAGAGAATACTAATTGAAAATGTTGGAATTAAAGGCAGAAACTGAGAAAAGTCTAAAGGGAGGTTTAACACTTCCTCATCGAAAATCCAGTGGGGATATCTTTATATATATAGAAGGATGTGGAAGCCTTTTTAACCTCCTTTGAGAAAGTGGGTGTTGGTTCAAACAAAGCAAGTGGGGAGAGCTGATGAAGCATTTGAATCATTAACAAAGGAGGTATCTGGGGATTATAATGAGGTGATAAAAGCCATACTAAAATCATAAGAATGAGTGCTGGAAGCATACAGAGAGAGCTTAGAAATCCAAGGAAAGAACCAGGTCAGACATATATAGAATTTTAAAGTATTAAACAAAATAACTTTGATAGGTGGTTAAGAGCATTAAAAATAAACCAAACTTATGACGCGCTCTGGGAAATGATTATTTTGAGAGAAGTTAAAGATATACTTCCTGCAGTAGTGACAACTTGTGGAAGAGAAAATGATTAAAACTGCTAGATCGGCAGCAGAAATGGCAGATGATTTTGAATTAGTTCACAAAGCAAAGTCTGGTTTCCAACATAAATTTCAATCTGTGAAGGATAGAAACTGGGCAAATGAGAAATCCACAGGTCATCAAGGAAAAGGAGGTCTAGTTGGAGATATTAAGAAGAGTTCACCTCAGGTCAAAAAAGAAACATACAATAGTCGAGGCGAAGAAAGAAAACTTAAAAAAAAAAAAATTTAGAGTACCCAATAATTTTTTCCAATTAAGGGGCAATTTTAGAGTGGCCAATCTACCTATCCTGAACGTCTTTGGGTTGTGGGGGTGAAACCCACGCAGATACGGGGAGAATGTGAAAACTCCACACAGACAGTGACCCAGGGCCGGGATTCGAACCCGGGTCCTCAGCGCCGTAGGCAGAAATGCTAACCACTGTGCCACCGTGCTGCCCCGAAGAAAGAAAACTTAACTGTTTTAATTGTAATAAAGTAGGAAACATGGGCCAGGATTCTCCAAAATCCCGGCTAAGTGTTGACGCCGGTTTAAACACCAGAGTGTTTCATGCGCGACGTCAACGGGCCTCTTGGCCCAGCGAATCTGTGGCCCACAGGGGGCCAGCACGGTGCTGGAGTGCTCTGTGCAGCTCCGGCACCGAGGCACAGCCCTGCACTGCCGGCGCCGGTCCACGCATGAGCGCGGTGGCCGTTTCCACGGTGATGCATGCGCACACCGGCTGTTTCTGCGATGGCGCCGCACAACATGGCATAGTGACACAACGGGCCGGCGCGGAAGAAGGTAGGCTCCCCTGGATCGCGCGCGCTCGTTGATCAGTAGCCCCTGATTGCGGGCCTGGCCGTCACGGAGGCCCCCCCCGGAGTCTGCTCCCCCGCCGCCCACCAGGACGGCCACCGCAGCTGCGGGTCTGAGCTCCCACCCGGTGGTACCATATGTGAAGCATGCCGGCCGAACGCGGCGGGTCGATCGCGGAGAATCGCCACGGGGGCCTCTTTCAACGGCCCCCAACCGGCACTGCATCGACCGCATGTGCGCGACTTGCGCTGATTCTCCGGTCGCAGAGAATCACGTCCCGGCATCGGAGCGGCATGGCGGGAATTTCCGGCATCACCAGCGATTCTCCAATCCAGTGCGGGCTCGGAGAATCCCGACTATGAAGTCACAGTATTGATTACTTAATAAAAGCACTGGGAAGACACAATTGTTAAAGCAAGATAAGCCAATGAGGCTGATTGAAGTGGAAAAACAAACACTGTTCCAGTGAAAGAGATGCAGAAGAGTTTATAGCCTGTTTGGAGGATTGGTAGATAGCAGGTGCCAGATGTTTAAAAAAATATTTGTCAAGATAAGGTTTATTCGTGTGTACAAGGTGGAGTAGGAATGGAGAAATATGATCTTAAGGGATATAGGAGTAAGCCAATCTTTAATGTTGAGAGATAAGGGTTGGGATTCTCTGTATCCCGATGCCTAAATCAGGAATGGCAATTAGGCAGAGAATGGCTCCTAATGCCGGAATCGGGGCAAGCACCGGTTTGACACTGGTTTGATGCTCTGCCGCCTCCAAATCGGCGTCATCAGGACTCGCGCCGCGCGCAGTCGCAACGCCGTTGGTACATAAACAGCCGGCCCACCCACAATGCTCCGCCTCCGATGGCCCAATTCCCGACAGCAGTGGCCATATGTGGTCCCAGTGGTCAGGAGCCTGGCGTTCTGGCATGCTGGCATGCGGACAGTGTCCAGCGCTGCCACACAAGGCTAAGATCCGTGCCGTTGGCGGGGGGGCTGCGACTAGGGCTGGAGGGAGTGGAAAGGGGTGGCCAGGAGGGTGGCTGTGGAATCGGGGTGGGCGGGCACGCGGTCCAGCAAGGCCAGCGCCATGTTTTCAAGTGTGGCCAGTGCGTGTGTGGAGTCTGTAGGCATGCGCGGCTGCAGTTTGTCAGCCCTGTGCATCTGTGGTCCAGGACCTGGCGCTCCTCCAACCGCTTTCCCTGCGGTCCGTGGATGTTTCATGCGGCGCCGGTGCTAGCCCCTGCCTGACCGGTACCGTAATCAGTGAGGGTTTTGCGCTGTTTTTCCTGTTGTGAAACATCAGGATCCTCCATTGGCATCGGCACTTAGCTTCAGGAAAGGAGCATCCGGCCCAAGGAGTTATGTAGTTTGGAACCAGGATTGCCAGAAAAGGTGGTAATATGTGGAATTAATGGTGAAAGGAGTCGTGTTCCACTATGTAAGCTAAAGTTAGAGGGACTGGTGAAAAGTGGTGAAGTGGTGGTCGGAGTAATAGAGCATTGGGGCAGGATTCTCCATTGCTGATGCCGAAATCAGGACATGTGATTGGGAGAATAGGTTTCAACGCCAAAATCATGGCGGTGCCAATTTGACGCCAAATTGCAATTCTCCGTCACCTCGACAGCAGCGCCAGTGAGGTCCGGAATGCACATACAGTAAACACCGTTTTCATATCATTAGCGGGCCTGATCCAGTATTCTCCGGGGCCTCTGTAATTCTCCGCCTCCGATGGGCCGGGTTCACGGCGGTGCAGTTCACGTGTGAGCCAGGATTCTCCCCTACCCGGCGGGATGGGGGTCCCGGCGGGACGGAGTGGTGTGAACCACTCCGGCGTCAGGCCTCCCCAAAGGTGTGGAATTCTCCACATCTTTAGGGGCCAAACCCTCACATTGAGGGGCTAGGCCCGCGCCGGAGTGGCTCCCACTCCTGTCAGCCGAGGCTGAAAGGCCTTCGCCGGCCGGCGGAAGTCCGCGCATGCGCCGGTGCATCAGGCGGCTGCTGACGTCATACCAACGCATGCGCAGGGGAGGGGGTGTCTTCCGCCCCCGCCATGGGGATATGGCTGGATATCAGCTGGGAGTGATGCATACTGTGGCTGAAAAGCCAGTGGAAAGTGAAACAAAGTAGGTTTTACAAGAAGTGTTTCATGATTCTGGGGTGACAAGATCAAAATGTCACAGATTGAGACAGGAGCAGGAGAACTTGAATGGTAAAGATTTGGAGGTGAAGATTTAGTTATCAGGAACAATCTTTGACCAGATAAAGAACAAGAGCAGATAATGGATGAAGCGGATATCTTTAGTTCAAAAAAGGTAGTAGAGTTACAGCAGAATGATTCAGAGATAAAGCAGTTATATCAGAAAGTATATACAGAAAAATAATTTGAGTGTATACCAGACTCTTATTATATAAGAAATAATGTATGAATGAGAAAGTAGAGACCTTTACACATTCAGCTCGATAAGAATTGGGCAGAAACTCACTAAGTGGTATTACTATTGGATTATAGAAAGGAGGTTTTCTGGATAGCACATACGGTTCCAATAGGGGGTCATTCAGGAGTAAGAAAAACTCAAGCAAAAATACAGGATCGTAATACTATTTAACTGCAGATTGCATTCTTTGGAAGAGCTTTGGAGGCGTACTCGGAACTTTCAGGCAAACAGCCTAGCAAAAAGTGCCATTCTCAATGCTTATGAGCTAACGTCAGAAGCTTACAGACAGAAATTTAGGAAATTAATAAAGGAACAGAGTCAGTATTTGTGGCATTCACAAGAGGAAAGACAAGGATGTTTGATAGGTGGTATATGTGGGTGAAGATTGAACAAGATTTTGAAAACCACAGAGGGATGATTCTGACGGAAGAATTTGAAAACGGTTCCCTTTTGGGAATCCGAACCCTCCTGCAAGATAGGGGAGGCTGCAGGAATGGCAGACACTGAGCTGTTTCACAAGCATGTTCGTAACAGGACATTGTTTGGGTACTCAGAGTAACAGGAGAAATTCGAACTCTGATAATGGTGAGGAAAATAGCCTGTGAGAAGAAAAAGGCATTCTTTAGAGTAACAGTCAGTCTAGAAGATACATTTGATTTACAAGGACCAACATGTTATCCTGGTCATAAAAGAGGTCATGTGAATGCTGAGTGTTGGAAATTAAAACACAAACAAGTAGTATTTGTAAGGTTCCATAATGATCCTCCGGAAAATATCTTCCCAGTACGGAAAGCTTATAACAAGATGATAGATTCCCCTGTGTTTTCCCCCCAAATGAACCAGGATGCAAGAAATTATGGAAGTGTTTAGTTTAAGGTGAAGTATCCTCATTCTTGCCTAGTGAGGCAGGGAGCACAATTGATATTCTTAGTGATACAGGCTCACTGATGTTGGCAAGTAATGCTAATTTCTCTCCAGAAGGTTTGCTGAATAATAACTTATTCGATTGGGGGGTATGATGGAAATTGTTTACCCATTCCTTTGTATAGATTTCACTTAAGATGTGGATTAATGATCAATCCTTGAATTGTCAGTGATGTTCATGATTTGCTTTTTGATGTGTAGATTACTTATTAGGAAATGACAGGGCTGGGGCTAAAGTATTGCTGACTCCAAAAGCCCATTTAAGCTATTGAAACTGTGGTTGCACAGGAAAAATGGAATGACTTAAAAATTAATGCCTCCTTGTAAACCAGTTGCACAAATTAATGTTTCCAGTAAGAGTGAGTCCAAAGGGTCAGTAAGTCAGCCTATTCATTTTACAAGGAGCGTCAGGCTGAAAGGAAAGAGTTGGAGTTGGGTTAAAGTCATCCGCATTGAAAATTCATAGACAGCATGAGCAAGCTACGGCAAAGCAGACAGCAACAGTACTCAAAGATAATGATGAAACAAAGAAACAAATGTACGAAAGGAGGGTGAAAAATGGCAACACGATACAGCTGTGAGGAAGGATGCATATTCTGGAATGAAAAGTCAAACTTCACAATGATGAGGCAATCGCTCTTGCAAAAAAGGAATTAGAAAAGCTGAAACTCAGTGGGAGGATAAAAAGCAAGAAGAAATTAAAAAATTAAATTGCGACCTGAATAAAATGATTTAAAGTTCTTAAAGCAGCTAAAGCGGATTTTACTTCACTGAAAAATGAACCAGAAAAAGACAGTGTTCAACTTAACTCTCCTGAAAAGAAGACCAAACGGTTAAATTATGGAAAAAATAAAGATAATCTTGAATTTAAACAGGGTTGAGGTGAATTCAAATGCCCTTTCATGGAAAATCAGGGGCAGGACTCTCCTCTACCTGGCGGGGTGGGCCGTACCGGCACTGAGGAGTGGCGTGAAGCACTCCGGTGTCGGACCGCCCGGAAGGTTCGGAGGATTCAGGGTCTAGGCTGGAGCCGGCTGGGTTGGCACCACACCAGCCGGCGCGGAAGAGCTTGGCGCCATGCCAACCGCCGGCGAAGGGCCTCCGCCAGCCGGTGCGAGTTGGCGCATGCGCGGGAGCGCCAGCGTGTACTGGTGTCATCCCAGCGCATGGCAGAGGGGTTCTTCTCCTCGCCGGCCATGGTGGAGGTTGACAGCAGCCGGCGCGGAGGGACAGAGTGCCCCCATGGCACAGGCCGGCCCGCGGATTGGTGGGCCCCGATTGCGGGCCAGGCAACCGTGGGGGCACCCCCCGGAGCCAGATCACCCCGCTCGAGGACTCTGTAGGCCACCCGCAGAGTCAGGTCCCTTCAGTACGGACCTGGTTTGGTTTACGCCGACGGGACTGGACGTAAACGGGCGGCCGCTCGGTCCATCGCAAGGTGGAGAATCGCCGGGGGGCCACTGCCAATGGCCCCCCACCGGCACGACGCGATTCCGGCCCCTGCAAGAAAAACAGCGCCCTAGAATTCGGCAGCCGGCGTTGGAGCGGCTGGGCGGAATTCAAGCCGCCGTCTCCCCCCCCCCGATGATTCTCTGACCCGGCGGGGGGTCGGTGAATCCCGCCCCAGATGTCTGGTTGGTTGAAACTTTTTCCCATGATTTTCACATTAATAAACAGGCCAGCACCGAAGTAAATGAAGATCTGCAGCAGGAAATTTTTGAGAGTGAAATTTCTCGCCCTTCCACCCAACAAGTTGTTGGGGAAACCATCCTTGCTGATTCTGGCTGGCCGACAAAGAGTGTTCATTGCTGGAGACAGTACTTCCTGCCTCATAAGGCTGCCAGTCAATGTGATTGGCTGGACTCTCAATAATCGCTGCAGTGCCAGTAGTAAAGTGGCCAGGCCTAGGACTACAAGCAGTCTCCAGATTCTTAGTCCCAGAGTGCAGGACCATGCATTTGCAGGTGGTCTCATGGGTGGGAGGGGCGGTTAGGCTCAGAGGGGTGGGGAGTGGCTAGTTCTTGATGGAGAGACTGGGGGAAAGGAGAGGTCATGGGGGAAGACCTTGAGGGGAGGAGTTCGATGTGGAAAGGAGCCAATTGAGGGAGGCATTTTCCCTTCCTGAGCAAAATGACTTTTGAGGCTCACTCCTGCAGCTGACTGCAACCCTCCCAGCCTCAAAATTGAGGGCGGGCAGGAAACAGCAATTAGGTAGTCATTAATTACCCACTTATGGGCCTCAATTGGGGCAAGGGCCTGTGGCCTGGCTTAGGTCTTGCATCCAAACATAAAATGGCGAACAGTTTGGGGTGTTCAGGAAAGTGATGGGAAGGCCATCCAGTGAATCGTACAGGACCACCCCCCTCCCTGCCATCTTGCAGTGTAAGATTCAGTTCCAGTAGTTAAAAACTGATCAGAATGTTTGAGGATCTGTTCCAAAAAATGAAAACTTGATGACAATTTAGTGTTTGGCTTTACCTACAAATATTGCTGAATCCAGATGGTAAAAAGTGTATTTCCCATGGTTGTCAGTTCAACCTACCATTACCCAGAAGGCAGGTTAATTGTCAACAATCAGCAAAGGACAAAGTTAGCCAGGCCAAAATATTGTAAAAAAATTAGACATGTCACAAATACTATCCCAGGATTCCAATGGTGCACAATCCCGTGCAAAGCGTAAAGAGCAAAATGAAGAAAGCAAATCCAAGATGCAATCATTTAGTCAAATACAAAGAAATGTTGTAAAGATTACACAAAATGAAAAATGAGTTCTTGTGCGGCGATTGAAAGAAGGTGAATTGACAAGTCATAAAATACATTCTCATTTGCAAGAGACTTGTGATTCTGAAAGCTCATGCTAAAGCTGGAACTAAATCCTAATTCCCACCTTCAGTTGGAATTATTATGGATAAATCCTTATAATGTTGCAAAGACAGAATGTTCAATAGTGAAATGTGAGAAAAGGAATGTTAGCTGTCCTATGACTTTTTCAATTCATTTATGGGATGTGGGTGTCTCTGGCGAGGCCAGAATTTATTGCCCATCCCTAATTGTCCTTGAGAAGGTGGTGGTGAGCTGTCTTCTTGAACCATTGCAGTCCCTGTGTTGTAGGCACACCCACAATGCTGTGAGGGAGAGAATTCCAAGATTTTGACCCAGTGACAGTGAAAGAGCGGCCAATATATTTCTAAGTCAGGATAGTTTGTTGCATAGAGGGGAACTTCCAACTGGTCGCCCTCACTTGCACCTGCTTCCCTTATCCTTCTGGATGGTAGTGGTTGAGTATTTGGACGATGCTGCCAAAGGATAATTGCTGAGTATCTACAGTGCATCTTATAGATGGCACACGCTACTGCTACTGTGCTTTGGTGGTGAAGGGAACAATTGTTTGTGGATTGGGTGCTAATCACGCAGGCTGCATGCTGAGAAGTTTCTTGTGTGTTGTTGGAGCTGCACTCATCCAGGCAAGTGAAGCATATTCCATCATGTTCTTGACTTGTGCCTTATAGATTGTGGACAGGCTTTGGGGAGTCAGGAGGTGAGTTACCCGCCGCAGGGTTCCTAGCCTCTGACTTGTCCTTGTTACCACAGTAATTATATGGCTAGTCCAGTTCAGTTTGGGTTGATCGTAATCCCCAGGATGCTAGTAGTGAAGGATTCAGTGATGGTAATGCCATTCAATGTCGAGGGGACATGGTTAGATTCTCTCTTGTTTAAGATTGTCATTGCCTGTATCACAATCCCAGTTGATCTTGTTTGCTCTTCCTTGAATTATTCTATTATATAACTTGGTCTCTGTTCTCTCCTGTCATCTTAGACATTCTTTCTGCCCCAATTCCCTGGTTATCTGGATTCTGTCTTGTTCCTTAGGAAGCTTGCATCTTTGCAACTCCCTTGTCCTATCCAGCTTCTCCTGGCAGAATTAAGAGAGGTTCACTGTCTCCAACTGCCAACGCATTTAGCTAAAACCAAAACTTAAAAGTTTTTTTTGTCCTTACAAGAGCCTCCTGTTGCTTAGCAAACCCTGCTAGTTCTATTTATTCTACATGCTGTAACCCCCTCTAAGCACAATAAAATCGCAGTTGGAACTTAACTAACCCCCACATATACAAACACCTTTGTCCAGCATGAATCTAACTATAGGTTTTATTCTTCCAGGAACAGAAAAATTAAATTAAACACACTTGACACTTTATCTTATTTCTAGTTTTTACAAATATAGATCGCTTAAAAACTACATTTGTTTTCCTAACAACTGATATTTATGTGGCACAAATGTTACTTACCACTTGTCAACTCGAGCCTTGATATTGTCCAGGACTGGTTGCATTTGGACATAGACTGCTTTAGTAATTGGGGGGTCGCAAATGGTGCTCCACACTGTGCAATCATCAATGAACCTCAGGCTGAAAGGAAATTCAGTGATGAAGATGTCTGGGCCTTGATCACTACCCTGAGGAACTCCTGCAGAGATATCCTATAACTGAGTTGATTGAACTCCAACCACCACAGCCATCTTCCTGTGTGCTAGGTGTGACTCCAATTAGTGGAGAGTGTAATAAGTTAGTTGTTGAACTGTTTATAGTGTTGTAATTTGTTGTATTTTTATAGTGTTTTAGAAGTAAAAAATATTACAACGTTAATTTTGTTTTCATTCTTGGGGGAATTTGTCATCAATACTGAACCGTTATGTTTGAAATTTATCTTGAACTAAAAGCAAAACAGAGAATTCTGGATAAACACCTCCGCTTCGAGACAACCCAATGTGATCCAGTTGCCCTGGATACAGCTCCATGTGATCCAGTTGCCATGGGGAGAGAAACTCAGACAGAAACCAATTGAGGAGTTGGAAGCCAGTTTTAACATTATCCCAATAGAAAAAGGACAGCTACTGTTTGAAATGGGGTGACAAATACACTACTGTTATGGAGAGGCAGCAAATTATTTTTTGTTATCAACCTAGCAGGATACTGATGAGAGTTCAGTTCCTATCCAGAAAAAAAGAAGAGATTAGACCTAATGAGGCTTTGGAATTATGAGAAATGGAGAGTCGTCAATGTATGCTTTGCTTGGGATAATTGGATTTCAAAACTCAGTGAGTTGCCTGATTGTTGAAGGACACTGGAAGTTTTGACCTGATATGGCAGGGAGAAGTGAACATGCTGGAGAGCTGTGACTGTGGGACAGTTCCAGTAATTCTACATATTGGCCAAAAGTGAGGCATTGTATAATATCTTTCATATGTCGTATTTTGATTGTGTGAGTTAAACTAAAAGTACTTTTTCTTTAGTTCAATGTATGAGTACCCTGTTAAGTAATTTTTGGTTTATGTTGATTTTAGTTACAGTAAAAGTCTTGAAACTTGAAGTCTTGTCTTTTTTTTCGATTGGTGATTTGGGAAAATTGGCCGGGATTCTCCCCTACCCGGCGGATGGGGGGTCCCGGCATAGCGGAGTGGTGCCAACCACTCCGGCGTCGGGCCTCCCCAAAGGTGCGCAATTCTCCGCACCTTTAGGGGCTAGGCCCGCACCGGAGTGGTTTCCGCCACGCCGACTGGCGCCAAAACCGATGCCAATGGCCTTTGGCGCCCGGCGTCAGAGCTGGGCGAAAGGCCTTCGCCGGTCCGCGCATGCGCTGGTGCATCAGCGGCCGCTGACGTCACCACCGGCGCATGCGCGGTAGGGGGGGTCACTTCCGCCTCCGCCATGGTGGAGGCCGTGGCGGCGGTGGAAGAAAAAGAGTGCCTCCACGGCTTCAGAGTTACTTTTGATTAGCCTGAGATTTTGGAAGCACTGCACTGGGTTTCTGAAGCTGTTATTTTTTGGCTGCTGTTTGCAGTCAGGGAGGATAGAGAAATATCTGACCTAGGCAAGTGGGCTGTGGTGACAATGCTTCCTGCTTTTCAACATGACCAAGACAAGAGGCAATGATATGGGGGTGGTTTGGAGGGGGGGGGGGGGGGGGGGGTGGAATCTAAGAAGAGGGTCTAAAATTCTTGGAGTTGAATGGAAGTGTGGATATAATGACCACAGTCTGAGCTTTCAATGCAGCACTGAAATGTTTCTGCCTGTGCTGCAATGGAAGCTGGCACCACCAGACACTTCATCAAAGCTGGGTTTCTTCATCCATTTATGGAGCTGGGCATCGGACTCACATTGGAAAGGATGGGTTCCAAGTTCTGCACAATACCCGCTGTCACATTGGATTAATATTCCTCCAACTCTTGACGGTGACTGGAAGCTTTGCGGTGACTCTGCTGTTGCATCAACATCTCATTGTGCATTGTCATCCACCTTTTCCTTTGTGCCTCCTTCCCAGTCCTTCCCATGACATTGACGCCACAAACTGATCCTTCCCCACTCACTCCAAGTTCCATGCCACTCAAATGCTGAGGAGATGTCCTCAGCTCTGGAACCAGGAAGGGAATACAGTCTTTTGGTCATATGCTCTCGGCTGCAAAGAACAGTATTTACCCCCCCCCCCCACCCTTGCCCACACAGAATAAACAGAAAATGCTGGAAAAACGTAGCAGATCTGGCAGCATCCATGGAGAGAAAAATAAAGTGAATGTTTTGAGCTCAATATGACACTTCAACAGAACTCAATATTCATAGAACTTCTACAGTGCAGAACTGGGCAATTCAGCCCATCAATTCTGCACTGACCCTTTGAAAGAGTACTCTACCCATGTCCACTACCCCCTCCACCCCACCCTATCCCCATAACGCCCACACATCCCTGGGCACCATGGGTCAATTTACTAATTTACCTAACCTGCACATCTTTTGACCCTGGGAAGAAATAGGAGCACCCGAAGGAAACCCATGCAGACACAGGGAAAACATATAAACTCCTCACAGACTGGCTGGTCCCTGCCGCTGTGAGGCAGCAGTGCTAACCACTGTGATACCGTGTCGCACTCTAGCAATGGCTACTGCAGTGCACATCCATAATCATGGACCAAATCTAAAGTAGCTAGCCCAATGTCTGTGATTGCCTCCTGAAACAAAGTATAACATCCCCCTTCCCCAATATACCATAGTGTCCAAAGTTCAGTCTCCAGCTCATCAAGTTTGAGTCAAAGTTCCTCAATCTGTAGACGCTCACTGCAAATTATCACATCGGGGCACCACCAGTAGCCACACATTAAAGGTGCAGCACATCAACTGCTCTATTGTATGGTGTTCTATTTAACTAATTATGTTTCATGTTTCGAAATACCACTCAAAAATAATTTGTCGCTACAGTAGTTCAACTTTTTAAACAAATACAATATTTATATCCCCCCCATACCATATAAACCTACAACCAAAGTAAATTAATGCCTCTAGAACTGCTCTGTTCTTATACTCACGTTCATGCACTTCCTGTTAGAGTCACCCAACTGATATTTTAAATTTTGCACTCCTGTGCTTAGAGAGAAAAGAGGATAAATACTCACCAACTAATAACTTACCTACTTCTCTCTGTCATCACACTATGGTTTATTTTTTGAATGTGGATAGAGTGCTCTGAACTCACACTCTTTATCCTCTTCTGTTATGACACCCTGGGTTAGTTTGCGGTTAATTCCAATCCCACGAGCCCCGGAGTCACAACATAAGTGAAGTGACCAATAAATCTTTAAAAAATACCTGAAGAAATTGGTTAACAGCAAGCTAATTCCTACTACCCTCAGGTGCCGGTTTAGCTCAGTCAACTAGACAGCTGGATTGTGATGTAGAACGGGGACAACAGCACAGGTACAATTTCCATCCTGGCTGAGGTTATTCATGAAGGCCTGCCTTCTCAACCTTGCCCTTTGCCTGAGATGTGGTGGTCCTCAGGTTAAAGCACCACCAGCCTATGCTCCCTGTCAAAAGGGAAAGCATCCTCTGGCCTTCTGGGAATATGGTGACCTCACTTATCTACTACCCACTTTAACTTCCCCATCCTCTGCCCACACACACAACAAAACAGACAAACACAGGGGGCGGGGGCGTGAGGTTGAAAGATAAGAAAGATGAAAGTCAAACCTTACGAGTCTTTGCTTCCAATGGTGTTTTTTTTAGGCCACCTTCTACACAACAAGCTTGCAGATGAGAGTCTTTGGTTTGCAGCCTGTAATGGTCTGCTTTGTGGATTCATTCATTCAAGGTCCCTGGAGTTTAGAAAATGGGGTACTCAAAGACAGCAGGTTCTTTTTAGAGAGACACCTTAGGCTAGATTCTCCATTGGCGGGATCTTCCATTTCACCGCCGCACATCAAGCCCGCGGATTTCCCGACGGCATGGGGGGACCCACAATTGGAAACCCCATTATCTGACTGCCTGAATGGAGGATCCCGCTGCCGATGGGGGAGCGCTGCACTAGAAAACGGGTGTGTCAGGGCTGAGAATCCCGGCCCTTATTCCTCATCAAACTGGGCCTTGAGCTCGAGGTTCATATTCAGGCCTCTATCTTTCCAGATAGTCACTTTATTTCACATCAAACTTTGTTTCAGCTTTTGGTTTGTCTTCAGACCTCTGCAATCTCAAGAGGACAGCATCCAGAGGCTTACTGGAGAGAGTGTTAGCCCTCACAATGGCCTTCTGGAGAGAATTAGCTGGATATTTTTGGAAAGTTTGTTGGATCTCTTTACCGGGCTGCCAGAATCAAAACAGAAACCAAACCCCAGCCTTGGGAACTTGAAAAACATATCAGTGGGATCAGATCCAACCTCCACCACCTGTTACCGGGCCGAGGTCAGCCTTTTGAGCCAATTGATTGGCCACCAGTCAATCAATCAAACTGAGTCGTCGTTGATGCTGGCCAGTCTGCAACGACCAGTTTAAACCAGCACAGCTTTCTGGATTTTTCAATTTGAATTAAAGATAAGTGGGCGGAATTCTCCGCTCCCGGGAAAAATCGGGAGGGCCGTCGTGAACTCGGCCGAGTTTCACGACGGCCTCGGAAGCCGCTCCTCGCCCCTTATTCTCCCCTCCCGGTGGGGCTAGGACCGGCGCTCCGTAACTCTCGGCCGCGGGGGCGTCGCACCAAGAATGATGCGGCCGGCACACGTAATGACGTCAGCCGTGCATGTGCAGGTTGGCCGGCTCCAACCCGCGCATGCGCGGCTGACGTCATGACGCTGACGGCACGAACCCGCGCATGCGCGGTAGCCGTCTTTCCCCTCAGCCGTCCCGCAAGATGTGGCGGCTTGATCTTGCGGGGCGGCGGAGGGGAAATAGTGCGTCTGATTTGGACGCCAGCCCGACGATCGGTGGGCACCGATTGGGGGCCTGTCCCCTCCCGAGCACAGTGGTGGTGCTCTTTCCTTGCTAGGCCACCTACAAGCCCCAAACGGGCTTCTCACTCCCGTTTCACGACGGCAGAAACCAGGTGTGTTTGCCGCCGTCGTGAAACGGCCGCGAATGGCAGGCCGCTCGGCCCATCCGGGTCGGAGATTCGCCGTTCCCCGTGAAAAACGGCGAGGGCCGATTCTTCCGAGGGGGGGGGGGGGTGTGGTGTGGGGGGGGGGGGGGGAGAGAATCGCGGGGGCGCCAGGGGGGCGTGAAATTTGTCAGGGGGCCCTCCCGCGATTCTCCCACCCGGCGTGGGGAGCGGAGAATCGCGCCCACAGTCCTTGCAGGCTACTTGCTTTAAAGTGTGATGTCGCCCATCAATCATCCACAGATCAAAAGTGCAACAGCCAAAATAAAAGAAAGGGGAAATAAGGGAATAAATAAGAATTAAACAGGAAGGACCCTGACAACCCTATTCTGGATGCGGTCACCATGTTGCTCTGCTGGATCTCCTGTTATCGGTGCCCTACTGCTGCAAGAGAGAAGTCAGAATTTCAGTGACTGTGTGGCATTGTATCTTCATTGTATGCCTGCCATGGTTCAATAGCAGATGCCGAGTGGGGGCAATGAGGTGGATGAGAAGGTTTGTGTGTGACTATGGGTGAGGTGCCATATGTAAATGTTGGGCATGGGTCTTGAGTGCCACTGAGTTCTCCTGGGTGAGTGATGGGAGTACGGTATTTTGGGCAGTATGAGAGGTTGGTGGACTGGAGGGTATGAAATGTGATGTGAAGTTACATTCACTGACCTTGACCATACATGTGAGGTCATTAAACTCCTTTCTGAACTGCTACCAGCTCCTTGGGGCCAGGCTCCAGGCAGCGACCACCAGAGCCATTTGTTCCCTTTCTGAGAAAACGCTTTGAGGGCCTTCTGCCCCCAGTGGAGACAGCCTCTCTCTTTCTATCCACCTCCATTATTTGGGGTGGCACGGGGGTACAGTGGTTAGCACGGCTGCCTCACAGCACCAGGGGCCCGGGTGTAATTCTGACCTCGGGTGACTGTGTGGGGTTTGCACTTTCTCTCCGTGTCTGCATGGGTTTGCTCCAGGTGCGTACCGCGGTTTCCTCCCACAGTCCAAAGATGTGCAGGTTAGGTGGATTGGCTATGCTAAATCGCACCTTCGTGCCCAAAGGTTGGGAGAGGGTACAGGGCTAGAGCGTGAATTGGGCCTAGGTAGTGTACTCTTTTGAAGGGTCAGCGCAGACCCGATAGGCCAAACGGCCTCCTGAACTGTAGGGATTCTATGATTACTACCTCCAGAGCATATCTCTAAAGCTTGAAGCTCTCCCTCTCTCTGGGATGATATTCCATTTATCGTGAATAGTTCTGCTTCAGTTGTTTCCAGACTTGATTGTTCCATTGTAACTTTGCTTTAAAAGGGGACAGGTTGCTGTTTAGAACTGATGACTAGGTAGATAATGAGGCATCACGATAGCACAATGGTTAGCACTGTTGCTTCACAGTTCCAGGGTCCCAGGTTTACTTCCCGGATTGGGTCACTGTCTGTGCGGAGTCTGCACGTTCTCCCCGTGTCTGCGGGAGTTTCCTCCGGGTGCTCTGGTTTCCTCCCACAGTCCAAAGATGTGCAGGTTAGATGGATTGGCCATGCTAAATTTCCCTGAGTGTCCAAAAAGGTTAGGTGGGGTTACTGGGTTATGGGGATAGGTTGGAAGTGTGGGCTTAAGTGGGGTGCTCTTTCCAAGGGCCGGTACAGACTCAATGGGCCGAATTACCTCCTTCTGCAATGTAAATTCTATGATCTATGATCCACAATTAGAAGAATAGTTAAGTTCACTATTGTTATAAAATGCAGCTTGGTTCCTCGGTTCATACGTCCTCCGGTAGTGATGCAAACACTTCATTAGCCCTACTTATCAGCTTTGTTTGAATCAGTAATACCTACATGTGGCCATTTCACTTGTTTAGTTACCTTCTCAAATGAAATGAAAAAGGGTTTTACCTCCTTCTCGTCAAACCTTGGCAATGCTTGGACATATTTAAATAGATCCCCACCAAGCCTTCGACTGTGATGCTCTTTCTCACTATCCTCATCACTATCAACCACCTGTGGATTTTCCTTTCCGTCTGCCAATTTTAACTGACTGTCATGTTTCATGGCCATTTTCTGAAGTTCAAACTCTCTCTCTTTTCCTTTTTCCCTGCTCTTTATCTCCCTTTCTCTTTCTTTTTGATCTGCTCGGACTATTCTTTCGGTTTTCCTTCCTTCTCTCTCTTTTTCCCCTCTCTCTTTCGTATTCAAGCTGCTTTAATTCTTTCTAATGTTCCATTTGTTTAATTTGTAACTGAATTTTTGCCATTTCCAATGAGTCAAAATGTATCTCAGTATCTTTAAATGCTTAGCCACTGCCATAATTACCTCATTATTTCGCATTTTGTCAGGTAATGTTAACTGCAATGTTTTTGCCAAATCTAACAGTCTGCTTTTAGTCTCTGTCCGTAAGGTACTGCGTGTGACCGTCTCCACCCCCAAAAACTTCAGAGCCTCTGAAAGAGCCAATGTCCACAACACACTCCCTACTTAAACTAGAATACCACACCTGAAAAGCAACCAGAATATGCTCACCCCTCACTGTCTTTAAGTTCACTTAGCCAATCAGCTAGATAGAATTTTATCCCCCGCGAGACCCCAATTTGTTATGGGCCAGGGTTTAGAGAACCCCAAAGTGTATCATGGAGTTCACCTGATCCACAACTTTTACTAGATTGTGGTGTGGGGAGCACACGGCCCACTCTACAGGAGTGGTACAGCAGAAATGGAAAAGTATTTTTTAAAGCGAAACAATGTTTATTCTATGAACTCAAGTTAACCCTTTTAAAACATACAGTGAACATCTTAGCAACCATTAATTCAAATACAACCCCCAAAGAATACAACACTGATTAATCCTTTAAGCTTTCCTTTTAATATCCATAAGACTTAAAGCACCTTTTACCAGAAGCACATGAAATGCAAATGAATGAAATGAAAATCGCTTATTGTCACAAGTTGGCTTCAACTGAAGTTACTGTGGAATGCCCCTTGTCGCCACATTCCGGCGCCTGTTCGGGGAGGCTGGTATGGGAAATGAACTGTGCTGCTGGCCTGCCTTGGTCAGCTTTCAAAGCCAGTGATTTAGCCCTGTGCTGAACAGCCCCTGGTCAGGTTAAAGTCACTACTGTTATTAGTTTTAAGTCACCAGGACTGATTTACAGTCTTTGGGTTACAGAGGGAGACTCTAATACACCTTCTGGCTGTGACTGCAGCTATCCAGCTCTGAAAACAAAACTAAAACACACCCTACAGCAAACAGCCTAAAACAAAAGTAAAAAGCTGACAGACAGCCCAACTCAACCCACTGCAGTAATAAACACCCATTTCTTAAAGGTACTCTCACATGACAATGGGCTGTTTAACGTTCTCACATCTGCAGCCAGATATTGACAGGTATCGGGCGGGATTCTCCAAACCCCCGCCGGGTCGAAGAATCGGCGGGGGGGGGGGGGTGGGATGGGGGGCAGCGGGTGGGGTGAATCTCGCCCCCGCCGGCTGCCAAATTCTCCGGTGCCGGAGATTTGGCGGGGCGGGAATCGTGCCATGCCGGTCGGCGGGCCCCACCCAGCGATTCTCCGGCCCACGATGGGCCAAATTCACGCCCGTTCTATGCAGGTCCCGCCAGCGTAAATTAGAGTTGGTCCCTTACCGGCAGGCTCTGGCGGCGCGGGCGGGCTCCAGGGTCCTCGAGGGGCGCGGGGTGATCTGGCCCCAGGGGTGCCCCCACAGTGGCCTAGCCCACGATCAGGGCCCACCGATCCATGGGCGGGCCTGTGCCGTGGGGGCATTCTATTCCTACGCGCCGGCCATGTCAGACTCCGCAATGGCTGGTGCGAAGGTGAACCCCCCCTCCCCGTGAATATGCGGGGATGACGTCAGCAGCCGCTGACGCTCCCGCGCATGCACCAACCCGCGCCAGACCTTCCACGCCGGCCAGCGGGGCACAAACCACTCCGGCACCGGGCTAGCTCCTGAAGGTGCATAGAATTTGGCATCTTTGGGGCGGCCCGACTCTAGAGTGGTTCCATCCACTCTGTCCCTCCAGGACCCCCCGCCCTGCCGGGTATGGGAGAATCCCGCCCATCGTCTTCGGTAGTTTGCTTAGGTTTCTGTTTCAATCTCCTCTGGCTGGTTGACAGTCCAAATAGGAACCTTGGGAATGGTGCAATTGGAATTCCTCAAGTAATTGAACGATGTTCTGCAATGATTAGAGTGGAAAAGTGAAGAGAATCACAGGATCCTGAGGTGACATCAAGTATATCTAATCGAAGTGGATGTAAAATTCTGCCAGTTGCTTTATTATCACAACACCAGGGAGGATCCAATCTTTATTTGAGGTTCGGAAAATTAATGTGTGTGCTGTAATATTTAATGTTTCTTGGAACTTATATATTGAAAGTCCCTAGAACAGATCAATTTCATCATGATTTACAACAATACTCTCGGTTTTTTGGTTGGTATAGATTAATGTCATGGTTGACCCTTATAAACTTTAGTGGCCATGTAGGAGTCCAAAACGAGACGCGTTAAGAAACTTATTTTATTACAAAGCAAACCATCGACGAATACACTTCAGGTCCCACATGGGACTACTCATGCTCAGCCCCCATCTGAGTCGGCTTTTACACAAGAATCAATTTTCTCCACTGATGGGCCCCTGCCTTAGTGGGGAAGCTCGTATTCTATGAGACTCATGGGGAGGCTAATTGGTCTGTCCCCGTAGGTCTCCTACGGGTTATAACATATACAAACTCAGGAAACGATGGAAACTTTGTCCTGAATTTTTATTATCAGGCGGATTTCCTGACATCAGGATGAAATGTAAGTTGGAAACACACACATGGGTGTGCAACAGGTTATCCCCATCAACAGACAATTAAGCATCTGCAGGTGGGGCTACTGGCCAATTAACGGTGCTGGGCGTGTCACACGGAGCTGCCACTTTTAAAGATATGGACGGCAGTCAGGCAGTTTGAAGACAGAGACAAGATGGAGGGGGTCAACAGCAAAAAAATCAGCAGAACAATGGCGAAAGAACACAAAAGGGACACTTCAAGATTCAGCGATGCCTCCCTGGAAACACTTTTACAGTCACAGAAGGGAGATGGGTCCAGCAGGCAAAAAGAGGAGGGCATCGAGAAGCCATTGGCAGATGTTGTAAGCAGCCCGGGAAGTCATTACGAGAATCTGAATCCAGCATAAGAAGAGATTTAATGAGCTGGTGCACTTTCAAAAAACGGCTTTTGGATTTGCAAACCCAACATGAATTAAAAGGTACCCATGAATTACGAGGCAAGGTGAAGCCCATGCAAGGAGCAAAATCAGAGACCAACGTCAACATTGATGAGCACGGTTCAAAACCACGAGAACCCCATCCTCTGTCATGGGTGAATAATGCACTAAGATGGCTGATTGGGCAAGTCACCACTGTCATTCTAGTGCTGCACATTTACTGTGTGTCAAAGTGAAAAGCACAAATGAACCATGAAACAGGAGTTATACTGTGCATGTCTGTGCTTTTATGGGACAATTTAGTGTGGCCAATCCACTTAGCCTGCACATCTTTGGGTTGTGGGGGCGAAACCCACGCAAACGGGCAGAATGTGCAAACTCCACACGGACAGTGACCCAGAGCCAGGAACAAACCTGGGACCTCGGAGCCATGAGTCAGCAGTCTGAACAACATGTCTGTGCTTGTGGGAAAATTATGCTCAGAATTCCAGAGATCATCAATGAACTGGATATGGGGTGCCTTCCATCACTGTGGTGACGCTGATGAAGGAGAAGGCCAAGGGGATCACAGATCATAGAATTTACAGTGCAGAAGGAGGCCATTCGGCCCATCGAGTCTGCACCAGCTCTTGGAAATAGCACCCTACCCAGGTCCACACCTTCAACCTATCCCCATAACCCAGTTACCCCACCGAAAACTAAGGGCAATTATGGACACTAAGGGCAATTTAGCATGGCCAATCCACCTTATCCGCGCATCTTTGGACTGTGGGAGGAAACCGGAGCACCCGGAGGAAACCCACGCAGACACAGGGAGAATGTGCAAACTCCAACCAGTCACACAAGGCTGGAATTGAACCCAGATCTCTGGTGCTGTGAAGCACCAGTGCTAAACACTGTGCCACCGTGCCACTGTGATGGATGAGTGGCCTGTGGTATTTGAGTGGGCCTTTCAAGCAACTGGAAGCTCCTGCCTAAGGGCACTAAAGACTGGTCGAAGGATTAGCTATTTCACTTAAATCAGGTCACTCAGGTGGTTCAGCAGTAGCTGAGGAAAAGACCACGGCTCCTGCTACACTGGAACACATAAAGTATGCAACAAAGGATTCAAATAACACAGGGGCAGTGGGTACGTCACAAGTAACCCATGAGAAAGCAAATACGTGGCTGAAAAATTCAAGATCACCCCATGCATGGTATGACCTTCCGTATGGCTTCTCAGTGAATAATTCAAGGCTCAGACCTCTGGTCAAAGAAATATTAATTGGAGGAGCAGCAGGGGCGAGAGAGATGAATCTGTAATGTGCTGGTCCTCAAAATAAAAATAATTTTGGACAAATATAAGAAATCCATTGGAAAGGATTTATTTATTTTTCTTCTTTATTTAGATTCACAAGAATAATTCCAGAGATGAAGAACGGCAGTTAATTTTTTTAACTTAGAGTACCCAATTCATTTTTTCCAATCAGGGGCAATTTAGCGTGGCCAATTCACCTGCCCTGCACATCTTTGGGTTGTGGGGGCGGAACCCATGCTGACACTGGTAGAATATGCAAACTCCACATGGACAGTGACCCAGAGCCAGGATTGAACCTGGAACCCGGCGCTGTGAGGCAGCTGAGCTAACCACTGTGCACCTTGCTGCCCTGAAGAACTGTGGTTATGAGGATAGATTGCGCTGGTCAAAAATTTGTTGATTCTATTGTCTTCCAAGCAGCAGCTTGAAAACTAGCCCCAGCAGAAGAGGTTGAGAAGGAAAATCAAAAAGATTTTTTACAAAAAGAGTTGGGAAATCATGGGCGGGATTCTCTGACCCCCCGCTGGGTCGGAGAATCCCGGTGGGGTGGCGCGAATCCCGCCCCACTGCCCCGACGCCGACTGCTGGATTCTCCGGCACCAGTTTACAGGTGGGACCGGGATACCCGCCATGCCTGTTGGGGGTCGTTGACATCGGCCCCCCTGGCAATTCTCCGGACCCCAATGGGCCGAGCGGCCATCCATTTTTGGCCAGACCAGCCGGCGTGCGTTACTCAGGTCCCACACGGCGGGACCTGGTAGGTGCGTATGTGTGGGCGGTCCTCCTCGGGGGAGGGGGGGGGGTTGGATCTGACCTCGGGAGCGCCGCCATGGTGGCCTGGCCCACGATCGGGGCCCACTGACCTGCGGGCAGGCTTGTTCCATTGGGGCAAGTCCTTCTTCTGTGCCGGCCCCTATAGGACTTCGCCATGGCCAGCGGGGAGAAGAGAACCCCCCACGCTTGCGCCAAAATACGTCTGCCGGTCTGCGCATGTGCGGAATCATGCCGGCAGTTCCTCACATGCGCGTGTTCACGCTGGCCCTTCAGTGCATGCGCGAACTCATGCCGTCCCTTCGGCGCCAGCTGGAGCGGCGCCAACCCCTCCAGCGTCCACCTAGCCCCCGAACCTGTGGAGAATTCTGCACTTTCGGGGGCTGTTGACGCCGGAGTGATTGGCGCTGGTTCTCCTGCCGACGTGGGGACTTAGTCCCCAGAAGGGAGAACACCAGCCCACATATGTAAATAAATAAAATGAGCGGGAAGTGTGAAAGTAAGCAATATTGCTAACTGCTCTTATCCTCTCTCTCACTTTCCCTTGCCCAGAGAGGACACCTTCTCTCCCCAACCCCCTCCTCCTTCCTCCATTCTCCATCCCTTCCTCCTTTCTCTCCCTCATATTCTCTCACAGATGCCAACTTGGTGAAGGTACAACACAGGACTGCTTGTGTGACAAACAGCGTTAGCAGCAAGTAATAGACAGCAAAGTGATTTCACAATGAATGTATCAGAGCTAAGCCTTGCAGTCGACAATAAAAAAACTCACTGGAGGAGGAGACGCCACAAACATTCCCAATCATCAATGATGGAGGAGCCCAGCACTACAGTGCAAAAGACAAAGCTGAGGCATTGACACCAATCTTCAGCCAGAAGTGCCGAGTGGATAATCCATCTCGGTCTCCTCTGGAAATCCCCATCATCACAGATGTCAGTCTTCAACCAATATGATTCATTGTAAGGTCAAAAGTGAGGATGTTTGTGGATAACTGCATATTGTTCATCACCATTCGCATCGCCAAATGTAATGAAGCAATCCAAGTCTAAATTCAGCAAGACTTGGATGATATCCAGGCTTGGGCTGCCACGTGGCAAGTTATATTCACACCACACAGTGGCAGGCAATGACCATCTCCTATAAGAGAGGATCTAACCATCGCCTCTTGACATTCAATGACATTAACATAACTTAATCCACAACAATCAACATCCTGAGGGTTACCATTGATCATAAATTGAACTGGACTAGACACCTTAATGCTGTGACTACCAGGGCAGGTTAAAGGCTAGGAATCCTACGGCAAGCAACTCAGCTCCTGACCCTCCCAAAGCTTGTCCACCATCTACAAGGCGCAAGTCTTGAATGCAATGGAATACTCTCCACTTGCCTGGATGAGTGCAGCCCCAACAACAGACAAGATGTTCGACACCATCCGGGACAAACCAGCTCGCTTGATTGCTCCTCCTTCCACAAACATTTGAAACCTCTACCAGTGACAAACAGTGGCAGTTGCATGTACCATCGACAAGGTGCATTACAGTAACTCGCCAAGGTTCCTTAGACAGCACCTTCCAAACTCACGACCACTACCACCTCGTTGGACAAGAGCAACAAAAACCCTGGAAACCTCACCACCTGGAGGCTCCCTTCCAAGTCACTCACCACCCAGACCTGGATATGTAATGCCGTTTCTTCACTGTCTCTGGGGCAAAGTACCTAAATTCCCTCCCTAACAGCACAATGGGTGTACCTACACTTCAGGGTTTGCAGTGGCTCAAGAAGGCAAGTCACCACCTTCTTCTGGAGGGCAATGAGGGATGGGCAATAAATACTGCTCTAACCAGTGACACCCACATCCCGTAAATGAATTAAAAAACATTTCCCCTGTCTCACACTCACAGCTGAAGTTGCTTTATCTGCACTGAGCCCCCTGCATATTGACTTCCCTCTCTTCTCTGGATCCGTTGCTGGCGGTGTTGAGATCCCGTTTTGCTTCGGGAGAGGACAGTTTATTTCTAAATAATTTTAAATAAAGACTTATCTCAGCACATCTCCCTGGTAACTGCCACTCATCCTCCCATCACCCAATAAAAAATGAACAACACTGAAAGGATTGAACAAAATACATCATTCCAAAGGGAGGGGAAAAGAAGTACCAACAGTCCATTGACTCCCAGATCCATCCATGGGGGGAGTGCTGAGGTCAACCCCTTTCCTCCAGTGAGAGTCCACCTAACCACCAGGACACATGGGGGACATTCCCTCTGCTGCCTGGCAATGGCTAAAGGGCACATGGGCAGTGGCTTTATCATCTTAACTCCCCCTCAGAATCCAACGTGTCACATCCATGCTTTTCAAGACATGTGCCAAAGCCCACCCGGTGCAGTTCCCGCTAATGGGGGTGGGGGGGGGGGAGGGGGGGGGGGGGGGTTGGGGGGAAGCATGGTAGAATGGCTTTGAATTGGGCTTTAAGCCTGCTAATTACATTTTCAAAAGGGGTCTGCATAATAATCGGGAAGCCCGTTATGGGTGGCAGGACAGAGACTCCCAATGGGTTTGATGCCCGGTGCGAATACTGGGCTGGATTCTCCATTATTGAGACTATGTCCCCACGCAGGCGTAAAAACGGTGAAGTTTTACACCTGAAATTCCTGTAAAAGAGTTAAACGAATTCATAGCCCTGCAGGGGACTAGCAGGGTCCCGGAGTGAATCTCGCATCTTTTGCCGCAGATACGGGCCCCCGTACCTCCGGGTTACAGGCCACGCATGCGCACGGCCGTGACCTCCAGCGCCCGCGCCGTGCTCCATGCCGGACTCAGACCGCAGAGCCAGACTGAAGAAAGGGACCCCCCGATCGGCCGCACGCCCGAGCCTCACACATTAAATCCCCGGCCGCCTACAAGGCACCCCCCGGTCTCCGATCTGCCCGCCCTCGACCAGAAATCCGCGGACTGAGTCCACAGCCGCCACACGAGAATCCGGACTGGCGATAAGTGGTTAGTTCCACGCCGTCAGGAACTTGGCTGGTCGGGAGTGGGCCTCCAGCAATGGCACCCCGGCGGCGTGGCGACTTCACGGTGACCCCGATTTTTGGTGCCCGGACAATCGGCAAACTGATACCAGGCCTGATTATGGCGTCAAACTGTATTCTCCGCCCCGGCGCCGGCTGCGGATTTTGGTGTCGGCCTGCGAAGAATTCAGACCGCTGATTTTGGGTCGACCTGCTATTGTCTGCCGGATCGCGAATTCCAATTTTAGTGGGCGGACCTGGAGAATCCCGGCCATTGTGGAGAAAATCCAGTTTTTCTTTTGTTTCCTTAGGTTTTGCTTTAATGGTTCCTCTGTAGCCGTGTATACAAGCTTCATTTGGCTCTCGCTATGTGTGTGTTCTCTTGGGGTTTTGATGTGAGGAAAACGTTGTGAGTCCAGTTGCACCATAGGATCATGACATTGCTATATTAAGTTTGCTTTAATATCAGCCACTGGAGGAGGATTGGGGTTTGAATGAAGGAAAACTGTTTTATTTTTGAATTCCTAGCTGTTTCTCTCTCAACTGTTTAGCACAGGGCTAAATCTCTGGCTTTGAAAGCAGACCAAGGCAGGCCAGCAGCACGGTTCAATTCCCGTAACAGCCTCCCCGAACAGGCGCCGGAATGTGGCGACTAGGGGCTTTTCACAGTAACTTCATTTGAAGCCTACTTGTGACAATAAGCGATTTTCATTTCATTTCAACTTTAGTAATGTCAGCACCATAGGTTAATATCTGTATTCCGCCAATATTCAGTGCTACCTAAACCAGGCGTGACCTGCTGAGATGGTCATCCTGATAATTAAAACCTTTAACTGGTCTATTTACTTTGGCAGCTTGTTCCACAGAACAATAGAAAATTATGGTATAAAAATAGACCATTCAGCCCACTGTCTCTGCGCTGGTTGAAAAAAGGTAGCCATCCATTCTAATCCCACCTCCTAGCACGCAGTTTGCGGCTTTGCAGGCTACAGCATTTCAGGTGTCAGGCGATTTACCTTTCAAATGAGTTGAGGTGCTTCTGCCTCCACCACCAAACTGGCAGCGGATTCCAAACACCTACCACTGTCAGGGTACAAACATTTTCCCCATACACCTTCTAATCCTTTCGCCAATCATCTTAAATCTGTGTCACCTGGTAAATGACCTTATGCTGGGGCGAAATAAATCATCCCTGTCTACCTTATCTGGGACCCTTATTATTTTGTACACCAAAAATCAGTCATCCCTTAGCCTCCAATTTTCAAAGGAAAACAACCCCTAGTCTCTCCGATCTTTTCTTGTAGCTGCAATTTTTAAGCACTGAAAACATTTTTGTAAATCTCCTCTGCACTCTTTCCAGAGCAGTTATGTCCTTCCTGTAATGTGGTGACTAGAACTGTATACAAAACACCAGCTGGTGCATGCCCAGTGCTTTATATGGTTCAAACGTTGCATATCTACTTTTGTATTTAATATCTCACCCAATAAAGGAAAGCATCCCAAATGCTTTCTTTACTACCGTGTCTACCTGTCTTGCCACTTTCAGGGAGTTGTGGGCAAGGTTTCTGACTTCCTCAACCCCTCTCAATTTCCTACCATTTATTGCACATTCCTTTGTTTCTCAGGACTGAAGTCCATTTGCCACATTTTCACTCATTCAACTTTGGTGTCATTCTGGATTCTGGATTCCACAGCTTTCTTCTTCACCATCAACTACACAACCGATTTTTGGGTCATCTGCCAATCATGCCTCCCACCTTTTAAGTCCAAATCATAAATATAGAATCATAGACTCCTTAGAGTGCAGAAGGAGACCATTCAGCCCATCGGGTCTTCACTGCTCCTCCAAATATGCACCCTACCTAGGACCACACCCGCACCCTATCCCCATAACCTAGTGCTCCCACCTAAACCTTTGAATGCTAAGGGGAAATTTAGCATTTACAATTCAATGTATTTACAATGTAAATACAATCCATTTACATTCCCCTGTATCCAGTTGGCTCTTAATTTTCTGCCCAGTCTACAATGTGGGACCTTGTCAAATGCCTTACTAAAGTCCATGTAGACAACATTCACTGCACTACCCTCATCAATCCCCCTTGTTACTTCCACAAAAATATTATTAATTTAGTAAGACATGACTTTCCCTTAATAAAACCATCCTGACTATCCCTGATTGATCCTTGCTTTTCTAAGTGACAGGATATTGTATTCTTTGAGGAGGTAACTAAATACGTAGATGAAGGTAGAGCAGTTGATGTTGTATATATGGATTTTAGTAAGGCGTTTGATAAGGTGCCCATGTCGGCTCATGCAGAAAGTAAGGAGGCATGGCATAGAGGGAAATTTGGCTGATTGGATCAGTAACTGGCTATCAGGTGGTGGTAGATGGTAAATTTTCATCCTGGAGCCCAGTCACCAGCGGTGTGCCACAGGGATCAGTGCTGGATCCTCTGCTCTTTGTGAATTTTATCAATGACTTGGATGATGGAGTTGAAGGTTTGGCTAGTAGATTTGCTGATGACACCAAGATTGTTGGAGTAGTGGATAATGTGGAGGGCTGTTGTAGGCTGCAACGAGACATTAATAGGATGCAGAGCTGGGCTGAAAAGTGGCAGATGGAGTTTAACCCCGATAAGTGTGAGGTGATTCATTTTGGTCGGACAAATTTGAATGCGGATTACAGGACTAACAGCAGGGTTCTGAAGAATGTGGAGGCGCAGAGAGATCTCGGAGTTCATATCCATAGATCTCTGAAAGTTGCCACCCAAGTGGATAGAGCCATGAAGAAAGCTTATAGTCTGTTAGCATTTATTAACTGGGGATTGAGTTTAAGAGCCGTGAGGTTATGCTGCAACTGTACAAGACCTCGGTTAGACCACATTGGAGTATTGTGTGCAGTTCTGGTCACCTCATTATAGGAAAGATGTGGAAGCATTGGAAAGGGTGCAAAGGAGATTTACCAGGATGCTGCCTGGATTGGAGTGTAGGTCTTATGAGGAAAAGTAGAGGGAGCTGAGGCTTTTCTCATTGGAGCAAAGGAGGATGAGGTGACTTAATTGAGGTGTATAAAATGATGAGAGGGATAGATTGAGTGGACGTTCAGCGACTTTTTCCTCGGGTGGATGTTACAAGGGGGCATAACTATAAGGTTCATGATAGAAGATATAGGAGGGATGTCAGACGTAGGTTCTTTACTCAGAAAGTGGTCGGGGCGTGAAACGCACTCCCAGCTATGGTAGTGGAGTCGGACACTTTAGGAACTTTCAAGCAGTTATTGGATAGGCATATGGAATGCACTACAATGATTGGGAGTAGGTTGATTTGATCTTAGTTTCAGACTATTTTGGCACAACATTGTGGGCCGAAGGGGCTGTACTAGAACATAGAACATAGAACAGTACAGCACAGAACAGGCCCTTCGGCCCTCAATGTTGTGCCGAGCCATGATCACCCTACTCAACCCACGTATCCACCCCACACCCGTAACCCAACAACCCCCCCCTTAACCTTACTTTTATTAGGACACTACGGGCAATTTAGCATGGCCAATCCACCTAACCCGCACATCTTTGGACTGTGGGAGGAAACCGGAGCACCCGGAGGAAACCCACGCACACAGGGGGAGGACGTGCAGACTCCACACAGACAGTGACCCAGCCGGGAATCGAACCTGGGACCCTGGAGCTGTGAAGCATTTATGCTAACCACCATGCTACCCTGCTGCCCCAACATATAACCACCCATCCAGCACACAACCATTCCACATCCGAATACATATTCTTATTTTAATTTAGAGTACCCAATTATTTTTTCCAATTAAGGGGCAATTTAGCGTGGCCAATTCACCTAACCTGCACATCCTTGGGTTATGGGGGCAGACACGGGGAGAACGTGCAAACTCCACCCAGGGCCCGGATTCGAAACCGGGTCCTCAGCGCCGTAGGCAGCAATGCTAACCACTGTGCCACCGTGCTGCCCTGCTGTGACACCCTGCTGTCCAGTTCTATATTCTATGATATACCGACTCTCAGCATTGATTCTTTTATTTTTAAATTTTAGAGCTTTCAATTATTTTTTTCCAGGTAACGGGTGATTTAGCCTGACCAATCCACCTAGCCGCACATCTTTTTTGGGTTGTGGGGGCGAGGCCCACGCAGACACAGGGAGAATGTGTAAACTCCACATCGACAGTGACCCGGGGTCGGGATCAGCGCAGTGAGGCAGCAGTGCTAACCACGCCACCGTGCCACCCTCTTGGAATTGATTTGAACAATTTTCCCACTGCACAAATCAGGCTGGCCATTCTATGATTATCTGGCCTATCCCTTGCACCCTTTCTATGCAATAATTCATCATTTTAAAACAACCACTCCTCTAGCACCTCGTCTGTATCTAGTGAGGATTAAAACATGATCCTCAGGGCAACTATTTCCTCCTTGGGTTCATTCAACACCTGCAATACAATATACCCAGTCCATTGTGGGATTGTCCTTGGCAAGGAAGATGGTTGATACGCTGTCTTGGAAACAAATGGTCTTTGTAGTTTTTGTGGATGTTTACCTTGTGTTTTGCCATTGCCTGAGAGCACCAGGTACTTGTGTCTGTCAATTCCCATCAGTCCATTCCATATTTTATGGAACACACTGAGTGTAATTGTCTCCCTCCTTTGCTGTAGTGATTTTCGTTCCGAATCTTTGATCCAGGTAGTGACACTGGTGTGTTTCCCATACTGATACATGTAGAATCATGCAACGTGCCTTTGGATCACTTCAAACTTATCTTTAACTCTTGACATATTGGATTCTACACACTGTCTACATACTGGAGAATCAAATGTCTTCTCCAGATTCAGGCAAGTCCTGGTGAAAGCAAGTATGCTAGCCCTTTGGAATCTGATAAGCAGATCTACTCAACATCTGGCATTCGCGGCTTCTACAAGGGGACTGCCCTCACTCTTATGAGAGATATCCCGGCAAGTGGAATGTACTTCATGACTTCATGACTGGGGTAACATGATTGCACACAATGCAATTAACTGATCAAGTATACACCAAACGTGGGTGTTGGTTCAATATGAGATTTATTGAACTCTAGTAACGAAACATACAGCTGCCTGTGGGTTCACTCTCTACTACTCTAAGTAAACTAATGTTAACTATTTAGACCAGGCTAGCTCTGATCCACGTGTAGGAGGTGTTGAATGATTTGTACACCCTGACTGTCACTACAGCTATCACCAGTGGAAAGAGACAGAGTGCTGATACCTCGTGTGTTTTATAGTTGGAAGCCCCCCTCTGGTGTCCTGTCTTGTGATTGGTTGTGCTCTGTTCTGTATATTGATTGGCTCACCTGGGTGTCTGTCACTGCCTGCTTTTACCTCATGATGTGGATGGGTGCATATTATGACACACAAGACTTGCATACTTCAAAATTGGATGAATGGATGGTCAAGTACCACCAGACTTGCTCAAGGTCAATCTTTCAATACCAATCAAGACAAATAAAAACAAAGCACAGTAAAGAGCAGAACTACCCATTAACATTGTTCTAAGTTACACCACACCAACATTGCAAATATAAGCTGAAATAGTATTCGAGGGGAAGTGACTCGATTGGAGCTACTCCTCAGCCAAGAAAAACTTGTTGTCATAGGAACTAAATCCAAACTTGATGAAAATATTCACACTGCAGAATATTTCCGGAAGGTTTCACAGTTAAGCTGTAAAGATAGATCCAAGTACCAACAAATGTTTGGTAAGCTTTAATTCTGCCTGCGATACTGCCTGCCCAGCACTGAGCTTCTCATTTGTTTAATATCCTTTAACTGGGGCTTTGCCTGAAAATCAAAAATGTTGCCCTCGAAAATATTTCAAAAAGGGCCCTCAGAAAAATATATTTTGATTCTTTGCATAACACCATGGCAGAACATGGTGTCCCTTTATTGCAGCACACCCTTGGCTGCTGCAGAAACCCTCACATCAGGAGGCCTTGCTGCATGTGCCGAAGGGATGGCACAATGTGGTGAGACACTGACAGCTGTGGCCACGTGCCCTCAGTGAAATGAGGAGAGGTCCAGTCATGCTCAGCTCCATACAGTCGCCGAGCCTCACCAGCGAAGCAACAGATGTCTTAGCAGCATCACCCAATAGGTGATGATCTGTCCGCGATTTTAGAGGCAGTGCAGTTCCATGTACAAACAATCGAGAAGTCCATCCATGAGAGGGTCTATATCTCTGACATGGTGACGCATTGTGCCCTCCATTGAAAGAGAGCCAACCCCTCATGGAAACCAAATGCATGATCTCTGCAGTGGAATGGGTTAAAAAATAGTTATGGTAATGAGCGATGTAGATCAAGATGCAACACAGATATCATAAGGCATGTGCTAGACTTTGTATTGCAGCTGGAATAGCCATCATTCAGGAGAGATGTGCCTACTTTGTAGTTCATCATGTATATATTATAAATAGTGTAAGGAAAGCATTTTAAAGTAACTACATGAATCAGACTACAATCTCTCTAGATAAGATAGGGCATGCAGCCAGTATATGAAGGAAGTTTCAACGCTGGTATCATCAACAGAATACCCATGGCATGAAACTGGAACAACACCTGATTGAAACAACTATGCTAAGAAGGCGGCTGACTGGAAAGTGGTAGTACTGGCAGAACGAGGCAAGCAGTCACTGTCCCTACCCAACTCATTGAAATGCCTCGAGGGCCCCAAAACAGAGCCCAGCATTGGATGTTGTGCAGAGAGAACCTCCTGAGGTATCAAGCAGCCTCAGATCTCTTTGCCGAAGAGCAGAAGCAGCAGGTCAGTTAGTTCCTCAACACCAAAGGTCCAATTGGCAACGTGTCCTCCTGAGACAGGACACAGAATAGATCTCTCCACAGCCTTCAAATCTGTTCACAAAGCCTTTGAAGTGTTTCTTATTCTGAAATGGAATCCTATTCCATCAAAGACCCCACAAATCAGGGAAATCTGTCAACTTAATTCTGACCGCTTTGTTTGAGTAAGCGAGGGGCATCGAAAGACAACCTCACATGTGAATCGCTGCTTCGCTGCGTTAGCCAGGCTGAACAAAGGAAGCAAAATCAGTCTCTCACCCACAGACATGCTGAGGCATTGGAGATATCCACTCATCGTTTCTGCCCAAGGACTGCAGCCACGCCCACCAAAATGGTAAAAGGGCACAGAACCTTACAACTGACAACTTGAAGAACTCACACTATGGTGCAAAGCAGCAGCAAAGACACACAGATTGCCCTGTGAGGGGAACAACATTTTTTTGACACTTCAGGTGGCACTGGACACATAAAAGTTAAACTATGGGAAAAAAACCAACAAAACAAATACCCTCACAGATCACTCAAAAAATTGACAATAAACAAACAACTGCCATCGCAGACAAGGACAGAGTAGAGCTTTAAAAGAAAATAGACAAGTTGGTGGAATGGGTGGAATGGGCAGATAGATGGCAGAAGAAATCCAACGAGGTGATGCATTTTGGTCGCAAGAATATAGAGAGATAATGTAGAATAAGTGGTAAAATTCTAAAGTTTACAAGAATGAGATGAGAGACTTCACTTATGAGATAATGGACTGTCCTCCTTGGAGAGAAGATCTCAAAAAGGAAATTTGATAGAGATGTTAAAAATCTTTAGGGCGCTGGATGGAGTAGATCAGGAGAAGCTATTCCTGCTCGTAAAAGGATCAAGAACGAGAGGATACAGATTTAAGGTGATTTACAAAAGAAGCAAATGTGATGTGAGAAAAACTTTTTCGCACAGCGAGTGCTTGTGGTCTGGAAATGCATTGCCTGGAGGCAGGTTCAATTGAGGTATTCAAGAGTGCATTGGATGATGATTTGTATAGTAACGATCCTGGACCAGATCCCCAACAGTAGCCATGATACTGGGCAGAAACCCCAATATTTAATTTGAATTTTGTAAGATTTTGTAATTTTGTAATTTTTGAGGAAAGGAAACCTTACTCCAAGAGTGATTCCACAAATAAATAAGGATTATGGTATATTAATGCAAGTTTTATTACTAACACAGTATTATAATGACCCCTTAAACAATTATACTCAATACTGTGAATATAATCTTTATTCCCACTCCAACAAAAAAATCTCAACTCTCAATCCACTGTTAAATACATTTAGTACTCAGGAATAACTGCTTTACAGAGATGGATGGATTGGTTTATTGTTACGTGTACCAAGGTACAGTGAAAAGTATTTTTCTGCGAGCAGCTCAACAGATCATTAACTATATGAAAAGAAAAGAAAATAAAAAGAAAATACATAATAGGGTAACACAAGGTACACAATGTAACTACATAAAAACTGGCATCGGGTGATGTCAGGATACTATACTTTGAGACAAAGAGATCTTTTGACATTGCTTTAAAGAAAAGACTTGAATTCTGGCAGAACCATGCAGAAACTCTGACTGTATTCTTTCAGAAGCTGTTTCAATTTGTTTCAGCTCACGTTCTACTCACACACTTCTGAACTACTTGGAAAGAAACTGCTAATCTAGCTACAGACATATCTTTTAGCTGAACTGAGATTCCTGACTTCTGCTCACATCTCCAAGTACCATTCACCAAAAACTCTGCTTTCCTGCAAAATGCCTGATTACTTGGCTCCTCTCAGTAATGACATCATCTTACGAAGCTGAAATCTAATTAACACCATAGGGAACCCCTTTAATCCAAACAACATTCCATTAGCCCAAACTTTTTATGATGCGTTAATTGCACCTTTGGCTCAAAAACTTGGTTATCTTTCAAATTAGGATTTATTTTAAAAATATGATTGCCCCAGTCTCATACTGACTCATGCTTTTAAACCTCACTGCGTCAAAAAGCTATAAAGTAATACATCTGAAATTCCTACATTCATCACATATCCCCCTTAAATAAATGAACCAAAAATATAAAAAGATGGCTTCATTTTCCCAAAGTCTTTGAACTCTAAACATTTCACATTACTAAACACAACTCATACTCTGTAGGATATATATCATAATACATTTAAACATGTTAACTTAAGCATGAGTATCGTCCATTTCAGTCTTTCTTTTCCACCTTCAAATGTTCCATCCGTCTTACATTTCAAAGTCGTGATAAAACATCAACAAACATGTTTGTTCAATTTGCTCCATGTATATTTTTTGTGACCACAATATGATAGAATTAGAGACACAGTTTGAGGGTGAATGCCGCGGGTCCATAACCAGTGTTTTCAACTTAAATAAGGGCGATTATAATGATGTGAGGGAGGAGATGTCAAAGGTGAACTTGGCAAACAAACTGAGATACAAGTAGATGAGCAGTGGCAGATATTCAAACAGCTGGTCCAGAATGCTTGGCAGGTCTTTATCCCAATCAAAAAGAGGGATTCCATGAGAAATAGTGACAATCCATGGTTAACAAAGGAGGTCAACGGTAATATTAAATTGAAAAGCAGAATATACAAAGTGGCAAGGGATAGTGGTAGACCAGAGGACTGGGAAGATTTTAGGATCCTGCAGCAAAAGACTAAGAAGCTCCTAAGAAGGGAGAAAATGAATTTTAAGAGAAAACTTGCATGCAGGATATTAAACGAACAGTAAGAGTTTCTATGGATATATAAATAGGAAGCGGGAAGCTCAGGTGAATGCGGGACCTCGACTGAGTGAGGCTGGTGAATTAATAACAGCAAATAAAGAAATGGTGGAAATGTTAAGGACGTTTTTTGCACCAGTCTTCACCGTGGAAGATGGGCATGATAGGAAAGATGGCCAACGTGGTGCTCTGAGGCATGATGATGAAAGAGACCAACAGATTTGGCTGTGTGAAACAAATGCCTCTGCAGGACTTTCGGTTGCGGCTATGCGGAGCTAAGCCGCACGTTCGGCAGCACCCGCCAGGAACGGATTTTGGGCTCTTTTAAGGGCCCCCAGCGGTACTTGCTCGACTGTTCCTGACGTGGGAAGGTGTCTGCAGCGGATCCCCAGTGGTCTATGGTCTTGACAAGGAGCGGGGCCAGCAGAATAGCGGTGGCAGCGCCTAAGAAAAAGCAGTGGAAGAGAATCAAGATGGCAGCCGGTGGAGGCCTCGAGGAATGGAGGCAGTGGGCGCAGGTGCAGGAGGAGACTCTCAGCGCTGTTTTCAGGAGCTCAAAGTGGAGCTGCTGGACTCGCTGAAGGCGAATACGGACAAACTGCTGGCGACGCAGACAGCCCAGGGGGTGGAGATCCAGGAGCTCCGACAACAAGCCTCCGAAAGAGAGGAGGAGATGCACGAGACGCTCCACAAGAAGTGGCAGGAGCGGTTCGAGGAGATGGAGAACCGGTCGAGGCGGAAAAATTTGCGGATGCTGGGCCTCACGGAGGGGCTGGAAGGGTCAGACCTGGGTGCCTATGTGGTCGTCTTGTTGAACTCGCTGATGGGAGCTGGGTCCTTCCAGGGGCCCCTGGAGCTGGAGGGGGCCCACAGAATACTGGCCAGGAGGCCCAAACTGAATGAGCCACCATGGGCGGTGCTGGTGCGGTTCCACCGGTTCTTTGACCGAGAGTGCGTGGTTAGGTGGGCCAAGAAGGAGCGGAGCAGCAAGTGGGAGAACACGGTAGTGCGGATCTACCAGGACTGGAGTGCGGAGGTGGCCAAGTGGAGGGCCGGTTACAACCGGACGAAGGCGGTGCTCCACAGAAAGAGTGTGAAGTTTGGCATGTTACAGCCGGCACGTCTGTGGGTCACCTACAAGGATTGGCACTTTATTTTGAGTCCCCGGAGGAGGCGTGGGCCTTTGTGCGGGCCGAGAAATTGGACTCTGACTGAGGGTCGGGGGTTTGTAAATAACTGTGTTAACGTTTGGTGGGAAGGGTCTTTGTTTTATGCTTTTCCTGCTGTTTTAAGCTGGTTGTGAGTTATTTCTAGGGTGGGTGGGGTGCTGTCTTTTTTTTTGCGGAGGCGGGGTCGGGTAGAGGGAAAGCGCAGGCTTTTCTTCTGTTTCCCGCGCTGAGGGTGGATGGGGGCGGGGTCGGTGCTGAGAAGCATGGACTTTTTTCCTGCGCAAGAGCGGGAGGGGGGGGGAGGAGGGTCTGCTGATGGGTCTGGGGGAGGAGGAGTAGCCCCACGTTGGGAGGGGTTAGAGGTGTGGCGGGAGCTGCCGGGGTCAGCAGAAGTTAGCTGGCTCACGGGAGTGCTACGGAGGGAGTAACGTGGCTGGGAGGGATCCTAGCCTGGGGGGGGGGGGGGGGGGGGGGAGATGGGGGGATGGGGGGGGGGGGGGTACCGGGTTGCTGCTGAAATGGCCAGGATGGAGCTGGAGCCTGCAGGGGGGGCCAGGGTGGGGGTTTGCCGCCGTGGAGAACGGGCCAAGCGAGGGGCGCTGGCCTGGGGTGGGCAGGGGACGGGTTATGGCTAGTCGGCAGGGGAGGGGGGCAGGGAGACCTCTGATCAGGCTGATAACTTGGAATGTGAGGGGGCTGAATGGGCCGGTCAAATGGGCCCGGGTGTTTACGCACCTGAAGGGGCTGAAGGCGGACGTGGCTATGCTCCAGGAGACGCACCTGAAGGTGGCGGATCAGGTTAGACTGAGGAAGGGCTGGGTAGGCCAGGTGTTTCATTCGGGGCTGGATGCAAAAAATCGGGGGGTGGCGATTCTGGTGGGAAAAAGGGTGTCGTCCGAGGCGTCAAAGGTGGTGGCTGACAGTGGAGGGAGGTATGTGATGGTGAGCGGCATGTTGCAAGGGGAGTGGGTGGTCCTGGTGAATGTCTATGCCCCAAATTGGGACGATGCGGATTTTATGCGGCGTATGCTGGGCCGCATTCCGGATCTAGAGACGGGGGGCCTGATACTGGGGGGGGGGGGACTTTAACTCAGTGCTGGACCCTAACCCTAATCCCCCATTGGATCGATCCATGTCCAGGACGGGCAGCAAGTCAACAAGAAGGAGCGGAGCAGCAAGTGGGAGAACACGGTAGTGCGGATCTACCAGGACTGGAGTGCGGAGGTGGCCAAGCTTCGGCCCTCCAAGCCTGTACCGGTCATGATATCAACCTTGGCCAAAACCCTCAGCACTTCCTAGTGCCGTATCCCTCTATACCCATCCTATCCATGTATTTGTCAACATGCTTTTTGAACGCTGTGAATGCATCTACTTCCACAACCTTCCCTGGCAATGTGTTCCAGGCACTCACCACCCTCTGCGTAAAATACCTGCCTCGCACATCTCCTCTAAACTTTGCCCCATGGACCTTAATCTTATGCCACCTCGTGACTGACTCCTCCACCCTGGGAAAGAGAGCCTGCCCATCCACTCTATTCATGCCCCTCATTATCTTGTAGACCTCTATCAGGTCACCCCTCAACCTCCATCGTTCTAATGAAAATAGTCCAAGTCTATTCAGCCTCTCCGCATAGTTAACACCCTCCAGACCAGGCAACATCCTGGTAAGCCTGCTCTGTTGAGAAAATAGATTTTGCAGAATTAAAGACAGCTCAAAACATTGCTGGAATGATTTTAAAATTGAAAAGGAAATCAGACACATAATTTAGCAGGCTATCTTTGGGAAATAAAACATTATTTAAGAGAAAGAAGGCAAAAACCTAAATGTGTTAATGCCTGGAATCAAACAGAGCTGTTTGGTTTCTGTTTTAAAAATATTATAGGAACACTCCGTTAGACTGTATAGTCACACCAGACAACCTGAATAAGATAAGATGGTGATTAAGGCAGAAACAGAATGTCATGGTGAAATAAGAAGGTTAGGGAAAAGAACACATCTTACAAATCTTTTAGAGAACTGAATTTGACAATCTCGCCATTACCTGACATTAGAACTGCACAAGGAGAAATAACCAAAGATCTTGAGATGGTGGCCCCTTTTGACATTTTATTTTGAGAACATTGAGTGATGTATCCTTTTAAGGATTTAAAACCAGCTGAATGAGGGGTGGTTTAACACACTGGGCTAAATCGCTGGCTTTTAAAGCAGACCAAGGCAGGCCAGCAGCACGGTTCAATTCCCGTACCAGCCTCCCCGAACAGGTGCCGGAATGTGGCGACTAGGGACTTTTCACAGTAACTTCATTGAAGTCTACTCGTGACAATAAACGATTTTCATTTCATTTCATATATCACTAGTGGTGTCTACCACATGACCATAGTCACATGGATGGGAAGTGTACACACTCACTCAACATCACCATAGAAGAAGCAGCCAAGGCCTCATCACTAATCCCACCGAAAGACACAGCTTGTCCAACCATGAGACCAGGACCAGAGATGGAGTCGTATTAATTAACGACAGTAAGATTTTATATGTTAATGTATGCCAAGAGCTGGTACTTACAGATATAGCCCTGCCCCAGTTATATTCAACATACACTCGTGAACTTTATCCGGCCCAAATGGATCGATTAATTACCAAAATAACCCAATATAGCAGCATGGCATTGCCAATATCTGTACCTAGAGATAAAATAGGATAAAATGCGGCTTGATGAATGATGCCACGACAGAATTTAATACCGAAAATACAATGATTAATTCTATTGATATAACTACTGTTGAATTGTTTCAACGAGAAGAAATATTGCGCGCAATTCTGGTCGCCACACTACTAGAAGAATGTGGAGGCTTTGGAGAGGATGCAGAGGAAGTTTACCAGGATGTTGCCTGGTCTGGAGGGTGTTAGCTAAGTGGAGAGGCTGAATAGACTTGGACTGTTTTCATTAGAACGACGGAGGTTGAGGGGTGACCTGATAGAGGTCTACAAGATTACGAGGGACATGGATAGAGTGGATGGGCAGGCACTCTTTCCCAGGGTGGAGGGTCAGTCACCAGTGGGCATACATTTAAGGTTTGTGGGGCAAAGTTTAGAGGAGATGTGCGAGGCAGATGTTTTACAAGAGGGTGGTGAGTGCCTGGAATGCGTTGCCAGGGGAAGTTGTGGAAGCAGATACATTAACCAAGTTCAAAAGACATCTTGACAAATACATGGATAGGATGTGTATAGAGGGATACGGCACAAGGAAGTGCTGAGGGTTTTGGCCAAGGTTGGTATCACGATCCATCCAGGCTTGGAGGGCCGAAGGGCCTGTTCCTGTGTTGTATTGTTCTTTGTTCTTTGTCCAAGCTTTAAGATTACAGCTAAGAGGATTCTGGTTAAGGGGCAAGAGATTCAGTACATTCAACTGAGTATGAACCAAGGCTTGACATGGATAATTTAAACTTGGCCCCTCTATTGAGAAGTCACGGAGTCATCATTAATAAATTAATTAGAACATAGAACATACAATGCAGAAGGAGGTCATTCGGCCCATCGAGTCTGCACTTACCCACTTAAGCTCTCACTTCCACCCTATCCCCGTAACCAAATAACCCCTCCTAACCTTTTGGACACTAAGGGCAATTTATCATAGCCAATCCACCTAACCTGCACATCTTTGTACTGTAGGAGGAAACCAGAGCACCCGGAGGAAACCCATGCAGGAAAGATATTTCGGATGATGCAGATAAGAACTGTAGCACCTATGGATCATGAGTCCATAGGGGCACATGGTAGCATAATGGTTAGCACAATTGCTTCACAGCTCCAGGGTCCCAGGTTCGATTCCCGGCTTGGGTGACTGTCTGTGAGGAGTCTGCACGTTCTCCCCGTGTGTGCGTGGGTTTCCTCCGGGTGCTCCGGTTTCTTCCCACAGTCCAAAGATGTGCAGGTTAGGTGGATTGGACATGATAAATTGCCCTTAGTGTCCAAAATTGCCCTTAGTGTTGGGTGGGGTTACTGGGTTATGGGGATAGGGTGGAGGTATGGGCTTGGGTAGGGTGCTCTTTCCAAGAGCCGGTGCAGACTTGATGGGCCGAATGGCCTCCTTCTGCACTGTAAATTCTATGAATGAGTGCTTGAACAGATATGAGAAAATAAAATTAGCGATGGAATAATATAATTGTGGGTTACAAATGAACATCTATTTAACTCGTCATCGTCACCAGCACAGGGGAGTAACATGTGTATATAGCACAAATGTTAAAAGTATTATGAACAACATGTTAATGGGTACTGTTTCAATGATACCCATTGTAACTATGACACCACTAGAGTATTATATAGAGTGGAGAATATGGGGCTAATTCGAGGAAATCATTATATAAAATATCATAATCTACAATAATAGAGGATAATACAGTTAGTGCACCATTAAAGTGGTACAAGATAGAAGCCATTTCTGTAGCATGTGCATATCTAATATATGACACTGAAGAATCAAGATGTGGATTCAATGCTGCAACCAATTGTAGAATGGAAATGGTATGGGCCTAAAGAGAACCAAACCACATTGTATACATGGGCAATTGGAGATATTGTATAACCATATGACAAATAGAACTCCAAAGGCAACACCCGGGTATGTCTCCTGTCCAACCATTCGGAATGTTTGCACCCACAGATGTCATCAAGAACAGGAAAAGTAGAACTGGTTGAAATATATGAGAGAGAGATAACTGACATTCAAACTGTTGAAAACATAAAGGATAACCTAGCGCAATACATGAATCATCTCTCTTATATAATCCCACTACTGCCAGAGCACCTAATCAGAACTCAGAGGCATACACAGCGAGTATACAGGTCATACTGTACACTTCAACAACAAACCAAGGCTTTAACGGATGATGTTGCACAAATAGACTCCTCTACATCATGGGAGGATTGGTGGAATTGGGAAACGAACATGCAAATACATCCATGGATTTGCATTACCTCCCATGCCCTAGTTATAATACAAGTTATATTGATAATATACCTAACATATCTCATCTTCCAGACTAGGAAGACACATAAGAAATGGAAATGGGAAATTAAGCTTGGTACTTGAGGTAACAATGTAAGAGATCTAATGCCTGTATTAAGGGACCATATAATACAGATGTTCTGAATAACTGTCTTTACGGGTCTAAGCTGAATAGCAGGACAATATCAATAGTGGCGGGAAGTAAAAAAAACAATCGCCATTTGTATGTTGGCCACCTTGGGTTAGGCCAAGGGCCGAACAGACGGATTGTTGTGAGAAGACAAATGATTAGGATTTTTTAACAACAATCTCTCAGGGCAATTTGCATTTATTCTTAGGGATTTTGAATCTCTATAGTGTCGTATAGTATACTAAAGCAATAAAGATCGACTTTCGTAAAATTGTCAGCTAAAAGCTGATGTGGCATCATCTCCGGCTGTCAGCATAAAAGTCAAACAACATGTTCTGGTTAAACCATATTTCAGTGACTTGAACAGCTCATTATTATGGCGTACTCCAAAGCAGTCAACATAAAGACGAACAAACATCTTTTCTTAACTCGGCCTAAGGACCAGACACATCAATAGGGTCCGGCACCAAGTAGGGAGGTCAGGGAGGAATCCACAGAAAGAAGGATAGTTAACACTCACTCTGTCTGGGTACACATACATAACTTGTTTAAAGTAAAATTTAAAACAGACATGATCCAATGAAAACAATATTCTTGCCTACGTCACAAATTCTGTATAAATGTTACCCGATTACATTGGCAGAGTCAGCTCCAGAGGCCTCCTTCTGAAGCTGGGTTCTCTGTATCTGAGATTCCTCAGATTATTTTGTGGAAAAGTTGGCACTGTGGGCTCTGTCGCCACATGTCGCCACTCCCATCACTGCATCCCTGGCCCTGTCGGTGGCCGGCACCATGGGGGCCTCTGGCCCTGGTGCCTGTCCCTGCTGCCAGGGGTACCATCAGCTGGCACTGTCTTGCCAGCGGTATGCTCTGCTCTGTGGCCCCCGCCCCGTGTCCCAAATGAGGCTACTGTGGGCATTGTCCTGGTGGGTTACTGGCCAGTGGCAGCCAGGTTGGAGGGGGGTGTGTTTGGCAGAGGGTCAGGGACAGGTGTGGGGGTGCGGAGGCACCCATACAGCCAGTGTCACTCTGCAGAACCAGGGACAAAGGTGTGTTATCAGTGGGGTGCACATCAAGATGGCTGCAGGCTGCAGCAATGGTAGTCCATGGCTGGACACTGCCCCAGTCCTGTGAGGGATCACCCTAGCCATTCGGCGTGTTTCCCTGTCACCCCCTCCTTCTCCCCGACCTTGGCAGCCCCCCGCATCCCCCCCCCCCATCCCATTAGACATCCTGGTCGGGCACTAGCCTCTCTGTGTCCGACCTCCTCTCTCTCTCTCTCCCTCAGCAGCCACAATGGTGGTTTCAGGATTTTGAAAAGCATAAGTGAACCGTGCCGTATGGATCTTGGTCCATTGGAAGCGGAAAATTGTGGAGGCCCTGGAGAATACTGGGTCGGGCTCGCGAATGACAAGCAAACGGTATTTACTGAATGTATGTTCTGGACTGCATTGACGCCACTGTCGAGGTGACGGAGAATTGCAATTTGGCATCAAATCGGCACCATCACAATTTTGCCGTCGGAACTTATTCTCCCCCCAATCGTGTTTCGCGATTTTGGTGTCAGCCAATGGGGAGTCGCACCCCGGATCTTCCGGTTGGCCTTGTTGCAGCCCTCGGAATGCTACGTTGCGACGCCCACCACCCAGCACCCGCCCCACACACCAAGCCATATTTTTTCTTAAAGTTACTACTTTTTGTTGTAGTTTCTACAGCTCAAACACATTTTACCTCCCTTCAGTCAGTTAGGATGAAGAGTCGAAGGACTCGGAACGTTAACTCTGCTGTCTCTCCTCAAAACATGCTGGCAGACCTGCTGAATTTTCCCTGCATCCTCTGGTCTTGCTTCAGATTTGTGCATCCGCAGTATTTTGCTTAGTTTACTGTTCAATAATTTGTCAGCCAAGTTCTCACTACCCAGGTATTATCAGGATCCAACGATCTCTCTTAAAAATTGTATCTTCCCACTTTCAGAGAATAGAGAGGTGGGTTCTTATATTGCATCAAAAGACTATATGCGACAGTATACTTTACCAACTTATTTACAAATGTAGACAATACGGGTGCAAGCAAGGCTGGCTCGAGTTTGCGCATGCGTGCTACGGGCGGTGTGAGTTTGCACATGTGCCTGGGTTGCCTTCTCTGCGCCGGCCCCCCAGGCAACATAGAGGGGCCCTACAGGTGCCCGGCGCGGAGGAACGTAGCCCACCCCCCCCCCCCCCTTCGAGGATAAGCCTGCCCTCCGATCGGTAGGCCCCGATCGCGGGCCTGGCCACTGTGGAGGGCGGCCCCCAGAGGTGGATCCCCCATCCCCCACACCAGGGCGGCCTCCGCATCATGAACGCCATGATCCTGCCGGGTAGGACCACACGTAACCCACGCTGGCGGGACTCGGCCGAACTTGGCGGGCACTCGGCCCGTCAAGCGCGGAGAATCGCCAGGGGGGCCGCGTTGAGAGGCCCCCGACTGGCTCCGCGGCTGGAGAATTGGTGGACCGGCGTCGGAGCGGCGTGGCAGGATTCACACCCCCCTGGCAATTCTCCATCCCAGCGTGGGGTCGGAGAATCTTGTCCATGGTATTAATTCTAAGACAGAACCCATAAAGCTTTCAAAAGACAATGCTACAGCTAATATAAATTTAAGAATACCCATCAGTATTTAAAATAATGTTTTACCTGAATCCTTAGTGAAGCAGTTGTTGGGCAGTTGGATACAAAATCTGTCGCCAAGCAGTGTTATCCAACCCCTCAACAGGAGAAATATTGAGGTAGTGCTCCCAGTATCCTTCTACAATATTCCTAATTTTCTGGAAGGAAACTGGAATAGTTATACCCTCCTGAACCAGATTACATCATTCTTCAGCAGCAATAGGTCTTCGATTAATTGCTCTTCTTGGATGCGTCCTTATTATTCACTGTGATTTAGCTGTAAAAATATGTTTATTATCCACGCTCTGAGCCTGATGTATGGGCATTGTGTTCTTAAATGCACCCTTAATATCTTTCACCTTTGCCTCCAATTGTTTCTATTTTTTATCGAAGTGAGTTTAAACTTTTAATAGAGGAATAGATTTTATTATACCTCTTTTCCAATTTTCTGTGATAAGTTGTAAGACTATCTCCTGAATAAATGAGGAGCAAAGTTCGTTTGAAAAATTACTTGCGAGCTTTTTTTATCTTTCCTTAGTGAAGAAAACTTGAAAGGCCTGAGTGTTACTTTATGTATGGCACAGATGACGTCTGTTTTTTAAAAAAATATTTTTATTGGCATTTTACATATTATATGCATTGCTGTTCATTTTTGTTTATTGTACAGTACAAAGATTTTTCCTTAAGTTCTCTATTTACAGTTCGTCACCATCTGACTCAGCGTACAATCATCCTTATCGCCCCCACCCCCAGCCCCCCTCTTCCTAACCCCCTCTCCCTTGCCCCCTTCCCCTGATGCACTCCCTGCTTGTTCTGGAGGTGTGTTCCCCCTCCTCCTTATTTCCCCTCTTTACCCACCCTTCTCCCCACCCCACCCCCAACCAATTTCGGCCGTATCCATCTTGGAGGGAGAGGTGGGTTGACTCCTCCCCCCTCCCTGCGCGTTGTTTGTTTTGTCCCTCTCAGATGATGTCTGTTTTAACACCTGTTGAAACCAAGGCTGTCAGCTTGTGTCGCCCTTAAAGATGCTTTAAGGTTTCAGGGTAAAAAGTGGCTCTCCATGATAAAAGTATCAATTTCCTCAATTCTAAAGTATAATATCCTAACTACATATCATCGAATCCCTACAGTACAGAAGGAGGCTGTTCGGCCCATCAGGTCTGCACCGAAAGAGCACCCAGGCCAAGCCCACTCATCCACTCCATCCCCACAACCTTGTAATCTAACCTGCTCATCCATAGAGGGAGGAAAACAGAGCACCTGGAGGAAACCCACACATGAATTCCATCATGGCCCAATAACCATAATCAGTCTTTATCTTGAGCAAAAACAAATATTGAAAAAGTACAGCACTTAGAAATATTAAACTATTGACCCTGGTACCTCAGGGCCTCTGTGATCTGCTGGAGGGCAGGTCATTGGGAGTGGGTGAACCCGGGCTAGGATTCTCCGAGCCCCACGCGGTGGGAGAATCGCGTGGGCTGGAGAATCGCCGGTGACGCTGAAAATTCCGACGTCGGGACGCGATTCTCCGGTGACCGGAAAATCATCGGCAGTCTCGCGTGAGCGGTCGATGTGGCACAGGGGGCTGTTGAAAGAGGCCCCCACGGCAATTCTCCACGGTCGACAAGCTGGGTTCCTGCCGAGTTCCACCAGCGTGGTTCACATGTGGTACCAGCCAACGGGAGCCCACACCCAAAGCTGCGGTGGCCGTCCTGGTGCGGGGGGGGGACGGGACTCCAGAGGGGCTTCCACGACGGCCAGGCCCGTGACCATGGGTTACTGATTGGTGGGGGCATGTGATCTGGGGGGGATCTATTTTCTCCCACGGGGGCCTGCTGTGTTACTACACCATGTTGCGCGGTGTCGGCGCGGAAACGGCAACCACGTGCATTCGCCGGTGCGGAAACGACTATCACGTGCATGCGCCAGCACGGAAATGGGCGCTGCGTGCATGCGCCGGCAGTGCAGGGCCGCGTATTGGTGCCAGAGCTGCGTGGAGCACTCCGGCACCATGCTGGCCCCCTGGGGGGCCACTGAATTGCTGGGCCAAGAGGCCCGTTGATACCGGCGTGCAACACTCCGGTGTTTACGCCGGCGTCAACACTTTGCCGGGATTTTGGAGTATCCCAGCCCTGCCTTTTAACTGAGGCGTTTAGAGCCACCGTGGCAGCTGTGTGAACCTACATTGCAGTATCTTGTTCCATGTAAGCTGTTTTGCATTGAAGTGAAAGCTGCAACCTCAGTCCTTCAGAAACTATATGAGGGCAGACTCCATCAGCGGGATTCTCCGACCCTCCGCCGGGTCGGAGAATCCCCAGGGGGCGGCGCGAATCCCGCCCCGACGCTTCGACTCCGGCTCCAGTTTTCGGGTGATGGTGTGATTCACACCACGCCGGTCGGGGGCCGTTAGTAGTGGCCCCCCCGGCAATTCTCCGGGCCCCGATGGGCCGTGCGGACGTCTGATTTTGGCTAGTCCCGCCGGCGTGGGTTAGACATGGCCCCACATGGCGGGACCTGGCAGGTAAGTCGGCTGGGTCGGTCCTTAGGGGGGCGCGGGGGTGGGGGGGGATCCGACCCCGGGGGGGCCCCCACAGTGGCCTGGCCCGCGACCAGCGCCCACCGATCTGTCAGGGGGCATGTGCCGTGGCTCACTCCTTCCTTCCGTGCCAGCCCCTGTAGGGCTCAACCGTGGCTGGTACAGAGAAGACGATACCCTGCACAGGTGCCAGAAGACACCGGTGGTTACGCGCATGCGCGGGATCATGCCGACCCTTTGGCGCATGCGTGAACTCGTGTAGTCCCTCCGGGTTGACGCCGGAGTGGTTTGTGCCGGTTATGCCGCCAGCATGGGGACTTAGTCCCATGAAAGGAGAATCCCGCCCCATAAATTACTGGGTGGAATATATTAGCCTATCCACAATAGAAAGAATGGGTCAAGCTAGAGGCCAAATTTCAGGTGGGCTTCTTCATCCCCCTGATTACCATATATAAGCTTTCAGGCAGGTTGTCCATTGTGTCAATCATTTAGTTGACAACATACGTCAGCCTTCTTCCAAAGTTTGATCATGTCAGGTTCTCATCTGAATGTTCTCCGCAAACTGTGGCCCCAGCTCGGCAACACTGGGGCTGTTTTCCTCTTGTCTGACTGCTGCCCATGAGCTTGCCTCACTTTGATGATCCCTGTTCTACCTTCGACTTAAGTTATGCATGGTTCTGTTTTCTGGCCGCTAAGTTGCTCTCTGTGACAGTGGTGATGGTTGACAGAGCGCCCTCGTGCCAGCTCTTCTTCTTCATCTGGATGGGAGGCTGGGGAGGGGATGCTGTCAAGAGGATATGGCAAGAGGAGATGTTCCTGGGAGCCTACATAGTGTGAGAGGCTATGGGCGCGATTCTCCGCTCCCCACGCTGGGTGGGAGAATCGCGGGAGGGCCACTCGACTAATTTCAGGACCCCGTGGCGCCCCCCGCAATTCTCCCACCCCCCCGCTCGGAAGAATCAGCACTCGCCGTTTTTCACGGCAACCGACGATTCTCCGACCCGGATGGGCCGGGCGGCCTGCCGTTCGCGACCGTTTCACGACGGCGGCAAGCACACCTGGTCGCTGCCGTCGTGAAATCGCCGTGAGATGCCCGTTTTGGGGCTTGTAGGGGGCCTGGTGGGGAATGAGCACCACGACTGTGCTCGGGAGGGGACAGGCCCGCGATCGGTGCCCACCGATCGTCGGGCCGGCGTCTCAATCAGACGCACTATTTCCCCTCCGCCGCACAACAAGATCAAGCCGCCACGTCTTGGGGGGGCGGCTGAGCGGAAAAAACGGCCACCGTGCATGTGCGGGTTCGATCTATCAGCCGTCATGACGTCAGCCGCGCATGCGTGGGTTGGTAGCCGGCCAACCTGCGCATGCGCGCTGATGTCACATAGGCGCTGCCGTCGCGACCCTCTCGGCGCGCCGACTGGCGGCTGAGAGTTACGGAGCGCCACTCCTAGCCCCGCCCGGAGGGGAGAATAGGGGGCGAGTAGCGGCCTCCGAGGCCGTCGTGAAACTCGGCCGAGTTCACGACGGCCCTTCCGATTTTTCCCGGGAGCGGAGAATTCCGCCCTATGTGAGAGAGTGTGTGAGAGAGTGTGAGAGAAAGTGTGAGAGAAAGTTGTAGCCACCCGGGTTGGCCACTTCCTCACACAAATGGAAGAACGCAAAGGTTACAGGGAAAAATGGACAGTTGCAAAGAGACAAGCAGTTTGCAGAATCCCCTGTGTATTCCAGCTGCTAAAGAAACCAGACAGCATTGTAACTAACGAGTTGCGCATATTAAGTGAGCGATTCCTGGTGATTCTCAGGCACAATGGTCACAACAATTAAAAGAGATTGAAACATTCTATAGAAGGTCAGACATCCCGGCGCCAGTGGAGTCTGAAACAAAGGACACAAATAAGGTGGAAAGAACCGCCCAGTGATCGAGGAACAGCCCCGTTATTGGGGAAATTCAAATCAATCGATTGGGAAGAGACCCAATCGATTGCAAGTTTATAGAGGGTCCGCCCAGAAGTGCGCGAAGCCCCTGGGACCTATAAAAGTCAAGTCCCAGGACTGATTCTTTCTTCTTGACCAGCCGGCCCTCCCAGCAGAACACCTTTGCAGCAAAAGACCTTGAGAAGGAGAGGCCTGGTCAGCAGCTGCCATCAAGTAAGTGTCATACAACGCACGCTACGAGAGTAGACACTCCTGACCCCTTTAGTCCACACCAACTGGAAGCCTGCGGATCCAGGACAAAGCAAGAGGCCATTGTTCCCTGATCCGGCAGTTCCCTTATTCCAGATAGGTATTGGCCTGTTAGTGGTAGGAATAGCCTAGTCTTTTAGTGTTATATGCATGAGTAGTAAATAACTGTGTAATAATAAACGTGTCTTGTTTTGAACTTACTAACTGGTGTATTGAGTCATTGGTCTGAACTTGAACTTGAATCTTGTGGCGGTATCATGGTGACTCTAGAGCTAAGGAATAAAACAGAGCCAATGGAGTGTAAAGCACACTCACTCAGAACGAGCAACAAAGTGTGAAAGAATGTGTGAGAGAGTGACACTGTGAGAGAAAGTGTGAGGGAAAGTGTGAGAGAAAGTGTGAAAGTGTGAGAGAAAACGTGTGAGAGAGTATGCAAGATTGTGAGAGAAAGGGATCCACACTAGGAACATTGTCATTCACCATATAAAGCAGGAATACACACTGGGGAGACTCGTTCACCGTATACAACAGGGATATACACTGGGAACACTGTTGTTTACCTATACAGAAGGAATACACACCAAGGACACTGCCGTTCACCATATACAACAGGAATACACACCAGGAACACTGTCATTTACTATATATAACATTAATACACATTAGGAACAATACAGTTCACCATATACAATAGGATTGCACACAGATAATATTATTTACCACATAAAACAGGAATGCACACTGCGAACACGGTTGTTCACCATGTGCAACGGGAATACACACCAGGCATACTGTTATTTACCATATACAACAGAAATACTCACTGGGAACAATACAGTCCTTCATATACAACAGGAATGCACGTGGAGAACAATATCATTCACCATATACAGCAGGAATGCACACTGGGAACACTGCTGTTCACCATATAGAACACGAATACACATGGGGAACAATATCATCACCATAGAGAAACAATTTGCACTCAATACAACCCAATTTCTATTTTGTTCCCCAGTCGGAAGATCATTGAGGGTACATTTGTCTTATATAATGAATAATTAAAAATGTAATTTAAATTACATAATCACACATATCTGAATGATTAAATAGATGATAAAAACTGTTTCAATGCACTTAAAATAAACAATGCAGCAATAAAGCCATTAAAAAATCACATAAACCAAACCAATTTTCCTTTCAATTTCTGAAGGTCCCTAGAATTGTAATCCCCTTTCCAGAAATTGGAGGTATCATATTGACATTTTCAGACTACAGTCAGTTGGGAGGTAAAGCTAATAGACATGGAGCAATCCACCAAAATGCAAGAAGACATAAACTGCTTTGCAGAGTAGGTGAAAAGAAATGGTGAATGAGATTCGATTTGGACAGAAAGCTACGAAGCGAGAGTGAGTTATTGATATTGTTAGATAGGCAAGTGGAGAGATAGCTAGAGATAGATAGATAATGCGATAAATAAATAAAGATAGATTGATCAATAAGTAGATAGATGAGATTGAGAGTTAGATGGAGGAACAAATAGAGACAGATAGAAAGATTGACAGACAATGTATAAATACTAGTTTGTGATTCCTGTTGTGACTTTTTCAGATCACCTTCTCAGTCTGTGAATGTGCATGTTGTGCATTTTATCTTGAGAGAGTGCTGAGCCTGTCACACTGACGGGGAGAAAAAACTGGCAGGAGTAAATTGGCAAATAATAAGCCATTACCAGCTCTGCTGAATCCTCTGACATCAAACAACCTGATCCTGAAAGCAATTAAATGCAGTTTATTTATCTCAGTATACTCGGTGTGGTGGCCTGAATAAAATGCGATTCTGGTCAAATTTAGTCTAAGGTTTAAGAGTTATTCAAGACTTGGTAAATTTGGAATCTTAAATAGGTTCCACAATTTGTAATCAGCCTCCCTGCTGTTGCTCAACCTTTAATTACTCTATCCCTCAAAAAACAAACAGGCAAATAATCTGCAAAAAAGCAAAAGCACTGCGGCTGCTGGATATCTGAAGTAAATCAGTAACTGCTGGAAGAACGCAGACAGTATCTATGGAGAGAGTAAAGGGATTACTGTTTCATTTCACCCAGCTTTACAAATCCAAGCTGGGTTTCTCTAGCTGGCTGAATGTTGGCACTTTATTCAGCCAGCCCATCCTTAACAATGATGTGGAGATGCCGGCGTTGGACTGGGGTGAGCACAGTAAGAAGCCTGACAACACCAGGTTAAAGTCCAACAGGTTTATTTGAAATCACAAGCTTTTGGAGTGCTGCTCCTTCATCAGGTGAAATGGAGGCAGATTCACAATCACAGCATATATGTGAGAGACACAATTGCAAGATAGTTACAGATTGGAATGCTAGTCTTTATAGGTACAGACAGTTTGAGTGGAGTGAGGGATAATCACAGGTAATCGAGGTGTGAATTGTCTCAAGCCAGGACAGTTAGTGGGATTCTGCAAACCCAGACAGTATAAGAACATAAGAACATAAGAATTAGGAGCAGGAGTAGGCCATCTGGCCCCTTGAGCCTGCTCCGCCATTCAATGAGATCATGGCTGATCTTTTGTGGACTCAGCTCCACTTTCCGGCCCGAACACCATAACCATTAATCCCTTTATTCTTCAAAAAACTAGCTATCTTTACCTTAAAAACATTTAATGAAGGAGCCTCAACTACTTCACTGGGCAAGAAATTCCATAGATTCACAACGCTTTGGGTGAAGAAGTTCCTCCTAAACTCAGTCCTAAATCTACTTCCCCTTATTTTGAGGCCATGCCCCCTAGTTCTGCTTTCACCCACCAGTGGAAACAGCCTGCCCACATCTAATCTATCTATTCCCTTTATAATTTTATATGTTCCTGTAAGATCCCCCCTCATCCTTCTAAATTCCAACGAGTACAGTCCCAGTCTACTCAACCTCTCCTCGTAATCCAACCCCTTCAGCTCGGGATTAACCGAGTGAATCTCCTCTGCACACCCTCCAGCGCCAGTGCGTCCTTTCTCAGGTAAGGAGACCAAAACTGAATACAATACTCCAGGTGTGGCCTCACTTTCACCTTATACAATTGCAGCATAACGTCCCTAGTCTTAAACTCCATCCCTCTAGCAATGAAGGACTAAATTCCATTTGCCTCCTTAATCACCTGTTGCACCTGTAAACCAACTTTTTGCGACTCATGCACTAGCACACCCAGGTCTCTCTGCACCGCAGCATGTTTTAATATTTTGCCATTTAAATAATCCCTTTTGCTGTTATTCCGACCAAAATGGATAACCTCACATTTGTCAACATTGTATTCCATCTGCCAGACCTTAGCCCATTCACTTAACCTATCTAAATTCCTCTGCAGACGTCCAGTATCCTCTGCACTTTTTGCTTTACCACTCACCTTAGTGTCGTCTGCAAACTTGGACACATTGCCCGAGGTCCCCAAATCCAAATCATCTATGTAAATTGTAAACAATTGTGGGCCCAACACCACTAGGTACTGATTGCCAACCAGAGAAACACCCATTAATCCCCACTCTTTGCTTTCTATTAATTAACCAATCGTCTATCCATGCTACTACTTTACCCTGAATGCCATACATCTTTATCTTATGCAGCAACCTTTTGTGTGGCAGCATGTCAAAGGCTTTATGGAAATCCAAATACACCACATCCATTCGCTCCCCGTTATCTACTCCACTGGTCATGTCCTAAAAAAATTCCACTAAATTTGTTCGGCACGACCTGCCCTTTATGAATCCATGCTGCGTCTGCCCAATGGGACAAGTTCCATCCAGATGCCTCGCTATTTCTTCCTTGATGATAGATTCCAACATCTTCCCTACTACCGAAGTTAAGCTCACTGGCCTATAATTACCCGCTTTCTGCTTACCTCCTTTTTAAACAGTGGTGTCACGTTTGCCAATTTCCAATCTGCCAGGAACACCCCAGAGTCTAGTGAATTTTGGTAAATTATCACTAATGCATTTGCAATTTCCCTAGCCATCTCTTTTAGCACTCTGGGATGAATTCCATCAGGGCCAGGAGACTTGTCTACCTTTAGCCCCATTAGCTTGCCCATTACTACCTCCTTAGTGATAACAATCATCTCAAGGTCCTCACCTGTCATAGCCTCATTTCTATCAGTCACTGGCATGTTATTTGTGTCTTCCACTGTGAAGACCGACCCAAAAAACCTGTTCAGTTCCTCAGCCATTTCCTCATCTCTCATTATTAAGTCTCCCTTCTCATCCTCTCAAGGACCAATATTTACCTCAGCCACTCTTTTTTGTTTTATATATTTGTGGAAACTTTACTATCTGTTTTTATATTCTGAACAAGTTTACTCTCATAATCTATTTTACTCTTCTTTATAGCTTTTTTAGTAGCTTTCTGTTGTCCGCTAAAGATTTCCCAGTCCTCTCGTCTCCCACTAATCTTTGCCACTTTGTATGGTTTTTCCTTCAATTTGATACTCTCCCTTATTTCCATAGTTGATTTGCCCTCTTTCTACCGTCCTTCCTTTTTGTTGGTATAAACCTTTGCTGAGCACTGTGAAAAATTGCTTGGAAGGTTCTCCACTGTTCCTCAACTGTTTCACCATAAAGTCTTTGCTCCCAGTCTACCTTAGCTAGTTCTTCTCTCATCCCATTGTAATCTCCTTTGTTTAAGCACAAAACACTAGTGTTTGATTTTACCTTCTCACCCTCCATCTGTATTTAAATTCCTCCATATTATTATTGCTCCTTCCGAGAGGATCCCTAACTATGAGATTATTAATCAATCCTGTCTCATTACACAGGACCAGACCTAGGACCGCTTGTTCCCTCATAAGTTCCATTACATACTGTTCTAGGAAACTATCGCGGATACATTCTATAAACTCCTCCTCAAGACTGCCTTGACCGACCTGCTTAAACCAATCAACATGTATATTAAAATCTCCCATTATAACTACTGTACCATTTCTACGTGCATCAGTTATTTCTTTGTTTATTGCCTGCCCCACCATAATGTTACCATTTGGTGGCCTATAGACTACTCCTATCAGTGACTTTTTTGCCTTACTATTCCTGAGTTCCACCCAAATGTATTCAACCTTATCCTCCATAGCACCGATGCCATCCCTTACTATTGCCCGGATGTCATCCTTCAATAACAGAGTTACACCACCTCCCTTACCATCCACTCTGTCCTTCCAAATAGTTTGATACCCTCGGATACTTAACTCCCAGTCGTGACCATCCTTTAACCATGTTTCAGTAATGGCCACTAAATCATAGTCATTCACTATGATTTGTGCCATCAACTCATTTACCTTATTCCGCGAATACTACGAGCATTCAGGTAGAGTACACTTATGTTGGATTTTATACCTCTGTTTTGAATCTTAACACCTTGATCAGTAACCTTTCCTAAGTTATATTTCCTCTTAACTTTTCTCCTAATTTTTCTTGTCGTTGAACCCATATCTTCATGTAACAACCTGCCGCGTCGCTTACAATTTATGTTTTTTCTTCCTGTTTTATTCCTTTTAGTATTACTGGGTCTATTCACTGAGCTCCCGTCAGTCACTGTACCTTGTACATCGCCCTTTTTGATTTTTGACTATGTCTTCTCTGCCTTACACTTTCCCCCTTACTGCCTTTTGTTTCTGTCCCTGTTTTACTACCTTCCGACTTCCTGCATTGGTTCCCATCCCCCTGCCACATTAGTTTAAACCCTCTTCAACAGTATGGTGAGGGGTTACATGTAATGTGTCATGGACCCGAGTTATTAGCTGGAGGGTGCTCCTTTTCAAAACATGACAAGAACCACGCCTATTTATAGTTGGAGCAAGATCAAGTGTCCAGAATACCTGCGACCATAAACACCCATCGAAGGTTATTTGAATACAGCTGCCTTCCTATTGTGGCCTCATCTGCCCTGGAAATTTTCCAGCGTGTAATGGAAAGTATCCTACAGTGTCTGTCAAAGGTGGTCATCTATGCAGATGACGTACTCATCATGGGAATTACGGAGAAGGAGTATATGGGCAATCTGCAGGAAGTGCTCAGGCGATTTTCCCAGGAGGGAACCCGACTAAAGAGGAGTAACTGTCTTCCGCGTTGGAGCGGTGATGTACTTAGGATACAGTGTGGACAGAGATGGTCTACACCCACTGGAAGACATGTTTCGGGCCATAAAAGGGACCACAATCCTGGAGACCACCACTAAACTCTGACCGTATGTAGGCCTGGGAAATTATGATGGAAAGTTTAACCTGGCCACCTTATTGGCTCTGCTCCACATACTGTTGAAGAAAGACCTGGGCCGGGATTCTGCCCTACCCAGCGGGGCGGGGGGTCCCGGCATAGCGGAGTGGCGCCAACCACTCCGGCGTTGGGCCTCCCCAAAGGTGCGGAATTCTCTGCACCTTTGGGGGCTTGGCCCGCGCCGGAGTGGTTGGCGCCACGCCGACTGGCGCCAAAACCGGTGCCAACGGCCTTTGATGCCCACCGGCCGGCCGGCGTCGGGTCTGGCCGAAAGGCCTTCGCCGGTTCGCGCATGCGCCGGTGTGTCAGCTGTCGCTGACGTCACCACCGGCGCATACGCGGTAGGGGGGTTCCCTTCCGTCTCCACCATGGTGGAGGCCGTGGCGGCAGCGGTAGAAAAAGAGTGCCCTCACGGCACTGGCCCACCCGCCGATCGGTGGGCCCAGATCGTGCCAGTGCCGTGGGGGCACTCTTTTTCTTCCGCCGCCGCCACGGCCTCCACCATTGCGGAGGCGGAAGAGAACCCCCCGATTGTGCATGCGACGGTGGTGACGCAGCGCCACTCCTCTACGGCGGGAACCCCCGCCCTGCTGGGTAGGGGAGAATCCCGGCCATGATGTTTGGCCCATAATTATATCTGGTGGCCTGACATTGCTCAGGACATTGAGGGTTGTATGCAGCTGCCCAATGTACCAGAAACATCAGTAGCTCCTGCCAGGATAGCCTCAATGACGTCCAGGACCACGGTAGAAAATCACCGGTGCTTGTTCAGTGCCAGTGGACCCCTGAGGTCCTGGTGACGGAAGTATCTGTGTAGACAGATGATGTCATGTCTGGGACTGAGATCCCGGTGATAACGCTTTGGATGTCGGCCAGAAAAACATGGTTGATGAACTGATTCACACTGCCCGACCCAGAACCTGACGGTGGTGATGCGTTTTGTTCATTTGGACATAATGTCCAGTCCATCAAAGTTCATTTTTCAGGAACTTTACCTAAATGTTTGTGGAGCTAGCATTCATTCGATGGTTCTCTCCTTGAATCTGGACGAGGCGGCAAAAACATTGCCAATGGAATTGCTCTAGCGCCCTTATGTGTCACTGATACACAGTCTGCTTCTCACTGCAGTACAGGAGTGTGGTGATGGCAACTGCTCTGTACGCAAGGGATTTTGTTGATTTGTGATGGTTTTTGCTGTCAAACACTCACTGGCTGTACTTTGTAGAAGGCTGAACTGACGCAACTATTCCAGTGTTGGACCTCCTCATTAATATGACCTTTTGGGAGAGGTGGCATATCCACAGTGCTGTTAGGGGGGGGGGGGGGGGGGGGGGGGGAGTCCCAGGATTTTGACCCGGTGACAATGAAGAAACAGTGATGCCGGGAAGAATTCTCCCATTTTGAGAGCAAGTGAGGTGGCAGCTTGGTCCGGCGGCGCCTGCCCCACTGACCAGAATTCTGGGATCGCATGCCAGACTCTGCCCTCGGAACCTCATTAATTATGCAGGAGTGAGTTCCCCGCCGACGCTCATGGCAGGTTTGAAGGTCCTGTTGCCGTATTTAAATACCAGTCTGGTGCACACACCATACTCTCTCCAGCCCACATGTCTTCACCAGGCCATACAGGATACAGCAACCCGAAGGAAACTGTTCACAGCCTCAATAAGAAGTCTGTACCTCGACTCAACTATTCTGCCTTTGAATTCATCGCTCACGCATCAACTCAAAATCTGAGGCCTGAAAAGTTTATTTTTCATGCTTCAGGCTAACCCCTGCATCCCAAAGCCTCTTTAACACTTCCTCTGACCTGCCCATGTGTTCTTCTGGTGCAGTGGCAGTAATTAGCACATCAAGGGTATCCATCACCATGGGAATCCCTTGGAGGAGATTTGTGCTGGAAAAAGCGCAGGCTGGAGCCGATGCCTAATGCTGTCTGGTATACTGGAAGAGGACTTTGCGGGTATTGATTGGAGCAAACATCTGTGACTCCTCATCCAACTCTACCTAGTTTCAGGTAGGTGTGACTGAGGTCCAATTTTGAAAATGTCGGACCCTCAGCCGGTTTAGCATAGAGGTCCTCCAGTTGGGGGATCGGATACAGATCGACTTGAGCAGCCTTGTTCATGGTCAGCTTCAGTCCCCACAAATCCTTATCTAACGAGTTGGTTTAAGGACAGGGACTATTGTCGCTGCCCACTCAGAAAACTGAACCAACTTGATTATACCCAGGCCATCCAATCTCTTTAGTCTACTTCAACATTCTGATGCAATGCATGGGGCACAGGTCTGGGACAAACAAACTTAGATATTGATTCCAGATTGACATATATGCTGGCTTTTACAATTTTAATTCGGCCCAATTCTTTGTGGAAGATGTCTTTATAACCCATCAAGACATCTTGGAAGATGAAATCAGATATTTTGAAGTTCTCCAGCCAACCTAATCTTCCTCAACCAGTGTCTTCCCAACTAACTGGGTTTATGTCCTTCCATGACAACCAAAAGCAGATTGACCTTCTTCCCTCTGTACACCACTTGGATATTGGCTGTTCTGAAGATCTTCAAAATCTCCCCGGTGCATGTTGAAAGCTTGGTTGTTGTACTCTTCAAGTTGAAAGACTGAGCTCCTGCACGAAGATATTGGAAAGTCTGCTCACCCATTAAGATCACCAAAGCCCTGGTGTTGACTTCCATTTAAACGGGTTTATCATTTACCCTTAAGCCAATTTCAGTCGGGGCCATCTTATTCAATTGGACTGCATCCAACTGTTACTTTGCATACTTTTCTTCAGAGCTCTTTTCCACTATGTTCAGTGGCGCTGTGGACTGTTGTTGCTGTTGTTTTGTTTTGCATTGCCGCGCTTTGCCTCATGCGGTAACATGCTTGAATGTACCCCCTTTGTTTGCATCGGAAGCACACGAACTTCTGAACATGCCAGGTCTCCTGGGTGTGGTCTCCCCTGCAATGATAGCAGTCCACCTTGGATTTGGGCTGATGCCCCGGCTTCTTCTTGCTCTTTGGATTCCAGTTTGGTTCCGAGGGCTGTGCGTGTTGATTCTGCTGCAGACCTCACACTCATGCCACTCTACACTTGGCTAATTTCCCCTTCAGCCACTCTTTGGAGCTCAGTGGCACCTCTTTTGTGAACTCTGTTGCCTAAAGGATCTCGATCGCTTTTTCCAACGTAATTGTAGTTTCTGCCAAAAACGTCTTGTGGATATTAAGGTTACGGATCACCCAAGCCAGCCGATCATGCAACGTTTCACTAAGTGTTGTCCCAAACTCACAGTGCTCAGCCAGCTGGCAAAGCTTAGCTATGAAGGCTGAGGCAGACTCTTCATGGTCCCTTACTGCAGAGTTAAACATATTGGAGGATAATCAAGGGTCTTGGTTGAAATGTTTTTTCAGCAATTTCCCTGACTGGCCAAAGGATTTCAAGATGGGTGCCTCTGGAGATGTGAGGTTCCTAATAAAATTATATGTTTGGGGCCCACAAACTATCAGAATTATCACCTTCTGCTTGTTCTCGCCTGTGATCTCGTTGGTAGTTAAAATAAAACAGTAAAGCCGTTCAATGTACTGACTCCAATCCTTAGTCCCTTGGTCAAACTGGTCTAGTTTCCTAATGGTAAAACTTTTACCTTTTGGCTCGAGACAAACACTGTCGGCTTCCAGTAGCTAACAAATGGGTTTATTGATAGGTCAGTTAGATAACAGGCACTGAACACTCCACCAGATCTTTACACTTCAGCTCACTGGTCCACACTACTTGGGGTCCCGGCAAACACCCTATTGGCTGAGGTTTGCGCGCTCCTGTACAATTGGCCGCAAACCGATCACGTGATCTTTGGAGCCCACCCCATTGCAGGGGCCAAGCTATCATACACCTTCTTGCCCCTCTGCATGCTATTGTAAGCCCCTGCCCTACCCCCCTTTACACTACCCACCTTCCACATTGTCCCCCCCCTTCAGCCCAACATCCACATCCCCGCCCACCCCCAGTCTCACCTCACACACCCCTGGTTGAATTTCAGACTTTTGTTGAGATGGCTGCGTGAGTCCCACAGCAGAGTACTGTCCAGATAAACACTGGTGTGTGGCACCAGGGTGGAGGGGGGAGGGGGGTGGGGGGGGGAGAGAGAGGAGGGGGAGGAGGAGCCCTGTACTTCTCAACTCCTGACGCAGGGCTGATCACTTTTTAGCAATCTGGGAAGGGATTCTCCCCTACCCGGCGTGACGGGGGGTCCCGCGTAGGGGAATGGCGCCTCCCCAAAGGTGGGGAATTCTCCGCACCTTTGGGGGCTAGCCCCGCGCCGGAGCGGTTGGCACCAGAAGACTGGCACAAAAAACCGGCGGCAGCGGGGCTGGCCGAAAGGCTTTCGCCGGTCAGTGCATGCGTCAGTGGTGACGTCAGCGGCCAGCTGCCGCTGACTTCACCACCGGCGCAGGCGCGCTGTGGGTTTCTCTTCCGCTTCCGCCATGGTGGAGGCCGTGGTGGCGGCGGAAGAGAAAGAGTGCACCCAGGGCACTGGCCTGGAGTCTGAGCGGGGGGGGGCCCGTTCGCGGGCCTGGCCACCGTGGGGGCACCCCCCGGGGTTTGATCGCCCCCAGCCCCCCCCAAGACCCCGGTGCCCGCTCGCGCCGCCGATCCCGCCGCCACCAGAGGTGGTTCAAACCTCGGCGGCGGGAGAGGCCTCCCAGCGGCGGGACTTATACAAGAGTATAATATTCAGCACCTTAGGTTTCCCTGTCATTCAATTAGATTATGGCTGATCATTCGATTAACCAGCTTTGGTACCATATTCATTAATATTCTTGACTCAAAAAAAAAGACCAATCTCAGTTTTGAAACTGTTGATTCATCCTGGGCCTCAAATGTGTTTTGGAGAGAGTTCCAGGTTTTTACCTCCCATTGTTTGAAAAAAAATGCTTTCTGATATCACCCTTCAACAGATGATCTGTAATTTTAAGCTGATATTCAGCCATCTCCTCTAGCGAATCAGCTTCTCCCTATCAGTCCCAGCAAATCCATTGATCACTTTAAATGCTTCTATCTCTAATCTTCTTTATTTTGACAAAAGTGCTTCTTAAATGTATGTTTTGAACCTTAGGAGGATGGGATTAAGCCCAGAATTCCCGGAGGCTTTCTGCTGACTGCTGCAGGCAGAACGGTAAATTAATCAGCTTCCCGACCCACACTTACAATTATGGAAAAGGCCGCAACAGTATTTATGTTTTTTATTTGGTTCTTATTTTGCCGTAGCATTTTTCACAGCTGGTCACTGTTTGCCAGTGATGGTTACCTTACATTATGCAAAGGACTGTGAACAAAATGTATCAATTAATAAGCATATGAATGAACATATTAGAAATATCAGTGTTTTCGGGACACCTCTGGCCGTCTGGGCCCTGACTGAAAATTGACAATCTTTTGCTATCAGAAAGGAATTCGGGTGCTTGACATAAATCTGACTACAGACACCAATTCTTTCATGTGGATTCAATAGATGCTCCAGCTGCCAAGATATCTTCATCTTCCAGTGAGCGTGGCTCTGCTCTGTTTCACAATGAAATACATTGACTGCTTGAAGAAGAAGGGTCCTGTTATCCTCATGCATGACAGTTTAGCACCTGCACAGGACCCCAAATGTACCAGAGGGGACATACAATGATCCTCATGTAAGAACAAGATTTTGAATGGACCTGACATTAGGATGCTTCAGATGCCTTGATAGAACAATGTCTGCCCTTCCATATGATTCTAGTAAGGATTGTGTTGTCCTCCACAACTGCTCAGTTAGAGATGTCCAGAGCTCAGCCAGATGGATTAGGAAAAGGGAGAGGTTAATGGTGACACCATCGGAAACATTCAGCAGTGGAAAGGAAAGGACCATAAATAACTGCAAGATTGCTGGAAATAAAGCTCACACAGGGCATTGTCACAAAAGCCAAACTCACTGTCTATCCAAGTCCATCTTCCTTCATTCAGACACACGATGTTGAGCCACCAGCCTGTCCCAAGGTCTCTATGTATGAATCAGTGATGGACAAATCCACGCTGGCACATTCCACTGATGATGAAGGATGACATCCTCCATTGCTGTCTCCAGCAATTCAGTAATTCACAATATTAATCACTCTAATCAAATTTTCAAAAACAAACTGGATTTTAAGCCTTTCACCAATCAAACTCTGGGTGAGTGTTCTGCTTTCTCAAGGTCAATTCTAAGTATGAACTGAGGACAAGGGGGCACTGCTGCCTCACAGCACTAGAGGTCTGGGTTCAATTCCGTCCTTGGGTCACCGTCTGTGTGGAATTTGCACTTTCTCCCTGTGTCTGCGTGGGTTTCCTCCGGGTGCTCTGGTTTCCTCCCACACTCCAAACATGTGCAGGTTAGGTGGATTGGCCATGCCAATTTGCCCTTTAGTGTCCAGGGATGTGCAGCTGAGGTGGGGTTATGGGGTTTGGCTGGTCGAGTGTGCCGAGACAGGGTGCCCTTTCAGAAGGTCAGTGCAGACTGAATGGCCTCCTTCTGCACTATGGTTCTAACTATTCCAGAATCTACAGACACTGAAACAAACTCTATTTCTCTTTTTTGAAGGGGTTTTTGGTGTCCATCTGAGTGCAAGTTCTCTCATCAGAAAGATGGCATCTGCAGGACGGCATCACTCCTCCTACATTGTTCAAAACATTTGCAAAATGCCCAGCAAAAAGATGAGAAGATGAGAAGATTTTATAAATTCACTTACTGCTCCACATAGTTTATTGGCTAAATCTTTGTTCCTGGAATGATCAGACACACAGAGACTGATATTAATTATTATGACACTGAGTGTGAATCAATGAGTTCTATAAATATGTATGAGGCGGCATTTGAAATGCAGATTGTTGTGTGAAATGAGAATTTATCAAATTGTTCCCAGGAAATCTACTTTCAACAATGCCAGCTATCAATGTAGATCAATGGCTGGGAAGTTACAGGGAGAGTAAAAAACAAATTAAAACCTGACAGCCCACTCTTCATTGGAAGATAATTGGTTCTGTATTGATCTGATTAGCATGCAACAAAAATAATAGTCCTGTGTCTTCAACAAATAGTTTCAACGAAGAAGCAACGAACTAGGGTTGATGTGCTGTAATGGTTTCAGTGAAGAACAGCATAGTAACTTATGGGCGGGATTCCCATCGGTTTACGCTGGAATCGTGATTGGGCGGAGAATCGGTTTTGTCGGCAGAATTGTGGTAGGCGCTGTTTTCATGCCAAATCGCAATCCTCGGGTGCCTCGACAGTGGCGTTAATGCGTACCACTATGCAAGTAACAGTAAACATCATTGGCATATCATCAGCAGGCCTGACCGGGTATTCTCCGGAATCTCCGCAATTCTTCGCATCCACTGGGGGGATTCCCGGTGGCGAAGTTCACCTGTGCTGCTGAGGGAGAGAGATGGGTGGCGGGATTCTCCGAGCCCCGCGCCGGGCTGGAGAATTGGCACAACCGCGCCACGCTGCCCCAATGCCGGCATGCGATTCTCCCAGGAGCGGAGAATCGGGACTACTTGAGCCAGCGATTTGGGCACGGTGCCGGTTGTGGGCCGCTGTCCATGGCTGGGCCGCCAATTCTCCGGCCTTGATGGGCTGAGCGGCGAGGCGGAAATGGCAGAGTCCCGCCAGCGCCATCCACACCTGCTCGCAGCCGGTGGTAACTCTGTGCGCAGGGTCGGGGGGGGGGGGGGGCGGCCTGTGGGGAGGGGGCTCCTTCACCGGGGTGGGCCACCTATGGTGTCTGGCCCACGATCGGGGCACACTGCTTGGCAGTCCGGCCTCTCCAGCCCCGGCCCTATTTTGTTACGCGATCGGCCCCTGAACCCCCTCACCGTGTTGCGTCGGGGCTGGCACTTTGAGGATGTGCCGCGGCGCCACTGCACATGCACAGGTTGGCATGGCGCCACTGTGCATGCGCGAGTTGGCGCGGCTCCATGTTTGTGCCGGGAAGGGAGGCTGGAGCGGCCTGAACCCAGAATCGGTGGTACCTATGCCTGTTTCGCACCATCGTGAAACGCGACAGCGTTCACGATGGCGCGGACACTCTGCCTCCATTTCGGAGAATCCCACCCGGGGTACGGAAAGCGTCCAACATCGCCATAGTTTGTTGACAGTAATGCTGCTGGCCAAGAGGCTTCTGCCAGGGCCGGGGTGAGTAGCGGGGGATGGCCAGCAATTGGGCTGTATGATTGGGGTGGACGGGCATGGAACACCATTGCCGCAGATGCAAAGCAGTCATGCAGATGCATACGCTGCTGACTGCCCAATATGAACATAGGGCTATGGGTTGTATGGGTGTCCCCCCAGGCTACCCTCCTCTGTGCCCTCGGGGCCCAGCTGACCATCAGCAGGATGGATGCACTCCAGTGCAACTAGTGCCATCTTTTTGTCTGGGGTGAGTGTGCATGGGGAGTGAAATGTGTATATGCGGCAGCAGGTTGTCAGCCTCCTGAGTGCCAATCGCGAATCGGTTATGTTCCACATGGCACTGGTGCTAGTCCCTCAATGGTCACTGAATCAGTGCAACGCAAGCTTTGCTGTGGTGGAAAGCAACAAATCCTGCTCTGGCATCAACACTTAGTCTCAAAAATGGAGAATCCTGCCCTATATCTATATAGAGTATTTTTTCAAATAAATTTAGAGTACCCAATTAATTTTTTCCAAATAAGGGGCAATTTAGCGTGGCCAATCCACCTAGCCTGCCCATCTTTGGGTTGTGGGGGTGAAACCCACGCAAACACAGGAATAATGGGCAAACTCCACACAGACAGTGACCCAGAGCCTGGATTCGAACCAGGGACCTCGGCACTGTGAGACAACAGGGCTAACTCACTGTGCCACTGTGCTGGCCCTCTATATAGAGTATTTAACGGAGTAAAACATCCAAAGGCATATCATAATGTGTTAGCAGTAGCATGGTGGCGCAGTGGTTAGCACTGCTACCTCATGTGCCAAGGTCCCAGGTTTGATCCCAGCTCTGGATCACTCTCTGTGTGGAATTTGCACACTCTCCCCATGTTTTCGTGGGTTTTCGCCCCCAAAACCCAAAGATGTGCAGGGCAGGTGGATTGGCCATGCTAAATTGCCCCTTAATTCTGAACTCATCAGGACAATTTGCAAAAATACCGAATGTAAAGGGAACAACAATTTATACTTCATGAGAAGAAAGTGCTGATTGGTTGGAGAGTGACCTCTGATTGGTAGAGGCATTGTTATTAAGACTGATAAAAAGGGTAATATACACTTAGGAAGTGTGATAGAGTAGAGTGGACCCATGACTTCAGTAACTGAAGTTCTGTCGTTCTAAGATGACTGTTTCCTTTCCATATATAATTGTACTCCGAATACATAGGCCAAGAATTTAATTCTCTTTCGGCAGTGAAAATGGTTTGTGGAAGGATTAAAATTAAGCTGAGTTGATATTCCTATCTGAGTTTGCTCTGTTCCTGCCTGGCGTTATCACAGCTTCACTGGTTTGAAGGCTGGCAAAGGTATGTGTGACAGGCAGGTGGAGGGCATTTCAAAACTAAGGCCTGATGATTGTATATTGGTGCCATGATGTAATCTTAACTAAGTCATGGGGAGTGGTGATTGTTCACAGACCAGCAGTACAACCAACAGGACGTGTCAATCAGCCAGAAGAGATCCAGTTATGTTGTTACTTCAGGCATGAAATCTAGTGAAACTCTGAAGGAACTGTACATAGAACATAGAACATAGAACAGAACAGCACAGAACAGGCCCTTCGGCCCTCGATGTTGTGCCGGGCCATGATCACCCTACTCAAACCCACGTATCCACCCTATACCCGTAACCCAATAACCCCCCCCCCCCCCCTAGCCTTAATTTTTTTAGGACACTACGGGCAATTTTAGCATGGCTAATCCACCTAACCCGCACATCTTTGGACTGTGGGAGGAAACCGGAGCACCCGGAGGAAACCCACGCACACACGGGGAGGACGTGCAGACTCCGCACAGACAGTGACCCAGCCGGGAATCGAACCTGGGACCCTGGAGCTGTGAAGCATTTATGCTAACCACCATGCTACCGTGCTGCCCCACGTAGGTATATAAAATATTTCCAGGCTCAACTTTAATATAGTCTGAAGATGCAGAGTGGCTGAATTCCCTCAGCTATCTATCAAGTACCCCACAAAATCTCTGACAGGAGTTTGAAAGCAGCAGCCTGGGTCCTAGCCCCAACTGAGAAATCCCCACCTACCTTTGTAAAGGCTGGATTCTGCTCACCCAGGTGAACATCAGGAAAGGTTCAAAGAAGTATTTGGTGGAAATACAATGGCATGTACATGCCACTGAAGGGCAGAGCTCTTTATGTATAATTAGACAACACTGGTTAGCAAGAGAAGTGAGGCGTAATAGAGTTTAGATTTAGAACAATGATCCAGGTTTCTAAGGATATCAGCAACATGTGGGTATACTTATCAGGAAATGATTGACAGGCTGTTCAATCTAAAGAAAGCTGAAAGTGACCAAATAGAGGTCTTTAAAATTCTGAAATTATTTGGTGGAGTGGATGCCGAGAGAATGTTTCCTCTTGTGGGAAAGAGCATTAAAAGAGGCCGTCGGTATAAAATAGTCACCAAGAAATAGTCACCAGTCACCAATCCAAAGATGTGCAGGTTAGGTGGATTGGCCATGCCACAAAATTGCCCCTTTGTGTCCAAAGATGTTCTGGTTGGGTGGGTATACGGGGATAGGCTGGGGAAAGTGAGCCGAGGTAGGGTGCTCTTTCAGTGGGTTGGTGCAGCCCCGATGGGCCGAATGGCTTCCTTCTGCACTGGAGGGATTCTAAATTCATTGGGGATTCAGAAGAAACGTCTGGAGAGAGCGATGACAATGTGTACCTCGCTGCCACAGGGAATGATTGAAGTGAAGAATATAGCTTTTTAAAATGGGGGTGGGTGTCGTAGTCAATATTGTTCCCGTTTCTGGACTGTGATAGAAAGATTCAACAACGCTCGTTAAGAAAACAAAACAAAGCTTTATTTGCGAATTACAACTGCATGCAGAAATGGCTGAAACTTGGAGTCGGAGAGCAGTCAAATACAAACTGCTGGGTCCTTCCCAAGTCTGCGCTGTTACAGAGAAAAAGGACAATATTTATACATTATATGAAACAAGATTACGTGAATACAGCTTGGTCAGAATTCGATCAGAAGTAAAAACATAAGCAATATCATAAAAGTGGCGTCACCTTGCTGACCTTTCAGGACTCGGGGTCTCATATCATTATCTTGTCTTTTGATCGCATGTTTAAGAAATGGAGCAGACTTGTTTAAGTATCGTAAGAGACTAGTTCTGGCCTATCTTGTCGTATTTAGACTGCTTTGGGTTATGACGAGTTAGTTTAATCAGAGTTTACAGAGTCAGGCACTTTTTGGAACAACTTGACCTTTCCTGATCTTATTCAGGCTTTAGGTTATGTGAGCTCGGCTTTTCTTACATTGTACCAAAAGTTGACCGCATTTCCCAGAATGTCATTAGTTACTTCGTACGACATCACAGTGGGAGCGAGACAAACTTACGAGGGAGAAGGGTTACAATGATAGATTTACATGAGAAAATATAGGAGAAGGTGCAAATGGAGTATGAACACCAGCTGGGGATTGGTTGGGCCACATGGATTGTCTCTGTGCTGCAAATCCTTTCTAGAATAATTAAAAGAAGGTATGAATAGAAAAGCAAAGACCATCAGAGTGCCTGCAGACTGGGAGATGTATAAAAAACAGAAAAAGGATGCAGAGAAAGTGTTACTGATGCAAAAAGCTAATACAAGAAAATTCTGCTGAAGGATATCAAGGACAACATTAAAGATCTTTCAAGTACTGCCTATTAAGAGAAAGAGGATGGTGATGAGTAATCTGGAAGACTAATGCTGCTGATATTATAATTGAAAAATCAGGAAATGCTTGGCTTGCTGAGTAATTATTTTGAATAGAGCTTCACATAAGAGGTAGAGGATAAAGTACAAGAGATACAAAGTGAGCCACAAATAAATCAATGGGAGGAACCAGCTTTTTTTTTTTTTTTTTAATAAATTTAGATTACCCAATTATTTTTTTCCAATTAAGGGGCAATTTAGCGTGGCCAATCCACCTAATGTGCGCATTTTTTTTGGGTTGTGGGGGCGAAACCCACGCAGACACGGGGAGAATATGCAAACTCCACACGGACAGTGACCCAGAGCCGGGATCGAACCTGGGACCTCAGCGCCGTGAGGCGGTTGTGCTAACCACTAGGCCACCGTGCTGCCCTGGGGGGAGGAACCAGCTTGATCAACAAACACAGGGTAATGGCGAAAATGACAAAGAGAAGAAGACACTGAGGAATCAATTATCCATCCCAGGTAAGGAAGTTGCAGACGCCTTAATCATGATCCTTCCAAAATTTCCTCAACTCAGAATGTATGCCCTTGGATTGAATACTTACCAATGTTTATTATTTGTGAAGGATTGGGGAGAGATAGGGCATCATGGGGCAGAATGTGACCTTTATTTTTGCAGAGTGTGGCAGCATGCGGGAAAAGCATTGATTGCCTGCTTTCTCCGCTGAATTTCTAGGAATGTAGTGCGTAAAGGTTTGAAGGGCAGGTCCCACGGCATCCCAATACCCGGGCATGAGCCTGTCCCCTCTTCCCTCCACCCCAAGTGATGCACTCACCTGAGCTTCTCCGGCAGGTCTCCCTGCCAGGTACACACCATGCCAGATCAGTCATCATTTATGCTGGCCTGCCCTCACGCCGATGTGAATGGATTATCTAATGAGGGAATCAGTTGTAAAGGCTTGATAATGACATGCAAATTTATTATAATGAACGTCCCGACGTTGAACGTGAGGATTTTCATTATGTCAGTGGTGGGAGACGGGGACAATCGCAACAAGTTTTCCCACTGACATAAAACTGGGGCTGGTTTAGCACAGTGGGCTAAACAGCTGGCTTGGAGTACAGAACAAGGCCAACAGCGCAGGTTCAATTCCTGTACCGGCCTCCCTGAACAGGTGTCGGAAAGTGGTGACTAGGGGCTTTTCACAGTAACGTCATTGAAGCCTACTTGTGATAATAAGCAATTATTATTATTATTCAACATGATTCGGGCCCCTCGCGAGATTTTCTGTTCCCATCACCAAATCCACCCGAGAACTGAAGCGGAAAGTACCAACCACAGGCCCATCTATCTAACACTTGCTGAGGCGTATTTACCAGAATCTGGGGCTGGATTCTCCGTTTTCGGGACTATGTCCCCACACCGTCGTGAAATCTGTGTTTATTTACGCCAGAAAAACTGGCATCGAAAGGCCACAGATTCACAGCTTTGCAGGGGGCTAGCAGGCAGCTGTCATGGAGCTCACAGCTCCAGCTGCCGATATGGACCCCCGGAATTCCAGTTCAGAGGCCACGCATGCGCACGGCGGACTCAGACCGCGGAAATAGTGCCACCGATTGGCTGCGCACCTGATCCGGAACATCCGCTCAAAAATACCCCAGTCCTGCCCTCCGATCGGCCCTGACTGTGGCGGCCACAGACTGAATCCGCAGCCACCTCGCGAGTATCATAAACTGCAGGACCGTGAGTGGACCACGCCGACGGGAATTCAGCAGGTCAGGAGCGGAGAATAGCAGGGCGGGCCTCAGGCAATAGCCTCAGGTGCTGGATACTCGGCACGCTTTTTTGGGGGCAGAGAATCGCCGAACCAGCGCTGGTCCCGATTCCATGCGGGAAACTGGATTATCCGCCCCGTCGCTGAACGCGATTTTGGTGTCGAAGTGTAGAGAGTCCAGCCCCTGTTATTCAGTAAGAAGTCTCACAACACCAGATTAAAGTCCAACATGTTCGCTTCAAACACTAGTTTTCGGGGCACTGCTCCTTCCTCAGGTGAATGAGGAATTCACCCCAGTCCAATGCCGGCATCTCCACATCGTGGTCTGTTATTCAGGACAGAATGACTGAGCATTTGGACAAATATGAACTGATCAGAACAAACACTGAAATATAAAGTGTGAGTCATGTCTAACTGACCTGATTGAATATTTTGAGAAGGTTATTAACATAGATAAGGGAATAACAACGGATATCATTTATATGAGCTTCTAAAAGACATTCAATCAGGTTCTAGACAGCAGAGAACTCTGAATGTTGTAGAAATGAAAATACATGAAATTGGAGGTGACACAAATATGAAATTGGTTGTGAGGTAAGATTATGAGACTGGAATAATTGGATTTAATCCAGCTGAGAGTTGACACCCCCAAGAATCCGACACTGGGGCCAAAGCTTTAGAAATAACTTGAATGAAAGAACTGTATATTCATATTTGCGATGAAGTGGCACAGTAACTGAATGGTGGAGCAGGCTCGAGGGAGTGAATAGCCAGAACCCATGTTTGCCCCATACAAGGCCAGTCAATTCATGAGCTAACTCTTGTGTAGGAGCTCCCTGTCTTGGTGTTTCTTGCTTCTCTGGGAAAATTATACACGAGTCCACATAAAACAAGTGAAATAATGTGCTACTGCTTCCAATTGTGCTTGTAGTTCCTGTTCATGTGATCCAGTTAGTGCACCGATCATGATGTTTATCTAAACTAAAACATTTTACACTCCAGGGTCCATATCCATCTATTCCCATCCTATTCATGTATTTGTCAAGATGACTCTCAGTTGTCTCTGTCTTAACTGCTCCCAACACCTCCTCCGGCAGCACATTCGAGGCACTAACCACCCTCTGTGTAAAAAATGTCTCTTGCACATCTCCTCTAAACTTTCCCCTTTACACCTTAAACCTATGTCCCCTAGTAATTGACTTTCCACCCTGGGAAAAAGTGCCTGACTATCCACTCTGTCCATGCCACTTTGAGGGGAATAACTGAATATTGGAGGACAACTTTATTTCCTGAAGTAATTTCACCAACTCTCTTTGCATAGGAAGCTGAAGGGTGTGTTGCTATGCATAAGCAATCATGTAAATAGTAATGGTTCCGGCCTCCAACCAGCAGGTGGCAGTAGGGAACAACCACCTGACGCTGTTACCTCAGGGAATCTGGAGATAATTGTTAAAGTGGATAGTCATATGTGTAATAGCTCTTGGATAGTTCATAATATTTAGTAGTTTTTGATAATAATAATCTTTATTGTCACAAGTAGGCTAACATTAACACTGCAATGAGTTACTGTGAAAAACTCCTCGTCGCCACATTCCGGCGCCTCTTCGGAGGAGAGAATTCAGAATGTCCAAATTACCTAATTGCACGTCTTTTGGGACTTGTGGGAGGAAACCGGAGGACATGGAGGAAACCCACAGACTCCACACAGACAGTGACCCAAGCCGGGAATCGAACCTGGGACCCTGGCACTGTATTTATTTAATAAGTATTTATTTAATAATAAACATTTAACTAGTCAAAGAACTAGACGTTTCCAGTGCATGATTCCTACCAGCCAAGCACCAGAACGTAATGAAGGGAGATCTAAAGAGTGCCTCCAGAAGGTGGCGATGGTGTACACCCAAGAGAGCCAGGGGTGGGTTGAATATCCAAGATGCCGCTGTGGAGATAGAGGTGCACAACTGTAAGTGAAATGGCCCAGCAACTGTGACGGAATTGTTCCTGTGGTTCACTGAGAGTAAAGCAGTCATTGTCAAACCATTATATTCTGCCAACACTGTGCACAGAGCCTGACCTTGTGGAGCTTGAAACTCTGCTGAAATAATAAAGAAAATGTGTTGCATATCCCAACACTGGGATCTGCCCATTTTGATGAGCAATTTTGAAATGAACAGCAGCTTCTTAAATCTACAATAAAACCATCGATCAAAGTTAATTACCCGGGACAGGGCATTTATCTTGTGCAGAACTGCAATTATTTCAATTTGTACATTTTTCACCAATTAAATACTCATCAAGCCATCAATAAGATTTTACCCTTTTCTATCGGTGGGCCATCAGACTGCAAAAATACAGAAATACACAGCAGAGTATAGGCTAACAACTCAGACATGTATGAAGCAGAAAGTATAGGAGGCTAAAAAAACAGTGCATTTCCCTTGATTGATGGTTACAGGATCAGAGACCATACAAGATATGTTAGTTGGTTCCACAGTGATGGATTATCAAGCCCTCAATTTATCCATCAGAGGACAGCACGGTGGCGCAGTGGTTAGCACTGCTGTCTCACGGCGCCGAGGTCCCAGGTTTGATCCTGACTCTGGGTCACTGTCCGTGTGGAGTTTGCACATTCCCCCTGTGTTTGCGTGGGTTTCGCCCCCACAACCCAAAGATGTGCAGGGTAGGTGGATTGGCCACGTTAAATTGCCCCTTAATTGGAAAAAATGAATTGGGCACTCAAAATTTTTTTAAAAAGTGTATTCATCAGAATCTTGCCATCATTAAGGAGGGCCAGTCTATCTGTTACATCCTTCCCCTCATAGCCCCAGCCCTGTCTACATTCCCACCTAACCACTCAATCCCATGCGATCCCAAATCCCAAATTACCCCCCATCTCCCCACCCCTTTGTTCCCAATGACCCACCACCCCAATACTCATCTCCATTTACCCCACCAATCGCATATCCCTCGTAGCCAATCTACTGGCCCCATACACCTCATTTCAACTTGCCATATATCCCTCATAACGGTTTATCTGCTAACACATCCCATACCCCTCGCTTCCACTTACCCCACCAACTGTATACCCCTTCTGTCCACTTACCCTTCCACCCCCATATCTCTCATCTGCACTTAACCCACCAACCTCTCTAATGCTTAATCTTCTCCATATTCAATATCTCCATCTACCAAATTTCACCACATCACTCTGCTCCATCTCCTCACCTCTCTCCTTAACACCCACAAATCCAATTGACATCTGGAAGGAATGTCCACCTCAATGTCCTGTAGGGAGAGGTTAAAAGTGGGAAATATCCTATTACCTATTAATATTTCGCCAGCCAGATCCATGATATAGGAACAAAATTAGGCCATTTGGCCCATCGCGTCTTCTCTGCCCTTTGATTATGGCTGATATGTTTCTACTCCCCATTCTCCTGCCTTCTTCCCATGGCCCCTGATCCCTGTAGTCATCAAGAACTTATTTGTAATATCTTTCACGTTCTCCCCTTAGCATGTTTCCTCCTCCTTGGGACAAATTTCTGTTGTGCCTCCCGAAGAACCCCAAAACCTCCTGCCATTGCAGTTCCACTGTCTTCCATTCCAATTAACCCTGCCCAGCTCTTTCTTCATGTCTTTGTAGTTACCATTATTAATTATAATACATTTATATCTGATTCCATCTTCTCCCTCTCAAATTGAAGGGTGAATTCTATCATATTGTGGCCACTGCCCCCTAAGGGTTTGTTCATCTAATAAAGTCTGCCTCATTACACATGCCCAAATCCAGAATTGCCTGATCCCTAGTGGGGTCTACCACAAGCTGCTCCAAAAAACATCTCACAGACATTCCACAAATTCCTTTTCTTGGGATCCCCAACAAACCTGATTTTCCCAGTCCACCTGCATTTCGAAATCCTCCATGATTATTGTAATATTGCCTTTTTTTACATGCCTTTTCTATCTCCTGATTTATTTTCTGCCCCACATCCTGACTACTGCTAGGGGGCCTGAACATAACTCCCATCAGGATCGTTTTTCCTTTGCGATTCCTCGGGCGGGATTCTCCGATCCCCCGCCAGACCGGAGAATCACCGGTGGGGGGGGGGTGGGGGGTGCATGAGTCCGGCCCCCGACGGCTGCCGAATTTGGCGGGGGTGGGAATTGCGTTGCGCCGGTCGGCGGCCGCTTGCAGCGGCCACCCCGGTGATTCTCCGGCCAGTGATGGGCCGAGTGGCCACCCGATTTTGGCGTGTCCCGCTGCCGTAAATCAGACCAGGTCCGTACCGGCAGGACCTGGTTCTACGGGCGGCCTGCAGAGTCCTCGGGGAGGCGCAGGGGGATATGGCCCCGGGGGGTGCCCCCATGATGGCCTGGCCCGCAATTGGGGCCCCACCAATCTGTGGGCAGGCCTGTGCGGTGGGGGCACACTTTCCATATGCACCGGCTGCTGTCAACCACAACGATGGCCGGCACGAAGAAGAACCCCCCTGCGCATGCGCTGGGATGATGCCAGCACACGCTGGTGCTCCCGCGCATGCGCCAACTTGCGTCGGCCGGCGGAGGTCCTTCGGCGGAGGCCTTTCGGAGGATTCCGCACCTTCCGGGTGGCCCGACGCCGGAGTGGTTCACGCCACTCCTCGGCATCGGTATGGTCTGCCCCACCGGGTAGGGGAGAATCCCGCCCCTCAACTCCACCCTCACAGCTTGTATGCCTTCCAATTCTATGTCACTTTGTGGAATCCATTTTATTTAATTTCCTATTAACAAGACAACCCATCCCCTCTACCCATCTGCCTGTCCTTTCGATCGGACACACATCCTTGGATATTTAGATCTCAGCCTTGATCCCCTTGCAGCCATGTCTCTGTGATGCCATCAAAATTGTACCCGCCAATTTCACTGTGCATTACAAGCTCCTCCAGCTCTTTTCGTGTACTACATGCATTTACGTACCCTAAGTTCTGTTGACCGCCCTCTTTCTCATAGTTGTCCCCTTATCTGCTGCGCCTGAAGTTAGATTCCTGCTGCTTTCCATACTCTCTGTTCTATTACTTGTTCGAGAAACTTTACTAACCTCTTTTGAACCCTCCCCCTTTAACTAATTTAAAGTTCTCATCATTAACCTGCACTCCGACCTTCTCCTTTATCTTTGATTTTCTAATTTTCCATACAACTGAACTCTCCTCCCTATCATTTAGTTTAAAGCCCGACCTACAGCCCTAGTTTTATGATTTGCCAGGACTCTGGTCCCAGCATGATTGAGGTGAAGACCATCCCATAGGAACAGCTCCCTCCTTCTCCAGCACTGGTGCCAATATCTCATGAATAATCTCCGGATTACTACCTGAGCCACGAGCTAATTGGCACAGGGTCAATAAGATTAAAGAGGTGAATATGTGGCTCAAAGGTTGGTGCGGGAGAAATGGGTTTGAATTAATGAGATAGATCTCATAGATCTCATGCGATTATTACCTTTTTAGTTCTGCTCTTTAATTTCGGTCCTAGCTGCTCATATCCCTTCTGCAGAACATCTATCCTTGTTCTACCTATGACGTTGATACTTTTGTGGACCATGACAATTGGATTTTTACCCTCCCACTCAAAGTTTCTCTGCAGCCCAGATGGGATATCCTGAACCCGAGCACCATGCAGGCAACACAGCCTTCGGGACTGTTGATCCGACACTGTCACCGAGAACATTGTCTATGCCCCTAACTACACTATCCCCGATTACAACTGCATTTCAATTCTCTCCCCCCACTTGAATGGCTCCCTATACCATGGTGCTGTGGTCAGTTGCTCATCCTCCCCCCAGTCTCTGCTCTCATAACAATCAAAAATCTTTATTATTGTCACAAGTAAACTTACATCAACACTGCAGTGAAGTTACTGTGAAAATCCCCTAGTCGCCACACTCGGCATCTGTTCGGCCACTGAGGGGGATTTCAGACCATCCAATTCACTTAACAAGCACGTCTTTCGGGACTTGTGGGAGGGAACCAGAGCACCCGGAGGAAACCCACTCAGACACAGGGAGAACATGCAGACTCCGCACTGACAGTGACCGAAGTGGGAATCGAACCCGGGATTCTGGCGCTGTGAAGCAACAGTGCTAACCACTGTGCAACCGTGCCGTCTGTCCGACCAGGGAGCAAAAATTTCAAACCTGATGGACAAGGACAAGAGCTGAGACTCCTGAAATCTTACCTTCTGGGTTCCTCTACCTACCTCACTCATAGTCACACCCGCCTACCCCTGACCACTGACCTAATTCAAGGTAGTTAATCTAAAGGGTGTGACTGCCCATTGAAACACAGTGTCAAGAGGTAATTCCCCCCCCCCCACCCGGCCTTATGTGCCGCTCTGTCTGAAGCATCATCTCTGAGCCAAAGTTCCTCAAACAACCAACACTTGCTACAGATGTGTTCACTCGGAACCACAATGAGATCCACCAGTTCCTACGCCATGCAAGTACAAACAATCACTTGGCCCTGCATCTCTATTTTATTTAATTAGATTTTAAATTTTAAATACAGAACACAGAACACAGAACACAGAACAGAACACAGAACAGTACAGCACAGAACAGGCCCTTCGGCCCTCGATGTTGTGCCGAGCCATGATCACCCTACTCAAACCCACGTATCCACCCTATACCCGTAACCCAACAACCCCCCACCCATTAACCTTACTTTTTAGGACACTACGGGCAATTTAGCATGGCCAATCCACCTAACCCGCACATCTTTGGACTGTGGGAGGAAACCGGAGCACCCGGAGGAAACCCACGCACACACGGGGAGGACGTGCAGACTCCGCACAGACAGTGACCCAGCCGGGAATCGAACCTGGGACCCTGGAGCTGTGAAGCATTTATGCTAACCACCATGCTACCGTGCTGCCCTCCGAATAATCGGCTGATTTTTAGTCTTTCTAATCTGTAAAATATTTCTCTTTCTACCTTTCATCTAAAGCAATTTAGACTAGGTTTTGCAAATTAGCAGTTACTTGCCAGCCAATGAACTTACCGTTTTCCTACAAAAACGAACCACCTTGTAATCACTTGTCTGTGATTCAGTGAGAGCACTTTCATCTCTGACACGCCAGCCATAACTTTCTGACTGTTAAGATTCTCTCTTCCCACTGGCATCTTCTTAACATCACTACCCGGTACAGATATTATGTGATCACATAGTTAGCTGGTTGGATGAATGATGATCAGTTCCATGCTCATTATACCATCCACTTGCCCTCTCACCCTCTATCTATCAGGATGCAACCACACTTGTTGGCCCTTGATCAATTCTCTCACAACTGTCACAGTATAACAGTGTGACAAAGAGGGAGGGAGCCAGGATGGCCACTGGTTGTGGAGCATAGGATGCTCCCTCAGTCACAGCCACAACAAGGATGGCAGCAGACAATTGCACAGAGCCATGGTTGGACCACGTAAGCATACAGAAGTCACACAGAGGAGATGTGGGAGCAGGGACGGATCCAGCTGCCCCACCCTTTTCTGAGCAAGGGGAAAGAGGCCCAGAGGAAGAGAGCAGTCCTCGAACCCGCTGCCCTCCGTAATGTTGCTGTCGTAACCACAAAGACCTGAATTTAAATATCGGCCGCAACGAGCAAAATAGGAGACCATTGGTGCTGACGGATTCAGTGCAAGAGAAGGTTCAGTGACCAGCTGCGTTAGAGCAAGGTGAGTAGCTTGGCTCGTCAAAATGGAGCTCGAAGGGAAGGGACATATCGGCATGCTGTATTTCCCTCCCCCCACCCCCTCCCCCAATTGCTCTCCCTGCTCCCAAACCCTCACCCCAAACCATCTCCATTTTCCTCCACACCCCCATTTCCCTATTCCCCATTTACCTTATCCCCATTCCTCGTCTTCCATTTCCCTACCCCGTTTACTCCCAATTCGCTGCTCCCTCCCATCACACCACCCCCTCCCTGACCACCCTGCACCCACCTCCAATAGTCTGTGTAAAGTCACGTCAGGGTGATTTCCCTGTATTGACACAGGTAGCAGGTAAATAAATATGCAAGGCAGGAGAGTGAGGATACGTTACTGTGAGGAAAGCTCTGGTGCTTCTCAGTTTCTGCTAAAGTCTGACTCCTGTCTTTCTGCAGACAGCATGCTCACACCCATTCTCTGAGCACGATCTGCATTGGGGGATTTTAATCTTGCACCACTGTGCCCAGAGGCCTTTGACCCCCCCCCCCCCCCCCCCCCCCCCCCCCCCCTCCTTGGCAGAAGGCCTCTGGAGGGCCTGGAGCCAGGGCCCCCCCTGGCTACTTACCATTGTCACTGGCGTTGCCTGCCGCCCAGGAAGGGGTGGGATTTGGGAAAATGGAGTTGCCGTAGTCTCCTTGATGGCAGGCCCTGGATTGGCCTCCAGCATTTCCTCCTCCCTGCCGGTACCTGTAGTACTCTGGGGCACTCCATGACATGCAGGGGCAGCTGGAGTGAGCTCCAGAGGCCCCTGAATCATCTGGTGCTGCCAGTTCTGGAGACTCCCCATTGTCTGCACCATGGTGTTGACACCCTCAGGGATGTCTTCAGTGACTGGGCCATGCTCTGCAGTGCCTCAGCAATGCCCATCTGCATATGGGATGTCCCTCAGCGGCTGGGACATGATGGCGAGGCCCTCAATCATGGTCGACATAGCCTGAACCATGCCTTGGACACCACCACTCAAGATGCGGATGTCATTCACCAGGTTTTCCACTGCAGACACCACCCTTGCAGTGTTGGCTTCGGTGCCACGCATTGTCACCATCATCTCCTGCACTTGCAACCTCTCGGACTCCTCCAATTGGCCTTGCAGTCAGTGGAATGTCACTGACACCCTCTTCTGAATCTAATAGCTGTGATCTATCATGTATATCAGCTCTGGGGGAACTTTGTCCAGAGGCTTGGCATTCAGCTGGGACCTAACTATGTCTTGGGATTCAGCAGATCTCTGACTGCTACCTTCCTCGTTGTTCCTGCCTCCACCTGATGTGCATCAGCAGCTTTTTGATGCTCACCAGATTGTGCTCCTGAAGTTTAACAAATATTGTAACCCACTGAGGTATGTGTCTCTGCACTGGTGGAAGGTGGGGTGAGGTGGGGGGAGATAGCTGTGGTGCCGCACCAGTGGTCGGCTCGGAGCTCTCCTCCATGGCATTCTCTTGAGTGGCAGTGGGGTGCGTGACTCCGGATGGCCCGGCCTCATCCGATGGTCATCCTGTCAGAGAATGGACATCCTTCGCACAAAGCGCTATTTGCCCATCACCAGCACAGGTAGAGAGGGTGGAGAAAGAAGGCAGACGGAATGTTTGCCTTCATTAGCCGGGGCATAACATATCGGAGCAGGGAGGCATTGCTGCAACTTTCTAAAACATTGATTAAGCCACAGATGGAATATTGTGTGCAGTTGTGGTTGCCACACCATCAGAAGGACGTGATTGTGCTGGAGTGTGCTGGATTGTGCTGGAGTGTGCTGGAGTGTGCTGGACCAGATTCACCAGGAAACATTTTATCACCCAGAAGCTAGTGGAAGTATGGAAAGCGCAGCCTGAGTGGGTGGTGGAGGCAGATACTCTGCAACATTTAAGAAGCATCTTAATGCCAAGGCGTAGTCGGTTATTGATCAAATGCTGCTAAATAGAATTAACATAGATTGGTATTTGATGGTCAGCATGCACATGGTGGGCCGAAGAGCCTGTGTCTGTGCTGTATGACTCCATGACTCTTCCTGGCACCAGAGTGCACGTGTCAGTAGGGGCAAAAATGAATTCTACTCTCTTGAGTTAAGAGAAGACCATTGGAACCCTTTTTAAGCAAATTCTACTGGGATATTTTATCTCTCCAAACTGGTCCCCTGGCTATCCACAGAAATAAACCAGGTTCAGACCTGCTTTGACCAGGCCACCTTTACACACCCTGGGTTTCACACTCCTGGGCTACCAAAATACAACCAGTGTGGAGGCAACTGATGAATTAAATTGGAAGCGGACTCGGTCAAATGGCCATGTGTTAAATGCCCTCCATGTCCGCGCTCATTAAAAGCGGTACCGCCATGTTCGGGCAGTGAGGAAGCAGGACTAGAAATTTCTGGCCAGTTCTGTTCTTTTCTCTCAGGCTGTCCATCTAGTCAGATATCGGAGAAATTGGAGAAATGCCTGCAGTGTAACAAGAATAACCGGGACCAATTATTCCTCAACCCACGTCCCCAAAAACTGATTAACTGGATACTTGTTTCAGTTTGAGTTTGTTGTGATTTGCTGTGTGCAAATTGGTTGTGATATTTTCTTGTATTACAACAGTGCTTGAATACTTGAAGCTTCATAATGTTCCGAGGATGTGAAAGTCACTATATAAATGCAGGTACTTTTCTCAACTGTTTGAATGAAAGCATCAAAAACAAGAATTATGAGGCCACTATTTCTCATCTGCCACTCTCTGCAAATGTCACTCCTTTTCAGGAGAATTTTATTGGAAAAGCAGTCATATTGATGACGTCTTGCTTCTGATTTGAAAGCTCAGGTTAATTATGTATATGTAAGAAGCTATTTCAGGCCTACAGAGCAGCCTTTGTACTTCCAGAAATGCCCATGGTTAGTGAATTAAACTGCACAAAATTCATTGTTTTGCTTAAAGTTCTGAAGCTTACACCTAGGTAAATGATGAACAGTCAATGCTACCACAGACTTGACCAGGGAGCTTTGTGTAGGGAGGGTAAACAGGTTCCAATTGAATGAACACTGACCATTTTGTTCTTTGCTCTTCAAATAAATGTTGAGATCAAAATGTTTGGAAATGTGGATAATGCACTCCATCAAACCTCCACTAGATGGTGATGTTCTCCACCGAAACCTTCCAGCAAGCAGAGCCCCCAATCGAGTGTTGCATTAAGGAATGTTACTCTCTCCCCTCCTTCACCACCCCACACGCTCACCTCAAACGGGGGACCCCTTACAGCTCAAATATGTTGGCAGAAACTGACAGATTCCTTCACTAACCTGAGATTTTGCAAGCACGGGTTTCCCTCATTTTAAAACTGAGTTCTGACTGCGTGTTTCATTTTCGCCCAAATTAGGACCCTCGTTGGAATTATTCTAACGGCCAGGCCAACCTTTTGCGGTATTGTGAAATTGCTGCTCGATATAGCAAACAAAACAAAAAACACAACAGGATAACAGCAGATTCAAAATTAACGAAAAGATTGAACTGATGGCAACAGGGTTTGAAACTCCACGTCGTGGCTTCTCCGAGATGGTGAGGATCATAGAATTTACAGAACAGAAGAAGGCTATTTGGCCCATCGAGTCTGCACTGGTCCTTGAAAGAGCACCCAACCCAATCCCAAGCCCACACTCCACCCAATCTGTGCAACCCATCGAATCTTTTGGTCACTAAGGGGCAATTTAGCATGCCAATCCAGCTAGCCAGCACATCTTTGGACTGTGAGAGGAAACCAGAGCACCCGGCGGAAACCCACGCAGACACAGGGAGAAAGTGCAAACTCCACACAGACAGTCACCCGAGGCCGGAATTGAACCCGGGTCCCTGGCCCTGTGAGGCAGAAGTGCTAACCACTGTGCCACCGTACTGCTCCTGCTTGTGGTTTGATATAAAACAGACATTCACTTGTGCTCCTGAGATACGGGAATGGTCTCCAGTTCTTAATTCTATGGCAGGCTGAGAATAGCACAAAGAGGTTTGGAATTTCATTTGAGAAAGATGTCTTTTTAGTGGTTAATGGTAGCTGAATTTTACAACTCTTTAAAAAAATGTGAATTTGGTAATTGTTGACTTGTATCACAGATGGTTTTGAATTTAAGCCAGGAACCCAGCCAAAATATTAAAATCATTCCATCATAAGCACAGTCACAGCAGAGGTTAAATAACTGTGATAATATAAGTGCCAAACCTGGCAATGAATAAATTATTTCAGAGGAAGCTCTGTCATTTAGCATCATTGGAGGGGAGACATTTAATGAACCAAAAAAAAATTTACATCAAGTTGTGTCAACAGTTAATCAGGTAGTACCTCTCTGGGGGGAATCACTGTTCATTAAATGCTTCATTCAATTCCAGAACTCTTGTTCAGAAGTTGTGAGCGGTTTGGAAATTCTTGGTCTTTATTGGCTTAAAATCAACTTTAAAAGCTAATTTTTCGGTCAATCACAAGACCAAAGTGAGTTGATGGACCTGGTTGCACATCAGAACTCTTCCCCATCAGTCAGAAGCTCTCTCCCCTGTAATGTTCTTGTTGGATGCTTGATTTATATTACAAGAGCACTTGAAGCTAAAGCTATAAACAATTTTACTTTAACTGTGGGTCAAATATGTACAAAACAACGAGTGAATAACAATATGAACTCGCACAAGCAACCTCTCTCCCAACTCCTTAGTCAGTCTGAGGTCACCTGCCTCTAACATTCACTTATGTACTAATGGGACTCCAAGTGGGCAGTGGATGAATTACAAACAACCATGATATCACAACATCCCCTTTCCTTTGAAGGGATAAATTAATACATTATCATCTACTTTTTTACATGTGCTATCATTAGCCTGTGAGTGTAATAGTGTTAATTTATTTTCTTTAACATTTTAAAAACTGGTTTAACAAATATATAAATATATATCCATACAAGAACAGCAAGCATAATATGTATAAATAATCCAAATCCACAAATTGAGTCAATCAGGTTTTCTTCTGACTCTGGTTGATCTTCTCAAAGTTTGACCTTGCTGCTCAGACCATGTAGATTCAATGTTCTCCATGACATTCTCATGCTCGGGAACTGCTGAACTATCTGACACTGCAGCTGATGTGGATTCTGATGTAGATTCGTCATCCACCACGTTGTTGTAAAAGTCTTCTCTGGTTTTCAAGAGCGGGCAACAATTTCTTCTTAAAACCAACCCATCCTCTGTCTGTAAATTGTAGGAACGAGGTGCTACTTCTTCAAGTACAATAGACTGGATTCTCTGCCCCGCTGCGCCACTTTCTGTTTCAGCACTCAGGCGGGATGCTCCGCTATGCTGGCTGGTTAATGGGGTTTCCCATTGTGGGGCAGCCCCACACCATCGGGAAACCCGATGTACCAACAAGCCAATGGCAAAGCTGAAAAGGTGCTGCCGGCAAAACGGAGCATCTCGCCGGTGGAGTATCCAGCCCAATAGCTTTTCTCGGCCAATTGCTTGAATCTTTTATTCTCACAATGTCATCACTACTCAGAGGTGGCAATGTTCTGGACACTGTATTATAGAACCGCTTTTGTTTTGCTTTAATGTTTTGCCTTTCCTGCAGTAACACTGCATTTTCCTCCTTTTCCAAGAATGGACGTGTGGTCGCAACCTTCTATTCATGAGTAACTCTGGTGGCAATCTACCATGTGACAATGGTGAGGCTCTGTAACTCAATAGTGCGAGATCTTGGTCAGATTGGCTGTACATTGCATTCTTCAGCAATTGCTTGACAATATGTACACCTTTTTCGTCTTTGTCATTGGCTTGTTGGTACAACGGACGTGACATGACGTGATTGAAATCATACGTGACTGCGAAGATTTGCCACACTTTGCAGCTAAAACGAAAACCGTTGTCACTCACGATGACTTGAGAAATTCTGTGGTCTAGCAAAAGTGGACTTGGTATGCAATATTACACTGCTTGCCGTTATGCTTGACAGGAGAACCTTTTCGGGATAGTTTGAAAAATAGTCGATTAGAATTAAATAATCTTTCCCTTGGAGGTGAAAGAGATCCATAGCTATTTTATGCCATGGCACTGTATCGGTTCTCTTGTTTGCTTGCAACAATGCGTCTGGCATGTGTCACAACAACTGATCATCCTGTCAATATCCTGGTTTATACCTGGCCAGTAAACAGAGTCAGGAGCTCTTTGGTTACACTTCTGAATCCCAAGATGTCCTTCATGTACATCCTTGCAAAGAGATTGAGGTGTAACTATAGTGTTCAAACAAACTACCATTTCATTAATGATACTGATCATGTATTGTAGAACTCCACACATTTACCTCTGGTCTAGTGTGAGTTAATGTTCTTCATAACCTCTTAGAGTTTGATCCTTCTTGGTCTCTTCTTGGATCTCATATAGTTTTGTACCTATACTGGTAGTAGTGTGGAAATAAGATTAACATGCAGATCTACATCTTCAGCATTTTCCCTACTAATATTTTGTGTTGGTACGCTCGATAATGCATCTGCCAAGAACAAAAATTTTCCTGGTGGGCAGATGAGATTGAAGTCATAGTGCTGTAACGTCATCATCAACCTCTGAATGCATGGAGACATTTGCTTGAGATTTTCCTTGATGATGTTAACCAAAGGAATTTCCCAATAAAACTGATCACACCCATCACTCTTAAGATGGCTTTCTTCTCATGTGGTTTTGGCATGTTGAAAATTGCTTGGAGTCTGTCCTTGTAAGGTTCAATGCCATGCGATGAGAACTTGTCACCGAGGAATATGACCTCAGTCACTCCAAAGTGGCACTTTTGCTTGTTGAGCTCCAGCCCATTTCTACTGATGCTCGTTAGAACTTTAAGCAACCTCATATTGTGCTCTTCCATGGTTGAGCCCCAAATGATGATTCATCCACGTATACAAGTCCACCTTCACTGCCTTCGATTATGTGCTCCATGGCACGGTGAAAAATTTCTGATGCCGAAATTATGCTAAATGGCATTCTCAGAAAGTAATACTGTCCAAATGGCGTATTAAAAGTGCAGTACTTTGCACTTTGTTCCTCCAACTTTAGCTGCCAGAAACCTTGACATGCGTCAAGTTTCATAAAGAATTCTGTACCAGCTGTCTCAGATGTAGGGCGGGCAACTGCGGTGCGAAAGAGTGAATCCTCCGCACCTACAGGGGCTAGGCCGGCGCCGGAGTGGTTTGTGCCCTGCCGGCCGATGCAGAAGGGACTTGGCGCCATGCCGACCAGCGCCGAAGGGCCTCCACTGGCGTGCGCTGGTGCCATTCAAATCAACGGGATTTTTGGGGGACCGGAGAAGATCGCGGGGCAGTCGTTTGGGATTTACGCCGCCCCACGGCGATGCGGGTTGGAGAATCTCGCCCCTAATTCTTCACAGGACTGATCACCTAATGATGAATCCAAGCCCTCAGAAACAATACAGAATGGGATGGAATAAACTGTGTTCTTCACCACCACACTCAGGTCACAAGCACCATAACATTTAATGCTTGAACCATTATAATCTCTCAGAGATATTTTGTGATTTTTTCTAATTGGCTGAATGTTTACACTTCTAAATTCAGTCATGCTGATTAAATTGGCTTTGACACCAGTGTCTAACTTCAATTGTACCGCTGTGCCATTCACTTCAAGTGGCAGCAGCCATTTGTCCTCATCAACCACATTATTTTAAATAGAGCAGCAGTTGCATTTTTTATGTGCTGGAGAATTTTTTGATGTTTCCAAATATTCTTCTTCTCTGTTATGACTCCAACAAACAATGATATTTCATCACTGGAGACATTGTCTTCCACTGTGCTGACTGAGCTAGAGTTGAGCTCAGAATAACAATTCTAAGCAAAGTGATTTTTTGCTTTGCATCTGGAAAACTTGCCAAACGCTGGGCACTGCCTTAATTTGTGCCTTTGACCACATCTTTTACACAGAAATATTTCATCCTGTTGCTTTACCTGTTTGTTGATGTGCGAGGAACTGCAGAAACTTTTCTCTTTTTTTGGATGTTTCCCGTCATTTTGGAAAAACAGCGGCAGCCAAAGTGCTTTCTTCCAAGGAGACACCACCATTACTTAGAAATATTTTAGAATGCTGTGTTGCTAGGTCGTCTGCCTGACAAATTTTATTTTTTTGTTCGAAGGACAGCGGCGATTCCCTCAGCAACTGTTCTCTCAGCTTATTTTCATTCACACCAAACACAAATTGGTCCCAAATCATGGAAGATTCCACTGGAGAACAATTACAGGTTTTAGCTTTTAACTTTAAAGCAGTGATGAAATGATCCAATGGACTTATGTCTGCGTGGATTCAAACCCAGCTCCTGGTACCATGTAATGTTTTTGTTGGATGTCCTGATTTAAATTACAAGAACACTTGTAGCTACAGCTATAAACAATTTATTAACGTTAACTGTGGGCTAAATATTTACAAATGACAGATAAATAATAGTATGAACATGCACAAGTAACCTCTCTCCCAGCTCCCTAGCCAGTCTGAGCTCACCTGACTCTAACATTCACTTAGAATTGACATTTTTATGTGGAATTTAGAAAGGCAGAATATTTCCAATGTGACATCTTTCCTGAAGCAGTGTTCATACATTCATAGAACTACAGAGGATGTACAGCAGAGAAGCAAGCTGTTTGGTTGACCACTGTTGATCCACACAAACCTTCAACCTGTTACAACACCCTGGGCTGGGTCACGGTCAATTGCAGCCCCACATGCCCCAGAGTCACAACAAAACAAATTAACCAATAATTCCAACAAAAATACCTGAAGTCTTTGGCTCTTGGCTGCCCAATAATCGCAGTCACCAGGTTTGTAAATGCAAATACTACCACTGTTTATTTACAACAAGAACCATCATGAAATATGTCATAAATACAACTGGATAATGACAAGCTAATACCTAATACCCACTTTAACTTGCCCCCACCTGCTAACCATATACACAAGACAGACAAACACAGAGAGGTGGAAAGGGCTAAAAAAAAAACATAAGTGGAGGGAAAATGAGTCTTTGTTCCAGATGATGGTTTTAGCACACTTTTGTAAGTTAAAGCCTGTAATGATCTTCTTTGTAGATTGATTCATTCAGGCACTCTATCATTTAAAAATGCATTACTCGCAGCTTTTCCTTGAGCGGCACCTTATTTCTGTTCAACCATGGCTTTCTCAGGCCTCTGTCATCTCAGGGAAACAGCACTCAGAGGCTTTCTGGAGTCAGCCCTCATAGTGGCCTTCTAGAGAGTATTAGCTGGACATTGACTGTGCTGAATGAACCAAAACTCAAACCAAACTGGAAGTTCGGGACTCCGAAAAGCATTTCAGTGGGATCAGATCCGGCTGATCAGACCACCTGTTACCGGGCAGAGCACATCCTTCTGGGCCAATTCATTGGCCACCACCCGATCAATCAAACTGAGTCCCAACCCACCTCTCTGTCACTAATGTCTGACAGTCTGTATTCTTCAACTTAAACCTTCCTTTATTCCTTTCCTTCCTTCCCATTAAATGCATCCAAGCTATTTACCTCATTCTCAACACTCAGGGTTAAAAGGCTTCTCTATTGGGATCATTAGTTATCATCTTATATCTCCAACCTGGAGCTTTTGGACACTGGTGTTGATTTTTATACCTCTGTCCATGTCAGAACGTAGATAATGTGTGTGAGGAATGGGGGTGGTTGGTTGCTGTTGGTTGGGGTGGGGGCGGGAGGAACTTAATAATGGCGGCTGGACCTTATTCTGGGATTTCCATTCCTGACTTGTGGAACTTTTACTGCCTTAGGGATAATGGTTCCAGCGGCAAGCTGCATTCATCATTCCCGACCTTCAGAGGAGCTGTGAAGTTTGGAGTTGGGAACTTTTCGCCAGGAAAGCTTGAAAAGGCATTTACATAGAATTTACAGTGCAGAAGGAGGCCATTCGGCCCATCGAGTCTGCACCGGCTCCTGGAAAGAGCACCCTACCCAAGGTTAACACCTCCACCCTATCCCCATAACCCAGTAGCCCCACCCAACACTAAGGGCAACTTTGGACACTAAGGGCAATTTATCATGGCCAATTCACCATTGTCATTTTCAACCTCACAGGTCAGGTGAATCCATCATTCAGGGGACCATGGGCTGGATTCTCTGCCGTAGGGATGCTCCATTTTGCCGGCAGCCAGGGGTAGAATGGGAAACCCCATTGGCCAGCCAGTGAAACGGAGCATCCCGCCGCCGTGCTGGACAAGAAATTTGGCGCGGCGGGGCGGAGAATCCAGCCCTATGTTCGTCCACCGGAGGAAATGAAATGAAAATCGCTTATTGTCACGAGTAGGCTTCAATTAAGTTACTGTGAAAAGCCCCTAGTCGTCACATTCCGGCGCCTGTTCAGGGAGGCTGGTACGGGAATTGAACCGTGCTGCTGACCTGCCTTAGTCTGCTTTAAAAGCCAGCGATTTAGCCCAGTGTGCTAAACCAGCCCCTAAACCAAGAGAATTGCAACCAGTTTACGATCTCCCTGGGAGCACAAATCGGGATGCAATTCTGTATCCTTGCCATGCAAATTTATGCATGGTGAGGAATAATATAATATAATAATCTTTATTGTCACAAGTCGATTTACATTAACACTGCAATGAGGTTACTGTGAAAAGCTGCTCGTCACCACATTCCGGCACCTGTTCGGGTACACTGAGCGAGAATTCAGAATATCCAATTCACCTAACAAGCATGTCTTTCGGGACTTGTGGGAGGAAACCAGAACACCCAGAGGAAACCCACACAGACACGGGGAGAACCAAGCGGGAATCGAACATGGGATCCTGGCGCTGAATTCACCCTCAGTTGGATTAGATTTGGATTGGATTTGTTTATTGTCTCGTGTACCAAGGTACAGTGATGTATCCAAACAGGCGACTGGGGGGGGGGGGGGCAGTGTGGTGACAAGGGGCTTTTCACAGTAACGTCATTGCACTGTTAATGTAAGCCTGTTAAAATGACACTAATAAAGATTATTATTATTCATCAGCCTCAATATGGACCGTGCCCACCAGGTTGTCCGGGCAGTGGGACTCGCTGCCACTGTGGGGATGCCCCAGTTCCAGGGGATTATTGATAGGACACAAATCCCCCTGCGAGGAGCGGCGCATGAGAGGGTGGTCTTCACAAACCGAAAGGGGTTCCACTCCATGACTGTGGAGCTGGTGTGTGACCATGAGATGTCCATCATGCACGTCTGTGCCCGATACCCTGGCAGTGTGCACGATGTCTTTATCCTGGCACACATAACCATTTCCGGCACTTTCGAGGCATCCCCTGAGGGGCTAACTCCTTGGCGACAGGGGCTATCCGCTGTGGATGTGGCTGATAACACCCATCTGGAGGCCACAGACTGACGCGGAGACCTGCTACAAAGATTCCCATGCTACAACCAGGCTGTGATTGAGCGTTGCATCGGGGATCTGAAGATGCAGTTGAGGTACCTGACCTCTCTGGAGGGGCCCTCCAATCTAGCTTCAGGAGTGTCTCCCACATTGTGGTGGCTTGCTGCATCCTGAATAATATCGCGCAGCAGAAGGGCGACATGCTGGAGGAACGGGATGAATGCCAGGCCTTGTCCAACAAGGAGGATGGGGAGGAGGGCCAGGATAAGCAGGGCAAGGGATCCAGGATGCAACAGTTGGTCGCGCAACATGTCAACCAGGGCCGCAGCACAAGGGATGCTTTAATATCCTCCAGGTTCACCGACTAGGGCTCCTGGCTGATGGCAGCATGAACAGTTCCCGCCAACCCCCCCTGTCCTCCCCCCACCCCCACCCCTCTCCCACCAATATCAGCGGATCTGTCCAATGGGATGGAAGGTGATGACAACCCGCCCTGCAATGAGCTCTGGTGCTCCACATTATTTGACAATGTTTGAGTCCTTTCCACGTTGTCACTTTTCATAATCTGCCTGGGTGAACCCTGCATGCGATCTAGCCATTCCATCACATGGTCCCACCAAACCAAAGGGGACTCATGTCAGAGGGCAGTAAAAGCGGCAGGCCGCCTCTGCCCTTGATGTACAGCCTGGAGATCCATATAGATGGAGCGTTAGGGCCCGTAAGGCCAGACAGTTCGACACCAGTTAAATTGCCACGGGTGCAGAGCACAGGATAGTATTAGGGACTGGGGCACAAACCCATAGGAACATGTTTACCTGGTCACAATAAACACCCGCTTACAAACGTTCCAACCTGTCTCGGTGCTCCGGCAAAAGGGTGTGAGGGATGGGCTGGGCTGGCTGCAGAGGGAGTGGTGGAGGGAGGTGGCAGTTGGAGGTGCGCACGGGCCCCCAGGCTGCCCCGTTCTCAGACCCGCCCCCTCCCTCAACCCTTCCCATGGACCCTATCCCCACACCCAGCCCATGAATTGCTCCGAGGCCAGTGCCACTTTCGTAGAACACCACGATTCAGTCCCACGTGTCAACACTTAGTCTCTGAAACGGAGAATTTCGGCCCATGTAACTTTCAATATTCAGGTCCCAATCTATGTCATCCTGCAGCTATATCTCTGTAATGGCCATCAAATCATACCTATTTATTTCTATTTGCGCGATCAGTTCATCTGAATGCCACGGTCATTTAGAATCAGAAACGCGATTGGGCAGAGAATTGGTTCCGACACTGATATCGTGACAGGCACCATTTAGACAGCAAGTTGCAATTCTCCGACGCCTCGACAGTGGTGCCAATCCGTCCCTGAACGCAGGCACAGTAAACACCGTTTACATACCATTAGCGGACCTGACCCGGTATTCTCCGGGCCGTCCGCGATTCTCTGCCTCCGATGGGCCGAATCCTTGACTGTTCATTTGTGCTTTTTAAAAATAGTGAAACTGGCGCATGGCTGCCTGGGGTGACACCGTACGGGATTGGGGCGGTGCTCAGCCACCGACCACCATTGCCGCGGTCCGCAAGGCAGCCACATTGCTGTGTATCCCACTGACCACCCATCTCGGCCCCTGGATCTGTAGATTGACACCGGCCATTTGTGTGCCCCATCACCCCCGCACCCCATCCTCCACCATACCCCCTACCACCCAACCGGCCGCCACCCGCCAGTATTGCATCACACTGCCCATCCAATGCCAACGGCCACAGAAACCCCTATGAGCGCGCGGGCTGGGGGCCAAGACGTGTACCACTGGCAAGGGCAGTGCTAGCCAATGGTACCCCTGGCAGCAAGGATGGCACCAGGGCCAAAGTCCTGCATGGTACCGGGCACTGAGAGGGCCAGGGGTATGGAGATGGGGGGTGCATGCGGGGGAAGAGCCTGCAGTGCCTACTAGGGCCACCATGTAGCCCGGTGGACCTGGTTGGATACGGGGTTATGTACCATGCCAACATGTCGGACTTTCACCCCCTGCAGTCAATGGATATTGGAATAGAATCAGCAATGGTGACCTTCCTCTAGTTGCCGCAGCCCTGTGGGATGCCCTGCAGATGCACGAGCTGGAGCTGCTCGAGGAGGAGGAAACTGCAGCAGCGGAGCATGCAGCAGCGGAGCCTGCCCCAGAGGAACAGGAGGTAGCCACCCAGGATGCAGAGCCAGCCACCCAACAGGCCGAGGAGGAGGAGCTGCAAAGAAGGCGCCACATGACGTCTCGTGCACCGGCAGTACCTGTCATTCGAGGAAATGAAATGAAAATGAAAATTGAAAATCGCTTATTGTCACAAGTAGGCTTCAATGAAGTTACTGTGAAAAGCCCCTAGTCGCCACATTCCGGCGCCTGTCCGGGGAGGCTGGAACGGGAATCGAACCGTGCTGCTGACCTGCTTGGTCTGCTTTAAAAGCCAGCGATTTAGCTGAGTGAGCTAAACCAGCCCCTGGTGGACTGGGCATGACGTCGAAGACCACTGCTGAACAGGGAGACAGTGCAACATATCTGCCATATCATGGGGCACCTGGCACTGCGGAGATATGGGGGAGGACACCCGCCCCTGGTGGCTGTCAAGGTGACGGTTTCCCTGAACCTTTAAACAACTGAGTCCTTAGAGACGCTGAGAGGAGACCTGTTTGGGATCTCTCAGATGCTCTGTATGCCCAGTTAGCACCACACATCCATTTCAATGTGCACCGAGCACACCAGGATGGCTGGACTGTGGGGCTCGCCCCCATCGCCAACATGTTCCAGCCCAGGGGTTGCATGTCTCTCTACGAGCACATGCAGATGACAGGCCACTCTAAACAAACCAAAAGGGGTTCCACTGGATGAACGTGCAGCCGGTGTGTGTAACCATGAGATGCACTTCATGCATGTCTGCACCTGATACCCAGGGAGTGTGCACGACACCTTCATCCTGGCACACTCAACGATTCCTGACATGCTCGAGATGCCACCCCCTCCCCATCCCAGCTTGGGCATTGGTTCCTGGGCGACAGGGGTTATCCGCTGCAATCGTGGCTGATTACACCTATCCAGAGGCAACAGACTGACGGCAAAACCCGTTACAATGAAGCTCATGCAGCAACCAGGAGTGTGATCGAGCGGTGCTTTGACCTTCTGAAGATGTGGTCCTGGATGCTGAGAGGATCACCTGAATCGGGGCGGCCTACTGCCTCCTCCAGAACATCGCGCAGCAGTGGGACGATGTGCTGGAGGAGGAGGAATGGCAGGCCTTGGCCGATGAGGAGGATGTGGGGGAGATCGAGGATGGGCAGGACATTGGCCAGGACCAATTCGCACGGGATGCTCTGATCGCATCAGATACCGCATCCTACCCCCATGCCCGCCACCCCCCAAGCTCCCGCAGCCACTCCTCCCCCCCCCAACGGCCACCCCCCTCCCTTCCCCACTGTCTGCAACTCCCTCCGTGATACATACCTGCTGCACAACGGGGTGGGAGCCATGGGCTGACAGTAGCAGCAGGTATGGTCCATGGGATGAAGGTTGATGACAACCTGCTCTATGATGAGCTCTGGTGCTCAGCACCATTTGACAATGTCTAACTACTGTCCACGGTAGCACCCTTCACAGTCCATCTAGGTGATCCCTGCATGCGAGCTGGCCATTCCATCACATGGCCCCATCGGACCCCTGGGGTGAACGTGGTGAGGACGGTCAGGAGGGATTGTGGGGAGTCCAGCCCACCCACAATGTCCGCTCATTCCCACCCACCCCCACCCTCTTCAGCACCTCCTCTCTGGTCAGCCCGTGTTGTTGGTACATACACGGACCAGAACAACTAGATTCTCCCCCTCCCACTTCAAGTTTCTCTCCAGGCCTGAACAGATGACCCAAACCCTGGTACTGGACAGGCAGCATAGTCGTCTGGACTCTGGCTCTTTGCTGCAGAGACCAGTATAAACCCCCAATCAGAACACTTTCCTCTACTACCACTACATTCTCTTTGCTCCCCCCGACTTGAATGACTTCCTGTAGCACGGTACGATGGTCAATTTGCTCATTCACCCCACAGTCCCTGTTCTCATCTAAACATGCTGAGAAACCATCAAACTTACTTTACAATTTCACTCTTGTCCTCCTAACCTGCCTCAGCTGCAGTCACACCCTCCTGTCACTGAACAAAACAGAAGACCCTATCCGAAGTAGAGGTCTGCCTCCTCGTACAAAGCATCCGAATAACTCTCCCCCTCCCTAATGTGTTGCAGTGACTGCAGCTCAGCCTCCAGGTCAATGATTCTGAACTGAAGATCCTTGAGCCCCAAACATTTCTTGCAGACATATTTGCCCCAGGTGGCATTGGCATCCAGAAGCTCCCACATGCTGCAGACTTAACTTTCCTGTCATCACTTTTCCTGTCATCCTTAATATGATTTAAATTTTTACTTGATTATATTATTCACTTATTTATTTTCCTTTTTAAAAAAATATTTCATTAACCATACTGCCAATTTGTATTCTTTTTGAACTTTAGGAATAGAATACACCTTAACTACCTATTAGAGTCACACCAAACAATTAGCTTCTATCCTCTTGCTGAGCAAGAATCAATTTGTACAATGGGGCAGCACGGTAGCATTGTAGATAGCACAATTGCTTCACAGCTCCAGGGTCCCAAGGTCCCAGGTTCGATTCCAGCTTGGGTCACTGTCTGTGCGGAGTCAGCACATCCTCCCCATGTGTGTGTGGGTTTTCTCAGGGTGCTCTGGTTTCCTCCCACAATCTAAAGATGTGCAGGTTAGGTGGATTGGCCATGATAAATTGCCCTTATTGTCCAAAATTGCCCTGCGTGTTGGGTGGGGTTACTGGGTTATGGGGTTAGGGTGGAGGTGTTGACCTTGGGGAGGGTGCTCTTTCCAAGAGCTGCTGCAGACTCGATGGGCTGAATGGCCTCTTTCTACACTGTAAATTCTATGATAAGGTGGACAAAAGTTAGAAAAGACAAATGCAAAGGAGCACCTTTTTTCCCAAACTACCTAATCATCCATCTCCCAGCACTCTGTTCAAAGTCACACTCAATGCTATGTCACACACTGAAATGTCTGTTTGTATATCCTGGGCATATGTATTCTTGCATTTGCAAAATGTAGGAAGTAGCCAGCAAATGTTAGTTAAGTATTAAATAGAAACAAAAGTTTGATATTTCCAGAGATTAATACTCCCTCAATCAATCCAGTATCTTAAACCACTTCAATAAAGATAAAGCCAAACAAATCTAAAAGTCTCCTTCACAGCTGTGCAAACAACACTCTCAGAGTTGAATCCATTTGTGGGTTTGGAGCTGATCTATGTATTCACATTCAGACTCCATTGTACTGCTGTGTCAACAATGGATCTACAGTTGAATACATTGAAAAGTTTTAATAGTTGTTTGACCTGTCACATCAATCAGCCACCTAGGTGAGATGTATCTGAGGCTACTGCAGGAATTGAGAGCAGAAATTAGAGACACTGGTCACAATTTTCTAATATACCTTAGAGGTAGGGGTTGTACCAGATGACTGGAGAATTGCAACTGCAACACCCTTTTTCAAAAAATGGTGTAAAGAAAAGCCCAACAACTTTGGGCAGCACGGTAGCATGGTGGTTAGCACAAATGCTTCACAGCTCCAGGGTCCCAGGTTCGATTCCCGGCTGGGTCACTGTCTGTGTGGAGTCTGCACGTCCTCCCCGTGTGTGCGTGGGTTTCCTCCGGGTGCTCCGGTTTCCTCCCACAGTCCAAAGACGTGCCGGTTAGGTGGATTGGCCATGATAAATTGCCCGTAGTGTCCTAAAAAGTAAGGTTAAGGTTAAGGGGGGAGTTGTTGGGTTACGGGTATAGGGTGGATACGTGGGTTTGAGTAGGGTGATCATGGCTCTGCACAACATCGAGGGCCGAAGGGCCTGTTCTGTGCTGTACTGTTCTATGTTCTATGTTCTAACTCAAACCATTCAGTTAATCTTGGTGGTGGGTAAGCTTCCAGAAAAAATAATTCGGGAGAAAATCAATCGTCACTGGACAAATGTGGGAAAGCCAGCGAATTGAATGATGCGTTTGATGTGGTGTACATGAACTTCAAAAACATTTGACAAAGTGCCACGCAACTGGCTTTTTGAAGACAGCTGTGACGTAAAACAGGGCTCGTGGAATAAAAGGGATAGTAGCTGCAAGGTGACAAAACCGACTGAGTGACAGGAAACAGTTGCAGTGGTTAATGGCTGTTTTCTGGGAGAGAGGAAGGTTTACACTCGAGTTCCCCAGCAGTTGGTGTTCAGTGTTATGGGCCAGGATTTAGAGAACCCCAAAGTGTATCATGGAGTTCACCTGACCCACAACTTTTAATAGATTGTGGTGTGGGGAGCACACGGCCCACTCTACAGGAGTGGTACAGCAGAAATGGAAAAGTATTTTTCAAAGCAAAACAATGTTTATCCAATGAAGTCAAGTGAATGTTTTAAAAACTTTCAGCAAACATCTTAGCAACCATCAATTCAAATACAACCCCTAAAGAATACAACACTAAGTAATGCTTACGCTGGCCTTTTAACATCAAGAAGACCTACAAAAACATAACCATTAACAGAAGCACATCAAGTTGAAGTCACTACTGAGAACATTTGTAATTCTGAATTCACCAATGATTAAGAGATAGTCTTTTCATGGCAGAGAGAACAACAGTACACCTGCTTTGTCTGGCTTCAGCTCCAACACTGAAAACAAAATCAAAAAGACACAGACACACCGAAGCTTTTCTCAAAGTGAAACTAAAAAAACAGAGCCAGAGCTCAGCTCCACCCACACTCTGACATCACTGCAGTAACATAAGCAGCTAAACATTTCTTAAAGTGACATTCTCATGCCACCTCCCGCCAAGGAAAAAAACCCATCAACTTCAAGATCGTTTCATTTTTCACCTTCCCACTATCCTTTAAGAAATGCACACAGTAAATATATTTTTTCATTTCAAAAAACAACACAAGCAAACAGATATAATAATATAGTCCATTTTGTTTTCGTTCTTCTTCCTCCAAGTGAAATCCTTCTCGATTGACAGTCTCTTTGAACAAGAAGGTCTCTGCATGATCCATCATTTCTCTACGCCTCGGCATTTCTTTTTAAAGTCAGATACATTAGTTCAATCTGATCACAGAGTCCCCTGTAATTCTCCAACACAGAAGCATTGGTTATCACAGCTTTCAGGCAGTCAAATGCCTGTTGAAAGTTCGCTGCCCACTGAAATATTTGACGTTTCTTCAGCAGGTCTATCAGTGGAGCAACCATGCTACAACAATTTGGCAGAAATGTTCGATCAAATCCACTCATGCCAAGAAATCGCATTATTTTCCTTTGTCTCGAGGGTATTGAAAACTCCTCAATAACTGTTAGTTTCACAGCCCGTGTGACCATTCGACCCTGTCCGATTGTATGGCCAAGGAAAGTGACTTGGGCTTTTCCAGATTCTCTTGTGGCTAGGTTTATCACCAAACCCGCCTCCTGAAGTCGATCGAATAACTCAATCAGATGTTTTAAATGTTCTTTCCATGTCTGGCTGAATATTACCAGATTGTCGATGTGTACAGCACAATTGGGTAATCCTGAAACGACTTTGTTAGTTCACCGCTGAAATGTGGCTGGGGCGTTTTTCATGCCAAATGGCATAACTTTGAATTGGTATATACCATCTGGAGTCACAAAGGTACCTAAGTACCTGCCAGGAACCTTTAAGTAAATCCGGTTTGGAAATAAAAACTGATTGTCCCACTTTCTCAATGCAATCCTCCAAACGTGGGATAGGATAAGAGTCCATTCTTGCAACTGCAGTAACCTTTCTATAGTCCACACACAACCGTTGGGTACCATCTGATTTAGGCACCATCACTATGGGTGAGCTCATTGGCTGCAACGCACTTCAATTATTCCATTTTTAAGCATACTCTCAATCTCTTTGTTAACCTGTGCCAATTTTAAAGGGTTAAGTCTGTATGGATGTTGTTTGATTGGAACAGCGTTTCTCACATCTACATCATGTATAGCCATTTTAGTACTTCCCAATTTATCTCCACAAACTTGCTCATGTGATATTAATAACTCTTTCCGGTCAGATCATTTTTCCTCTGGAAGGTAACTCAACAATTTATCCCAATTTTTAAGAAGATCCTCGTTTTCCAATTTAATTTGAGGTATGTCAAATTCCCAGTCATTTGAGTTTGAATCTTTAAACCCGACTCCTTTTTCTATTCTTCCCTTTCAAAGTGCCTTTTAAGCATATTCACATGACACACTCGGTGAGTCTTCCTTCTATATGTGGTGTTTTTACCACATAATTCACCTCACTTAATTTCCTTTCAATCTGATAAGGTCCACAAAACCTAGCTTTTTAAGGCTCACCTACCACTGGTAACAGTACTAAAACTTTATCTCCACTGGCAAAACTACAAACTTTGGATTTCTTGTCCGCTACCCATTTCATCACATTTTGTGCAACTTTTAAATGCTGTCTAGCCATTTCACCTGCTCTATTTAATTGTTCCCTAAAATTTGACAAGGAATCCAATAATGTAATTTTCGATTTCTCACTCACCAATTTTGACATGATCGACAAAATTTAACGACATCTTTATGTAGTCCAGGCCAATAAAAATGGTTTTGGATTTTAGCTTGAGTTTTTCTTATTCCTAAATGACCTCCCACTGGTACCTCATGTGCAACTTGCAACACCTCCTTTCTATACCTACCGGCAATACTACTTGATGAACTTCTGCCCACTTTTCACCCGCTTGCATATGTAAAGGTCTCCATTTTTTCATCAAGACATTGCTTTTACGGTAATAACACTCTGGTATACACGCAGATTTCTCTTCCGTATATGCTTTCTGATACATCCGTTTTATTTCTGCATCTTTCTGTTGTGACTCCGCCAATTTTCCTGAACTAAAAATAACCGTCTGATCCTCCACCTGTTCTTGTTCTTTTTCAATCATCTGATCAAAAATATTTTCTGATAATTGCACTTCAACTTCATCTTCACTCTTTGATTTCTCCTCTTGTCTTAACCTGTGACTTTGCAACTGGGTAACTACACAATCCGGACAAATCACAGGATATTCTGCCTTCAACACTTCAGTTGTCTGATTTTCTATTGGCTTATCAACCACAGTAGGCAGCACTCCCACCTGCAATCCAGCTATATCATTACCCAAGATAAACTGTATTCCTGGAGAAGATAGTTTCTTGATAGCTTTGTGGATAGCTTATGAGAGGTGAGTTATGAGGGTCTGGGATCTAATATCCATTGTCACAATCCCAGTACAAATTGATAACTTTAAGAAAATCCAGTAAATAACTGAAAACATCATGCCTCAAGTTTCAAAATGTTAAAACCTTGACTGTAAGAAAGAAACTCATAGCAACATTGACTAAACACTATTTCAGTCGTCAACTTACAGTCCAAACTATAGTAAAGATCCTATTCAAGAATTAAGAAGAAAAAATTTCCCTCCACTGTTATACTTTACTCTGTCCTTTAAGTCCCTTAGGAACCAGTGCAAGACTATTCCTATCTCCTTTTGAGCCAGATCGCTGCTATTCCTCAAACTATGAGGGACGAAGAGGAGATCCCCCACCTCTAGTCAATGCTAGAAGATTGCCGATTTAGACCTTGAATGTTTGATTCATCTGTGCTTCCTTCTGTTAAAATAAGCTTAAATTGCTTAAGGGTGGGACGAGCCTCAGAGGATCGATTTAGTCCTCCTGACAACACATTTGATGAACATTTCCATTGTTTCATTGCCACAGACTAAGCACAGTTTTTTATTCGTGAGCATGATTGTCAAAAATCTGCACACACCGATGTATACTGCTTCAATCAAAAATTGCTATGATTATATAATTTACTCTGTATCAATGACAAATCATTTACATTGCTTTATATCACTAAATTTGACTTCTTTCAATCAGAGAACTGTAAACATTGGTTAAACATCTTAACAATGCAAGATTATTGCAGCAAATTCCAGGCCATTGAATTTCAATGGTAATGTAATGCATATTTTAACAGCTATTTTGTTGTTCATTAAATCCTAAGTAGAGTGCAGCATACCATTGCACAAAGTATTTCCTTGACTGCAACATCGTTTCAAGGTGAGCCTGTTTTGGAGAGAATACTTGATTTCTTCGCCCTTTCCTATTACTAAGGAGATAGATGTCATGGGCGCGATTCTCCGCAAATGCGGAGAGTCGTAAAGGCTGCCGTGAAATTGGCCGTGTTTCACGGCAGCCTCCGCACCCCCTCCCGGGACCCGATTCTCCCCCCCGGTCGGGGCTAGCAGCGTGGCCCCGCGAAGCACGACATCGCAGGCTTAGCGACCGTCGCTAAGCCCGCGCGCCAAGGGTCACGGCGGCTCACGCGCACGATGACGTCAGCCGCGCATGCGCGGATTGGACGGCTCCAACCCACGCGTGCGCAGATGACGTCATCACGCATATGCGTCAAACCCGCGCATGCGCGGGCCGTCATGCCCCTCAGCCGCCCCGCGGACTGATCCTGCGGGGCAGTGGAGGAACAAAGAGTGCGCGGGTTTCGGACCGATCGCGGGCCCATGCCACTCTTGGCACGGCTGTGGTGCGGCCGTGCCAATCGGTGCCATGGTTGTCGGGAACGGCCCTTTGCGGCCGTTTTCACGAACGGTGAGAGCAGGTGTGTTTGCATTCGTGAAAACGGCCGTAAAGGCCTGGGAACTCGGCCCATCGGCTAGGGGAGAATTGCTGTTCGCCGTAAAAAAACGGCGAGCAGCGATTCGTGTCATGGAGCGGCCGTGGGGGGGGGGAGAATAGCGGGAGGTCGGGAAAAATGTCGGGAAGGCCCTCCCGCTATTCTCCGACCCGTCGTGGGCAGCGGAGAATCGCGCCCCATATCTTGGGCCTGACCAAAGCGTACGGAATCTGAGGCGGGATTCTCTGACCTCCCGCCATTCTCCGATGCGTGCCAAAACGGACGCCCACGCATGGTGCCCGGCTGCACGGAGAATCGCCGCTACTGCAGTTTTCGGCGATTCTCCGATGGAGCAGGGACTCTCCGGGCCAGATGGGCCGAAGTCCCGCCGGTGTGACCAGATGTCACGCCGGCGCCGTTCTGGGTGACGGCGTGGAGTGGCCCCGGGGTGGCGGGGGTGGGAGCGGTTGATGGCGATGGCGTGGGGAGCCCGGGATGGGGAGCGACACGGCCGTGTCTGCAGGAGGTGTGGGGGAGGCTGCTGCGGGTGGGGGCGGGGTGGTCCCACATCTGCTGCCGGGAGTGGGGGTGGCCCATACATCCGGGGGTGGGGGGGGTGGTCCCACAGATCTGCTTCCGGGGGGAGGCACACAACTGGGGGTGGGTGTGGCGGGGGGGGGGGGGTTGGCCCACACATTCCCTGCTGGGGGTGGGTGTGGTGAAGGAGTGGTGGGGGCGACAAATGATGCGGGCGGCCATGGGCCACCATGGCACATGTGGATGTCCACCCAACCCATTCGCTGTCCCCGGCCGTCATGACATGTGCCAGACCACCCCACCAATCTGGCGGCACAAACCAGCGTATAGGTCCAGGGCAAAAACAAGGCAGCCCCCCGGTGAGAGCAGTGCCACCAGACGGTGGCCCTGGCAGGGGGCAGGGCACCGAGGGGGCAGGGGTGGGATGCGTTCTGGAAACCGGGCCGTCCATGTAACCCATTGCACCTGGTTGTGGAGGGGGATAAACCAATGCTGAAACCCTATCTACTCATACCCCCTACAGATCGTATAATGTTTCGCCATCTTCCAGCGTTGTTGGTCGCCGTGGCGGGGGCTGCTTCCCTGCTTGAGGCCCAGTGGGAGCTGGAGCACAGGCATGACAGGGAGGTGGCGGAGTCTTTTGATGAGCAGCGAGCTGCAGTGGGGTACATGCAAGCCGCCCAGGCCGCAGGGCCGCAAGGCCACACGCCCGAGATGCGCAGGAGCAGCCACAGCACGAAGATAACAAGGAGCAGGTTGTACCACGGACATCGAGGCATCCGATGCAACGACGTGTGCACCGGCCCTGCATGTCCTTGGAGGCGCTCCCGGACAGGGCGTGCAGGAGGAGACTCCGGATGAGCCAGGAGACCATCACCCACATCTGCCACCTGATGACACACCTGGCACCATGTGGGACCGGGGGTGGACATGCCCTCTCGATGGCCGTCAAGGTGACAGTCACCCTCAACTTCTTAGCGACGGGGTCAGTCTGGTCACCGAGTGGAAACCTGTCCAGCATCTCCAAGCCATCGGTGCACAGGTGCATTTGGGCCATCACCGACACCCTGTATGACATCGCGGACCAGTACATACAGTTCCCTGTGGCCCGTGCCCACCAGGATGCCCGCGCAGCGGGTTTCGTCGCTGTTGCCCAGATACCCATAGTGCAGGGGGCGATCGATGGAGTGCACATCGCCATGCGGCCTACCTCGGAGGAAAGGGCCATGCGCCAGAACAGGAAGGGTACATATTCAATGAACGTGCAGGTGGTCTGTGACCACAGGATGACGATCCTGCATGTCTGCGCCAGGTACCCTGGCAGTGTGCATGACTCCTTTATACTGCCCCAATCGTTGATCCCCGCCATGTTCGAGGGACACCACCCTGCCTGGAGGGCTGGTTGCGGTCGTGGCTGATGACGCCTATATGGATGCCACAGATCGACGTGGAGCGCCGCGACAATGATGCCCATGCAGCGACCAGGAGTGTGGTTAAGAGGTGATTTGGGCTGCTGACGATGCGCTTCAGGTGCCTGGACCTCTCTGGGGGGGGCCCTCCAGTACCCGTCAGATAGGGTCGGCCACATCGTTGTGGTCTCCTGCGTCCTGCACAACATATCCCAGCAGAGGGGTGATGTGCTGGAGGAGGAGGAGGAGGACGGTAAGAATGAGGGGAACTCTTCTCCAGAGGAGGGGAATGGCGAGGGGAAAGCAGATGCACGGGACATGAGGGATAAACGGCAACAGGAGGCTGCCCAGCGCTGCCGGCACGTGTGTCGCTGGTTGCTGCACATTTCAACGACCACGGAGGGGGTCAGTAGTGATGGGCATGGGCACAGATAGCAGAGTTCGGCACTTCTCCCACCACTAAACACACTCACCTCCCCCACCAACACATCACCCTCACCTCCCCCACCAACACATCACCCTCACCTCCCCCACCAACACATCACCCTCACCTACCCCACCACCACATAACCCGCATGCTTATCACCCCTCCATGACACATTCACCTGCGGCACAACGTGATGGGAGCACATGGATGATGGTGTAAGCGGGTCTGGTACAAGGCATGGAGGATGATGACAGCCTACCCTGCGATGGGCTTCGAACCATACATCGTTCGACAATGTCTGACTCATGGCCACATCAAGACTCTCCACCTGGGTGGACCCTGCATGCGGGCCAGATACTGCATCCCATGGCCCTGTCGTATGGCTGGGTGCGGGTTGGCATGGGAGAACGGTGGGGAGGGTGGGGGGGGGGGGGGGGGGGGTGACGCGTGGCCGCACATCACACGCACCGGAGCTCAACCTCTATCGCGGCACCCCTCACACACACTGGCACACAGTCCCCGCCCCACCCCCGCACGCATCGGACAGAGTACAGAGGCAGCTCACATAGCCGTGGAATGTGTTTAATAACAGACGCCCTGTACATGTGCCCTAGCCCATTTAACTATTCTGTGCCCTTCACCCGTGCCAACTTACTCATCAGTGTCTACCTTTCTAGCCTTACGGGCCCGATGACTACATCTTGGTGTTCCCCCAGACGGTACAGCAGAACTGGAGGTGGATTCCTGTGATTCCTGCCTAGTGACTAGGGTCACCTTTGCCAGCCGTTTCCTGGGGCGGTCCAGCTGGCTGGGCCATGCTGAACCTCGGGCAATTGGGATGGCGTGGTGCCACCCTGTTCTGCCTGCTACCCACCAGATGCCCAGTGGCCCCCTAGGCTCTCCATGGGATGGGGGTACGAGCGGATCCAGCATCACCTGGCCCTGCCAGTCCTGGACGCCTGCGTTGGTATCGACCAGGGTCTGGACGTTCGCAGCCATGGAGCTCAGGGAGTTTTCCATTCCTGTCTGGCTCTGTACAACTCCGTCCATCACCCAGGCAATGGCACTGATGCTCTCAGCGATGGCCTGCTGGGACTTGGCCATGGCCTGCTGAGACCGCGCCAGGTTGTTGAGCGCCTCTGCGTTGTTCAGCTGGCCCTGGCTCATGGCTGCCTGTGAGACAGCAGCCCAGTCCTGGGCCACGGAGGCCACATCCACAGATAGCCCCAGGCCTTACAAACTCAGGCCCATGCCCGACACCATCGCCACCATTATCTCCACCGCGGACGCCACCCATGTGTGGCACTCATGACCAGCACCATTTCCTGCTCCTGGAAGTGGATGCACTCCTGCACTTGCATCTGGCTGGGGCGGTGTCTGCCAGGTGCACCCGGTGGGTCTGCGTCGGATGGCTGTCCAGGCGCTGGATGTGGGGGGTGCCTGCCAGGTGCTCAGGGTCGGTCACCGCTTGGCGCTGCGACACACAATACACAGTCATGGTTAGGCAGGTGAAGGGGGTGTGGATCGCAGTACGGGGTGAGGGGGGAGTGCTGAGGGGAAAGGGCTTAGGGGGGAGGGCTGAGGGGAAATGGGCCAGGCCGTGGGGGGGGGGGGGGGGGGGGGGGGGGGGGGATTTCACTTGGTGGCGGACACCCGATCTCGGCAATCTCCCGGTCTTCGGGTGCACCAGCTATGTCCATTGCCCTCTGCTCGTGCACGGTGAGGGGCCGCAAATCAGGTTCACCCCTTCTGGTTCAGGCACGCTTTCATTGGTTATGGCCGCTCTTCCCCGGTTTGGGGGGGGCGGGGGGGGGGCGGAGGGGAGGGAGGAAATGCCAGGATTGTTAGGCGGTCCAATGCATGCGGTTGGATCCATGTTGGCATGGGTGCACAGGGCACATGGCCAACGCGGCTTGCACGGATGGTTGCAGCCATGCGGGTCATGGCTGTGGTTGTACCCCACCCCCCCCCCCCCCCCCCAGGGGAGGGGGTGGGTGTCACACATTTGGGCGGGAGGGGGGTTGGTGCCATGGGCACATAGCTGGGTACTCACCCTGGCTGCTCTCAGAAGGTCGTTGAGCTTTTTGCGACACTGCTCGCTTGACCTGAGTGTCAACCTGATGGCACTGACAGCCGCGCTTACCTCCCTCCACAGATGCTGGGCCACGTTGGGTGGGACCTTCTGGCCAGTTCCAGGGTGCAGATGCCCCCTCCTCTCATCGAGGGCATCCAGGAGCTTCTCCAAGTCGTGGTCGGTGAACCAGGCCACTGCTCGGAGCCATGTTGCTCCATCGGCGGCCTGTGCGCTTGTGTCGCCTTAAGTGCGACGCGGCGCCGCGTCGATTGCGTGGCGCTGGGTCTCTGACGCAGCTCTGATGCCGTGTGTTTCACGCCGCGCCCCTGCTACCCCCCCCCCCCCTTGTGCAGTGCAGAATGGGGTCCCGGAACCGGCACCGACTGCGGAGCGAAACACTCCCGTTTTGACGCCGGTGCCGACACTCTGCCATCGGAGCAGAGAATCGCGCCCCTGGAATCATTGCCAGAATTCTCCCAACGGGCGGCTAAGTGCTGACGCCAGAGTAAAAACAGGAGTGTTTTACTCCGGTGTCGGTGCCCTTTCCGGGACCCTATTCTGCGGCCCACAGGGGACTAGGATGGCGCTGGAGTGGCCTCCGCTGCTCCAGCTGCCGGTCCCGGCCTGAAACCAGTGCCGCGGGATTGGGCAGGCGCCAACTAGCGCATGCGCAGTGGCCTTCTTCTCCGCGGCTTCCACAATGCCATGTGGCACAGGGCTACAGGAGTCAGCGCGGAGGAAAGGAGGCCGGGTGGCAGGAGGCCGGCCCGCCGATCGGTGGGCCCCGATTGCGGGCCAGGCCACTACGGAGGTCACCCCCCGGGGTCGGACCCCCCTGCCCCCCCCCACAGGCCACCCCAGCCCCTTCAACGCCGAGGTCCCGCCGGCGCAGAGAATGTTAGAATGGCACTGGCGGTATTTGGCCTTTTTTGACGTCCGCTCAGTCCATCCCGCCTGGAGAATCGGCACCGCGGCAACCACACCGGGGCCGATGGTGCCGATTCGCTGCACTGCGGAGAATTGCGTCCCGGCGTCGGGGCGGCGTGGCGAGATTTGCGTGGTGCTGCGCCGATTCTCCGACCCGGCGGGGGGTTGGAGAATTCTGCCCCAGGTTTTCCCAGAAGCCTGTGGAGAATAGGTGTCACCATTGAGGATAATAGGAGCTCCCGAGAACTTCCGGTATAAAGCTGCTCGTACCTCCACCTGCTGTACCGGAGCGGCTGTGTGGTGCAAACCAGTTAGTGAACCAGAAGCCTCACAACTAAAATGGGCAACCGAGCTGAGAGTATCTGTGGATGAGTAGCTTGTATGAAGATCTCTAACAAACTTCAATAAACCTACTGTTTGTCCTGGAAAACCAATGTGGACTCCTTCCTTTGGGGGCAGTTACAATAACAGCCACTATTAAAATATTGATTAATGGCAGGGCGAATCAAAACTATATCTTCTTAAGCAATGAATTGAAAAAGGTGAAGGACATGAATCAGAGTCGAATAAGGTACAGAAGGGCAAACAAAAAAAGATTGGATTCAGAGAAAGAAAGAAGGAACAGAAAGTAAATTAAGAAAAAGTAAAATTAAATTAAATTCCATATTTTTAAAATCTCCAACAACAATTTGCTACCTGAAGGGATAGGATTGCATATTTTTAGAACATAGAATACCTACAGCGCAGAAGGAGGCCATTCTGCTCATCGAGTCTGCAGCAACTCCCTGAAAGAGCACACTACCTAGCCCTACCTCCCCATCCAACCCCCATAACCCTATCTTACCTGCGTATATTTGGACTGTGGGAGGAAACCAGAGCACCCAGAGTGAACCAGGCAGACACGGGGAGAATATGCAGACTCCACACAGATAGTCAACCAAGGCTGAAGTTGAACCCAGGCCCCTGCCGCGTGAGGCGGCGGTGCTAACCACTGTGCCAATGTGCCACCCTTTTAAATTTTTTGCTTCAAATCCACTGTCATGAACCACTGTCATTGTGGAACAAAGGATTCTTTCATTATTAATTACCAGACGTATACGTCTGTAAAGTGCTTAATGGGCAATTAAGGCAAAAAAAATCATCAAGAACTTAAAAGTATTGGGGACACAGTAATCTGTGTATCTGCTAGTATGTAAAGGATTAACAACTGTATCATAGTGCTAGACAACCACTAGATGGCAGCACAAGATCCATGTATAGAAACTGGACAAAGAGGATATTCCTGCTTCTTCGGATCAGGAGTGACTAGATAGCAGAGTGTTTGAGAGATATAGCTTAGTTGGCATCTGTAGTTAAACATTATTTATACTTCTTATTTACGTAACCATCAATTATAGTTGTAGAAGAGTGAACAAACGCACAGATATTTATGTTTGTTATTCATTAAATGTAATTTGCTTAACTTGAGGACTGATAGTTTAATTGAACTACAACCATTTTGGAAGTAAGCAAAAGATAACGACGTATTACAATCACGTCATATAACATGGTACCAGGTCTGGCTTCAAAAAAACTAACTAGAGAGATTAAGAAAGATCAGAAAAAGAAGAAATTGGTAGCAGCTATTCAACTGGGGAAGCGTCGCAGCAAACGGATCCTTCGAAGAAAACTGCCTCGATGGGCCATGCACAAGCTCCATGTCACCTCAAGACTACTGGTAATTTGAACTTTAATTGGAAGTTGTTTAAAAAACAATTTCCGAGTTATTTGGAAGCTACTGTTTTAACAACCGCAACTGATGCTCGAAAAATTGCATTGTTTCTATCAATGGCAGGACAGCATGCAATTGAAATATATAATTCCTTTCAATATTCTGCTGTTCAGGACAAAGCTAAACTGAAGTAATGTTAAGTAAATTTGATGCCCACTGCAAGATACAAACAAACATTTGAACGTTTCATTTTCAGAAAAAGATTTCAGAAAACAGGGAAATCATTTACTTGCTTTGTGACAAAATTAAAACTGTCAGCTCAATCTTGCAACGTTGCAGCACTCCATGACTCGTTAATTCGTGATCACATTGTATATGGCATGAATGATGAACATTTTCGAGAAAGGTTTATGAGACAAGACCTAACATTACAAATAGCAATTGAAAAATGCCTAGCACATGAGCAGAGCAAGAATCAATATAATGAATATTATACCCGTGAAAAAGGCGCAAAAATCCAACACAAGGTTGAGTGTGTAAAAATGGTGTCGCAATCGATGAAGAAGCACATTTCAGATGGCTGCCATCTTGTGCGCGTGCGCACTCGAACCCTGCTCATGCACACTTCGTCCGAAAATGTAAGATGAAAGAGAACCAATCTGCGCATGCGCGGAAGTGTCTCATGCATCAGAATATTGACGTCATGATGTGTTATGGATGTGGAACAGCCCATTTATAGAGCGAATGTCCAGCGCATGGAAAACAATGCTCTAAGTATGGCAAACTTAATCATTATGCTTCGCAGTGTAGATCTTCTCTCCCTTTTCAACCTGCTAAACAAACATACAGGAACATCAATGTTCAGAGTGTAGTTTAAACAGAAAAAGAACCCAAAGAGAACAGCAACTTGATCTCAATAGCATCATGCCATTTGAATGTCTCGAACAAACAAATCAAGAAACTCTTAAGATTTGAAATCGTAAACAATTATGCATCTTCACTTTTAGGAGCACAAACATGTAAAGACTTGCAGCTTGTACAACGTATATATACAGCAAATAAATATACACCAAGTTTGGATGATGAAATCCAATGCATCTTGAACCAGTACCCTGATGTTTTCAGAGGCATGGGCACACCAATCGTTCCAGTATAAAATTTTACTCAGGAAGGATACCAAGCCAGTTATTCATCCACCTAGGACAATTCCTGCTCCTTTACGAGAAAGGTTAAAACAAGAACTAGACCGACTTCAAACCCGAGTCACACTACCGATTGACTGGGTCAGTTCATTGGTTTGCATGAAAAAACGTCCGGTGATCGCAGTAAGAACATAAGAAGGGAACACTATCCCATACCAACGCATGAGGAAATCACAAGTGATATTGGGAATGTACGCATCTTTATGAAGTTAGACGTGTCACAGGGATTTTGGCAAATGCAACTCGCCGACTCGAGCAGACTACTATGTACATTTACATGCCATGTGGATGATTTTACTTCAACCGTATGCCGTTTGGTATCACATCCTTATCTGAGATATTCCATTGGATCATGGAGCAAATGACAGTAGGAATTGAAGATGTGAGGGTGTATGTTGATGACATCATCATCAGGGAAGAGCACATTGAACGTTTAAAACAAGTATTCAAACGCATCAACAAGTATGAGCTCAAACTTAATCAAGTGAAATGTACCTTTGGACATTCTTCACTTAAATTCCTGGGAGATACCATTTCTCATCAAGGTGTCCAACCTGATGAAGAAAAAATTACAGCTAATCAGAACATGAAGATACTAGAAGACAAGAAAGCTGTTCTCAGATTTTTTTTAGGCTTCGTCAATTTTCTTGGCAAGTTTATCCCCAACTTGTCAGCAAGAACAACAGCATTGAGAAGTTGAATCAAAAAATCGACTACTTTTGTGTGGACGGAAAGCTATCAGAAAGTGTGGACAGATTAAAAAACCCAGCTCATGACAGCACCGATACTCGCTTTCTTCGAGCAGAGCAACCAAGACATCTGCTGATGCAAGCCAGGATGGGATAGACGCAGTTCTCCTACAAAAAGATGAAAATTCATATTGGATTCCTGTAGCATATGCTTCAAGAGCAATGACAACAACGGAATGCAGATACACCCAAATTGAGAAGGAATGTCTAGGTCTATTGACAGGAATACTCAAATTCCATGGTTATGGCTGTGACCATTCTGGAAGTAAGCAAAAGAGTAACAACACATTACATTCATGTAATATAACAGGGGAAGCTAAGGATATGTGTGAGGGGGGAGGGGATGGAGGTGGTTCACCCATCAGCTATACATATCAGAGCATCCCATCTAACTCAATCATTATATTTTGATCTGTGATCCAAAAGATAGATTCCCTGTCACTGGTGTATTCAAAAAATACATCCTGAATGCAATCCAGATCCATTCAAGCCCTGACGGAGTTTTAACTAGAATAAACAAGAACAGGACCATGAGTAACAGAAACAATAATAACCAAGAACTACAACAACATAGATGTATTTATAGATTCATGCACAACGTCAATCATGATGGAGACCTTCAGGCTAACAATCTACCAAATTCTAACAGGAGTGATGGAATTGTAGCAGTGAAGCTGCTTGTTGAACAAGTCCCATTAATGTGAGACTCCAATAATACATCTGAATCCACCACATGGATTGGTCAGATAGATGAAGTTCATGCTCGGCTGTCGGTAAACTATATGATGATAGGGATTAAATGAACATTTTAAAATGTCTGAGGATAGAGAAGCATTGCGGAACAGAATCACTGTTTGTTTCATTCATTTACGGGATGTGGGTGTTGTTGGTTAGGCCAGCATTTGTTGCCCATCCCTAATTGTCCTTCAGAAGGTGGTGGTCAATTGCCTTCTTGAACCACTGCAGTCCTTGGTGTGTAGGTGCACCTGCTGTGCTGTTAGGGAGAGAGTTCCAGGATTTTGACTCGGCGACATTGAAGGAACGGTGATATATTTCCAAGTCAGGGTGGTGAGTGACTTGGAGGGGAGCTGCCAGGTGATGGGGTTCCCAGGTATTAGCTTCTCTTGTCCTTCTAGATGTTAGTGGGTAGCATGGTGGTTAGCATAAATGTTTCACAGCTCCAGGGTCCCAGGTTCGATTCCCGGCTGGGTCACTGTCTGTGTGGAGTCTGCACGTCCTCCCCGTGTGTGCGTGGGTTTCCTCCGGGTGCTCCGGTTTCCTCCCACAGTCCAAAGATGTACGGGTTAGGTGGATTGGCCATGCTAAATTGCCCGTAGTGACCTAATAGTAAGGTTAAGGGGGGAGTTGTTGGGTTACGGGTATAGGGTGGATACGTGGGTTTGAGTAGGGTGATCATTGCTCGGCACAACATCGAGGGCCGAAGGGCCTGTTCTGTGCTGTACTGTTCTATGTTCTATGGTCGTGTGTTTGGAAGGTGCTGTCTAAGGAACCGTGATGAGTTACTGATTGGTCTAATTGTTACAGAGGTCAACAGGATTGATTTACAATTTTCCAATAATTGAGATCAATAGACGATTAAGAGCATCATATATCAGGTACATTGCCCATGGTCTTGAATTGCCTCCATCTGAATGATCCTGACATCTGGGAGGCTTAACCCTTTTGCATGCTGTTAAGTTGGTGGCTGTCAACTTAAATCCAGTCCAAGTGAAAAAGAGGTCACATTTCTTATGTTTTGAATCTAGGGCACAGTGTAAAGATACTGCTCCCTTTGCACTACACAAGTCTGACACAAGATGAAAGCTATATGGAATTGTGGTGGGAGTGATGTTAGCACATTTCTTGAGTCTTGTTCAGATTCAAACTTTGGGGTGACTGGATGACTTGGATTGGTCACTTGCACCTGACCCCATCAAATTAGAGGGACTTGGAAGAAAGTGGAAACAAAGTCATTGAAATCTCAAAACGTCGAAGGATTGAAATGATAGCGAATACTACATATGGAACATATTTCAGATGTGAAGGTGATAATAAGAGGTCCTGAGGGCATATGAAAAGGAAATAAGAGAGACAATGAGTAAGTAGGAGAAGAGATTGGCTAACATAAAGGAGAATGCGAAAGTGGCCTCTAGGCTTATCAATAGTAAAAGGTTAGTAGGACGAGGGTGAAGCTGATTGGTAGCAAAAATTAGACCTCTGCTTGGAGTCAGAGGGCTCAAGTGGTGATAATTTGTTTCTCGCCATGCTATGGCAAGATCCCAATTTCGCCTATGGGAGTAGGCCGGTTGCATCGCAAATGGTTTAGAGCCTGGTGAGGCTCTTGTTTTCTGCCTCTCCCGCACTCACTGGCCTCTTACTCGAGCGAGAGCACATCGAGCCTGTGTAACAAAAAGGGTTTCCTTTACTCCATGACAGGCTGGTATTGGGCGTCACAGATAACTGTGGGTGTCTCTGTCCTGCAGGTGTTAAAACCATGACGTGGAAGTGTCGCACTGGGACAGCTTCGCAAGAGAGAGGGGGCAAGTTTCACTGTTTATACCTAACCAGTGAGGTTGTCCTTATGCCACACCAGTTACCTTGAATGCCACCTGCGCCTATGTGAGTTACTCTCCTGTCATGGTAAAATGTCACCCGGAAGTGCCCCACTAGTGCAACTTCACAAGAGAGAGAGCAAGAGGGACCACTATTTATTCCTGACCAGTAGCCTCTCTTGAGTGAGCGTGTTCGAAGCGCTCAGTTTCCCTTTTCCGGGCCTTGACTACGGGATTATGTCCTGGCAATTATTGTGACTTGACCAGAGCGGACAGTGAAAGGAAGGTGAGAACCACAACAATGGTAGTTTTAAAATAATTGATTTATTCAAGAGAAATTAAGTCTTCTGCAACTCAGATTAACCCCCCCCCCCCCCCCCCCCACACACACACACACACACACCGATTATGAAATACTATGTGTAAAACAAGAGACTAAACAGCACATCCAAAATTCTTACAGTTTACACAGATTTACTTTAGCGAAGCAAACGCAGATACATTCACTCACCCACCACAAACCTCAACAAGCTATACTAATTGGGAGTTTTCTGTGAGCTGGAGGAATATGCTCACCACTCCAGGGACAGGATAGTTAAAAAAAACATTGACATAGATTTCTTTCGATCTTCTTCCAAGCTGGCTGATCCTTGCGGCTGTTGCTCCTTCAGTTCTCGTGATCTCTTTTCAGCCAGGCGAAGCGTGTGTCAGGCAAGGGAGTAGAGTTTCTTTCAGAAGAGTAGAGTTCTTGCAGGTGAGAAGTGTCAGACTTGACTTTTTAAGGGCTAAACCCTGAATGGGTCAAACACTGACCCTCCCACAGGTGAGTTCCAGGACAAAGGAAGCCTTTCTGATTGTTGACAGAATGGAAGTGATCAAGTTCCCCAATGAAAAGGTGTCATAATGTAATTTGATTTTAATCAGTGCCCTTACAAAAAGCTTGCAATGTCTCTGGTCTCTGCTGGTCTCTTGACAATGGTCGCTGGAGACAACTTTAATTGTTATCTCATTAAGGTATGGTACTTCCGTCTGGCCAGGACAATAAGTGATTTGCATTTCAACTGCCCCTGGTCTCTTGACAATGGTCGCTGGAGATAACTTTAATTATTATCCCATTAAGGTATTTTGAGTCTTTCTGGCCGGGGCCGCAAGTGATTTGCATTTCAACTGCTCCTGGTCTCTGAATGAGATTGGGCTGTTTCATGACTCATGGCCGGTTTGTCTTGATTCAGTTGTCTGCCTGATCTGCCCATTTAAAATGGAATGTCCTGTTCCAACATCTCCAGTTCATTTTGGTCCTTTGATGAATTTGCTACAACTTACAGCTGGAGAATCGCTCCCAGGGACTCACATTTACACCTGACACATTGATCTGATTATTCTGAAATGCATTGCCCTGTTCCTTCTGACATTGCTGAATATATAGAGGCCATTCACAAATTCCACTTCTTTACAAGGCCGACTGGGATCTCCAAACTATGGTTATTATCTCAGTATTCCGGTCTTGTTATTCCCAATCCATAATTGCCAAGCAAATTCAATCCATTCAGTAATGATTTATCTCATTCGCAGTTTGACAGTCTTGTGTACAAATTAGCTGCCACTCAAGGGGTGTGGGCTTCATTGGCTAGCCCAGTATTTATTGCCATCCCTAATTGCCCATGTGAAGAAGGTGGTGAGCTACCTTCTTGAATAGCTGCCATCCATATTGTGTAGGTTCACCCTCAGTTCTGTTCGGGAGGGAGTTCCAGGATTTTGACCCAGTGACAGTGAAGGAACGATGATATATTTCCAAGTCAGGATAATGAGTGGCTTGGTGGAAACTTTCAGGTGGTGGTGTTCTTGTTGATGGTACACACTGCTGCCAATCATCAGTACTGGAGGGAGTGAATGTTTGTGGATGGGCTGTCAGTCAAGTGGTCTGCTTTGTCCTGGATGGTTTTGAGTTTCTTGAGAGTTGTTGGAGCTCCACTGATCCAGACATTGGTATTCTTGGATTTGTCTTGACAAGTGCGAGACAAAAAGCTTCAGCAATATCTCTCTTTTCAGTAATATTCAAGTTCTGTGCCACCATGTGACAATGTAGAGACAGTGATAAAATGATTAATTGCCTGTAAAATATTTTAGGAGATTGTGAGGGCAGGAGAGGTACTGTATACATGTAAATTTTCCAATCTCCCTTTATAAATTGCATACCGATGTTCAATAACTCACATTTACAAGTAGTAAATTTTGTTTTGCATTTGTTTGCGCAGAACATCCTCCTGCAGTTGCTCTCAGAGGGTGTGGGTAACCATCGGTTTCCATTGATCCATAATTACGCTGGGTAAAGTGCCACAGTGTTTTGCCATTGCTTTCTACAGTATGACTGACCAGGAAACTCTCCCACTCTTCCCGCCTGCCATCAGTTGCATTGAAAGCACTTCCAGGCTGATCAACCATTTTGGCTGCGTAATGAACATGCCTTCCTTGGCCATCTAGTCCTGTCAAAACTGTCTCCAACACCCACCACCATCACAGAGACACTCATCTTGGGCACTTTAGTGAAGAGGTTCCTGGGGCACCATCTGGTTCTCATCATACAGTTTTTTAAATATAAATTAGAGTATCCAATTCATTTTTTCCAATTTAGGGGCAATTTAGCGTGGCCAATCCACCTACCCTGCACATCTTTGGTTGTGGGAACGAAACTCAAGCAAACAGGGGGAGAATGTGCAAACTCCACACAGACAGTGACCCAGAGCCGGGATTGAACGTGGAACCTCGGCACCGTGAGGCAGCAGTGCTAACCACTGCGCCGCCGTGCTTCCCCCTCACCACACAGTTGACCCGGTACCGCAGGTGGAGGTAGGAGCACCTGAGGGGGTGGACAATAGGAGGGCAGTTGATCCCAGGAACGAGCTGCCATCCAGACGGGCCTTGAGCTTCTGGAACAAACAGTCCCATCCATCGTGGAGATGCAGTCACAGAGCTAAGAACTACACGAGGGATTGTCGGCAAGCATCCAGCACCTACAGGCGCAGGTGCAGCAGCAGGAGGTGGTGCCGACAATGCGTGCCACCCAGCCCAACACCACACGGGTGGCGTCTGTAGTGAAGGCATTGGGGGTGACGGTTTTGGTTATGGATCAGCATGTCCAAAGCCTGGGGCATTCTGTTCAGGTGCTGGTCGAGGCCCAGGACAGGTTGTCACCTCACAGGTGACCATGTCCCAGAGCCACAGGGAAATCGCAGAAGCGCTCCTGAGCGTGGCCCAGATAAAGCAGGTCATGGCTGGGAACGTCAGTGGCATTGCCCAGGCAAGAGTGAGGTGGCCCAGTCCCAGATGGAGGTGGCGCAGTCACTGGTTGATGTGGCACAGACCCAGAAGGTGGTGGCACAGTCGCACGTGATGTGACGCAGCCCCAGACAGGGATGGTCCATTCCCTGTGCTTCATGACGATGAGTGTGCGGACCCTGATTGAGAGCAGAGAGGGCCTCCAGGACTGGCAGTGCCAGGTGGCAAGGAAGGCTGAGGGGATAGCTCCCCTCACATCCCCATTCAATGGGGTAGCCCGGGGGCCATAGGGCACCCTTAGAGAGGAGGAGGTGATGGGCCCCGTGCCAGTGACTCCCGCAGGGGAGGTGCTGGAAAACCGCAGCACTTTGGACTTCCACCCTCCTGCCCCTGGTGCATCTGGTGGGCAGCGGGCAGAACGGGGCGGCACCACACCACCCGAGACACCCGAGCAGCAACCGGGTCCATCCAGGCCCGGTCACCCAGAAGATGACCGCCAACGGGGACCTAGGTGACCACCTCCACTCCTGCTGTAACATCTGGGGATCCATGTTAGGGCTGTAAGGCCAGGAAGCTAGACACCAATTAAGTTGGCACAAGTGCAGGGCACAATTTGGTTATAGGGGCTAGGGTACAAATCTGCATATAGTCTTTCACGTTAAATACCTCTTGCCACCGTTAAAACCTGCTTCGGTGCTCTATCCGACGGGTGTAAGGGGTGGGCTGGTCTGGGCCGCCCGGGGTTGGGGGGAGCAGAGGGGGGTGGGGGAATGGGTGGACCTTGTGGGTGGCCTGGGCTCCCCACCCCTCTGCACCCCTGACCATTCCCACCCCTCTGCACCCCCGTCCATTCCCACCCCTCTGCACCCCCGTCCATTCCCACCCCCGCCACCCGATGGGACTGTATGATGGAATGGCCAGCTCACATGCAGGGATCACCCAGGTAAACGGTGGATCGTACTCCTGTGGGCAGAAGTCAGACATTGTCAAATGATGTGGAGCACCAGAGCATATCGCAAAGCGTTATGTCATCATCCCCTATCCCATGGTCCAGACCTGGTGGTACTGCCAACCCAGGGCCCGCACCCTGTAGTGCAGTAGATATGGAGGGAGTTGCTGGCAGGGGTGGCCGGTCCAGGGCGGAGAGGGGGGAGGAGGGGCAGTGAGGGAGTGTGGGATTGGGATGTGGTGTCCATGCCCCTGTCCAGTCCTTCTCCTCCACCCCCACGACCCACCCCCACTCCCAGTTGGTGAACCTGGAGGCGATCAGAGCATCTCGTGTGCGTTGGCCCTGGCACACATGCCTTGCAGCCTCCCGTGCCTGCCTGGGCTCCATGTCCTGCCCACCTTTACCCTCCCCCGCCTCCTCATCCTCCAACACATCGCCCCTCTGCTGTGCGATGTTGTGGAGGACGCAGCAGAATGCGGGCGACCCTCTCAGCATCATAGTGGATGGAACTTCCAAAGCGGTCCAGGCACCTGAACACCTTCAGGAGGCCGACGCACCGCTCGATGATGCTCCTTGTTTCTGAATCGGCGTTGCTGTAGCTGGTCTCTGCATTGGTCTGTGACCTCTGGATAGGCATCAGCCATGACCAGTGACTAACCCATGTCACCCAGGAGCCAACCCCCCAGCCAGGGAGGCATGTTGAACATGTCAGTGTGCCAGGATGAAGGCATTGTGCACATTGCCTGGGTACCGGGCATAGATGATTATGATGCGTCGCTGATGGTGGCATATCAGCTGCGCGTTCGAGTGGAACCCATTTTGGTTTGTTTCCAGTGGCCTGTTATCCCCAGGTGCCCGTAGTGGGACGTGCATCCATTGATCACCCCTTGGATCCGAGGCATCTCAATGGGCTCGGACCACATTGAAGTGGATGAATTGAACCGCCTGTGCATATAGGGCCTCCATGACAGCACGATGCACCTGTGCACCGAGGTTTGTCCCACTCGGCACCTGGAAGGAGTCCGTGGCATAGACGTTCAGGGCGACCGTCACCTTGACGGCTACCAGGAGCAGGTGTCTTCCCCCATACCCCCTGCGGTGCCTGGCAGATGTGTCGCACTGTCTCCCTGCTCAGCCGGAGTCTTTGACAGCATGCCCAGTCCGGCAGGTCTTCGAATGACAGGCGATGCAGGTACATACGAGACCTCATGCGATGCTTCCTTGGCACTTACTCCTCCTCGGCCTGTTAGGCAGCCGGCTGTCCATCCTGGGCAGCTGCCTCCTGCCCCTCCGCTGCCTGCTCTGCAACTGTAGTTTCCACCTCCTTGAGCAGTGCCTACTTGTACAGCCGCAGGACATCCCCCAGGGCTGCAGCGACTAACAGGAAGGCCACCATTACTGGTTGAATTCCAATACCCATTGTCTGCATGGGGTGAAAGATCGACATGTTCGCGTACCCAAATGTTCAAACAGGTCCACTGGGCTACATGGTTCCCCGGTCGGCACTGCGGGATCCACCCCCACCTGTTCCTCCCCTCCCCCGATCACTGCACCCCTGGCCCCATCGGTGGCAAGCACGGTGGGGGCCTCTGGCCTTGGCGCCTTTTATCAGGGCCACGAAGAATGCAGCACGAGCTTGTAGAATCGAAAAGAAATAACTTTATTTACAATTACATATATACAACAGCAGCAATACTCCACCACTGCTCTCTCCTCTGTCTGGTTCCACACTGCCAGCTCCAATTATGCAGGGTCTGTTAATGATTTCTCCGCCCTCCTCATTGGGGGAGCTCACACTCACTGAGGATTGTGGGATTATCATTAGTCCCCAGCCAATAATAATCTGGCAGGTTATAACATCCCTCCCCCTCCAAAGTACGAGGGATCCACCGAACACCCTGACTCGTTTTGCCGCAGGATGGACACCATTTGCACGAGGCGCTAGATCAGGCGCCGTGTAATGAGAAGGCAAACGGCGCTTCTGCGATGAACGTCGTAACGGTTGCATACCCATCCATGGGCCGTGGAATCGAGGACTCCCCCACGGAGGCGTCCTGTGTCTCTACCTCGGAGTCAGAGTCCAAAGCCTCCGTCAGCTCGGCGTCCATATCTCCACGCGGTTCTGCAACAAGCCGTGCAGCCTTTGAGTGCGGCGCCAGAGGAAGATCATGCAGATGAATCTTCGCTGCGTCTGGTCTCTGCAGCTGCAAGTGAGCTCCGGGGGCAGGGAACCTTTGGAAGAGGTGGCCTTCAGGACCGAACGTGGTCGAAATGTTTGTGCTGGAGATGACCCTGGGCTTGCAACTGGTAAGCGATTGGGCCCGTTTGTCAAAATATAATGCCAGGGACACACTGGGCACCACCAGCAAAATTTCGAACGAACACTGGGTCACCAGGTGCAAACTGCCGAATCGGCCAATGTCGAGAAAAGCCATGCCTATGCCGTTCTTGAGTGCAGTGTATTTTTGTGCCAATGTCTGGGAAAACCAGGCTAAGGTGGGTGCGAAATCTCCGACCCATTAGGAGATCCGCGGGAGCTACCCCAGTCACTGCATGTGGAGTGGTCCTATACGAAAACAAAAAATGAGCCGGTCTACTGTCCATAGAACCGGAAGACTGTTTCTTGAGGTCCCGTTTCAACGTCTGCACTGCGCGCTCCGCCAACCCATTTTACAGGACTGGCTCCGTCTTGGCCCATTCACAGATCTGCAATGCCGTGAAAGGCAAGGAGTCCATAAAATGTAGCGTTGCAACCACCTCATTTGTCATGGGGGTGACTTAGGGCCGGTCGACAAAGGCAATCGGCTCAGTGCATCGCTATTTGCTATCTGGGTCCCTGGTTTATGCTGTAGAAAATACTTGCAGGAAATGAGCAGCAAAGCCCAGCGCTGGAACTGTGCGAAAGCAATGGGTGGTCTTGGCTTATCCTCTCGGAAAAGTCCAAGCAGAGGCTTATGATCAGTCACGCTAGTGAAGTGGCGGCCATAAACATACTGGTGGCAGTGTTTCACCGCAAAGACCAACGCCAGGCCCTCCTTCTCGATATGTGCGTAATTCTTTTCTGCTGCAGTCAATGTGCGGGAGGCAAAAGCTATCGGCTGCTCGGCTCCATTCTCCATCTTGTGGGACAAGACAGCCCCAATACCATCTGGGGATGCATCACATGTGATAATCAAAGGCTTTTCAGGATCAAGCGGGCTAGTAACCCGGAAGTCAACAATTGAAAAATGAAATGAAAATCACTTATTGTCACAAATTGCTATTTCACCCGCCCAAAAGCAGTTTTTTGCGGCTGACCCCAAACCCAGGTGTGATTTTTCTTCAATAGAAGGTGTAACAGGGCTATCACAGCTGCCAGAACGGGGAGGAACTTCCCGTAATAGTTTGTGAGTCTGAGAAAAGAATGAAGATGAGAAGTGTCAGTCGGGGCGGGGGCTTGTTGTATTGCGCGCTCCTTCTCTGCGACAGGGTGCAAACCTTTGCTTTTCTGCCGATAACAAAAAGGTTAAATGGGGGTTACTGGGTTACAGGGATAGGATAGAGACGTGGACTTGAGTAGGGTGCTCTTTGTAAGGGCCGGTGCAGGCTCGATGGGCCCAATGTCCTCCTTCTGCACTGTAAATTCTATGATTCTATGATAATGAAATGAAAACCGCTTATTGTCACGAGTAGGCTTCAATGAAGTTACAGTGAAAAGCCCCTAGTCGCCACATTCCGGTGCCTCTTCGGGGAGGCTGGTACGGGAATTGAACCGTGCTGCTGGCCTGCCTTGGTCTGCTTTAAAAGCCAGCAATTTAGCCCAGTGTGCTAAACCAGCCCCTGAACCCAGGTAGACTACTTCCTTCGTCTGAAAGACGCACTTTGTACGACGTAAACGGACTCCAACCTCTGAGAAACGTTTAAGGACAGCCTCCAAATTTTCCAAATGTTCCTGCTCTGAAGTCCCCGGAATCAAAACGTCGTTGGAGTAGACAGCGACTCGTGGTAAACCTCTCAGGATGCCCTCCATGACGCGTTTAAAGATAGAGCAGGCAGAGGATACTACAAAAGGCAACAATATATACTCATACAGGCCCCTGTGTGTATTAATAGTTACATATGGCTGGGAGGTAGGGTCCATCTCCAACTGTAGGTAGGCGTGACTCATATCTAATTTCATGAAAGAGAGGTCCGCCTGCAAACTTCGCGTCGAGATCTTCTATTTGGGGCATTGGATATCGGTCGTGCCGGGAAGCCGTATTCACTGTAAGTTTATATCGCCACACAAGCAAATCATGGCTTCTGGCTTCATTACCGGTGCAACTGGCGCTGCCCAGTCAGCAAAACGGACGGGCCTGATAATACCCAAGGACTACAAATGAGTGAGCTCTGCTTTTAACTTCTCGAGCAAGGCGTAAGGCACCAGGCACGTCCGGAAATAGTGCGGCGCGGCTCCCCGTTCAACCTGGATAGGGGAGTTGTCCCCTTTTATCTTCCCCAAACCGGATTGGAATACATCTGAGCACCATCCTAGTACATCCGTTAACCCTCCAGAACCTGTTTGAAGGATGTGCTGCCACTGCAGCCACAAATGGTGCAACCGGTCCTGACCCAACAGGCTGGGCCCATGGTCGCGCACCAGGATAAGCGGGAAACGCCCCTCCTGGCATCCATAAGCAACAGGGGTCATTGTAGTTTCAGCAATGTCCAATGGTTCCCCCGTATAGGTGGCCAACCTGGCCTGTGTATCAGTCAATGTCAGGGTTTGTATATCCTGCTTGATGTGATCGAATGTCCTCTGGGCAATCACGGAGACCGCTGCGCCAGTGTCCAACTCCATCTCAAGCGGGTGACTTTTGACCCGTACCATCACTTTAATGGGGGCCACATGGGGAGCTGCCACACAATGCAGTTTCAGACAGTCATCCTCCGTCTCCACGTCAAAGCACAAATAAAGAACAAAGAAAAGTACAGCACAGGAACAGGCCCTTTGGCCCTCCAAGCCTGTGCCGACCATGTTGCCCATCGAAAGTAAAATCTTCTACACTTCCTGGGTCCGTATCCCTCTATTCCCATCCTATTCATGTATTTGTCAAGATGCCCCTTAAAAGTCACTATCGTCCATGCTTCCACCACCTCCTCCGCCAGGGAGTTCCAGGCAGCCACTACCCTCTGTGTAAAAACTTGCCTCGTACATCTCCTCTAAACCTTGCCCCTCGCACCTTAAAGCTATGCCCCCTGGTAATTGACCCCTCTACCCTGGGAATAAGCCTCTGACTATCCACTCTGTCTATGCCCCTCATAATTTTGTGGACCTCTATCAGGTCGCCCCTCAACCTCCGTTGTTCCAGTGAGAACAAACTGAGTTTATTCAACCGCTCCTCATAGCTAATGCTCTCCATACCAGGCAACATCCAGGTAAATCTCTTCTGCACCTTCTATAAAGCCTCTACATCCTTCTGGTAGTGTAGCGACCAGAATTAAACACTATACTCCAAGTGTGGCCTAACTAAGGTTCTATACAGCTGCAACAGAACTTGCCAATTCTTATTCTCAATGCCCCGGCCAATGAAGGCAAGCATGCCGTATGCCTTCTTGACTACCTTCTCCACCTGTGTTGCCCATTTCAGTGACCTGTGGACCTGTACACCTAGATTTCTATGACTGTCAATACTCTTGAGGGTTCTACCATTCACTATGTGTTCCCTACCTGTATAAGATCTTCCAAAGTGCATTACCACACATTTGTCCGGATTAAACTCCATCTGCCATCTCTCTGCCCAAGACTCCAAGCAATCTAAATCCTGCAGTATCCTCTGACAGTCCTCATCACTATCCGCAATTCCACCAGCCTTTGTATCATCTGCAAACTTAATAATCAGACCAGTTACATTTTCCTCCAAATCTTTTGTATATACTACGAACAGCAAAGGTCCAAACACTGATCCCTCGGAACACCCCTGGTCACAGCCCTCCAATCAGAAAAGGACCCTTCCATTGCTACTCTCTGCCTTCTATGACCTAGCCAGTTCTGTATCCATCTTGCCAGCTCACCCCTGATCCAGTGTGACTTCACCTTTTGTACCAGTCTGCCACGAGGGACCTTGTCAAAGGCCTTGCTGAAGTCCATATAGACAACATCCACTGCCCTACCTGCATCAATCACCTTTGTGACCTCTTCGAAAAACTCTATCAAGTTCGTGAGACACGACCTCCCCTTCACAAAAACACGCTGCCTCTCACTAATACGTCCATTTGCTTCCAAATAGGAGTAGATCCTGTCTCGAAGAATTATCTCCAGTAATTTCCCTACCACTGACGTAAGGCTCACCGGCCTGTAGTTCCCTGGATTATCCTTGCTACCCTTCTTAAACAAAGGAATAACATTGGCTCTTCTCCAGTCCTCCGGGACATCACCTGAAGACAGTGAGGATCCAAAGACTTCCTCAGCAATTTCCTCTCTAGCCTCCTTCAGTATTCTGGGGTAGACCCCATCAGGCCCTGGGGACTTATCTACCTTAATATTTTTCAAGACGCCCAACACCTCGTCTTTCTGGATCTCAATGTGACCCAGGCTATCTACACACTCTTCTCCAGACTCAACATCCACCAATTCCTTCTCTTTTGTGAATACTGATGCAACGTATTCATTTAGCACCTCGCCCATTTCCTCTGGCTCCACACATAGATTCCCTTGCCTATCCTTCAGTGGACCGACCCTTTCCCTGCCTACCTTGCTTTTTATGTACGTGTAGAAAGCCTTGGGATTTTCCTTAACCCTTTTTTCCAAAGAATTTTCGTGACTTCTTCTAGCCATCCTGACCCATTGCTTAAGTTCCTTCCTACGTTCATTATATTCCACACAGGCTTTGTCTGTTCCCAGCCTTCTAGCCCTGACAAATGCCTCCTTTTTCTTTTTGACGAGACCAACAATATCTCTCGTTATCCAAGGTTCCCGAAATTTGTCGTTTTATCCTTCTTCCGCACAGGAACATGCCATTCCTGAATTCCTTTCAACTGACATTTGAAAGACTCCCACATGTCAGGTGTTGATTTACTCGCAAACATCCACCCGCAATCTAGGTTCTTCAGTTCCTGCCTAATATTGTGATAATTAGCCTTCCTCCAATTTAGCACATTCACCTTAGGACCACTCTTATCCTTGTCCACCAAAACTTACTGAATTGTGGTCACTGTTCCCGAAATGCTCCCCTACTGAAACTTCTACCACCTGGCCGGGCTCATTCCCCAATACCAGGTCCAGTACAGCGCCTTCCCTAGTTGTACTATCTACATATTGTTTTAAGAAGCCCTCCTGGATGCTCCTTACAAACTCTGCCCCGTCTAAGCCCCTAGTACTAAATGAGTCCCAGTCAATATTGGGGAAGTTGAAGTCTCCCACCACAACAACTCTGTTGTTTTACTCGTTTCCAAAATCTGTCTCCCTATCTGCTCCTCTATCTCCTGCTGGCTGTTGGGAGGCCTGTAGTAAACCCCCAACATTCTGACTGTACCCTTCTTATTCCTGATCTCTACCCATATAGCCTCGCTGCCATCTGAGGTGCCCACCCATTGTACAGCTGTGCTATTCTCCCTAACCAGTAGCGCAACTCCGCTACCCTTTTACATCCCTCTTTATCCCGCCTGAAACATCCAAATCCTGGAACGTTTAGCTGCCAATCCTGTCCTTCCCTTAACCAGGTCTCTGTAATGGCAACAGCATCATAGTTCCAAGTACTAATCCAAGCTCCAAGTTCATCTGCCTTACCCGTTATACGTCTTGCATTAAAACATATGCACTTCAGGCCACCAGACCCGCTGTTTTCAGCAACATCGCCCTGTCTGCTCTTCCTCAGAGCCATACTGGCCCTATTCCCTCGTTCTCCCTCAATGCTTTCACCTTGTGACCTATTGCTCCGGTACCCACCCCCCTGCCATACTAGTTTAAAACCTCCCGTGTGACACAATCAAACCTTGCGGCCAGAATATTTATGCTTCTCCAGTTTAGATGGAACCCGTCCTTCTTATACAGGTCACACCTGCCCCGGAAGAGCTCCCAGTGGTCCAGATAACGGAGACCCTTCCACCTGCACCAGCTATTTAGCCACGTGTTTAGCTGCTCTATCTTCCTATTTCTAGCCTCCCTGGCACGTGGCACAGGGAGTAATCCCGGGATTACAACCCTAGAGGTCCTGTCTTTTAACTTTCTGCCTAGCTCCCTGAACTCCTGCTGCAGGACCTTATGTCCCTTCCTGCCTATGTCGTTAGTACCAATATGTACAATGACCTCTGCCTGTTTGCCCTCCCCCTTCAGGATGCCCGCTACCCGTTCGGAGACATCTTGGACCCTGGCACCAGGGAGGCAACATACCATCCTGGAGTCTCTTTCACGTCCACAGAAGTGCATATCTGTGCCCCTGACTATAGAGTCCCCTATGACTATTGCTCTTCTGTGCTTTGACCCTCCCTGCTGAACATCAGAGCCAGCCATGGTGCCGCTGCTCTGGCAGCTGCTGTTTTCCCTTGATAGGCTATCCCCCCGACAGTATCCAAAGGGGTATACCTGTTTGAGAGGGGGACAACCACAAGGGATTCCAGCACTGACTGCCTGCCCCTTCTGGTGGTCACCCATTTCTCTGCCTGCACCTTGGGTGTGACCACATTTATATAACTGCTATCTATGACGCCTTCCGCCACCTGCATGCTCCTAAGTGCATCCAACTGCTGCTCCAGCCGAACCATGCAGTCTGTGAGGAGCTCCAGTTGGGTGCATTTTCTGCAGATGAAGCCATCCGGGACGCTGGAAGCCTCCCGGACCTACCACATCTCACAGTCAGAGCACTGCACCCCTCTAATTGACATTGCATCAATTAATTAGTAAATTAAACTTAAAAAAAATATTTTAAAAAAGTTGCTGTTAACGATATGTTTCCTGGCACTAGATTTCTACTATAAATGCAAAAGCTAAGTACAGTACTCTCCGATCTCTGGCTTAGATACCCCTCTAAATTATAATTAAGTAATTAAGTAATTATGTTTAATTAGTTGAACAATGTTTAATTTTTAAATTTAGTGTAGATTCCCAACCAACCAATCAGGTCACAGCTTTACTGTGATGTCACTTCAGTTCCCCCCCCCCCCCCACACAATTTGAAAAGGTAACAAAAATAAAAATAAATGAAAATAAATATAACTTACCTTCCCAGGATGCTCTCTGGTTCTCTCCCTGCTGATTAACAGTTACAGGCCAGAAGAAAGAGAACAAAACCATTGGGAAATAGCACCTTCTCCCACTCTGCACCGAATTACCTCACTGCACCAAATTACCAAGTTCCAATTCCTACTCTGGATGTGTCTCACTCAGGCTGTGTCTCCTTGGCCTGCACAAAGCTTGGGAGTGGTCCCTGCAGGTTCAACCAAATTGAAGGTACGGCCCCTGGGCTGGCCCCAATTTCTGTCGGAACAACTGCGCCTCTGGCGCCCCCAGGACAGGCGTTCGCGATGGGGTCGGCGCTCACAAGTCCGACATTGACAGGCTTCTCATCCATCGGCTCTGGAGAAGGCTTCCTTCGGTGAGGAACGTCCGGTGGCCACTAGCGCCGATCCGTACACTGCCCCGCCCAAGATACAGCAGGGGTGCGGAGAGACGCTTTTGGACCGAAGGGGTAGCGCCCCAAGGCATGCACCTTCATTCCCTGTTGCTCCTGCACTCTCTGTTCTGCGCTCGCTCGAGACAACACTATCTGGATGGCCTGTTGAAAAGTCAATGTCGGTGGTCACGTTGTTAATGCCGCAAACCAAACAATCGGGTAACATTTCTGACAAAGTCTCACCATAGTCACAGTACTCTGCAATCCTGCACAGCCTGGATAGAAACTCAGCAAGGGAATTCTCCTGGGGTCCTCTCAGCGGTATTAAACCAGTAACGCTGGACTATCGTGGACGGGGTTGGGTTAAAATGCTGCTCCACCAAGGTCACAAGTTCATCAAACGTCTTGCTGTCAGGCACAGCTGGGTATGTCAGGCTCCTAATCACCCAAATGTATACGGGTCACAGACGGTGAGCAAAATGGCCACCTGGTGCTCGTTTACGGTGATGTTATTCGCCCGGAAATAGTAACGCATCCGTTGTGCATACTGGTTCCAACCTTCAGCGCTGCATCAAAGACATTTGATTTTTACATGATTTTATGACACATGTACCACATTGGCTAACTCTATTTATGCAGGTGACTCTGCTAATGATTTTTCCGCCGTCCTCATTGGGGGAGCTCATACTCACTAAGGATTGTGGGATTTCCATTAGTCCCCAGCCAATAACAATATGGCAAGTTATAACAGCGCCTGCCCCTGATGCTCGGGGTACTGTTGGCTGGCAGTGCTTCCGCCTGCACTTGGCACTGAAACCCTCTACTGTGGGCATTTCCCTGGGTGGGCCACCGGCAGATGGTAGCAGGGTGGGGGAGGAATGTGCCGGGGGGGAGGGGGGGGGGGGGGGGTGCTGGGAGCGTCCATACAGTCGGTGTCACTCTGCAGAACGAGGTGCCAGGGAGTATAGTCAATGGGTGCGCAGCAAAATGGCTGTTTTGAAGTCTGTGCTAATGGCGGTCCATGACTGGACACCGTCCCAGTCCCGTGGTGTGTCACCCACGGTCACTCCACTCCATGTTCTGCCTCCTCTCTCTCCCTCGTCAGCCACCACGCCGATTTCACGAAAGCACACATGAACCGCGCCATGGGGAACTTGGAGCATCGGAGGAGAAGAATCGCGGTGGCCCTGGAGAATACTGAGTCAGGCTCGCTAATGACATGGAAACGGTGTTTACTATACTTGCATTCCGGAATATATTGGTGTCGCTATCAAAGTGAGGAGAAACACGATTTGCTGATTTCGGCGTCGGAACCGGTTGTCCGCCCAATCGTGTTACTCGATTTCGGCATCGCAAACAGAGAATTCATTCCACAGTCTCTGTGCCACTAGACAGCTCACCACATAACAGATCCAAATGTTTTCACAAGCTTCTAATTCTATTTCTGCTGCCGTGTCCATTTTAGTGTTTCCTGAAACTCTGACAGGCTTACATGTGGTTTCCAGATTCATGCAGATTGGGAATATCAAGCCCCAGTATTGACCAATGGAGGATCCACATTAGAACACCTTTATTGAAGGGAGCCAGTGACACAGATGCCTTGTGGAGTTTTGACCAACCTTGTCAGGATTGGAACCTCCCTTTACAAGACACTGAGGCAATTCCTGGGGATTTAGAATGCCAGATGTTGCTGTTTCTCTGATTCAATAGTCAGGAGGTGAGAACACTAAGTTAGATTTCCCATCAAGGAAATGACCTGGACCTTGGATGTTGACTCTTTACAGAGGTCACGGAAGCAGGGTGGCGGGGGAAGCAGGCACTTTCGCCAACTGGCACATGGTTGGTCAACCAGTAGACAGACGTCCGGGTGGAGTTGGACTGCGAGTGTAAATTTAAAGCTTTAACAAAAAATCTGTGAAACCTAAAGGGCTTTAGCCTAATGTTTCTGTGTTTTCTCTTCATCTTTCTTTGATCTATGTAATGGGAATGCTGATTATGGTATATCCACATTACAATTGCCCTTTCCACCCGAGGGTCACTAATATAATTGCACGAAACCTGCCATCAATAAGAATGAAATCCACTGGTCAATCATTCACTTGTCCAGCTCTATTTGCAAACCCATTTTTTCCACTTGCTGGTTTGCATTTTGCGAAACACAAATTTCACAAAATGCTTGACCTTCATACGTTGGTAACCTTGCTTCAGGAATATGCCCATCATTTACAAAAGATCTGGGGCGTTGGTTGAGTTGTTTGAATACCAAGCCATGAAGGAGAATCTGCTGAACATAGTTCATTGTGCTTGTCAGGAATGCTTCGCCGTCTCTTTATCAGGCTGTCAGGTTCAATGTCGACAGATTCATTTGCCAGTTCTTTTATTAAGCCGGTTGACATTAACAGAAATGCCCTTTCATTCAAGGGAGCGATATCTCTGATCACAATTTGTAATGATGCTTTTCACGGTGATAATTGCAAAATTATATGCTATTATATATATACATGCACACAGAAATCAATCATTGACAGGCCTGTTGTTACATGCTACCCAGAGTACTGTGCACAATTGCAGCTACCTATTACAGTTAGGGAGTCAGTGACCTTCAGAATGTACACAGAGGAGCAATATAGATGATTCCAGGTTTGAGAAACTTAAGTAATAGGGAAAGGTTAAACATGGTGGCCTTGTTCTCTTTGGAAGAATGGCAATCATGAAATGATTTAATTGACTAGGATGGGGAGTGGAAGCTTTGATCTAGACAACTGATGAAGGGTTGAAATACCAGAGGATGTGAATTCAAAATGAGAAAGTTAGCAATAGGTAGGGGAGTCATCCAAGGTTTTAGGCTTTGTAATGGTAACTGAGTGGCTTGCTGGGCCATTTCCAGAGGGCATTTTAAGAGTCAAGCACATTGCTGCCGGCCTGGAGTCACATGTAGGCCAAAGAGGGTAAGGTCAGCAGATTTCCATAAATGGCATTAGTGAACTAGATGAGTTTTTACAACAATGGTTTCTGAGACAATCGTTTGGAAATCTAGATTTTTATTAATGAAATTCAAATCTCACTAGCTGCTGTTGTGGGAATTGAACCCATGGCCCCAGAGCATTAACTTGGGCTTCTGTCTTAGATTACTAGTTCAGTGACATTACCATGACTCCACTGCCTCTCGACGAGCAGAGCTGTAGAATCAACCACTTCCAGTTGGAAGAGGCAAATTGATAAATAAGTCATGTTCCTATTTGCAAACAGAATTCAATGGAAGAAGTAGAAACGCAGGACAAATGTTGACTTCCTCTGATTAATGTTATTAAATCACGGCTACTTTATGTGAGATAATAATCATCTTTAGTTACGGCGAAAATCCCCTAGTCGCCACGCTCCGGCGCCTGTTCAAGTACACTGAGGGAGAATTCAGAATGTCCAATTCACCGAACAGGCACGTTTTTCGGGACTTGTGGGAGGAAACTGGTGTGCCCAGAGGAAACCCACCCAGAAATTGTTGAATTGTTATTGTGTTTCCTGGCATGCCAAGGGCTAAGGATGAACTGAATTTCCAGTAGTGCCAGAGAAATAAACAGCTCACTTTTTACTTCCTGTGTGTTTAGCAAATAGTCCCAGTTTAGGAATGATGTGAAATCAATGCAGATTGCAGCTTGCCTTTAGCTGGCCCAATCGTGTAGCTTGAATCGGATCGGAGAACAGCCGCTGCCCAAATACTTATCCAAAAAAACCATTTGAATTCACTGAGAGGCCGAATGGTTTGTCATGTTCTGAAGTGCGCAGCTTTGCTTTTTGAGATCTTGCCCACTACTTTGGGTGCATACGGATTATACAGACGCAGACAATCATAGACAGACAGGCATAGACACACACACTTACCAAGTTTTTCTGTGGTATGGGAAAACCTGACATGCATCTCTTTGCGCCTTCCAAAATATACAGTTGATCCATGTGTGACTTTTTAAAAAAGATTTTTATCTTTCCATACAGAGATAGGTTACAAATGCATTTTGCAAGCCGAGATGGAGCTTGTGAATAGTACGGGTGCAGAAGTGGCCCATCTCAGATTTCCAACACAGCAGCCCTGCTCCCAACATTACTTAATGTGCCCCAGTGCCTCACCCTCATCCCCCCACCCAGCCCCTTGACATACTTTGCCCCCTAACATAGAATTTACAGGGCAGAAGGAGGCCATTTGGCCCATCGAGTCTGCACCGGCCATTAGAAAGAGCACCCCGCCCAAGTCCATACCTCCACCCTATCCCCTAACCCAGTAACCCCACATAACCTTTTTAAACACTAAGGGGAAATTTAGCATGGCCAATCCACCTAACACATCTTTGGATGTTGGGAAGAAATCGGAGCATCCGGAGGAAACCCACGCAGACACGGGGAGAATGTGCAGACTCCGCATAGACAGTGACCCAAGCCAGGAAACAAACATGGGACCCTGGAGCTGTTGTTATGGGCCAGGGTTTAGAAAATTCCAAAATATATCACGGAGTTCACCAGACCTACAATTTTTAATAGATTTTGGTTATGAGGAGCACAAGGGCCCACTTTCCAGATGTTGTGCAACAGAGATCATAAGTATTTTTAATCAAAACAATGTTTATTCTATGTGAATTCAGTTAACATTTTATAAACTACCAAACCAACTACCTCCCACAGATACAGTACTCTATATGTAACCCTTAATAACTTTCCCGACAACATCCATAAGCCAAGCACCCTTTTTAGCAGTCGGTATAAATTCTTTACACAAGACAGTTATCAGTTTTAAATTATCAAGTGATCTGGAAACCTTTTAAAATACAGAGAGAGACAAAATGAACCTTGTCTGAATTCAACTTTCAACTCCCTAAAACAAGAGTAAAACACAAAGCCACAAACAGCTTCCATCTCAAAACGAAAGTAAAAGCCAGAGACACAACCCAGATCCACCCACACAATGACATCACTGCAGCTATTTGATAAACACCATGTCTTAAGCAACAGTGCTAACCACTGAGCTACCGTGCCGCCCATGCATCCCCATGTCTCCTCAGATCATCCATGCACCTCCATGCTCCTTCAAACCCCTTCCACCTCCTTGCCGCCACCTCAATCTCAGATCATCAATGTCCCAAATTATTCTCCACAGCCACAGCCATAGCAATAGGTGCTATTTTAAAATATTTCTATAAATACTGAATTCAAACATGCTATAATTGACACTGGAAACAAAAAAATCCAGCGTATTTTTTTTTTTAACTCTTAAGAGGCATCAGGGTGTATTGTTTGGAGAAAACATCTGAGACTCCTCATCGAACTCTAGTTGCAGGGAGGCATGACTGAGGTCCAATTTGGAATATATAAAGCCCCCCACCAGCTTGACGTAGTCGTCCTCACTTCGGGGAATCGGTTACCGATCAACCTGGGCAGCGTGATTTATGGTCCCCTCAAATCCTAATTGAACGATTAAGTTTAAGGATGGGGACTATCGACGCTGCTTATTCTGAAAACTGGACCTGTTTGATTATACCCAGTTCTTCCAATCTCTTTAGCTCTGCTTCAAGCTTCTGATGCAGTGTGCATGACACAACTCTGGCTGTAAAGAACTTGGGTATTGGATCCAGATTGGCAGATAGCTTGGCTTTTACACCCTTAATCTGGTTCAATTCCTTGGGGACGACGTCTTTATACCTCCTCATTTTTCATTTCATTGTCAAGGCATCTTGGAAGATGCCATTGGATATTTTAATCATTCTCTTCCCAACTGACTGGGTCTATGCCCTTCCATGACAACCAAAAGCAGATGGACCTCCTGCCCTCTGTACACTCAAAGGATATTGGCTGCTTTGAGGCTCTGAAAAATTTCCCTGGTGTATGTTGACATTTTGGTTGTAGTGTTCTTCAAGCTTAAAGACTGCGTTCCTGCACAAAGTTATTGGAAAGACTTCTCACTGACTAAACTCACTAAAGCTCTGGTGTCGGCTTCCATTTATGTGGTTTACCATTTACACTTATGACAAATTCAATCGCCGCCATCATATTTAGTTGGATTGTATTCAACTCAGAGATCTTCTTCATTATGTTCAGTTGTCCTGTCGACTGCTGTTGCTGTCGGCGTTTTTTTGCATTGACGTGCTTTGCCTTGTGCAGAAATATGCTTTGGTTGCACATGAACTCCCGAACGTGACGGGTCTCCTGGGGATGGTCTCCCCCGCAACCATAGCAGTCCACCTCCAACATGTGTTGACGCCCCACTTCTTCCCACTCCTTGGGTTCTAGTTTGGTCCCGAGGACATTGTCTGCTTCTGCGCTGTGCCAGTGACCCCGTCACGGACCTTGCGGCCATACCGCTCTGTACTTGGTTAACCGCCCCTCCAGCCATGCTTTGGAGCTCAGTGGCGCCTTTTTCGGCACACTGTGTCACCTGAGCTTTCTCCAACGTAATTGTGGTCTCTGCCAGAAGCTTCTTCTGGATATTAAGATTATGGATCCAATAAACCAACTAATTGTGCAGCATGTCACTAAGCACGGTCCCAAACTCAGTGCTCAGCAAGTTGAGGAAGCCTGGCTATGAATGCTAAGGCAGACTCTGCATGGACCCCCACTGCAGAGTTAAACTTATGACATGGAGGATAATCGAGGGATAAAAGCAAATTACTATGAATGCTGGAATCTGAAACATAAACAATCTCAGCAGGTCTGACAGCATCTGTGGAGAGAGAATGGAGCGAACGCATCGAGTCTGGATGACTTTCTCAAAGCTGGTTAACCGAGAGACTTGCATTGAAATGTCCTTGAATCAATTTTACCGAATGGTCAAAGGCCGTTGAGTTGGGTGCCTCTGGGGACATGAGGTTCCCAATCAGGTCTTTGGCCGTAAATTGTCAGAAGTATCACCTTCTGCTTGCCCTCGCCTGTGATGTCATTCGCAGTAAAAAAAAAAGGCATTTGATGTTCTGACTCCAATCCTCAACACCTTGATCAAATGAGTCCAGTTTGACAATGGTAGGCATTTTCACTCATGATTTAAATGATTCAGACTCCTGCTGTAGCTTCTCTGCTTTCCTTCAACCTTCCCCCCTCAATTCACGATGACTGTTGGTTGCGATTGAAAACTTGTACCTTGTCGTCAATGTTGTGGTTCGAAACAAACACTGGAAGCTTCCAAAGGGCGTTTATTGATGAAAGTCAAACCGGAACATAACATTAAACAACAGCTCCCAGCACTTTGGCTCCCTGGTCCACACTGCCCGATGTCCTGCTCCCAGGCCCCAATGCAAACTCCCAATTGGCTATAGTTTGTGTGCTCCCTTGTGCTTAGCCCCGAGTCAGTCGTGTGGTCTGGGAAGCCTGCCCCCTTAATGGGGCCATGCAAACACATTATTCAGTCTCTATGCAATATTTAGCTGTAATATAATCTTGAGGGTCACATCATGGCTGGCTGAAGGTGCATGTGGCATATGACAATCCAATAATTTTCTGAAATGAATAGACTGTTGAGTACTGAGTGCAGCATGGACTGTAATTCAATGTATTCAACATCTGAATGGAGATAAAATGGAGAGAACAAAGTAAGTTGCTTGCTCAATGTCTTCACAAGCAATATCTAATTCCAAGAAAAACATTTAGTGTTCAGGCAAGTGTGAAAGATAGTCCTGCAAACTGAGATACAATCCATCTCTCAAGGTAAAGTTAGTTGTGATGGGTCATCAAAAACGAAACAGAGTTACCAGAGCGATCAGTCACAATTACATAGCGAGGGCACCAACCACGTGACAGTAAAGATCTAGATGTTTTTTAAGAGACAGGATCAAAATGAAAGGCTCTTATTGCGGAATCAGATTGAACAGACTCAGGGAGAAAAATATCTTGCTGATATTTAGAAAATTGAAACCAATATCTGAGAAATATCCCTTGGGAAATCAGTTCTGTTCAAAAGTCATCCTGGGCGGTATTTTGAACACATGGAAATACTGAGGATCTGGGTGTGCTTCCAATTGTCCAGCCAGTTGGGCAGACCATTGTATGTACCTTTGTATGTACCCTGAAAATGATCTTTGCTGTGTCCTTTTGATTCTGGTGCTTCCGGCTAAAGCTTGATGATGTGATTTATGAGCACCGCCTCGGACTCCTCCCATTGGTATTGGAATTGAAGCATCAGCAGGTTTCCTGACTCCGGGAAGCATCGCAGCCAATCCGACTCAGAGCCTAGCCAACATTGTGCTTATGTCAGCTAACTCTGAGAGATTTGGGGTGCTTTACAATGGCCACGTAGTGCCTGAATGTCAGCTCGCTGCAGAGTGGCTGATAAAAACAGGGAGACCCCGCTCCCGGGATCTACTCGGCTCACAACTCCTCACAAGATCTTACGTTGCGATGTGAATCCCACACTCTGTGGGCGGAATCACTTTTGGCAAATCTACATATTAGAGCGAGAAGGTTAGTCTCATTCCAAGGTTCAGATTCCCGAGGTGCCTGATGCTTTGAGATTCATCTCCTCACCCTGGACACCTTAGGGGAGTACCATTCAGCACGGCTCTCCATAAACAGGGACAGGTGAAACAGCACTTGTGGGGGTCTCCCAGGGGACCAGAGGTCCCCAGCTGCATGTCCTTAGGGCAGGGTGGTGCCTTATGACTATTGGTGCCACCTGGGTACTCTGATAGTGCCACCTTGGTGCCAGCATGACACTGCCAAGTTTCCCAGGTGGCACTGCCAAGCTGCCATTTTTTGCATGTGTGCGATCGGGCCAGGGGTGCCCTGCGGAGAGTGCCAGGGACCAGGTGCCCTACCATGGTGCATTAGGGCTGGAAGAGAGGTCGGTGATCACATCAGGGCCCAGAAGATTGGGATACCATTTAAAAATGGTGCCCCGATATCTCGCTACACTGGAGAATTTCGGCGAGCAGAGCTCCCCACTTTAAAAAACAGGGCTATGTGCGACCTTGGCTCCGTGTCCCCGTTGAGGCCCCTTATACAACGCAAGTTCCGTTGAATAGCCATGTGTTTCTCAGCACTGCGAGTGCCTGAAAACACGCAGCTAAACTCGCTCTCTGAGGTACTTTGTTCCCATTTGGGTAAATCGTGCTCCTGGTGTAAAGGAGCATTTCCAAATATGATAGTTTCAGGGTCATTTCACTTTCTGATCAATAATGAGTTGGTTTCTGAACCCTGCACAGTTTTCCACAGGCAAGTTGTTGCTGTTGTGCCCAACATTTATCCCTCTACCAGGATAAATCTTTACCGAATTGCTGTTTGTGGGTCCTTGCTATGTACAGTTCGGCTGCCATGTTTCCTAACTACAGTTGAAAAGTACTTTATTGGGTATAAAATATATTGGGATGTTGTCAGGCTGTGATTGATGCTTTATAAAGATAAATGCCAGCCTCAACAACTTCCTATCCATGCAGTCAAACTGCCTTTAATTCCAAAATATGTAATATACCAATCCTACATCCATCGACTATGGTTTGTCACGTTGAGTGTCAAATACAAGCACTGTCTTGGGACCCATTAGTTTGTTAATGTGAGGCATTTTAGTAAACTACCTTCATTTTAATGGAGCAGTGGATTGATTCGTGCCAGAATCATTGCACCATCAATCTCTGCTGGATGTACGCAGGAATATTCCCTTACTGGATACCGAGCCAAGATCGTGATCAAACATTTGACTGCTGGTCTCAAATAGCAATACTGACAAATATCTGCCATACTGGAGCAGTATTTGACACCCTTCTTCTTCTGGAACCTTGTTGATACCTGTCGTGATTATAATTCCAAAGTAATCAATGAACATCTGTAGGTTAAGTTCTAAATTTCCGATATGTGTTGGTGGTGAATGTCTGGAAATTCTATCATCATTGGCTGTTCTCAATTTTCAAACATTTTTGAATGTAATTCACTAGCTAGTAACTGGGAGTACAAACGGGCCAGCTTTTCCCCTTTAAAACTCAAGGGACAATTGTAGCCCAATTGTTGCCTTGGTTACTAAACACAGGGTGGGGATTATTTGTATTATCACTCTGCCCTTTCTGCCTCCAGCCAACACCAAGCTGTGTTGTCATCAACCTTCATGGGAAGTTGACCCTGCAAGAAAAAAACTAACTTGAATGTTTTCATTTATTTGACCAACCCTATAAGCCCTTAAACATACCTGCTTAAAAATGGTTCTCCAAAGCTGGCCTCTTGCCCATTCACGATTTTGTCTGTTCTACCATTGGTGGCCATGCTTTCAGATGCTTGGACGCTAAACTCTGGTATTCGCTCCTTTTCACGCTTTGCATTTCCTTTAAAACACTTCTTAAAACATGACTAAGCTCTTCGCACAAATTTCTCTTTCCGAACAATGGCAAATGCTGAGAAAGCCGCAATTGCACCACAACCTATGGTGATTTAACTTATATCAAAATTGGGCATTTGTGGTGTGTTCAAATAGACTCCAGAAGAAGCCACATTGATGGTCCTGCAATTGCATATCATAAAACGGCAGGGACTAGCAGGTAAATTTGCCTGCTTTCCCACAATTATTCTGTGGGTAATGACTTTGGGCTGATAATTATCGACTTAAGTCCTCAAGATGGATCAAATTAGTAAAACGTAAATTACGAGCAGATTATTTGAACGGCCTTGTTAATTCAAAGGATGATAATCTGTCAGGCTGGGGTGGCAGAAACGAAAGTGTCAGCAATATTCAAATCATTGTTGGATAGTATAATGGGAGATTAGAGTCTTAGAGAGGCTGTTGTTAATGGACCAAAACAACTGTTCCCATCCATGACATTACTTGTGTTTTTTTCTGCTTCATTAATGAAATTTCTCTCTCAACAGAAGGTCCGAATTTTCTTCAGTGTTTGGATTGATGTTATCAAAAACGCATTAATTAGGATAGAAATAGTGAATTAAACTAAACGTTAAACATATAGGGCGGGATTCCCCGAGCATCCGAGCGAAATCGCGCTCCGCGTGGGGGCGGAGAATGGGGCGCCAGACCCTCAATTGGGTCCGACGCCTTCCCGCGTTTTTCCGTGGACCGGAGAATCACCGCCAGTCACATGTGCACGGTCTACGCGGCGCCGGGAAGGGGCCATTGAAAGAGGACCCAGCGCCGATTCTCTGCTGGCAGCTGGCCGGGGTCCCGCCGGCGTGGTTCATTCATGGTTCCACCCGGCGGGAGTTCGGAGTGGGGCCTATGGACCCAGCCCACGGCAGTTCTGGTGGGGGTCGGGGGTATCCGTCACCGGGAAGGGGGGGGGGGCCTCCAGGATGGCCAGGCTCGCGATCTGGGGCCACCGATCAGTGGGCGCACGCATTTTGGGGGCAGCGTATATTGTTGGGGCTGTGTGGGTCCGCCATGTTATGCAGACCCACGATCGGAAGTGTAGGGCCCCGTATCGGTAGCCGGAGCTGCGAGGACTACTCCGGGGCTCTGCAAACGCCCTTCAAAATGGAGAATCACTCTGGACTTTCTCCATTAGCCCCATTTTCAGAGAATTACGCCCATATTTTAAAAAAATTCATTCTTAGAATGTGGGCATCTCTGGCTAGGCTGGCATTTATTACCCATCATTAATTGTCCTTGAGAAGGTAGTGGTAAACCAACTACTTGAACCACTGAAGTCACTGAGGTGTAAGTACACCCATGTTGCTGTTGGGGAGGGAGTTCCAGAGTTTTGACCCAGTGACATTGAAGGAACAGCGTTATATTTCCAAGTCAGGATTGTGAGTGACTTGGAGCGAAATGTGTAGGTGGTGGTGTTTCCATGCACCTGCTGCCCTTGTCCTTCAATATCATGGCTGTCGTGGATTCGGAAGGTGCTGTTTGAGGAGGCTTGGTGAGTTCCTGCAGTGCATTTTGTAGATGGTACATACTGCTGCCATTATACGTTAGTGGTGAAGGGAGTGAATGTTTGTAGATAGGGTGGCCATCAAGCAGACTGTTTTATTCTTGATGATGCCAAGCTTCTGGACTGTTGTTGGATCTGCAGTCGTTCAGCAAAGTATTCCATCACACTCCAGGCTTGTGCTTTATAGATGCAGGACAGGCTTTGGAGAGTTAGGAGGTGAGTTACTCACCACAACACTCCTAGCCTCTGACTTGCTCTTGCAGCCACAGTATTTATCTGGCTAGTCCACTAAAGTTTCTGGTCAATGGTAATCCATAGGATGTTGATAGTGGGGGATTCAGTGACGGTATTGCCATTGAATGTCAAGGCGTGATGGTTAATTCTCTCTTGTTGGAGATAGGCATTGCCTCGCATTTGTGTGGCACAGGTGTTACTTGTCAGTCCAAGCCTGAATAATGCCCAGGTCTTTCTGCATTTTGACATGGGCTGCTTTAGTATCTGAGGAGTCAAGAATTATGCAGAAAGTTGCGCAATCATCAGTGAACCCCCCCCACTTCTGACTTAATGATGGAGGGAAGGTTATTAATGAAGCAGCTTAAGTTGCTTGGGTATAAGGCACTACCCTGCGGCACTCCGGCAGTGATGTCCTGGACCTGAGATGATTGACTTCCAACAACCACAAACATTTTCCTTTGTGCTAGGTATGATTCCAATCAATGGCCAATTTATCCCCGATTCCTATTGACTCCAGTTTTTCTACGGCACCTTGATGCCACGCATGTCTCACCTCTGGAGTTCAGCTCTTTTGTCAATGCTTGACACAAGGCACAATGAGGTCATGAGTTGAGTCGACCTGGCGTGGCCCAAACTGAGTGTGCAGCTTATTGTGAAATAAGTATTGTTTGATAGTATTGTAGATGCCTCCTTCCATCACTATACTGATGAATGAGAGTAGACTGATGGGGCGGTAATTTGCCAAGTTGGACTTGTCCTACCTTTTGGGAACTTGGACAATTTTCCGCATTACCAGGTAGATGCCACAATTGTACCCGTATTGGAACAGCATGGCTCGGGGCATGGAACATTCTGGAGCACAAATCTTCAGTCTTATTTCTGGAATATTGTCAACGTCTACAGTCTTTGCAGTATCCAGTGTCTTCAACCATTTCTTGTCATCATGTGGAGTGAATTGAAGTTGCTGCATATTGGCATCTGTGATTCTGGGGCCCTCGGAGGAGGCCAAGAGGAATCCTCCAACTGGAACTACTGGCTGAAAATGGTTGCCTTACCTTTTGCACAGATGTGCTAGGCACCCCCATCATTGAGGATGGGGATATTTGTGGTGCTTCCTCCTCCAGTGAGTTGTTTTAATTGTTCACCACCATTCACAACTGGATGAGGCAAAACTACAGAGCTTAGATCTGATCCCTAGGTAATGGGATTGCTTAGCTCTGTCTACCACTTGCTGCTTATGCTGTTTGACGCACGGCTACACCTGCATTATAGCTTCACCAGGTTGCCACCTCATTTTTAGGTATAGCTGGTGCTGCCCTGGCATGCCTCCTGCGCTCTTCACTGAATCACTGGCTTGGTGCTAATGCAGGATTGGGGAGTATGTCGGCCCATGAGGTTACAAAATAAGGCTGAGTCCAATTCTGCTGCTGCTGCTGATGGCCCATAGCCTCATGGATGCTCAGTCCTGAGTTGCTAGATCTGTTGAAATATCTATCATTTAGCACTGTGATAGTGCCACACAATACAATGAAGAGTATCCTCAAGGTGAAGAGGGGGCTTTGTCTCCACAAGGACTGTGCCGTGGACACTCCTAATGATACTGCCATGAGTAGATGTATTTGTGCCAGGCAGGTTGATGCGGTTGAGGTCTAGTATATTGTTCTGTGTTGTTGGTTGTCTCATCACCTGCTGCAGTCTCAGTCCAACAATTATGTCCTTTAGCTGCCTGCCAGCTCGGTCTGTGGTGGCACTACCTAAGCACTCTTGGTGATGGACATTGAAGTCTCCCACACAGAGTATATTCTGCACCCTTGCCTCCCTCAATGCTTCCTCCAAGTGGTGTTCAACATGGAGGAGTACTGATTCATCAGCTGAGAGGGTCATCAGCAGGCGGTTTCCTTGCCCATGATTGACCTAGTGCCATGAGACCTCATGGAGTTCAGAGTCGATATTGAAGAATCCCAGGGAAACTCCCTCCCGATTGTATATCACTGTGCCACCAGGAATGGTGATGGTGGTGTCTGGACATTATCAGTGAGGTATAATTCTGTGAGTATGACTATGTTACTTAACTAGTCTGTAAGACAACTCTCCAAATTTTGTCCCTTGTCCAGAGATGTTAATATCCATGGAATCCCTACAGTGCAGAAGAAAGCCAATCGGCTCACCAACACTGCATCAACCCTCTGAAAGAGCACCCTACCTAGACCCTACCCACCCACCCTCACCCCCGTAATTAATCTGCACCTCATTGGGCATTAAGGGGCAATTTAGCATGGCAAATCCACCTAGCCTGTACATCTTTGGACTGTGGGAAGAAAGCAGAGTACCAGGAGGAATCCCACGCAGACACGGGGAGAACATGTAAACTCCTCATAGGCAGTCACCCAAGGCCGGAATTGAACCCAGGCCCCTGGCGCCGTGAGGCAGTGGTGCTGACTATTGCGTGGCCGTGCCGCTTTGCAGGGTCAACAGGGCTAGGTTTGTCTTTGTGATTTCCGAGGCCTAGTTAGATGCTGTGATCATTTCTTTTCTAGGCTTTTTCATGGTTTGATTCAACTGAGTGGCTTGCTGGGACATTTAAGAGTCAACCGCATTTTTGTGTACCAGCCGTCACAGGTAGGCCAGACCAGGCAGTTTTCCTTCCCAAACTGGAATTAGTTATAGGTTTTTATGACAATCAACAATGGATTTCATGGTCATCCTTAGATATTCAATTCTAGATTTTTTTATTGAGTTCTAATTTAATTTCACCATCACCCTGGTGGCATTTAAACTAGATTGCCGGTCTGGTGACAGTACCACTCTGCCATCCCATTATATATATATTTCAAAAAGCATCACTTGTTACAGCAGGCTATTATGCAAATTAAAGATTGATTGGACCCGTTAACACCTGTATACCGAAGCATGTCAGACTAAGTTCCATTAAGGGTTAACTGTAACAGTCTGTGATGTCATGTGACTTGGGACTTGAAGAGAGTCAGCCAGGTCAGAAGCGAGCACAGGTGTTCTCAGATTTATTTGTGGATGAATACCGGTGTGGATCTCACCCAAAAGACACCCTGCCAAACTTGCCCCAAATGGCACTTAGGGTGTGATTCTCCGGAATAATTTTAAGTGAGATAGCGTTTGCCAGACCTGGGGAGGCTCCTAGACGCAGTGGAGGCCGGGAGAGATGCCCTGTTCCCCTGATGGTCCCAGAGGGTGAGCTATGGGCAGCCAGTGCCACCTGGGGCAAAGTGGCAGCGGCCATCAGCTTGGACAGCATGACCAGGAGGACAGGCCTCCAGTGCCGCAAACACTGGGCTGCATGGGTGAGTTGACACCGCCACCCCCTCCTAAAAACCTCCACATCCCCAATGCAATCAGCTCCCCCAACCCTCCATTTGCCCCCTACCCCACCCTACATCTCCTCTACCTTCATCCCAATCCTCCCATCACCCCAACCCGCCCTCCGTGCATCCTGCCCCACCACTCCCCACCACTGTAAACCATGCGTGTGGCTAATGATGCCCTCTCTGTGTGTCCGCAGGAGAAGCTCTCCCACAATTCCGGGAGAGGGCTCAGACTGGCAGAGGGGTGCCGGACATAAGAATCCTCATGACCTTTGAGGAATGGGCCCTGGAGGTTACAGGGGTGGCTGAGGACAGAGTGTCACCAATGCAGAGGTTGGCGCATGCCGCAGAGGTGAAGATTCACCGGGCCCCACCCGTGTGGACTGCCACATGTGAGTTACCAATGCAATACAGACTGACCAATTCCTCCCACTGACCACGTGTTCATTCGCCCGCAGGTCCTCCAGCACATGGCATGGCCTATCTGGGTGGCTCCTTCCCCTGACTCCCATGAGACCACCTTGGAGGACAGCTTTCATTTTTTTTTCATTTCACCTCTGAGGATGCCACAGCCGATGTGTCACGGCTGTCATCCACACCCTCCACCAGCACAGATACACGTACCTCAGTAGGCACGGTTAGTGGACAGGCCTCTGGGGCACAATCTGGGGAGCACCTCACAGTCACTGAGGCACATCAGGTGGAGGCAGGATTGCGAGGCGAGACAGCAGTTGGAGAACTCTGGATCCCAGGGCCCAGTTGGGTCCCAGTCAGATGCTGAGCCTCTGGAACACGTTTACCCGGAGCTGATAGAGATGTTTGAGAGCGCCTGGGACATCCAAAGGAAGATGTCAGCGACACTCCAGAAGGTCCATAGCCGATTGGAGGCATTTCAGAGGCTATGGGCGCAGAGGAATTTCGCTGGCAATGTGTGGCACCAAGGCCAATACTGCTAGAGTGATGACTACAGTGGAGAGCCTGGTGCACAGCGTCAGAAGCATGAGTGAAGTTGTCCAAGGCGTCGTGCAGTCGGTCACAGCCATGGCTGAGGGCCTCGACAGAATGGCCGACTCACTGGGGAATATGAACCAGTCGCAGGTTGACCTTGATTTAAAAAATAAAATAAAATTTAGAGTACCCATTTCAATTTTTCCAATTAAGGGAAAATTTAGAATGGCCAATCTGCCTAGCCTACACATTTTTTGGGTTTTGGGGGCAAAGCCCACGCAAACACGGAGAGAATTTGCAAACTCGACATGTACAGTGACCCAGAGCCAGGATCGAACCTGGGACCTCGGCGCAGTGAGGCAGCAGTGCTAACCACTGCGCCACCATGCTGCCTCAGGCTGACCTTAATGAGGTGCCGCAGAGCTTGTCCCACTTGCAGGTGGGCATGCTGGGCCACTGAGGGCACCATGGTGCAGATATTGAGGAGCCACCAGCGCTGGCAGAGCCAGAAGATGCATGGGCAGCTGGGGCTCAAACCAGCTGCCCCTCTGTCCTGAGGTGAACCACAGGGCCCTATGGACACTGACCAGGAGGAGGGTGTGCTGAACTGATGACGGTGGATCCCAGCTTCCCCGCATTCCACCTCTCTGATGAGGCCACGTTTCATTGCCAGCACCTTGAACAGGGCGGCATGTGCTGCTGACAACGGTGCAGAGCCCCTGCAGCCCCCGAGCCCCGAGAGGATGCCCGCCAGTGGTACCGAATGACATGGGACAGGGTAAGCTGCTAGCTACCTCCACCTCTGATGTGCATCCTGGGGATGAACCTAATACGGCAAGGAAGGCCAAGCACATCGAGGATCACAGCTGGCACTGGGAGGACGAGGGTAGGTGGGGGGTAAAGAGTAGAGTGTACATTGGGAGGGAGGGCAGAGGGGGCATGGTGGGGGGTTTGGGAGGGAGGGTGGGGATAGTGGGGCAGTGACATATACTTATATAATGAACATTAAAATAATCTGACCACAACATTTGTCCCACGATGCAAGCTGACCGCCAATCCCATGTCCCATCCCTCCAGACATGACTCCTGCCCCACATCCAACTTGCCCTGACCACGCAAACCCAGCGAAAAATTGTCATTCACCCCTTCTTCGGGTGCTACAGCGGGCACGCGCATGCACGAGCCACGGCCGCGTGGGTCTGCGCGTGCGCACCACGATTGGCGCGGGTCCGTGCATGCATGTCATGGCCGTCTCTGCGCCGGCTCCTAGGCAATATGGCAGAGCCCGACAGGGGCTTGCCGCGGGGGAACATAGGCACCCCCCGGAATTAGCGCACCCGCCGATCGGTTGCCCCTGGTCGCGGGCCTGGCCACCGTGGAGGCCTCCCCCGGAGTCGGCTCCCCTGGCCTCCCACCAGAATGTCCCCCACAAACGACGCTGGCAGGACTTGGCGGGCACTCGGCCCGTCGAGCGCGCAGAATTGCCGCGGGGCCCGCTTTCCACGGCCCTCGACCGCGCCGGTGCAATGGGCGCCAATTCTCCGGTTACCGGAGATTGGCGGCCTGGCATTGGAGTGGCATGGCATGATTCGCGTGCCCCCACCCCCGGCGATTCTCTGACCCGGCGCTGGCTTGGAGAATTCCGGCTTTGGTCTTTTTGTTTCATTTGTACATTGAATATGCGTGTCTCTGGTGAAGTGTTGGGCACTGTGGACTTGTGAAGCAGACATATGCCACCAACACCGAAGAAGGTTCAACACTATTTTATTAGCTCTTATAAAATACTAGACATACTATAACTGTGGGTTTACACGATGCTAGTTTAACTAGAGACCTGTGCCTGTCCGAACCAGTTGAATCATTCAGCATGTGGTGTGAGTCTGTACTGTACTTGATGAGCTCTTGTGCTTCTGAGAGGCAGCATCCAGAATGAGCAGGAAAAGTAATGCCCTCTGTCTTTATCGTGCGTGTGTTCTAACTGGTGATTGGCTGCGGTGTTTGTGCATGTTGATTGGTCCTAGTGTATGTCCATCAGTGTGTGTCTGCACCATGATATACTGGTGTATATTATGACAGCTGGCTGGGTCAGCATTTATTGCCCATCAACTTAGTAGGCCATTTAAAGAGTCAACAACATTGCTGCTGACCCGGAGTCACATATAAACCAGATATGGCTGGAAGATTTCTTTCCACAAAGGGCTTTGGTGATCTTACAACAATTGATAGTGGTTTCGTATTTATCATGAGATGACTTCTAATTCCTGATTTGTACTGAATTCAAAGTTTCATAAATTTCATAGAACTTACAGGGCAAAAGGAGGCCATTCGGCCCATCAAGTCTGCATGGACTCCTGGAAAGTGCACCCCATCCTATCCTCGGAACTCAGTAACGCCACCGAACCTTCTTTGGACACTAAGGGTAATTTTGCATGCCCAATCCACCTAACCTGCGCATCTTTGGACTGTGGGGGAAAACCGGAGCACGCGGAGGAATCCCATGCAGACACGGGGAGAACGTGCAGACTCCGCACAGACAGTGACCCAAGCCACGAATCGACCTGCCATCCTAAAGCTGTGAAGCAACTATGCTAACCACTGTGCTACCATCTGCCAGGGTGTGGTTTGAATTGAGGTTCCAGGGCATTTCCCTGGGTCTCTGGATTACTCATCCATGTTAATACTATGACACCACTGTCTCACTAGTATTGCAGGTGTGACAGCAGGATATTCTTGTTGAGGATGGAGATGTGTAAAAGCATTTGGCAGAGGTGGGTAGAGGGTTTGAAAGTTCAAACAATGGGAGCCTTCAATATTCAACTTGCTAAGAGACCCTCACAGACACTCAAATGCATGAGGATCCTGAAGTTATTTTTGTGTTCCTACACTGGGCAACTCAATGGTTGTATAGGCGAGGTCTGAGGTTGTAATTTCTTGGGAGTAGTGCCTGGGCTGGTTTCTCCAGTTTCACCTTTTCAGCAACATTGCTTGTCCATCCGTTAACATATTTCTTTTGGCTTGATGTATTTTTCCAATGCCTGGAGTTTTTAGCACTATTGACAAATTTTCTGAAACCAACCATTATTAACAAGAGCTCATACACAGCCAACATATATCAGCAAGGTACAAACCATCCTCCGCAATTCTATACTCACTGATTTAAATGGCAATAATAATCAAAAATCAAACCTACACCTCAAAATTCTACTTGCTGGCATGTCTGGTATGGCGCCCTAATAGGAATAATCACATTTTTGCAATTATTCTTCTCTTCCATTTCTTTTCTTTTGACAGGAACATTCTCAGTGTGCCTTGAAAATTATCCAGTTAATCAACCAATTTGAGTGTTTATTTGAACAACACAATTTCTTTTCAATTTATTTATTTATTTTATCTTGCTGACCCTACTGTCACTTCCACGCTTGTCCTAATTCTATTCCCTTCATTTTATTATGCCTTTGTGGCTCATTTTTCTTGCAACCTTCAATATGCATTTGTCAGGATTAATCTTCTATTATTTTTCTGCTCCATAAAGTATTCTGTGCACGGTGTTTACAATAATTCCACACACCATCCATCCATCCGGCTGTGATTTACTGCCAATCATTGCTGAAATATGGGCTGCGTCATAGGTTATGTTAAGGAAGCTTGACTAATCTAGGAATCAAAGATTAGAGTTGCCAACTCTGTTGAATGTATTCTGGGTGGTTTCAGCACTATTAAGGCATTTATAATTTTATAACAAGAAATGGTACAAATACAGAAATAAAGGGCGAAATTCTCCGACCCCCATGACGGGTCGGAGAATAGCGGGAGGGCCTTCCCGACATTTTTCCCGCCCTCCCGCTATTCTCCCCCACCCCCCGCCCAACTCCCGACCCGAATTGCTGCCGCCGTTTTTTTACGGCCGGCAGCGATTCACAGCTGTTCGATGGGCCGAAGTCCCAGCCCTTTACGCCGTTTTTACGAACGGCAAACACACCTGGTCTGGCCGTTCGTAAAAACGGCGTCACAAACTCGCTTTTCATAACCATGGCACCGATTGGCACGGCAGTACCACGGCCGTGCCAAGGGTGCCATGGGCCCGCGATTGGTGCCCACCGATCGCGGGCAGCGGGCCCGATGCCCGCGCACTCTTTCTCCTTCCGCCGCCCCGCAGTCGCAGTCGCGGGGCGGCTGAGGGGCAACCCGGCCCGCGCATGCGCGGGTTTCGCGCAAATACACGATGACGTCATCCGCGCATGCGCGGGTTGGAGTCTACCAATCCGCGCATGCGCGGCTGACGTCATAGAACATAGAACATAGAACAGTACAGCACAGAACAGGCCCTTCGGCCCTCAATGTTGTGCCGAGCCATGATCACCCCACTCAAACCCACGTATCCACCCTATACCTGTAACCCAACAACCCCCCCCTTAACCTTACTTTTATTAGGACACTACGGGCAATTTAGCATAGCCAATCCACCTAACCCGCACATCTTTGGACTGTGGGAGGAAACCGGAGCACCCGGAGGAAACCCACGCACACAGGGGGAGGACGTGCAGACTCCACACAGACAGTGACCCAGCCGGGAATCGAACCTGGGACCCTGGAGCTGTGAAGCATTTATGCTAACCACCATGCTACCCTGCTGCCCCATATGACGCGTCAGCCGGCGCTAACTCCGGCAAGCGGGCTTAACGATATTCGTTAAGCCCGTCATGCCGGAGCCTACGGCGTCGGGCTGCTAGCCCCGACCGGGGACCAGAATCGGTTCCCGGTCGGGAAGGGGCGCGCTGGCGTCAAACCCGCCCGGGTTTGACGCCAGCTTTACGATTTCTCCCGTTTTGGGAGAATCGCGCCCAAACATAGTCAAAAAACATCTCTCCATCTCTCATCTTTGTTTTGCGACGTTTTGGCCTTTGCCTCCTTGGTAGCCCGGAAACGGATATTGTTGGCGTGGAGGGACTCGAAGCCCCCAAAATCAGAGGTTTGGGTTAGCGACATGGCTGGGTTTCTCAGACTTGAGAAAATTAAGTTCACCCTGAGAGGGTCAACGTTGGGGTTCGTCCGGAGGTGGCAGACGTTTATTGACTTCTTCGGGGAAAGCTGAACTGTCAGCATGATATAATATCTTGAAGGACAAAGTCGTGGTTGTGTCATAAGTTACTGCACCAGGATACCAATAAAATGACTGAAAGGGGCCAAGGTGGAATTTTCCAGTACCATCCCCCTCCATGGAGGACGTGATGACAAAGTGGCGGGAGTTAAATAATGGTTTCCTACTGATGTAGATTGACGGCGGGTCGTCATTCCCAGTCACTCTTGCGGGTCGCAATTCCCACCAGAGGCCGGCATGAAATTGATTTGCATCACACCAATGGGAGGCAGGTGAATGTCCGGCAGGAATCACGTCCCCCTCAGTCATTCCCAATTGTCTCCAACACCAATGGGAGATCATGTCAGTTCAGTCACATCTGGACCAATGTGGTGTGCACCAATGGATTGTGTGCCATGTGATGGATACACTGCAAGTTGTTCAGAAGGATTCTGGGTCAATACCCTCCAGAGTGCTCAGAGGGGCATGTCATTAATGATGCTTACTGGTGCCCTCAGCTGCACCGCCCCCCTCCCCCCCTCCCTATCCACCATCCCATTTTTAAACAGCATTCCAACTCTCTGTGTAGAAGAGTCAGGGGGCCATCGTGGGCCTCTCACCTACAGAGTCCATCTGGACTGCAGTAGAGTCAAAAGGCATGACCTTACCATGGTGCCACTGAGGCCAATGTCCCCGGTACCATTCATTATGGTGAGTGCAAGAAAGTGAGGATTCACTTACCCATTCACTTACGTGGATGCGGGCATTCATCGTCTTGCTGCATTGGAAGGCAGCCCTCTGCTGGATGCTCTGGCCACTGACTGCCCTGGAGTCTTGCTCGCATAAAGGATTTGTCTCTGCTTGGCCTCCTCCTCCCATCTCTTGGAAAGAGGACATTCCCGATGGCCTCCACAGTGAGAGCTACTCCCCATTCCTGCCCCTGCCACGGGATTTAGTCTCAGTCGGGAACATTCCGCTCCAAGTGTGTTGCGTTGACATTTCAAATACCAGCTGGACTATACAGCTGGACTATACAGCTGGACTATACGGCTGGACTATACAGCTGGACTATACAGTTTGTCTATACGGCAGGACTATACGGCTGGACTATACAGCTGGACTATATGGCTGGACTATACAGCTGGACAATACAGTTGGACTATACGGCTGGACTATACAGCTGGACTATACAGCTGGACTATACGGCTGGACTATACAGCTGGACTATATGGCTGGACTATACAGCTGGACTATACAGTTGGACTATACGGCTGGACTATACGGCTGGTCTATATGGCTGGACTATACGGCTGGTCTATATGGCTGGACTATACAGCTGGACTATACGGCTGGACTATACAGCTGGACTATACGGCTGGACTATACGGCTGGTCTATATGGCTGGACTATACAGCTGGACTTTAAGGCTGGACTATACAGCTGGACTATATGGCTGGACTATATGGCTGGACTATACGGCTGGACTATACAGCTGGACTATACAGCTGGACTATACGGCTGGACTATACAGCTGGACTATACAGCTGGACTATACAGCTGGACTATACAGCTGGACTATACGGCTGGACTATACGGCTGGACTATACAGCTGGACTATACAGCTGGGCTATACGGCTGGACTATACGGCTGGACTATATGGTTGGACTATACGGCTGGACTTTAAGGCTGGACTATACAGCTGGACTATATGGCTGGACTATACAGCTGGACTATATGGCTGGACTATACAGCTGGACTATATGGCTGGACTATACAGCTGGACTATATGGCTGGACTATACAGCTGGACTGTACTGCTGGACTATACGGCTGGACTATATGGCTGGACTATACAGCTGGACTATATGGCTGGACTATACAGCTGGACTATATGGTTGGACTATACAGCTGGACTATACAGCTGGACTGTACGGCTGGACTATACGGCTGGACTATATGGTTGGACTATACGGCTGGACTTTAAGGCTGGACTATACGGCTGGGCTATACGGTTGGACTATACAGCTGGACTATACATGAAATTAGTGAAAGGCAAATAAGAAAATTAATTTAATTTAATGAATCAAGGGCAGCACGGTGGCGCAGTGGGTTAGCCCTGCTGCCTCACGGCGCCGAGGTCCCAGGTTCGATCCCGGCTGTGGGTCACTGTCCGTGTGGAGTTTGCACATTCTCCCTGTGTTTGCGTGGGTTTCGCCCCCACAACCCAAAGATGTGCAGGCTAGGGGGATAGGCCACGCTAAATTGGAAAAAATGAATTGGGCACTCTAAATTTATAATTAAAAAAAAAAAAAAATTTAATGAATCAATATTATTTCTGAGAATGTGCTGTGTTTTCCTCTGAGTTGCTTGTAACAGTGCCTTGGAAATTCACCTTTAATTCTGCAGACTCTAGGACATTGTTAGCAACAGTATGAAAGACGTATTTGTGGAGAAAGTAATAGATAATGACTGGGTTTCTCCATTCATGTTATGGGACGAGAGCTCGGGGCTAGCCATACTACTGAGTAAGAGGACAACATTTAACGTAACAAAAATGGTTATGGACTGAAGGGGACGGTACACCAGTGTTGACACGTCCTCGATGGAGCATTGGTAGTCCTGGTAGACGTGTATGCACCCAACTGGAATGACACGGAATTTATAAAGAAGAGAATGACAAAAATCATTGACATAGATATGCACCGAGGAATCATGAGGGAGGGACTGATGGATCTGTACTTTGTTGATATATCTATGTGTCGTCGCACTATATATCAATCAGACAGAACTCGAGACTGAGCTTCTTAAATGAAGTCAAGAATATCTTTATTTATGTCAGGTTCAAAGTCTATTGGTCAATTCAGATTTCATACGAATACAGAATTTAAAAAGTTGTTTGAACAATTCGAGTCGAATTCGAGATACAATTCAGTTTGCAAAATGCATGATGCAAAACTGGAACAAAAGTAAATATCTGTTTGCGAAGCAAAGTAGGAATAGGTTTCGTAGGTTAGGTTAAGATGAATTCCGAGAAAGCGCAAATGTTTTCTTCTGGTCTCTTAAATAAATCATAATCTTTTTGGACTCCGTCCCCTTTCTGACTCTGATTGGGTTAAAATAACTATTATTCATATAATTGACTGGAAATGTCTGTCAATCATGTTTCAAGAGATAATATGCCATTGAAAAATTTCTCTATGTTGCTATAATATGATGTGGTAGGACCACCTGCTTTCCCACCATATTCTTAAGAACTGGAAGGTATACCCAGTAATGGCGGGATTCTGCGGCCCCCCACCCCCCCGCCGGGTCGGAGAATCGTCGGGGGGGCGGCATGAATCCCATCCCGCCACTCCGACGCCGGCTGCCAAATTCTCCGGTGCTGGTTTTTTGATGGGGACGAGGATCACGTTGCGCCGGTCGGGGGCCATTGGCAGTGGTCCACCCCGGTGATTCTCCAGGCCTCAATGGGCCAAGTAGTCGCCCGTTTTCGGTCGGTCCCGCGGTTGCCGCTGCGCCAACCACTCCAACGCCAGCCTAGCCCCCAGAATTCCGCAACTGATGGGCGGCCCGATGCTGGAGTGGTTCATGCAACTCTTTGGTGCTGTTAAGGCCTGCCCGCCGGTTGGCGCAGAATCCCACCCCAGATCTTTCTCATGCTCTCAGCATTTTTTGGTGTCCTGGCTTATTGTAAGCACTAAATCATTCTTCCCTTAACCCTTTATTACCTATAATAAAATAGGTTTCCATCAGGAACTTTAACTGTGTGCAGGTCCTACTGATGGACAAGTCAAACCCCAACATGGGGAAACGGCAAACATGGCTCGAGAACTAGGGACATTAATGGAGCAGATGGGGCCTGTGGACTCATAGAGGTTCATGTACCTGGGTAAGAAGGAGTTCGTATTTTGTCCACAAGTACGCAGGATCTATACCCGTATCGACTTCTTTGTAGTGGGGAAACTGGTGCTTCCAGGGCTAGTAAGAGTGGAATCTCAACCATTCTCCACAATACATGGGTGTGAGGTTGGAGATGGGCCATGCCCAATGCCCCCCATGGAGATTGGACATGGCCCTTCTCACCGACAAGATCTTCTGCCAGAAAACATCACAGCCCAAAGACAAGTCTATTACTAGCAACCAGAATGGGGAGGTTTCACCCTCCACGTTCTGAGAGGTGCTGAAAGCTGTGGTCGGAGGATTATCACCCACAAGGCATGCAGAGACAGGGAAGAGATGGTGGATGGGCAACAACTGATCAATTCTATTATGGAACCAAATCTTCTTTATAAATCTTCTTATATATCTTCTTTATAAGTTCTGTGTCTTCCCAGTTAGGTGCATACACATTTACCAGGACTACCGGTGCCCCATCTTGGACACGTCGAGCAAAAACCAAATTTTCTCTTTGGTTTCAGATTCCAGCATCCGCAGTAATTTGCTGGAGGTGGACAGAAGATACTCTGAGGCCTGACCGTAGACTTCTGGTGGAGAGGATAAAGCTACAAATGGACTTTAACCAGGAAAGTAGGGGACCTTCTATGAACATGGAGACAAGGTTAGCAGGTGAAAGTTAGCAAAGGCGGACTGGTAGCCGAACCAAAAAAAGTAAATGAAGCATATGAGGTCTTCTACCGCAACGGGGACTCAAGGATGAAATAGTTCCTCAACAGACTGGGCATGCCTGTCATTGGGGACAATAGGAGTAAAGGGAGAGGGCATGGAGAGCATCAGCTCCTTGGGGAAGGCGCCGGGACCTGACAGGTTCCTGGCGGACCTCTACAAAACATTTGTAATGTCACTGGCCCCAAACTTGCCTGAGATATTCTCAGGCTCGCTAGCGAGGGGTACCTTGCCTCCAATGCTAGCACAAGCCACTATATCGCTGGTATCCAAGAAAGACAAAGACTCAACTGAATGCAGAACCTACAGACCCATCTTGCTGCTCAATGTAGTCGTGAAAATACTCGCAAACATCCTAGCTAAGCAACTGGAGAACTGAGTACTAGTCGCAGAGGACCAGATGGGCTTTGTTAAGCGTAGACAGCTGACAGCGAACATCAGGCGGTTGTTGAATGTAATAATGACCTCAACTGGGGAGAGAACACTCGAGGTGATCATCACCCTTGACGCAGAAAAGGCCTTTGACAAGGTTGAGTGGAAATACCTCTTTGAGTTACTGGAATGGTTTGGGCTGCGGACAGGTTTCACCTCATGAGTGAAATTCCTGTACAATGCCCCCAGAGCGGGCGTACGGACCAACATCACCAACTCTAACTACTTTCAGCTGCACAGGGTATAAGGCAGGAGCTGTCCCCGCTTCTGTTCGTCCTGTCAATCAAGCTATTGGTGATCGCTCTTCGAGAGGCGAAAAACTGGAACTGTGGATGGTGCTGCTGATCACCAGCTGAGCAGGGAGAATGTGCAAACTCCACACGGACAGTGACCCAGGGCCATGATCGAACCTGGGACCTTGGCGCAGTGAGGCAGCAGTGCCAACCACTGCACCACCATGCTGCCCTTATGGATGACAGACCTATCGGAATTTCTCCACCTAGAGAAAATCAAATTCGAGGGTCAGAGGATGGCTTCCATAAAACATGGAGGCGATTCACCAACTTGTTCCAAGGACCTGTTTCAAGCCAACAGGCAGTAGAGTAACGGGCGGGGAGGAGGGCACATAGGAGCCAACAAGATACCAGGGAAGGGGAAGAGGGAGGAAAGGAGGCAAGGGGGGTGGATAGGGAGAGTGGGGGATGGACAATGGGAGGCCAATCATAAGGCCACAAAGACAGAACCCTCTGGCAGGGACGAAGGGCCCTCGGACAAAATTGGGGCCGGATAAAGTCAAAACACCCGGAACGGAGAGGGACTCCAAACCCTGACCCCCCCCCCCCCCCTCCTCCCCCCCCCCCCCCAACCTCAACCCCCCCCACCACCACCAACACCCACTCCCCGGGCTGGAAAGCCCATACCAACCAGCAGACCAACAGAGCCAGCTATGGGACCGAGAGCCCAATAGGGAAGGGAACAAGCGAATAAAACGAAATAGAACAAGACCCCAAAGGAACACCTAAAACAAGGGAGGGGAGGGGAGGTAGGATGGGGCCAATTTACAGGGGAAAAAGGGGAAAGGGAAGGAGAAAGAGCCAAACATATGTAAATATAGGGCAATCATCTTTTGCAAACTATGTATCCCAATAAAAGTATTCTAAAATAACAAAGTGGGGGGGGGGGGGGGGGGGGGGTAAGGAGTTGGAATATGTGGGGTTGCTTCCAATGTTGAGCTTTTGAAAATTGTATTTAGTCCACAGATTTCTTTGTTTTGTATTGTATAAAATGAAAAGCTTTAATAAAAAAACACTTAAAAAAAATAATTGAAATGATCAGCAACAGCAATATCAGGGTCATGCTTGTGGACTGAATGTAGGTTCTCCGCAAACGTGAACTACCCAGGTAGGGCTGGAGACTCATTCATCTGTGCACCATGCAGCAACGTGAGGATTTAAGGTGAACAAATGTCGCAATTTGGTAAACTGTAGGTCTTCGAAGATTGGGCCCAATACGTGGTGTGAGTACGTCTTTCAAGTCAATGGTATGTTGGCAATCAGTGATGCCCCTGACAGCCTGGGGAGCACTGACCTTCAAGATTATAAAGAGCCTTACACATCCAGCTGCTCTGGATTCCAATTCATTCGATGAGTTGGTTCCACTCCTGGCTGAACATTATGATCCGAAGCCACCTGTTACAATGAAACATTATAGGTTCTACCAGCTGTGCAGTCTCTGGGTAAGTCGGTAACTGACGTTTTGATCCGCCTCACATGGCTGGCAGAGCACTGTGAGTTTGGGCTGGCCATATCAGAAATATTGAAAGATAGATTTGTTTGTGGTATAAATAACATGGGCACACAAAGGAAACTGTTGGTGGAGCTCACATTGGATTTAAAACGGGCCATTGAGCTGTCACTATCCTATGAAAATACAGAGAAAGAGGTTAAGGAGCTTCAGGGGTCCATGGATTATGAGGGTCCATAGTTTCATCCAACTTTGGTATCGGACTACTGTAACATCACAGGGCAGTGCCAGAGTGGCCAGATCACCTCCCCAGAAGTAGGCAAAGGTGCAATTCCTCAGTCAAGCCCAGTACTCAGGAGCTACGGACCTGCAGGATTCCCTTCCCTGAGGGCGAAGGGGAATGCCGACCGCTTTGTCAAATGTGTGAACGGAGAATAGATGATAGTCAGGACCACCAGAACCGATGGAGAGAGCACCACCCAGGCCAGCCGATGAGGTCACCAGGAGCCAGGGCCTTGCACATGGCCCCACCCGAGGAAGACATTATGATTCAGATAAACTGCATCAGGACCCTGAAGGTGGTGCTAATCCAGGTCACATTGCAGTGAATGGGCACCCTCTGGTTAATGGAGATGAACACAGGTGCCGCCGCCTTTCACCGGCTTCATGCAGACATTTTACCACTAACCCTGCGAGACACCAAGGCCAGATTGGCGACCTACACAGGCAAACTGCTGAGCATCATGGAGACCACTGTGACCCCGGACATACGGGCAGTGAAAGTCAGGCTATCCTTAGTCGTGGTACAGGGCCTGAGACCAAATCTGCTGAGGCATGACTGGTTACGAGTCCTCCGTTTCGATTATCAGCAGATTTTCCAGATGGGCAATGGAAACTTTATGAGGTCCTGGACACACTATAATGTGTGTCATTTCAGGGGCAGCACGGTAGCATGGTGGTTAGCATAAATGCTTCACAGCTCCAGGGTCCAAGGTTCGATTCCCGGCTGGGTCACTGTCTGTGCGGAGTCTGCATGTCCTCCCCGTGTGTGCGTGGGTTTCCTCCGGGTGCTCCGGTTTCCTCCCACAGTCCAAAGATGTGCGGGTTAGGTGGATTGGCCATGCTAAATTGCCCGTAGTGTCCTAAAAAGTAAGGTTAAGGGGGGGGTTGTTGGGTTACGGGTATCGGGTGGATACGTGGGTTTGAGTAGGGTGATCATTGCTCGGCACAACATCGAGGGCCGAAGGGCCTGTTCTGTGCTGTACTGTTCTATGTTCTATGTTCTACATATCCTGAAGTATTCCAGGAGGGCCTGGCCAGAGTAAAGGGGGGGACAAGGCTCGTATCCACCTAAACGCAGAGGCTCGACCCAGCTATTTCAGGGCAAGGCCCGTTACTTTCGCTTTACTCACCAAGGTTGATACAGAGCCCAAAGGTATCATATGCCCAGTATGATTTGCGGTGTGGGCCGCAGCATAGTACCGGTTATGAAGCCTGACAAGTCTGTCTGAATCTGCGGAGATTACAAACTCACAGTAAACACGGCTTCTCGCCTGGACCATTACCCAGTACCCAGAGCGGAAGACTTATATTCAAAATGCTGGAGAGTGTTCCTTTACAAAGCTAGATAATACACAACTATAAACACCCGTAGAGGGCTATTTGAGTACTCACCTCCTGTTTCGGGGTCTTGTCAGCTTCAGCGATCTTCCTAAGAATAATGGAAGGCGTTCTTCAAGGACTGGCAAAAGTCGCAGCATACTTGGATGATGTGCTCACTGACAAGGAGCACATGGAAAACCTGGAAGAAGTGCTCAGACGGTTCTCCCAAGTTGGTACTTGGCAAATATGAGATCAAGCAAAGGCGGTAATGTATTTGAAATGAAAAATGAAAAATGAAAATCGCTTATTGTCACGAGTAGGCTTCAATGAAGTTACTGTGAAAAGCCCCTAGTCGCCACCTTCCGGCGCCTGTCCGGGGAGGCTGGTACGGGAACAGAGGGAACAATTTGGGGTACAGAGTAGACAGAGATGACCTGTACCCTGTGGAAGAGAACATTCAAGCCATAAAAGGGGCCCCAAATCTGAGAAATGCCACTGCACTCCCATCATTCTTGGGCCGAGTGTATTACTGTGGAAAATTAACCTCAAATTGTCCTCCTTGTTGGAACCTGTCTGATGTATTGGGAAAGCTGGGTAGATGTGGACTGCGTTTGATGCAGTGTAGCGAGAGATAGACTTCCAACACTTGATGAGATGCAACACGATTTTATTTAACACCTAACTATTTTACATATTCAACTGTGGGTTGACAATATGCTGACTTGACTGGAGACCTGAGGCTAGCCTGACCAGACTAACTGACTACTACATGGTGTTTGCACTGGCTATGCTCACGAGCTCTGACTGTCTCAGAGGCTGGATCCCAAGAGAGCGGGAAAACTGGTGCCCTATGGCTTTATAGAGGTTGTGTCCTGTCTGGTGATTGGCTGCTGTGTTCTGTGTGCTCACTGGTCATCCTGTGTGTCAATCACTGCCTGTCTGCACTCCATTATATACATGGATGTATATTATGACATCTCCTCCCCTTTTTTTGTGAGGTTTATGTTCAGGTGATAAATATTGATGTGCGTGTGCGTGAAGATGTGTATATGTACGTGACTTTTCACACAATATGCTAAAATGGACTTATATACATAGGAAGGTGTCGCTAGTGCAGATATAGGGCAGATGAAGCAGTAAGAAAAAAACTATATTTACAGATGTCAAAACGATGAGGTATCAAAGTTATGCAACATTCAGTCTATAAGTTCAGTCTCTGTGGCGGGCGACGAATTCTGGTTGACCGTCTCAAGGGTGGATCAGGGGTCACCTGGGCGAGACTGCCGCCAATGCGGTGGTCGCAGAGGTCGGAAGGATTGCTGGTAGATCGGTGGCCTCGTGGCAGGGCGCGTCCGGAGGAAGCAATGTGTGAGGTGAGACATTACGGTCGGGTGGCGGGCATGGAAGCCTGCGCAGTGCCTGCCTGTTGCGTCGTAGGAAAGAGCCATCAGCCATGCGAACGAGGAACGATCTCGGGGCCACTTGCTTGACCACCACAGCTGTGGTGGACCAGACGCCATCAGGCAGCTGTACACTAACTCGATCAGCTGGGACCAGCTCGGGGTGATCCGTGGCATGAACGTCGTTTGCTGATTTATGTTGGGCCTGAGACTGCTGCATCTTCTGTATGACCGGGAAGTTGTCAAGGTCAGGAATGTGGATGGCTGGAACTGTTGTTCGCAGTGTGCGGTTCATGAGAAGCTGCACTGGAGACAACCCAGTGGACAGCGGGGTCGCTCGGTATGCCAACAGCACCAGGTTGAAATCGGAGCCTGAGTCTGCAGCCTTACATAATAATCTTTTGACGATGTGGACCGCTTTTTTGGCCTTTCCATTTGACTGTGGATAGTGGGGGCTGGATGTGACGTGCCGAAAGTTGTATAGCCGGGCAAAATCTGACCACTCCTGGCTGTAAAAACAGGGGCCGTTGTCACTCATCACCGTGAGTGGTATCCCATGTTTCCTTGCACGCCTTGATCACCACCGCCGACGTGAGGTCAGGCAGTCTCACCACTTCAGGGTAATTGGAAAAGTAGTCGACCAGGAGGACATAGTCACGCCCCTTGGCATGGAACAGGTCGACACCGACTTTGGACCATGGGGACGTCACTATCTCATGTTGCTGCAGAGTTCCTTTAGGTTGAGCCGGCTGAAATTTTTGACCTGTAGCGCAATTGAGGACCATGTTGGCAACGTCCTGGCTGATGTCCGGCCAGTAGACTGCCTCCCGAGCTCTGCGTCGACATTTCTCGACCCACAGGTGACCCTCGTGCATTTAGCCGAGCACCATAGCTTGCATGCTCTGCAGGATCACAATTCTGTCAAGCTTCATGAGGATGCCATCTACTACCGTCAGATCGTCCTTGACATTGTAAAACTGGGAACACTATCCCTTCTACCAGCCATTCGTGAGGTGCTGCATCACCCGCTGGAGCAGAGGATCCCTGGCCGTTTCCTCACGAGTGTGAATGACCCTCTTATCAGAAGCCGTAAAGTTGGAGGCACAGAATTGCACCTGCGCGTCTATTTGACATACGATGTCAGTCTGCTCACACGGTGTGGTGATAGACCTGGAAAGTGCATCTGCAACAATGAGATCTTTGCCCGGGGTGTAAACCAGATCAAAATCGTAGCGGCGAAGCTTGAGAAGGATGCGTTGTAACCGTGGTGTCATATCATTGAGGTCTTTTTGGATGATGTGAACCACTGGCCTGTGGTTCATCTCAACCGTGAATTTAGGGAGGCCAGACACATAGTCGTGGAACTTCTCGATTCCCGTTAGGAGGCCCAGGCATTCCTTCTCAATCTGAGCGTACCGTTGCTCAGTGGGCGTCATGGCTCTAGAGGTATATGCAACTGGGGCCCAGGAGGAGGAGTCATCTCGTTGGAGGAGCACCGCCCCAATACCGTCCTGGCTCGCATCAGTGGATATTTTTGTCTCCTTGGCGGGGTCTAAAAACGGCAACAATGGGGCTTTGGGGAGTTTTGCCCTCAGCTCACGCCATTCTTTTTCATGAGCGGGCAGCCACTGGAAATTCGTTGACTTTCTGACGAGATAGCGGAGGCCTGTGGTGTGGGACGACATGTTGGGAATGAACTTTTCAAGGATGTTGACCATCCCTAGAAAGCAGAGGACCGCCTTCTTGTCCTGTGGGGTCTTTATGGCGTTGATCGCCGAAACCTTGTCAGCATCCGGCTGCACACCTTGCTGCGAGATGTAGTCGGCAAGGAATTTGGTTTCTGATTGACCGAATGAGCATTTGGCTCTGTTGAGTCGGAGGCCATGCTCGTAGATCCTGTGGAATACCCGCTTGAGGCGATCAATATGTTCTTGAGGAGTTGTGGACCAGATTATGACATCGTCGATGTACACTCGCACCCCCTCGATGCCCTCCATCATCTGTTCCATTATGCAGTGAAATACCTCTGAGGCAGAGATGATGCCAAAGGGCATTCGGTTGTAGCAGTAGCGTCCGAACGGGATATTGAATGTGCACATCTTGCGACTGACGCATCCGGCTGTATTTGCCAGAACCCCTCGGAGGCGTCCAGCTTCGTAAAGAATTTGGCATGAGCCATCTCGCTGATTAACTCTTCTCGTTTTGGTATCGGGTAATGTTCCCTCATGATGTTGCGGTTTAAATCTTTGGGGTCGATACAGATTCGAAGCTCCCCTGACGGCTCCTTGATGCAAACCATGGAGCTAACCCAGTCCGTGGGTTCCGTGACCTTTGATATGACGCCCTGGTCCTGGAGGTCTTGTACTGCTGCTTGAGGCGGTCCTTGAGGGGTGCCGGCACCCGACGCGGTGGTTGGTTTCAGCAGGATTGTGCCCATACCTTCGAGCATGCTATGGTACTGTGCTATGATGTCATCAATTTGAGCCTGGATGTTTTCATCAGGTGAGGCCGTCGCCTGTGAGGATGACATGGTGTGGACTCGTTGAACCAAGTTCAGGAGTTCAGGTGCCTGAGCACCGAGCAGGGAAGCTCTGTCAGGTCCTACAATCTCAAATTGCAGCGTCGCTTTCAATTACCTATTGGATGGGTCATCTAATCAAGTTGGCATGAGCCATTGGCAGCAATGGCATTGTCATTGTAGTCGAGGAGCTGGCAGGCCGATGGAAGAATGCTTGGTCTGACGCGGATGGTGTTGAGATTGGATTTCGATATGAGGTTCGCTGAAGCGCCGGTGTCCAGCTTGAAACGGAATCCGGATCAACGCTCAGGATTGGGAGGTGTTTCACCGTCTTTCAGAAAGGCAGCACATGCTTAGTAATGATGCCGACCCGGAATGGGGATTTGAGGCACTTGGCGTCAGGATCTGGTGGGCTGTCGGAGTCGGAGTCTGGCACGGCCTGCTGTATTGAACGGACGCTTCTGCGCCGTGGCTGGGATCGCTGGATGCGGGGCAGTGGAGCAGATCTGCAAAGGGCTGGGTAGTGGCCAAGCTTGCCACACTGTAGACAGCGTCGTAATTTTGCCGGACATTGCCGCTTTAAATGGGTGGAGCCACAATTCAGACACGTCATGACGCCAACGTCAGCGCGTTCCGTACGCCATCACGCATGCGCAGTGCGGTCGAATGACGTACGCACCTGCGCAGGCTGGCCGTCGGTCTTGTCGTCCCCTGGGTCGTGGCGCGCATGCGTTGGAGCCCGGGAAAAGCACGCAAAATGGCCACTCTCATCAAGACTCAGGCCCTGCATTTGTGTGATAGCCTGCACCCTTTCTGCCTCGTGGGGGTTTAGCTTTGCCGTTTCTGCCGCCCTGATGTGGGAGTACCAGTTGTTAGCATGCTCGTGGAGAACGCACGTTTCGATGGTGATGGTGAGGGTGAGCTGCTTGACTTTCAGGAGCTGCTGGCGAAGGGAATCGGAATGGACCCCGAAAACGATCTGATCCCGGATCATGGAATCAGTTGTCGAGTCATAGTTACATGACTGCGCGAAGATGGGTCAAAAAGGATTGAAAAGGTTCATCCTTACCTTGAAACCGCTGCTGGAAAATGTACCGTTCAAAGCTCTCATTCACCTCAATGTCGCAGTGGCTGTCGAACTTCAGAAGGACTGTTTTAAATTTTGTCTTGTCTTCGCCTTCAGCGGATGTAAGGGAGTTGTAGATGTGGATGGCGTGGTCCCCGGCTGTGGAGAGGAATAGTGCGATCTTCCTGGCATCCGATGCAGCCTTGAGGTCGGTGGCTTCGAGATAGAGTTGGAACTTCTACACAGTGGTCACCTGGACGCCTTGAAAATGAAGATGCTGGCTCAAAGCTTCCAGTTTGAAAATCTTCCAGTTTGCCCCGAGGTTGCCGGCGATGTGGAGTTGCGGAGGAGGGCGGACGTTGTCCATGTTACCGGATGGCTGATTGCTGGTCAACGCTGATTACCTCAAGGTGAGTCCGTCAATTCTCAGCATCCAGATCTTGGACCATGATGGTGGGTAGGCTGGGTCTATGTGGACTGCGTTTGATGCAGTGCAGCGAGAGACAGATTTCCAACACTTGAAATGAATGAAATGAAATGAAAATGAAAATCGCTTATTGTCACGAGTAGGCTTCAATGAAGTTACTGTGAAAAGCCCCTAGTCGCCACATTCCGGCGCCTGTCCGGGGAGGCTGGTACGGGAATCGAACCGTGCTGCTGGCCTGCCTTGGTCTGCTTTAAAAGCCAGCGGTTTAGCCCTGTGAGCAACACGATGCGATGCAACACGATTTTATTTAACATCTAACTATTTTACATGTTCAACTGTGGGTTGACACTATGCTGACTTGACTGGAGACCTGAGGCTAGCCTGACCAGACTAACTGACTACCACATGGTGTTTGCACTGGCTATGCTCACAAGCCCTGACAGTCTCAGAGGCTGGATCCCAAGAGAGCGGGAAAACTGGTGCCCTCTGTCTTTATAGTGGTCATGTCCTGTCTGGTGATTGGCTGCTGTGTTCTATGTGCTTACTGGTCATCCTGTGTGTCAATCACTGCCTGTCTGCACTCCATTATATACATGGATGTATATTATGACACCGTCCACATACTGCTTAAAAAGAACCAAACATAGGTTTGGGGTGCTTCACAGGAAGAAGCATTTGCTGGAGTGAAGTGGCGTCTGTCATCCTCGCAACTCCTCACCTATTATGATCCATCTCGTCTGCTCGTCCTGACCTGCCCTATGGCATTGTTCTGGCCCACAGATGCGACGATGACACGGAGCACCTTATTGCTTTTGCATTCAGTACCGTGACAGACGCGGACACCGCTGAGCCCAAATAGAAAAAGAGGGCTTGCCATTGATATTTGGGTTCAGAAGTTCCATCAGCATGTTTACTTCTTCATTGTGACCGATCACATGTCTCCGCTGGGCTTATTTAAAGAGAACAAGGGGATTTCCCCCCGCATTGCATCAGCCCGATTGGGCTCTCTTGTTCACAGCATATGTGCACTCTTAACTGTCCAGGTAGCATAGCCTGATGCTCATAGTCATCTCCCACCTCCCATGAGCTCCCGTCTCCAGTAGTCTACAGCCCTATGCCCAGAAACTTCAAGAGCTCAGTGTGGGGGATCGTATCATCCTGTGGGGGGCTTGCGTGGTCATCCCACTCCTGGGTCAGGAGTCCCTCCGAAAGGATTGACACAGTGGTCACCTGGACACCTTGAAAATGAAGGTGCTGGCTCAAAGCTCTGTCTGATGGCCTGGAATTGATGGGGACATCAAGCGAGTTGTACATAGTTGCCTGGCCTGTCAGGAGCACTAAAAGCCCACCGGTGGCTTCCCTCCACCCCTGGGAATGGCCAGGATGACCCTGGAACAGACTTCATGCAGATTTTGCAGGGCTTTTTTGGGGCCCATGTTTCTCATCATTGTGGACACCCATCAAAATGGTTTGACATTTATAAAATGACCTTAACTGCATCATGGGTTACCATTGAGATGCTGTCATGTTCATTCTGTACTCATGGGATCCCTGGAACCCTGGAGATGGACAACGTACTGCCGTTCACAAGCAAAAAGTTTGACACATTCACAAAGGAGAATGGAATCTGACATGTCAGAACAATCCCGTACCATTCCTCATCAAAAGGCTTGGCTGGAAGGATGGTTTAGACACTCAAAAGAGGCACCTTAGACATGCGACTGACAAGATTCCTAATTAATTACAGGACTGCACCACACATGACAACAATGCCGCAGGCACAGGACCTGGTTAAGCCTGACATTCCCAAACCTGGATGGGAAAGTGGAAGTGCAGCAAGAAACCCAGAAAAGGTGCCTTGACCACCGGACGCCAGGGCGGAAGTTCCAATCAGGAAGCACGATCTACGCCACAATTTTGGAGATGGTGCACTCTGGCTCCCAGGAGTCGTAATGGAGACAATGGGGACCAATCCACAACAAAGTAAAGGTCCAAAGAAAAACCCTACACAAGCATGTGGACCTCATTAAGAAGTGTGAGCCCACACTATTGGACGGCCGACCAGGGGCATCGATAACTCCACCTTGGCAAGAGCCACCCCTAATCCAGAGAACACATCCGACTGTGGCCCAATAACCGGACAAACAGGAAGAAGTTGACTCTGGCTCACACATGGACATAGAGGCATCCATGCAGATGGAGGCTGTCTTGTCCAGGGCCAAGATCCCAGCAATACCCTCCAGAGGTAGGCCAGGAAAAGGCGGTCTACCAACCGACACACACCACCCGTCCCAGACCCACCACAGGCAGAAGCCCAGCCTTCGGTGAAGCAGCACAGAACGCTCCCACAAACGATGGCAGAGGGGGAACTTTCAGACTTGGGGTGGGGGGTGGGAGAAGGGTGCCATTACACCCTTGAGGCCCGCAGTGAAACAATTATTGATCTCCCAATGAGGATCGTGGAATATGAGCTTCCCAGGTAGGGGTCGAAGGCCCACCCAACTGGGTCTCATTAAACCAAGCATAAAAACCAGCCCGAGTAGAGGCCGGCATGTTGGTCGCCCCCATGGGGACTGTGATTGTAGATAGTTACTGCCATGGGCAGACTTTATGTTAAAGCAAAATTAACCTTAAATCCTTCCTGCCACCAGCTTCCTTGATTATTAAAGGAAGGAGGTATAAGTGGTTCAGGGTCCATGAGAAGGGAAAAATACAATTTGAAAATAAGCTAGTGGGGAACATAAAAACTGACTGTAAAAGCTTCTATCGGAATGTGAAGAGAAAAAGATTACTAATAATTAATGTCGGCTCTTTGCAGTCAGCATCAGGGGAATTCATGATAGGGAACAAAGAAATGTCTGAGGAACTAAATTCGGACTTTGCTTCTATCTTCACAAATGAAGACTTGAATAATGTACCAGTAGTTCTAAGAAACACAAGCTTCAGTGAGAAGCAAAAACTAATTAGTATTAGTAAGGAAATGGTTTGGGGGAAATTAATGGGTTTGAAGGCGGACAAATCTCCAGGGCCTGATAATCTGCATTCCAGGGTACTTAAGGAATGGGCCCTAGAAATAATAGATCCATTGGTGGTCATTTTCCAAAATTCCTTGGACTTTGGAATGGTTCCTGCAGATTAGAGGGCAGTGAATGTAACCCCGCTATTCAAAAAGGGAGGTAGCGAGAAAACAGGGAATGATAGACCAGTGAGCCAACATCTGTAGCACGGAAGTTGCTGGAGTCCATTATCAAGGATTACATAGCACAGCACTTGGAAAGCAGTAACGTAATCAGATAAAGTCAGCATGGATTTACAAAAGGAAAATTATGCTTAACAAATCTATTGGAATTCTTTGAAGATATAATTAGTAGCGTTGACCAAGGATGTTTGTGTTGGTCTCACCCCCACAACCCAATGATGTATAGTCTAGGTAGACCGTCCAAACTAAACTGCCCCTTAATTGGAAAAAACATATTTTGATGCCTTAAATTAAAAAGAAAAAGAGTTGACCTGGTACAACCAGTGGATGTGGTTTATTTAAACTTTCAGAAGGCTTTTGACAAGGCATAGCAGATTAATATGTAAAGTTAAAGTGCTTAGGATTACGGGTAGTGTTGAGATGTATAGAAAGCTAGTTAGCCAACAGGAAGCGGGAGATTGTGTATTGAATCTGAAGCGATAGGAGAGGTCTTGAATGAGTACTTTTCTTCAGTATTTACGAATGAGAGGGGCCATATTGTTGGAGAGGACAGTGTGAAACAGACTGGTAAGTTCAAGGAGATACTTGTTAGGAAGGAAGATGTGTTGGGCATTTTGAAAGACTTGAGGATAGACACGTCCCCCGGGCCTGACGGGATATATCCAAGGATTCTATGCGAAGCAAAATATGAAATTGCAGAGCCGTTGACAATGATCTTTTTGTCCTCACTGTCAACAGGGGTGGTACCAGGGGATTGGAGAGTGGCGAATGTTGTGCCCCTGTTCAAAAAAGGGAATAGGGATAACCCTGGGAATTACAGGCCAGTTAGTCTTACTTCGGTGGCAGGCAAAGTAATGGAAAGGGTACTGAGGGATAGGATTTCTGAGCATCTGGAAAGACACTGCTTGATTAGGGATAGTCAGCACGGATTTGTGAGGGGTAGGTCTTGCCTCACAAGTCTTATTGAATTCTTTGAGGACGTGACCAAGCACGTGGATGAAGGTAAAGCAGTGGATGTAGTCTACATGGATTTTAGTAAGGCATTTGATAAGGTTCCCCATGGTAGGCTTATTCAGAAAGTAAGGAGGCATGGGATAGTGGGAAATTTGGCCAGTTGGCTAACGAACTGGCTAACCGATAGAAGTCAGAGAGTGGTGGTGGATGGCAAATATTCAGCCTGGAGCCCAGTTACCTGTGGCGTACCACAGGGATCAGTTCTGGGCCCTCTGCTGTTTGTGTTTTTCATCAATGACTTGGATGAGGGAGTTGAAGGGTGGGTCAGTAAATTTGCAGACGATATGAAGATTGATTTTGTGGATAGTGAGGAGGGCTGTTGCAGGCTGCAAAGAGACATAGAAAGGATGCAGAGCTGGGCTGAGAAGTGGCAGATGGAGTTGAACCCTGAAAAGTGTGAGGTTGCAGATTTTGGAAGGACAAATATGAGTGCGGAATACAGGGTTAACGGTAGGGTACTTGGCAATGTGGAGGAGCAGAGAGATCTTGGGGTCTATGTTCATAGATCTTTGAAAGTTGCCACTCAAGTGGATAGAGCTGTGAAGAAGGTGTGTTATCGTTCATTAGCAGAGGAATTGAATTTAAGAGCCGTGAAGTGATGATGCAGCTGTACAAAACCTTGGTAAGGCCACATTTGGAGTACTGTGTGCAGTTCTGGTCCCTTCATTTAAGGAAGGATGTGGAAGCTTTGGAAAAGGTGCAAAGGAGATTTACCAGGATGTTGCCTGGAATGGAGAGTAGGTCTTACGAGGAAAGGTTGAGGGTGCTCGGCATTTTCTCATTAGAACGGAGAAGGATGAGGGGCAACTTGATAGAGGTTTATAAGATGATCAGGGGAATAGATAGAGTAGACAGTCAGAGACTTTTACCCCAGGTGGAACAAACCATCACAAAGGGACATAAATTTTAGGTGAATGGTGGAAGATATAGGGGGGATGTCTGAGGTAGGTTCTTTACCCAGAGAGTAGTGGGGCATGGAATGCACTGCCTGTGGAAGTAGTTGAGTCGGAAACATTAGAGACCTTCAAGTGGCTATTGGATAGGTATATGGATTACGGTAGAATGATGGGGTGTAGATTTACTTGTTCTTAATCTAGGACAAAAATTCGGCACAACACCGTGGGCTGAAGGGCTTGTTCTGTGCTGTATTTTTCTATGTTCTATGTTCTATGAAGCAAAAAGTTGGAATAAATAGGTCTTTTTCTGATTAGCAGACAGTGGCTAGTGGGGTATCACAGGGATCTGTGCTAGGACCCAACTGTTCACATTATATATTAATGATTTGGACGAGGGAATTAAATGCATGATCTCCAAATTTGCAGATGATACAAAGTTAGGTGGGAGGGTGAGGAGGGTGCAGAGATTCTTCAGTGGGGTTTGGACAGGCTGAATGAATGGGCACATGCATGGCAGATTCAGTATAATGTGGATAAATGTGAGATTATCCATTTCAGCAGCAAAAATAAGAAGGCAGATTATTATTTGAATGGGTGTAAATTGAGAGTGGTGGATACTCAGCGAGACCCTGATGTCCTCGTGCAGCAATCGCTGAAAGTAAGCATGCAGGTACAGCAGGCAGTAAAGCAGGCAAATGGTATGTTGGCCTTCATAACAAGACGATTTGGGATCAGGAATAGTGATGTTTTACTGCACTTGTACAAGGCATTGGTGAGGCCACACCTGGAGTATTGTATGCAGTTTTGGTGTCCTCATCTGAGTAAGGATGTTCTTGCTATGGAGGGAGTGTGGCGAAGGTTTACCAGGCTGATTCCTGGAATGGCGGGACTGTCATATGAGGAGAGGACTATATTCATTGGAGTTTAGAAGAGTGAGACGGATCTCATAGAAACTTACAAAATTCTAACAGGAGACAGGGTAGATTCAAAAGATTGTTTCCGATGGTGGGGGGAGTCCAGAACTAGGGGTCATAGTTTGAGGATAAGGGACCTTTTAGGACCGAAGCAAGGAGAAATTTCTTCACCCAGAGAGTGGTGAATCTGTGGAATTCACTGCCTCAGAAAGTAGTTGAGGCCAAATCATTATGTAATTTCAAGAAGGAATTAGATATAGCTCTTGGGACTAAAGGGACCAAGGGATATGAGGTGGTGGTGGGGGGAGGCAGAATCAGGGTATTGAACTTGACGATCAGCCATGATCATAATGAATGGCGGAACAGGTTCAAAAGGCCAAGTGGCCTCCTGCTGCTTCTATTTTCTATGTTTCTATGTGTAATAGTCCTCACGAGGCCCACAGGGAAACCATAATTGAGCTCCCCGTGCGGTTCATGGAGTACAAGCTTCTCTGGTAGTTGGTGGAGGCCCAACTAGCTGGGCCTCTTGAGATTGAGCATAAATTTTGGCCCGAGTAAGGACTGGCATGTTGGTTGTCTCAACAGGGACTATGAAATGTAAATGGTTAGTGCTGCGGGCAGACTTTATGTTAAGTTAAAAAAATCCTTTGTGTTTCCTACCACTGGCTTCCTAGTCATTAAATAATGTCACCTGAAGCTGAGTTGCCCTGGCAGAAACCAAACTGAGCATCAGTGAGAAAGCTATTGCTGAGTAAGTACTACTTGACAGTATTTCTGAAAATAACGCCCTTCGCTTTGCTGATGATTGAAACTGAATTTATATGGCCGTAATTGACCAGATTGGACAAGAAATATCAGGACAACGTTTCACATTGTCGGGTGAATGGCAGTGTTGTAGCTGTACTGGAACAGCTGAGACAATAATGCAGCAAGTCCTGGAATACAAATTCGCAGAAGCACAGCCAGGTTGTTATTGAGAGATCAATGCCTTTGCTGCAACCAATGTACTCAGCTTGATATCACATGGAATGAATTGGGTTGGTTGAAGCATGGCATCTATGATGGTCGGGACCTCAGAAGGAGGCTGAGATGAATCATCTGCGCAGCATCTCTGGCTTAAAGATGGTTAAAAATGCTTCCATCTTGATATTTGCACTGATGCCATGGGCTCCACATTATTTAGCAGGGGGGGTGTTTGCAGAGCCTCCTCCTGCATTAGTAATCCACTCTCCTTCGCGTTTACCGATGGGGTAGGACTACAGATCTGTGATGTGATCCATTTGTCGTGGGATTGTTTAGCTCTGTCAATAGAATGCTGCTTCCACTGATCAGTGTGCATGTAATACTGAGATGCAGCCTCTCAAGGCTGGCACGTCATTCCTGGTGTGCCCATCTACATTCCCAATTGGACAATGGCTGACCCTTTGAGTGAATGGTAGAGTGAGGGGTATGCTGTTTCATGAAGTTAAAGATTTAGGTGGAATACAATTGTGTTGCTGCAGATATCCCACAACATTGTATTCATGCCCAATTTTGAGATTATGCGGAAAAGGAAAAGCAATAAGAGGCAGTTCTGTGGTGCTGAGCAATATCGTTGAAGCAAAATCTGCACCAACCCTCTGAAAGAGCTCCTCATCCAGAGCCAGGATCCCACCCTGTCCCCACCACCCTGCAACCCCACCCAACCATTTGGAAACTGTTGGAAGGGGTAATTTAGCATGACCAATCCACCTAACCCACACATTTTTGGACTATGGGAGAAAATCGGAGCACCCGAGGCAACCCAGAAAGACACGGGAAGAACCCATAAACTCCACACAATCACCCAAGGCCAGAATTGAACTAGGGTCCCTGGTGCTGTGAGGCAACAGTGCTAACCAATGTGCCAGCTTGCCACCCTATGTTGCACATGGTTTGATATCAACAGAAGGAAAAATAAAGCAACAACATCACTTTCCTTTATGAGCACAAATTCACAATAAAAAGGGAATTAAAACTATTGGAAACTCAGTCTCTCTCGTGACAGAGACTCTGGGTGCGATTCTCCATTTCGGAGACGCAAGTATTGACAACGGGACAGAATCAGTGGACTTCTACAATCAACTAAATTGGCACCGGACCTAGAGCAATTGATTATCCGTTAATGGGCCAGCACCAGCGCCATATGGAGCTCGAGCGATTGCAATCGGTGTCAGATTTGCCGGAGTCAGGATTGCCACTCAAGAGGCTGACAAGCTGCAGTCGCATATCAGCACTCCACTCCCCACACACAGTCATCCCAACCAACAAGATGGCAGCACGAAGAGCGGCATCCCGGCCCGCGGGCACTGAGCTCGAGGCCCTGCTGGAAGGAGGAGAGGGGAGCCACCCTGTTCCCAGGGGTGGGAAGGAGGCTGCCACACACCGCCATGCACCGGGTCTGGGTGTAGGTGGCAGAGGCCGTGATGTCGGGGTCCACCGCCAGGACCAGATAGCAGTTCAGGAAGAAGTTTCACAACCTCCTCAGGAGTAGGAAGCATCGCTCCCCTGGCACCAAACCATACACCTGTAACCCCACCCTCATCTCAGTCAGAGGAATATCGAACAAACCCCACTCGCCAGCAGTGTGCACGTACCCACGCTGCACCACATGCCAGCACCCATACCACCCACGATGGCCGGATGCCCTGGCCACAAAGTCCACTAGCTGCCCACCCCCTGTGCTGCACACATCCGATTGTCTAACAAAGTGCACTGTCTCCCCCCTGCCCCTGCACGGGAGAAGGCGGCACATAACCAGAGAGAGAGAGAAAACCGGAGGGGACCGCCGGACGCGCGGCCCCTCATCATTGCAGAGCAGCAGGCACTGGACCTGTTCGGTGGGCCAAGAGAGAGGGCAGATACTGAGATGGACGTCGGCATCGGGCAACAAAATGAGCCCCCGCTGAATTGCAGTGTCCCTATGGCATGGCCCCCACCCCACCTCTGCCACACCACCCTCACAACACCCCCTCACCAGCCCCACATTTCAAAGTCAATTTATAACAAATATTCTTAACAGGAAGTGACATTTTGTGGGGAGAGGTTGAATGTCATTTCCTATTTTCATTCAAAGTTCAGGGGAAGAGAAATCGCAGTCTGCGTCTAGCAGAAAGCATCTAACAGCCAATTGAATTATTAGACATGTATTTGGTTTATTCATAATGATAGTTCCTGTCTATCACTCATCAAACAGCCTGTAAAACACTGCTTCAATTCACAAGTTGGTTCTCTTCAAGCACTACAGAGCTGTCTGATCATTGTGATTTTTATCCTGAGTATGAGGTGGTCTAATTGAAGTTTTCAAGCTTCGTTGAAGGGAATTATTCCAAAGAATTGCACAATGGTGAAGAATTCAAATATCCGATATGAGATGGCAATTCAAGAAAAAGGGAGTTGTGGAGCATGTCAGTAAGGAATATATTCAAATAGACAGTATAACAGAATCTGAGAAGAAATTGGCCATGTTTCTCAAGGGAGCAGGAGAGAGAAAATATAAAACAACGTAAATACACTGCAGGTCTGTCAGTATCTGTCGAGAGGGGAGAAAATAAAACAGTTCATGGGGTGGGATTCTCCGTCAGCGGGACCCTCCGCTTCGCCGGCAGTGCACTTATACCATTCACAGTGTCATGGGGTTGGCCACAATGGGAAACCCCATTGGCTGGCTGCTGGGATGGAGGATCCCATTGCCTGCTGGACGGAGAATCCCGCCCACGGTGTTTTTTGTATCCCACATCATTTATTCTGGCAATGTGTTTTTGTATTCGTTCATGGGATGTAGGTGTCACTGGCTAGATCAACATTCACTTCCCATCTCGAATTACCCTGGTGAGCCACCCACTTAAACCACAACAGCCCATCTTATACATACAATGGCTTTGTACAACTGAATGGCTTGCTAGGCTATTTCAGAGGGAAGTTCAGAGACAACGACATTGCCGTGAGTCTGGAGTCACATATAGTGTTGTCACATGCCTTTAGGAATATCGGCATATCACGAAAAGAGAAATATGTTATGTGATCAAATCTTGGTTTCAATTTTGCTTTGAGGAGAGCACACACACAACTTTGGTGTCTTCAAGATTTCTACCTATGTATAATTGTTCCCATGTGCCTCTTCATAATAAATGTACCCATAATCTGTTCACCAAATCTCGGATTGCTGCTTTGTGTCTTGTACAGTAAATAAACCCAAGGCATTATATCATTAGAATTACAAGACATGTTGCTCAGCGGTGGTCAAACAGCTCAACAGCAAAATTAAGTGCAGTGAACATCCTTAGATTATGCCATATGAAATGAAAAGACCCTTGATGTTTTGATCAGCATCAGAGAACATTGAAACTGCAGCATCAATCCACCTAACCAGCACGTCTTTGGTCTGCGGAAGGAAACCGGAGCACCCGGAGGAAACCCACGCAGACATTGGGAGAGAGTGCAAACTCCTTACAGATAGTCATCCGAGGCCGGAATTGAACCCGCGTCCCTGGCGCTGTGAGGTAGCAGTGCTAACCACTGAGCTACCGTGCCCCCCAGGTTTCTAGATTCAGTTTTCTTGATTCACCATTTCCATCTGCCTGTCCAACTTCGGAAAGCAAGCTAGAAAACATTTACCTAGTGATTGGGAATGAAGGTCGACACATGTTGAACACATCAAGAGCTAAAGGATCCCCAAAAGATGCAGGCTACGTTGCAAGACCAGTTCGGAATCAGGTTAAACTTCTATATCCATCAACTGGAGTTCATGTAATTTCAACAACAACCTACAGAATCAAAAGGCCCCTTCATCAGCAGATGTACTTTTTCAAATACAGAACTAGCAGACAAAATAATTGAGTTGATGATCATATCCACTCCCATGGAATGGTACCAGAAGGATCTGCTGGACAAGCACAAAATGCCTCACATCAGGGAATTCCTCAAGGATGGACATAGGTTTGAAACAATCACAATTGTTGGTGCATTCACTAGAACACCCAAACCTCACAAGACATGCAGAAGATATGGCCCTGCTTTTTATTAATTCTACAAGGCACAAGACAGGAAGGGCCATTGACAGCAGCAATGCACGAGAGCAAAGATTGACGCAGCTACAAAGAATGCTGATCCAAACAGACTGTACACATGGGCATCTTCAAGCTATAAGATGACCATATTTCAAAAACATTTATGAGGTGATTGACAAACTGGAAAATTATCATTTGCATGATGAAATGAAGAGCGATGAGCACATATTTCACACTGTTAATTTTGTGGAAAATTTAGGCGCTGTCACACCATCTAAAGTGTTTGCCAAGATCCAAATGATCTGACCTAAGAAAGTTGGAAACTATTTGTTATTGGCCAAGAATAATATAGGGTCAAGTGCCAACATCATACCTCTGTAAATTCTAAAAGACAGGTATCGACAGATGTGGAAGGCCATGGTGAAACCTATTGCTGTGAAACTGTCAGCGTTCAATGGTTCACTAATTCCATGTGCAGGATCCATAGTTCTGGAGAGCAAATGCAATCAATCCTCCTGAGTGTCACAGATCTTCTATATTGTGGAGACTAAAGGTTCAGCAATCACAGGACGAACATTATGTCATGACCTCTCACCAGTAACAATACACAGAATCCGGCAGACATCACAAGGGAGATGTTTGACTGATTTTACCTCAGGATCAACTCCTATCATCTCAGTTCAAGAGCTAACATCTAAATAGCCAGAATGGTACTTGATGCGCGATCAATAACCACTGAAACGAAGGAGTAGTCCGAATTGAAGGCTTTAATCTACAAGATGTTTCCCCAGCAGCTTGAGTACAGAAAGAACGATGGCTGCTGGGAAACACGGGTTCTTATACCCCGCCTCATTGGGTGGAGCTACCTTCGTCTTGACCAATGAGAAAGCAACACTTGGGCCAATGGGCAGCGAGCCTTCTCCACCAATAGTAGCTCACACTCCCAGGTACCGTAGTACCTCTAGTCATACTACCACAGTACTCTAAAATTGGCAGCTTCAAGGGAACTGCAAAATTACACTTGCAGGAGAATACACGTCTGTTAATTGACCCATCAGTGCAATTTCCACTGATAAAACAAATTGAAGGTCGAAGGGGGCAAAAATGGAGAAAGCCAGAATCATTAGATGTTATAATCTGCACGAGACCTACGGGCGCGGACCAATTAGCCTCCCTGTGAGCCTCGCAGAATACAAGCTTCCTCGTTAAGAGGCGGGTGCCCATCGGCAGAGTAATGAATGACGTGTGCTGTGTATATAGTATACATTGTAATTAAGTAAGTTTCTTTAAACCTCTCATTTTGGACTCCTCTGTGGCCACCAAATTAGAAAAGCACACAGATTGGTACACGTGTCATAAAGAAGGACAGATCATTGAGAGTATGCCTAAATCCATGATGATTAATTGCAGCTTTGAAATGTGTCCTCTCAAAATACCCACAAGTGCTAAATCTGAGGTTTACAGGTGCAAAATTGTTATCAAAACTTGATGCCAAGCATGGCTACTGATCATCTCACAGAGAAATCCCAAGAGCTTGATACATTTCATATCCCTTTCAAATCTTACTGTTTTCAACAAGTTCCTTTCGGATTATCTGTTCTCTTTTAAGGTTCTCTTTTAAGCTTTCATGAATCACATTAGACACACTGTATCAGGATGCATCTGTATTTGTATCGGTATTTGCAGCGGACATTGTTGTTTTGGGATGAAGAATATGACCATAATCTGCACTTACTGATGCAAGTGGCACATAATGAAGGATTGGCGTTCAACAATCTGATTTATGATTTCAATTTACAGAAGACCAATTTATTTGGTTCTATTTCTTCTATTGCCAGCACATGTCCCTATCCAAGTAAAATAGAGGATTTTAAGGCCATGCCAACTACCCAGGATAAGTATGATTTTCGAAGATGTCTAGGTCTCGTTAATTTCTTGTCTCCACCCATTCCCAATTTTGCCCAAAAGTCTGCATCATTGAGAAAGGAATGCTGAGAAAGGATGTGCTTTTCCTGTGGCACGCAGGCCACCAATTCTCATTTGTAGCACTGAAAGTCATTACCAGAACATCAATAATGCAATTTTACAATGCTTGGGAGACAACTACCCCAGAATGATGCCTCACATAAAGATCTGGGAGCATAAATACGACTAAAAGGCAAACCGATTGTATTTGCTTTAAAATCTCTGTCTGTAATGCAATCCAACTACTCCAACACTGAGGAGGAAAGCTATACTGTTTAGAATCATGCGGTTTCATACCTATCTATCTGGAAGAAAAGTTATGTTAGGGACTGATCACAAATCATTGGAGGTGATGTGGTGAAAACCATTGGCTATTGGAATTATCAAGTTTGCAACGTTCCTTGATAAAGGTTCATGGTTAGGACTTTGCGATTAGGCACAAGTTGGGTAAGGTGACCGTCACGCTGGCAGATTGCCTAAACTAATGAAAATAGAAGACGTTAGATTTATCAGTTCACATCATTGACATCAAATTTGAAGTTCTTCTCTAAGTTGATCTTGTACATTTTGTGCAATGCAAATGCTAGCAGCTACATAAAGAAATAGTGAAAGATTCTACACTACAGAAGCTGTGAAAAACCATAACTGAAGCATGGGCTGATTCAATTCAGCATGTCCACAAACACCTGGGACCATTTTCACCTCAGCAGCCTTAGCCTAAGCATTTCCAGGAGAGTAAAGCCAGGGAAGTCATCTTAACAACCTGATATTCTTCGGCAATTCCATCAGTCACACATGAGAATAGATCGGCTGAGGAGACTTGCAATACAGACAATCTATTGGTATGAAAAATGACGTTGAAGTTGTCATCAAGAGATGTGAGGCATATCAAGAGCATAAGTCAGCACAAAGCACCATTGATTCCATATGAAGTTCCTGCGCAGTCTTGGTGCACAACCGCATCTGACCTCTTTCGTGTCAATTGTACTGACATTGTTGACTGTTCTCCCAAGTACCCCATTATTTGACAATTGCACAATACATCAAGCACCACCATTGCACATACTCGAAGTACGATTTTCAGTTTAATTGGTGTGCCTAGAGAGATCATTACAGGTAATGGTCTGCAGCTTATTGGAAGCCATTTCAGGATATATGTGAAAAGTGGAATACTGATCACGTTACTTCTTCTTGGCATTATCTTCGATCGAACTGCCTTCTGAACAATTCATTCACACAGTGAAATCCCTCAATCTCAGATTTAGACAGACTAACTAAGATCTGCACATTGCAATGTTCCAGCTGGGGGCGACACTTTTAACTGCAACCATTCTATCAGAGAGCTCAAGATTAGCAGACCAGTGGGTACCAATTTACCTACTGTTATCCATTCCACTCTCTCAGAAAGTAGAGAGCAGTCTTTAAAGATATAAAAGAAGACTAGCATGCATGATACAGAATTGCCAAATTTTCAGTTGAGAGTCCTTATCCATGATCCCACAGAAGGTACTTGGCAACCCGTTGAGGTGACGAGGATTTATTCAGAACCAAGGTGCTATGAAGTCATTATAAACAAAGCTGCAATGGTGAGGAATAACCGAGGACAAATCAGGCCCATTCCAGCTCGTCAAACATCATGTAGCCCTATTGCATATTCCACAAGATCCCAAATGCAATGAGGAACAACATTCAAGAATGACCCTATCGATCACTGTGAACAATAAAAGAACCTTCCAGTCAAGATTACCATCACAATAGATGGATTTACAGGCAGATTACCCTTATACTTTGGTGACTCATAGATTCATCTTTCTGTGTAAGTATGTAATGGTAACTAAATATAAGACTATAATAGGAGCAGAATTAGGCCATTTGGCCCATCGAGTCTGCTCCACCATTGATCATGGCTGACTTGTTTCTCAGCCCCATTCTCCCTGTAACCCCTGATCCCATTATTAATAAAAAACTTACCTATTTCTGTCTTAAAGACACTGAAGGTCTTCACAGCATTGTGCGGCAATGAGCTCCACAGATTCACCACCGTCTGGTTGAAGAAATTTGTCCTCACCTCAGTGTAAAAGGATCATCCTTTCAGTTAAAGGATGTGCCTCGTTTTCCAGTCTCTTCTACAAAGAACAAAAGAACAAGAAAAGTACAGCACAGGAACAGGCCCTTTGGCCCTCCCAGCCTGTGCCGCCGACCATGCAGCCCGTCTAAACTAAAATCTTCCACACTCCCCGGGTCTATATCCCTCTATTCCCAGCCTATTCATGTATTTGTCAAGATGCCCCTTAAACATCACGATCGTCACTACTTCCTCTGGCAGCGCGTTCCAGACACCCACTACCCTCTGTGTAAAAAACTTGCCTCGTACATTTCCTCTAAACCTTGCCCCCGCACCTCAAACCTATGCCCACTAGAAATTGACCCCTCTACTCTGGGAAAAAGTCTCTGACTATCCACCCTGTCGATGTCCCTCATAATTTAGTAGACCTCTTTCAGGTCGCCCCTCAACCTCCGTCGTTCCAGTGAGAACAAACCGAGTGAATTCAACTTCTCATGGCTAATGCCCTCCATACCAGGCAACATCCTGGTAAATCTCTTCTGCATCCTCTCTTAAGCCTCCACATCCTTCTGGGAGTGTGGCGACCAGAATTGAACACTATACTCCAAGTGTGGCCTAACTAAGATTCTATACAGCTGCAACATGGCATGGTAGCACATGTGGCTAGCACTATGGCTTCATAGCGCCAGGGTCCCAGTTTCGATTCCCTACTGGGTCACTGCCTGTGTGGAGTCTGCACTTTCTTCCCGTGTCTGCGTGGGTTTCCTCCAGGTGCTCCGGTTTCCTCCCACATTCCAAAGACGTGCAGGTTAGGTGGATTGGCTATGCTAAATTGCCCTTAGTGTCCAAAGAAAAGGTGAGGAAGGGTTATTGGGTTTTGGGGATAGGGTGGAAATGAGGGCTTAAGTGGGTCGGTGTAGACTCGATGGGCTGAATGGCCTCCTTCTGCGCAGTATGTTCTATGTATCTAAGCAACATGACTTGCCAATTTTTATACTCAATGCTCCGGCCAATGAAGGCAAGCATGTCTTCTTGGCTACCTTCTCCACCTGTGTTGCCCCTTTCAGTGGCCTGTGGACCTGTACACCTAGATCTCTCTGACTATCGATACTCTTGCGGGTTCTACCATTCACTGTATATTCCCTACCTATATTAGACCTTCCAAAATGTATTACCTCACATTTGTCCGGATTAAACTCCATCTGCCATCTCTCCACCCAAGTCTCAAGATGATCTAAATCCTGCTGCATACTCTGACAGTCCTCATCGCTATCCGCAATTCCGCCAACCTTTGTCTCTTCTGCAAACTTACTAATCATGGAAATTATTCGTGGAAATGTCTCCTCCATGTCCACTCTATCTAGAGCTCTCAGTATTCTGGAAGTTTCAATGAGATCTCCCATCATCCTTCTGAACTCCATTGAGAGTCCTCAACTGATCCCTCATATGACAAGCTCTTCATTCCCGGAATCATTATTGTGAACCACCTCTGATTCCTCTCCAAGGCCAGCACATTCTTCCTTAGATACGGGGCGCATAACTGCTTACAAACTTCCACAAAAAGTCTGACCAGTGCCTTATACAACCTCAGTTGGACATCTCTGCTCTTGTATTCTAGCCCTCTCAAAGTGAATGTTTACATTGCATTCCCCTTCCGAACTGTCAACTGAACCTGCACCTAACTGTCAACTGAACCTGCACGTTAATCTTAAAAGAATTCTGAATTGGGACTCCTCTTTGTGCTTCAGATTTCAAAAGTCATTCCCCAATTACGACCAAAATGCATAACCTCACATTTTTCCACATTGTATTTCACCTGCCACTTCTTTGCCCACTCTCCTAGGGCGGAATTCTCCGACACCCCGCAGGGTCGGGGAATCGCCCGGGGCCGGCGTAAATCCCGCCCCCGCCGTGGCCGGAATTCTCCGCCACCCGGGAATCGGCAGGAGCGGGAATCGCGCTCCGCCGATCGGCGTGCCCCCCGCGGCGATTCTCCGGCCCGCGATGGGCCGAAGTCCCGCCGCTGTCAGGCCTTTCCCACCAGCGTGGTTTAAACCACCACCGTGCCGGCAGGATTGGTGGCGCGAGCAGGCCCCCAGGGGGTGCCCCCACGTTTGCCTGGCCCGCGATCGGGGCCCACCGATCGGCAGGTGGGCAGGTGGGCGTCCGCTGACGCTCCGGCGCATGCGTGGACCAGCGAAGGCCTTTCGGCCAGCCCCGACGCCAGGCGGTGTTGCGCCAAAGGCCGTTGGCACCAGTTTTGGCGGCAATCGGCAGAGCGGGAGCGGAATTCTCCGCACCTTTAGGGGCTAGGCCCGCGCTGGAGTGGTTGGCGCCACTCAGCTACGCCGGGACCCCCCGCCCCGCCGGGTAGGGGGGAATTCCGCCCCTAGCCTCTGCAGATTCTTCTGCAGTCTCCCTACTTCCTCAACACTACGTCCCCCTCTGCAGATGTTTGTATCATTTTTAAACTTAGCAACAGTGCCTTCAGTTCCTTTTTCCAGATCATTAATATATATCGTGAATGGTTGTGGTCCCAACACTGACCCCTGCGGAACACCACTGGTCACCGGCTGCCATCTTGAAAAAGACCCCTTTATCCCCACTCTCTGCCTCCTTCCAATCAGCCAATCCTCTATCCATGCCAGTACCTTGTCCTTAACAGCATGACCTATTATCTTATTTAGCAGCTGCCAGTACGGCTTGTCAAAGACGTTCTGGAAACCCAAATAGATCATGTCCACTGGTGCTCCATTGTCTAACTTCCACGGAACCTCTCAAAGGGTTTGTCAAGCATGACCTCCCCTTGATGAAGCCGTGCTGACTCAAGCGTATTTTACCATGCACTTCCAAGTACTCCGCAATCTCTACCTTAATAATGGATTCTAAAATCTTACCGACAACCAAAGTCAGGCTAACCGGCCTATAATTTCCCATCTTTTGCCTCCCTTCTTAATTAGGGGTGTAATATTAGCCATATTCCAGTCCTCTGGGACCCTCCCTGATTTCAGTGATTTCTGAAAGATCACCGCCGATGCCTCCAGAATCTCCTCAGCAACATCCTTCAGAACCTCGGGATGTAGTCCATGTTGTCTGGGTGATTTACCCACCTTCTGAGTTTTCAGCAGTCCCAGCACCTTATCGTTAGTGATGGCCACTACACTCACCACTGCCCCAGACTCTCTTGAATGCTACTGGTGTTTTCCACCACGAAGACTGATGCAACGTTCCTCTGCTATTTCTTTATTCCCCATTATTAATTCTCCAGCCTCATTTTCCAGTGGCCCCATGTTCATTCTTGCTTCTCTCTTACCTTTTACATATTGAAAAAAACTATTGCAATCTTCTTTAATATTACTAGCTAACCTAGACTCATATGTCATCTTTTCCCCCTCATTGTTTTTTAAGTTGTCCTCTGCTTGCTTTCAAAGGCTATCCCAATCCTCTAACGCCCCACTAAACCTCGCCGCATTGTATGGTTTTTCTTTTGCTTTCATGCTGTTCCTGACTTCCCTTGTCAACCATGGTTGCCTCGTCCTCCCCTCAGCACGTTTTATTCTCCTTGGGATGAATTTCTGTTGTGCCCCCTGAATAACCCCCAAAAACTCCTGCCATAGCTGTTTCACCATCTTCCCTGCTCGACTCCCCTTCCAATCAACACTGGTCAGCTCCTCCCTCAAGTTTTTGCAGTTACCTTTTTTCAATTGTGAAACCTTTACATCTGATTCCAGCTTCTCCCTCTCAAACTGAAGGATGAATTCTATCATATTGTGGCCACTGCCCCTAAGGGTCCCTTCACCTTAAGTTCCCTAATCAAGTCTGCTTCATTGCACATCACCAAATCCAGAATTGTCTGTTCCCTTGTGGACTCTACCACAATCTGCTCCAAAAAACATCACATAGACATTCCACAAATTCCTTTTCTGGTAGGGATGTTAATGTGAAGATTAGTTGCCCACTAAGAGAATACATTAATATTAGTTGCTGACAAAGAAAAGGCATGCTAAAGTATGTTGGGAATGCTTGACTATATTTTAACACTGCTTTTGAAGAAAACTTTGAAGGTCAGGTAACGTAAACAAAATACTGTTTCGTATTTTGGACTCAGCCTTATTATGATGACAAGTTGCTCTTCCGAAGGACAACAAAATATGTACGAGAAGGGCAAGAATATATGTACTACGTGTTTCATCTTATGTAATTTCCAATGTTTGTTTAACATAAACAAAGCCAGCCAGCTGCTGTTTACTTCTTTAGTTGTGCATTACAGACTATAAAGCTAATGGTGTCTGCTATGTAATTCAGAGAGCAGTGGAATGGCTAATTCATCTACTGCAGCCTCTCCACGATATTGTGTTAAATAAAATTCCTGAAATGAAGCTCGAAGCCTCTGTCACTATTAATATTTCCACCACCCCTTTTCTTGGGATCCGCTATCCACCTAATTTTCCAGTCCACTTGCATATTGAAGTCCTCCATGATGATTGTAATATTGTCTTTTTTATATGCCTTTTCTATCTCCTGATTTATTTTCTGCCCCACATCTTGACTACAGCTAGGGAGCCTGTACATAACTCCCATCAGGGTCTTTTTACCTTTGCGATTCCTCAATTCTACCCATCTGAATTATATGCCTTCTGGCCATTATATTGCTCCCTACTACCGATTTAAGTTAATTTCTTGGTAACAAGGCAACCCTGCCCCTTCTGCCCATGTGCATGTCCTTTTGGTAGGACACGTCCTTGGACATTTAGATCCCAGTCCTGATCCACTTGCAACCACATCTCTGATGCCCAAAACATCGTACATGTCAATTCCAATGTGTGTTACAAGCTCATTTACCTTGTTTAGTATACTGCATGCAATTAGGTTCAACATCCTCAGTCTTGCGTTGACCATTCCCCTTCTCATAGTTCTCTTATCTGCTGTGCCTGCTGCTGATTTCTGCTACTTTCCATACTTTCTGTTCTATTACTTGTTCCAGAAACCTTACTAATCTCTCCTGAGCCCTCCCCCTCCCCCCTCCTAACTAATTTAAAGTCCTCATAATTAACCTGCACTCCTACCTTCTCCTTTAACTTTGATTTTCTGATCTTCCATACAGTTCAGAACAGTACAGCACAGAACAGGCCCTTCGGCCCTCGATGTTGTGCCGAGCAATGATCATCCTACTTAAACCCACGTAACCCGTATACCCGTAACCCAACAATCCCCCCATTAACCTTACACTACAGGCAATTTAGCATGGCCAATCCACCTAACCCGCACATCTTTGGACTGTGGGAGGAAACCGGAGCACCCGGAGGAAACCCACGCACACACAGGGAGGACGTGCAGACTCCACACAGACAGTGACCCAGCCGGGAATCGAACCTGGGACCCTGGAGCTGTGAAGCATTGATGCTAACCACCATGCTACCGTGAGGCTACCGCCTCCCCCCTCTCCCCCCTAACTTCTTTAGTTTAAAGCTTATCTACAGTCCCAGTTCTGTGATCCACCAGGATTCTGGTCCCCACATGATTCAGGTGAAAACCATCCCTTCGGAACAGCTCCCTCCATCCCCAGTACTGGTTCCAATGTCTCATGAATTCAAACTCATTTCTCCCAAATGGAGGGCCTCACGGTAGCATGGTGGTTAGCATCAATGCTTCACAGCTCCAGAGTCCCAGGTTCGATTCCCGGCTGGGTCACTGTCTGTGTGGAGTCTGCACGTCCTCCCCGTGTGTGCGTGGGTTTCCTCCGGGTGCTCCGGTTTCCTCCCACAGTCCAAAGATGTGCGGGTTAGGTGGATTGGCCATGCTAAATTGCCCGTAGTATAAGGTTAATGGGGGGATTGTTGGGTTACGGGTATACGGGTTACGTGGGTTTAGGTAGGGTGATCATTGCTCGGCACAACATCGAGGGCCGAAGGGCCTGTTCTGTGCTGTACTGTTCTATGTTCTATGTTCTAAATCAATCTTTGAGCCACCCATTTACCTCTTTGATCTTCTTGACCCTGTGCCAATTAGCTTGTGGCTCAGGTTGTAATCCAGCGATTATACCCTTTTTGGTACTGCTTTATAATTTAGCCCCTAGCTGCTCATATTCCTTCAGCAGAACTTCAAATCCTTGTTTTACCTATGTTGTTGGTACCTATGTCGACAACCACAACTGGATTTTTACCCTCCCACTCAAAGTTCGTCTGTAACCCAGATGAGATATCCTGAACCTGAGCACCAGGCAGGCAAAACAACCTTCGGGACTCTCGATCCTGGTCACAGAGAAGAGAGGGCAGCACAGTAGCACAAGTGGTTAGCACTGTGGCTTCACAGCACCAGGGTCCAGATTCGATTCCTTGCTGGGTCACTGTCTGTGCGAAGTCTGCATGTCCTGCCCGTGTCTGCATGGGTTTCCTCCGGGTGATCCAGTTTCTTCCCACAGTCCAAAGATGTGCAGGTTAGGTGGATTGGCCATGCTAAATTGCCCCTCGTGATCGAAAAGGTTGGAGGGGTTATTGGGTTACAGGAATAGGGTGGACGTGAGGGCTTAAGTGGGTCGGTGCAGACTCTATGGGCTGAATAGCCGCCTTCTGCACTGTATGTTCTGTATTCGATGTTCCGTGTGTAAATGCGCCTACCTATACTATCCCCGATTACAACTACATTTCTTTTCTCACTGCCAACTTGAGTGGCTCCCTGTACCACGGTGCTCTGGTCAGTTTCCTCATTTTCCCCACCGTTCCTGCTCTCATCCACACAGGGAGCAATATTCTCAAACCTGTTGTTAAGGGAAAGGATAAGACTCCTGAAACCCAACCTCCTGGATCCCTCTACCTACCTCAGAGCCTCCTGTACCTAAACACTGGGTGCATTCAGCATAGTTAATCTAAGGGGTGTGACTGCCTCCAGAGATACAGTATCCAGGTAACTCTCCCCCTCCCTAATGTGTCTGAAGCTCAGACTCCAGCTCTTTAACTCTGAGCATAAGTTCTTCAAGAAACCAATACTTGCTACACATGTGTTTACTCGAGACCACAATGGGTGGACCACAGCATGCTACCCTGCTGCCACAATAGGGGCAGCAGGGTAGCATGGTGGTTAGCATAAATGCTTCACAGCTCCAGGGTCCCAGGTTCGATTCCCGGCTGGGTCACTGTCTGTGTGGAGTCTGCACGTCCTCCCCCTGTGTGCGTGGGTTTCCTCCGGGTGCTCCGGTTTCCTCCCACAGTCCAAAGATGTGCGGGTTAGGTGGATTGGCCATGCTAAATTGCCCGTAGTATGCTAATAAAAGTAAGGTTAAGGGGGGGGTTGTTGGGTTACGGGTATAGGGTGGATACGTGGGTTTGAGTGGGTGATCATGGCTCGGCACAACATTGAGGGCCGAAGGGCCTGTTCTGTGCTGTACTGTTCTATGTTCTATGTTCTATGGTTGCACCAGCTCCCCATCATGCAGTTACAACACATTGCCTGCCCTGCATCTCTATTTTATTTAATTAATTTTAAATTATTTTTTTTAAATTTCCCACTGGTTTTCAATCTTTCTAATTTGTAAAATATTTCTCTTTTTACCTTTGAAAGAAACATAGAATAGGTAATGCAAATTCGCAATTACTTACAGCCAGTGAACTTTAGTGTTTCTGAGGATGTCATTCATAAATTGTTTTTCAAACTCAGCCCACTGTTCAGTGGTGTCCCTCTCAGCTCCCACTCTTTTTAAAAATCCGCTCTGCAACTTCCCTAAACTCCCATTCTTGCCTTAACTCCCAGCACTTAGAGCAAAATGACACTGTGCCAGGCACTGAACCAATTTGAACATGTTCTGCAAATAGTAATACTTCTTCAGAAGAGAGGAAAGCATCTTTAAAAAAGAAAGGCGGATGTTGCAATAAACATTTAATGGATATCATCATGACATCACTATAAAGGAAGTATGTCATGTGATCCAGTTTTAGTTTCACTTTTGCTTTAAGTAGAGCCCACACTCACACAGCTCTGATGTCTCCAAGCTTTGTACCTATTGATAATTGTGCTCATGAACCTAGTCTTAATAAATGAATCCATAAAGTGTTCAGCCAATCCCGATTGGGTGATTGGTGCCTTGCGTCTTGTACAGTAAGTCAACCCAATGTATCAGATCATTGTAATAACACAAAGTTACTTCTCTAAAGGACATTATAGTGAACCAGATGGGTATTTAAAGCCTATTTTGATAGTTTCATGGCATCATAACTTAAATTCCAAATTTATTAATTAATTGAATTTAAATTGCACCAGCTGCCATGGTGGGATTTGTACCTGTGTCCCTAGAACATTAACCCGGCTTCTGGATCACTAGTCGAGTGACAATATCGTTCTGCCACTAGCTCTCCTAAAGTTCAATTTCCCCCTTCTGTTCAGAGAGCCTGACAGATTTGCCATGTGCTTCCAGCATTTTCGATTTGCATTATTTGAAGCTTCCCAATTTACTTTAGGGATTCAGGATTGCGAGATGAATCCATTGAGCCTTCACTTCAAACGCAATTAGGGATGAGATTGCAGAGCCTTTGGCTTTGATCTTTCTGTCCTCACTATCGACAGGAATAGTGCCAGAAGCACAACATTGAGGGCCGAAGGGCCTGTTCTGTGCTGTACTGTTCTAAATTCTAAAAAGACTGGAGAGAGGCGAATGTTGTCCCTCTGTTCAAGAAAAGGAATAGGTATAACCCTGGGAATTATAGGCCAGTTAGTCTCACTTCGGTCAAAGGTAAATTATTGGAAAGAGTCCTGAGGGAAAGGATTTATGATCATTTAGAAAGATACAGCTTAATCCAGGATAGTCAGCACAGATTTGTGAGGGGTAAGTCTTGCCTCGCAAGTTTGATTGTATTCTTGGAGGAGGTGACTAAGTACATAGATGAAGGTAGAACAGTTGATGTTGTATACGTGGATTTTAGTAAGGCGTTTGATAAGGTGCCCCATGTCGGCTCATGCAGAAAGTAAGGAGGCATGGCATAGAGGGAAATTTGGTCGATTGGATCAGTAACTGGCTATCACATAGAAGACAGAGGGTGGTGGTAGATGGTAAATTTTCATCCTGGAACCCAGTCACCAGCGGTGTACCACAGGGATCAGTGCTGGGTCCTCTGCTATTTGTGATTTTTATCAACAACTTGGATGATGGAGTTGAAGGTTGGGTTAGTAAATTTGCTGATGACACCAAGATTGGTGGAGTAGTGGATAATATGGAGGGCTGTTGTAGGCTGCAAAGAGATATTGATTGGGTGCAGAGCTGGGCTGAAAAGTGGCAGATGGAGTTTAACCCTGATAAGCCAATGGATATGGTATATCTGGATTTCCAGAAAGTCTTTGACAAGGTGCCACACAAAAGGTTGCTGCATAAGGTAAAGATGCATGGCATTAAGGGTAAAGTAGTAGCATGGATAGAGGATAGGTTAATTAATAGAAAGCAAAGAGTAGGGATTAATGGGTGTTTCTCTGGTTGGCAATCAGTAGCTAGTGGTGTCCCTCAGGGATTAGTGTTGGGCCCACAATTGTTCACAATTCACATCGATGATTTGAAGTTGGGGACCAAGGGCAAGTTTGCAGACAACACTAAGATAAGTGGTAAAGCAAAAAGTGCAGAGGATACTGGAAGTCTGCAGAGGGATTTGGATAGGTTAAGTGAATGGGCTAGGGTCTGGCAGATGGAATACAATGTTGACAAATGTGAGGTTATCCATTTTGGTAGGAACAACAGCAAAAGGGATTATTATTTAAATGATAACATATTAAAACATGCTGCTGTGCAGAGAGACCTGGGTGTGCTAGTGCATAAGTCGCAAAAAGTTGGTTTACAGGTGCAACAGGTGATTAAGAAGGCAAATGGAATTTTGTCCTTCACTGCTGGAGGGATGGAGTTTAAGACGAGGGAGGTTATGTTGCAATTGTATCAGGTGTTAGTGAGGCCACACCTGGAGTATTGTATTCAGTTTTGGTCTCCTTACCTGAGAAAGGACGTACTGGCGCTGGAGGGTGTGCAGAGGAGATTCACTCGGTTAATCCCAGAGCTGAAGGGATTGGATTACGAGGAGAGGGTGAGTAGACTGTGACTGTACTCATTGGAATTTAGAAGGATGAGGGGGGATTTTATAGAAACATATAAAATTATGAAGGGAATAGATAGAATAGATGCGAGCAGGTTGTTCCCACTGGCGGGTGAAAGCAGAACTAGGGGGCATAGCCTCAAAATAAGGGGACGTAGATTTAGGACTGAGTTTAGGAGGAACTTCTTTACCCAAAGTGTTGTGAAACTATGGAATTCCCTGCCCACTGAAGCAGTTGAGGCTCCTTCTTTAAATGTTTTTAAGATAAAGATAGATAGTTTTTTAAAGAATAAAGGGATTAAGGGTTATGGTGTTCGGGCGGGAAAGTGGAGCTGAGTCCACAAAAGATCAGCCATAATCTCATTGAATGGCGGAGCAGGCTCGAGGGGCCAGATGGCCTACACCTGCTCTTAGTTCTTATGTTCTTATGTTAAGTGTGAGGTGATTCATTTTGGTAGGGCAAATTTGAATGCGGATTATACAGTTTACGGCAGGGTTCTGAAGAATGTGGAGGAGCAGAGAGATCTCAGAGTTCATGTCCATAGATCTCTGAAAGTTGCCACCCAAGTGGATAGAGCCGTAAAGAAAGCCTATAGTGTGTCAGCATTTATTAACAGGGGGATTGAGTTTAAGAGCCGTGAGGTTATGTTGCAACTGGGTACCAACTGGTACAAGACCTTGGTTAGACCACAGTTGGAGTATTGTGTGCAGTTCTGATCACCTCATTATAGGAAGGATGTGGAAGCATTGGAAAGGGTGCAAAGGAGATTTACCAGGATGCTGCCTGGATTGGAGGGTAGGTCTTATGAGGAAAGGTTGAGGGAGCTTGGGCTTTTCTCATTGGAGCGAAGGAGGATGAGAGGTGACTTAATTGAGGTGTATAAGATGATGAGAGGGATAGAGTGGATGTTCAGCAACTTTTTCCTCGGGAGGTGTAACTGTTACAAGGGGGCATAACTATAAGGTTCATGGTGGAAGATATAGGAGGTATGTCAGAGGTAGATTCTTTACTCAGAAAGTGGTTGGGGCATGGAACGCATTCCCAGCTATGGTAGCGGAGTTGGACACTTTAGGAACTTTCAAGCGGTTATTGGATAGGTATATGGAGTGCACTAGAATGATTGGGAGTCGGTTGATTTGATCTTCCTTTCAGACTAGTTCGGCACAACATCGTGGGCCGAAGGGCCTGAACTGTGCTGTACAGTTCTATGTTCTGTGTAGCTACAAATACACAAATCACTAAAACTTGCGGCACATATTAATTAGGCTATAAAAAGCAAAGTGCTGGGATTCATTTATAGAAGGATAAAATGAAAAACAGAGAAGTTATGTTACCCTTGGCAAAACCATGCTTTTAGAGTATGGTGAATCGTTCTGCTCTCCACATTATAATGAAGAATACAGAGACATTGGAGAGATGCCAATAGCATTTCTGTGGATGATACCAGAGCTGAAGTGGTTGAACCTGTCAGGAAAGATTGAACAGGCTGGGCACTTTTATGCAGAGAAGTGAAGGCGGGTGGGATAGCCGACTAGATGTATTTAAAATTATTATTATTCATTCATGGGATGTGGGCATCGAATTTATGGCCCATCCCTAACTTCCCTGGAGAAAATGCTGTGAGCTTCTTGAACCTCTGCATTTGCAGTGGTGTCAATACATCCACAGTGCTGTTAGGGAGTGAGTTCCAGGATTTTGTGACAATGGAAGAACAGCAAAGGGGATTGATAGGATCGACAGAGAGAAGGTATTTCCATTTATGGAAGGGAGAGGTGAGGATAAATCTTGGGGTCAGAAACATAAGATAGTCCTTAGTAAATCCAATTATGAATTCTGAGGAAATTTATTTGCCCAGGGAGTGCTTTCAATATGAAACTTGATGCCACTTGGAATAGAATTGAGGCAAATATTACAGGTTCATTAATTTTTAAATTTAAAAAATATATATTTTTATTAGTATTTCAAATTTTTACCAAGTAACAGCTCAAGTGTATCAGGCATCTACACTACAAACATATTTGTGTCTTATTTACAACAGTTTTACATGAGGTCCCCCCTTCCCCTTTCATCATTGGTAGCTCAGTAACCCACTTAGTATTGCCATCTGCCCTGGGTGCCATACAGGGTGTTCTGCTTCTTTCTGCTGGGGCTTTTATTTTTCTTTAAAAAAAATGTTTTTAAATTTAGAGTACCCAATTAATATTTTCCAATTATGGGGCAATTTAGCGTGGCTAATCTACCTATCCTGCACATCTTTGCATTATGGAGGCGAAACCCATGCAAACACGGGGAGAATATGCAAACTCCACACGGACAATGACCCAGAGCTGGGATCGAACCTGGGACCTCGGTGCCGTGAGGCAGCAGGGCTAACCCACTGTGCCACCGTGCTGCCTGAGGGCTTTTATTTTTAATTGTTCAGTGTGGTCAGGCTGTGTGGTCCTCCCATCCTGCTATTGCCCCCCGTGCTTCATTTTGTGCTTCGCTTGGGTTTCCTTCCCCCTTCCCCCCATCTGCCCCTTTCTCTTTTGCGTGCCTTCTCTTGTCTTCCTCTCTATCTACCCCTCCCCCCTTTCTCCTAGTTGCTGTTGGCCTCAAACAGGACTTGGAACAGGCTGGTGAATGGCCACTATGCTTTGTGGAAGCCCTTGTCCATCCCTCAGATGATGTACTTAATCTTCTCCAGGTGATGAAATTCCGCCAGGTGCGCCAGCCTCTCTGAAGCTGTGGGTGGTGCTGCTGATCTCCAGCTGAGCAGGATTCTCCGGCGTGCAATTAGGGAAGTGAAAGCAAGGGCTTCAGGCCTCTTCCCCGAATGAAGATCTGGCTGGTCCTATCCCTAAAAGACTGCCACTCTCGGGCACGGCTCCACCCTCACCCCCACAACCTTCGACATCGCCTCGAAGAAGGCTGTCCAGAACCTGACAAGTCTGGAGCAGGTCCAGAACATGTGGGTATGGTTGGCCGAGCCTCCCAGGAACCATTTATCCTTCACCTCCAGGAAGAACCTGCTCTTTCGGGTTCTAGTCAGGTGGCTCTGTGCACCACTTTAAACTGCAGGAGGCTTAGCATAGAGCAGGAGGAGGTGGAGTTGGCCCTGCTTAGTGTTTTGCTGCAGACCTCTAATCCACTTCTGTCCCTAACCTGTCCTCCCATTTCCATCTAGCATCATCCAGCAATCAACCTTATTATGTCCACTCAGCTCCCCACCCTCACCCTCCTCACTGTTGACTAGTTTCTCCAGTAGGGTGTCTCTTGGGGCCCTGGGGTACCTTGCCATCTAATTGTGGAGAGAGTATTTAATTTGGAGGTACCCATACTCCTGTCCCATTGCAGGTCCAAGTCCTCCGTCAGCTCATCCAAGGTCGTGAGTCTATCCCCTGTGTAAAGGACCTAACTGCTAGCGTTCCCCCGTCCTGTCTCCATTTTCTAAAGGTGCTGTCGAGCATGGCTGCCGGGAATTTGTGGTTACCGCAGATGGGAGCCATGGAGGACATCTCGGTTAGACTGAAATGTTGCCTCATTTGGTTCCACGTCTTCAATGTGGCGACCGCTACTAGGCTGGATGTGTTCCTTGATGGAGGGATGGGAGCATTGCCGTGGCAAGGGCTTGGAGAATTGTTCCCCTGAAGGAGGACTCCTCCAGCTTCACCCATTCCATGTTTGGCCCTCGTATCCATCCCTTCACTCTCTCGGCTGTGGCTGCCCTGTGGTAGTACTGTAGATTTGTCAAGGCTAGATCACCAATGTTTTTCCTCCTTTGCAGTGTCGACTTAGGGATCCTCTGCTTCTTACCTCCCCCACACAAATGGCATAATCATTTTGTCTCCTTTGTGGAAATAGGCCTTGGGGGTGAAGATCGGTCTGGATCTTACCAGGAAGAGGAACCTTGGCAGTACGTTCAATTTTTTAAAAAAAATTTAGCGTACCCAATTCATTTTTCCAATTAAGCGGCAATTTAGCGGGTTTTTGGGTTGTGGGAGCGAAACCCACGCAAACACGGGGAGAACGTGCAAACTCCACACGGACAGTGACCCAGATTGGGGATCGAATCGGGGACCTCAGCGCTGTGAGACTGCAGTGCTAACACTGCGCCACCGAACTGCCCTGGCAGTACGTTCATTTTGATTGTCTGCATTCTACCCGCCAGGAAATACAGGTGTGCATCCCATCCCTGTAGGTCTGTCAGACCGTTCGGGTTCCACTTGTGGATCTGTGTCCAGTCATGGGCTATCTGGATCCCCAGGTAGTGGGATTTGTTTTGGGCTGGTTTGAATGGTAGTCCCTCCCCCGTTCATGTTTCTGAGGAATGCCTCACTCATGCCCAAGTTGAGTTTGTAGTCCGAGAAGGCTCCGAACTCTCTCAGAAGTTGACGATTGCTTTCAGGCCGTTCTGTGGGTCAGAGGCATAGAGGAGCAGGTCATCTGCATAGAGCGACACTCTATGCTCTCTGCGTCCTCTTTGTATACATTCCAGCTTTTTGCGTCTCGCAGAGCAATCGCCAGTGGTTCAATTGCCAGGGCAAACAAGAGCAGGGACAATGGGCATCCCTGCCTTGTGCCTCTGTGCAGCTGGAAGTATTCAGGCTGGTGGTGTTGGCCTGGATGCTTATCTTGGGGGCATTGTACAAGAGTTTTACCCAAGAGGTGAATCCTGTCCCCAGCCCGTATCGCACAAGTACTTCGATGATGTCTCTGTCAAAGTCCTTTTCTGCATCCAGGGAGACGACCACCTCTGGTGTTCTCTCCTCGGAAGGGGTCACTATTACATTAGCAGCCGACTGATGCTCGCAGTTAGCTGACTACCCTTGACAAAGCCAGTCTGGTCCTCTGTGACCAGCTCTGGTACGCAGTTTCCCAGTCTCTTGACCAGGACTTTCATGAGTATCTTCTCTGCTACCTTAAGCAGTGAAATGATCCACATTCGGTCAGGCCCTTGTCGTTTTTGGGTATCAGCGATATCATGGCGATATCATGCCGATATCATGGCAATATCATCAGCGATATCATATTTGGGCAGCACGGTAGCACAGTGGTTAGCATTGTGGCTTTCAGGTTCGATTCCCGGCTTGGGTCACTGTCTGTGCGGAGTTTGCACGTTCTCCCCGTGTCTCTCTGGGTTTCCTCCCGGTGCTCCGGTTTCTTCCCACAGTCCAAAGACGTGCAGGTTAGGTGGGTTGGCCATGCCCTTAGTGTCCAAAAAGGTTAGGAGGGGTTATTGGGTTATGGGGATAGGGTGGAAGTGAGGGCTTAAGTGGGCCGGCGCAGACTCGATGGGCCGAAGGGCCTCCTTCTCCACTGAATGTTCCATGTCTATGTCTATGTCTATGGCCTGCATTAGCATAGGCAGCAATGTGTCCCTCGCTAGTGAGTCTGTGAACATATCCCATAGGTACAGGGCCAGGCCTGGTATGAACTTCCTATAGAAGTCCTCCAAGAACCCTTCGGGTCCTGGTGCCTATCCCGGCTACATGGAGCTGATACCCTCCATGATCTCTCTCAGTTCCAATGGTGCTTCCAGCAACCTCGCTCCTCGTCCCTCACAACTGGCATGTCTAGTCTATCGAGGAACCGTTTCATCTCTGCATCCCCGACTGGGGGTTTGGAGGTGTACTGCCCTGGTTAACCTCTTTTTGCTCGATAACGAGTCTGCCTCTGCTATCCTTCATGTGCGCTACCTCCCTGCTTTCTCAGCTGGTGAGCTAGTACACGGCCAGCATTTTCCCCGTGTTCGTAAAAGGTCCCCCGTGTCTGGCGGAGTTGGTGCACTGCTTTCCTGGTGGACAGCAAGTTAAAGTCCATTTGTTACTTTTTCCTCTCCACCAGAAGCTCATTGGCTGGGGTCTTGGAGGCTTTCTGTCGACTTCTAGAATGGAGTTGATCAGTTGTTGCCTGGCTGCTCTCTCTTCCCTATCTCTTTTTGCCTTGTAGGCTACAATCTCTGTCCTAGTCACTGGCTTCAGTGCTTCCCAGAACGTGGAAGATGAGAATTCCCCATTCCGGTTATTTGCAACATACTGACCTATGGCTTGTGATATTTTTTGGAAGAAGACCTTATTGTCCAGCAGGCTCGTGTCCAATCTCCATGTGGGGAGTTGGCACGGTCTGTCTCTAACCTCATGTCCATGAAATGTGGAGTGTGCTCGGAAATAACTGTCATGGAATATTCCATTCTTACTGTTCCTGGAAGCACCGCTTTCACAACACTAAAAAGAAGTCTATCCTCGAGTATGCCGTGTGGACCGTTGAAAAGAATGAGAATTCTTTCTCCCCGGGGTGGAGGAACCGGCAGTGATCCACCAACCCTATCTGCTCCATGAACGTTCCCAGTTCCCTAGCCAATCCCAATCCTTTTCCCTGCGGTTTGATTGGTCTGTCAGTGGGTTCTAGAAACAGTTGAAGTCACCCCCGATGATCAGTCGGTGTGTGTCAATGTTGGGGTTTTCCGCCATGGTCTTTTTTATTAAACACAGTTGGGCGCATACACATAAGGGGCTGGTTTAGCTCACTGGGCTAAATCGCTGACTTTTAAAGCAGGCCAGCAGCACGGTTCGATTCCCGTGCCAGCCTCCCCGGACAGGCGCCGAAATGTGGCGACTAGGGGCTTTTCACAGTAACTTCACTGAAGCCTACTCATGACAATAAGCAATTTTCATTTCATTTTCAACCAGGACTACCGTTGGCCCGTCCAGTCACCGCTGACCATGATGTACCGGCCCACTTGGTCCATAACCGTCTCTGTCGCAGTGAACCCCGTCCTCTTACTAATCAATATGGCTACTTTCCTAGCCCTCATCCCATAGCATGAATGGTACATCTGTCCCACCCAGCCCTTTCTTACCCATAGTCAGTCCTTCTCCCTCAGGTGTGTTTCCTGCCGGAGGACTATTTTAACTTTCAGGCTTCTTAGGTAGGTGAACACACTGGATCTTTTCACGGGGCCGTTAAGTTCCCTGACATTCCAGGTAATAATCCTGGTGGAGACTTTTTGTCCCCTGCTCCTGCCAGATCAACCATACTTACTTGGTGGATGCGCCCCTGCGCTCCGCAGTTTTACTTCGTTAGGGGGCGTGCAAAATGGCTACGGTCGCCATACTCACCATGAGGCCAGGCCCCTGCACTCGGGGGTTTCCCTTTGTCCAAGGGCACCCAACATGGCTGGCAACTGTGTGTACGGCAATTGGGTGCCCCCTGAACTCTGGGTTTTCCCTTTGTTTAGGGACCCTTCAAAGTGGCTGTTTGAAGCGCCATCTTGTTTCCTCAGCCTGTTCCTCCACTACCGTACCCTGTACAAACCCAAATCATTTTTCCTGCTCTGTTCCTTTTATGTTCCTTCCCCCCCCCCCCCCCCCCCCCAGGCCCCCCACCCCCTTCTCTGTATCGTCTTTCCATGTCACCCCCCGTGCTAACCCATTCCCCGTCCCTGTGCTCCCCCCCCCTCCCCACGACCAGGAGCACCCTCCCTGCCGGAAGGTGCGTTGCGGTTCCACTTCTTTTCGGTCTTCCCGTGCTCTTTATTTTTGCTTGTATGGTGGCCCCCCTCCCTGGGCTGGTCTCACCCCTTCCTTATGCCCGCTGACTGCCCATTTTTCCTGTTTAAATCCTCACCTGCCTTCCTCTGTCCTCGCTTCTTTCTAAGACACTGTCTTCCCTTTATGATTAAAGTGAGGCAGCACAGTCCCATGCAAACATGCTCACTTTCTAATGTATCTTTAGCTCTTTCACAATCTTTCCCTGCACAACTCCCATCGCTGTCATGCCTGTCACTTGTCCAGGCCATTGCTTCTGACTAACTCATTTGCTTCTTCCGGGGAGTTGAAGCAATGTGCCGGTGACCCAGAGCCTTGTTGGGAACAGCAGACTGAACCGTACCCCACTCTTTTACAGCGCCGATTTCGCCTGATTAAACTCGGCCCAGCGTTTTGCTAGTATGGTGGCCCCCCCTCCCTGGGCTGGTCTCGCCCCAATGCCTTGGTATATTCTGATTTTGTGTCCGCACCAAGTGCTCGCAGGATCCTCTCAGGGTCTTGGTATCGGTGGAGCTTTGCAATAATCGTCCTCGGCTGCTCCCCGGCCTTAGGTTTCTGGATGAGCAACCAGTGCACTCTGTCAAGCTCTGGGGGTTTAGGGAAGGTGTCTTTCCCGACTAAGTTGACCAGCATTTGGGCGACATGGTCACCGGGTCTTTGCCCTCAATGCCTTCGGGCAGGCCCGCGATCCGGATAGTTGGGTTGGATCTGATATGGGAGGCTTGTGTGGAGTCAAACTCCCAGCATTGATACATTGGGCTATTTAGTCAGTTTTTGTGTGAGAGACACATTTTAGTTGATAAATAGGGACCCAGTTTAGCTGGACGGCTGGTTCATGATGCAGAACCGAGGCCAGCTGAGCGGGTTCAATTCCCGTACTGGCTGAGGTTATTCATGAAGGCCCTGCCTTCTCAACCTTGCTGCTTGCCTGAGGTGTGGCCATCCCCAGGTTAAATCAGCATTAGTCAGCTCTTCCCCTCCAAGGGCAAAGCAGCCTCTGGTCATCCGGTACTATGGTGACTTTACTAATTTACAAATCGGGCGTTCTACAACACTGGCCGCAATTTCAGTTCAAATCTGAGTGTGCGTTGCTCACTTCCTGATCACTTTCATCAGCAATAGAGCCAAATTATGCTTGTGCCTACGAGCTTTACAGCAACACCATAGGTTGCTGGTAGCATGGGCTCTGCCATTCTCCCTTCCTTTTACCCATCTTCTCGGCCTCACCTTTCTTCCTATTCCCTCAATCCCAGCCACAGTTGCCCCCATAATTCAACATTTCTGTGATTCAAAATCAGCGAGCTCCCTTGGACTTTTCCGACATAACTCCCAGCTTGACTTCACAACAGTGCTAGGTTCCAAAATGGAGCTGGTCTTCACTGCAGGATATCTGCTGGCTGGCTGAGCAAATTTGGAAAATGCACCCAATTGTGCGCAGCAGCACTTTGCGCATCATTATATTCAGCTGCATTATATTTCAAATTTTACTCGTTAAAACAAATCAGGATCATAACCACATTCCTGAATTCAGAAGCAATACTGAATGCAAACTGCTTGGGGTTTGAATATTCTGAACAGGAACCTTCCTGTGACCATCAGCCACGAGGAACATCTGTCTACTTTTTGCGTTCTTACACCTGAGGCATGTCAACACTTCTCATCTTAGTTTTTCAACAATACTAACATAATCTAAGATTCAGAACACATCACACTTCAAGAAAAGGCAGGAATAATTATTCGGCACACATTCACTCCTGCTTCCTCTTTGGATCCGAAAAGTTAACCCAGGAGTTACCTTTGACCTCTGCCTGAAAAGGGATGTGAAGTTGGTGGAGTGATCACATGTTAGGCCCATGACATGCCACCAGCTAGTTCCAACTTTACACTTATCAGAAGCTGGGAACTTGGCTGGCTATTACTGAGGGACTGGGATGGTTTGGTTTTGGTCCTGCTGGAGGATGGATGAAAGTCCCACAGGAAAGGACGGGGTCACTCCTTGAGTGGGTGCAGGATGACCCTGTTGAAGGGGTAGGAAGGGTGGGTGGGAAGGGCACTCTGTCAAGCTCTGGAGGTTTAGGGAAGGTGTCTCTCCCGACTAAGTTGACCAGCATGAAACATGGGCCTTGGGGCAGTGGGGGAGGGGGTGTTCCAGGAGGGGGCGCATGCAGGCGGGGTCGGGCCCTAGGTCTCCATTTTCCGTCACGTAGCTATTACGCTCAGTGGGCCCTAATTATGGGGACAAGGCCCGTCCAATCATCAAGTCCACAGTTTTTCCCCTGACGGCTGAGGTCTGCTGGGCCTTCAACCACATCAAGGCGAACATCGCCAAGGCCACGAAGCACGTGGTCGACGAGTCCCTCCCCTTCCAGGTGGAGAGTGATGCATCAGACGTAGCTCTGGCCACCACCCTCAACCAGACGGACAAACCCGTGGCCTTCTTTTGCCGCACCATCCATGCCTCCGAAATTCGGCACTCCTCTGTCGGAAAAGAAGCCCAAGCCATTGTGGAAGCTGTGCGACATTGGTGGCATTATCTGGCTGGCAGGAGATTCACTCTCCTCACTGACCAATGGTTGGTTGCCTTCATGTTTAATAATACGCAGTGGGGCAAGATCAAAAATGACAAGATCTTGAGGTGGAGGATCGAGCTCTCCACCTATAACTATGAGATCTTGTATCCCCTGGGGAAGCTCAATGAGCCCCCAGATGCCCTATCCTGTGATACATGTGCCAGCACACAAGTGGACCGGCTCTCCACAATGACCTCTGCCACCCGGGGTCACCTGGTTCTTCCATTTTATCAAGGCCCGCAACCTGCCCTACTCCATCCAGGTGGTCAGGACCGTGACCTGAGACTGCCAAGTCTGCGCGGAGTGCAAGCCGCACTTCTACCAGCCAGATAGAGCGCACCTGGTAAAGGCCTCCCGCCCCTTTGAACGCCTCAGCATTGACTTCAAAGGGCCCCTCTCCTCCACCGACCACAACATATACTTCCTCAATGTAATTGATGATTACTCCCGTTTCCTTTTCGCCATCCCATGCCCCGACATGACTTCTGCCACGGTCATCAAGGCCCTGCACAGCATCTTCACCCATTTCGGTTTCTCCACCTACATCCACAGCAATCGGAGATCCTCCTTCATGAGTGATGAGCTGCGTCAGTTCCTGCTCAGCAAGGGCATCGTCACGAGCAGGACGACCAGCTATAACCTCCGGGGAAACTGGAAGGTGGAGAGGGAGAACGGGACGGTCTGGAAGGCCGTCCTGCTGGCCCTTGGGTCGAGAAATCTCCCGCTGGCAGGAGGTCCTCCCCGACGCGTTCCACTCCATTCGGTCGCTCCTGTACACCGCTACTAATGAGACCCTCACGATCGTGTGTTTGCCTTCCCCAGGAAATCCACCTCCGGGGTCTCGCTCCCAACATGGCTGACAGTTCCTGGACCTGTCGTCCTCCGGAACCATGTGCGGAGCCATAAATCGGATACCTTGGTTGAGAAAGTCTACCTTCTCCATGCGAACCCACAGTATGCCTACGTGGCACACCCCGACGGGCAACAAGACACAGTCTCCCTCCGGGGCCTGGCACCAGCTGGGTCCCCACCCACAACCCCCAACCCGATACCGCTCCTCCCCCCCTGCGCCTCCCACCCTCCCACCAGCGAACCTCACCGAAGCCCCCACCCCAGTAGGATCCGTCCCCTCACTGGATCTACGAAGGGGTGATGAAGGAGAGGACAACACACTCCCGGAGTTGCAGGTGACCACATCGGCACCCACACCACCACCAGGACTGAGGCGACCGCAGCGGAGGGTCAAAGCCCCCGACAGACTCAATCTGTAATGTTGTTCTTCACCCCCGCAGTACTTTTTTTAAACAGGGGGTGAATGTATTAGACACCACTGGTAACACACTACATGTATTACGGTACTGCCACTGTATTACAGCAAATCCCATATAAATGTGTATGCTCACCTGCGCTGCTCCCATTCTGGTTCCAGCTGCAGGAGGCACAACATCTTGTGCAATAAAGCCTCGATTGTTCCACCATTCTCGTCTCGTGGTCGTTGATGGTACATCACTCCTGGAGAGTGGAAGAGCCTTGGGGGAGGAGGCAATGCAATGATTCGGGGAGGGGAGGTGATGGAGGTGGTGGTGGGGGTTAATCGAGGAGCATTTAGTCCCGCAAGGTTATTAATTCTGCCCTGTGGGAAGGTAGAGAAATCATATTGGCAGGGGGTTATGCTGGTCCTTGGACAGTTTGGATATTCCCACAGAACAGTGTCGGGAATTCCATTTGGACAGATTAGGACCACTCTGTGGGATGAGTCTGGAAAGTTTCACAGGAGGGGGAAGGGCAATCTTATTGGAGAGGGTCAAAGAGAGTCTGAAATGGCAATCCTGCTCCTTGGACTGTTTCGTGAACAGCCTCCAACATTTCCATTATGGAGCATTGAGTTGGGCCTTCAGTGCCGAGCAGTGGAAGTGGCAACAAAGAGTCCAGGCAACTGATCCAGGTGGCATATTTGGCCAGTATCCCACCTGCCTCAGGATGACCATGCAGTGATCCACCTCAAAACAGCATTAACCAGGGTTTAACCATCATTGGAGTACCTGAAATGGCCCCTCCATTTTCAATTCTTATTGGTAGCCATCCATTTTGCAGGTGGGGAAAACAATTTAGAAATCTCAGTTCATTTTAACACAGGCAGCGCCGATTCAGTGTTCCTTCGGAATGAATAGTTACACTTAAATGGAGTCAAATCAACCGCCTGAAGTCACACTCAATTTCTTCTATTTCAATCAGGAAAGTTCAAAAACCCACATATTTGTTGATCTGAGTCACTTTCCTGCAACCGCATACACATAACTAAGGACTTACATTGGCAAACGCAAAAAACCTGGAACACAAAGTTAGCACCTTAAATATGAAGATCTGTTTGCCCTCGAATTTCAATTCCACCTCCAACCTCAGTCCCCTAAAACCCACGATTGATTTGTTCATCTCACTTCACGATTCATAACTCTGTGGAAACTTGCCTCTTCATTTGGCTTGGTCAATAAATTAAGCTAAGGAGTGCCAAAGGAGCTGACAGAAGCAGTTATGATGCATGCAGACTCTCAAACAGGAACATTTCTTTATTTTCACATGACTTTAGATGAATAGAATAGTGCAAATTAAAGACTTGCTTCAGAGTAAGTTATCGTTGATAGAAAATTGGAGATTGAGGGTGTGAAACTGTCTCCGTGGGAGGCTAGTTTTCCCTTTCCTGATGTTCTTGTCTAGATTTTTGTTAATTATGTCAAAATATCACTTTATTCTCACAGAGTAAAAGAAAGAGAAAATCTGTTAATTTCAGACAGAACTTCTGTTTTGAAAACTTATAAAATAGTAGAAGAACTGAGCAATGGTTTTACTGTCTTTAGGTCCCATTTGGCATTGCAAATTGCATTATATGAAGGAATGAAGTGGTCTGTGAAATGATCACCCATGTAATGTTTCATCAAAGACTCAGTCAAAAGCTATTGAAAAGAACGGCAAAGACAGGAGAGTTTTTTTTCCCCCTTGATCACAGTTTATAGGGAGGCAGTGGCTTGTTGCTCGACGAGGAATCCAGACCCAGGATAATGATCTGGGGACCCGGGTTCGAATCACACCAAGTCTAATGATGGAATTTAAACTCAATAAAATATCTGGAATTAAAAAGTCTAATGATGATCATGAAACCATTGTCGATTGTCGGAAAAACCCACCTGGCTCACTAATGTCCTTTCGGGAAGGAAGTCTGACATCCTTACCTGGTCTGACCTACATATGACTCCTTGACTCCTGACCCGCAGCAATGTGGTTGACTCTTCACTGCCCCCCTCAACAGGAATTTGGGCAATAAATGCTGGGACAGCCTGCGACACCCATGTCCCATGAATTAATAAAAAAATGCAAGTTTGTGTATTCAATTGCTGATTGCTTGTTGGATTTCCATCTCTGTCTAATTATCATACTAGTAAATAAATCTGTAAATTGTAACTAGAAAAAAACTAGTCTTAAATTCATCATTTGCAATCTTTCAGAATAGATAGTAAATGTGAAGGGAGTCCTGCACGGATTCCAGTGTTTTTGATTTGATTTATTTATTGTCATGTGTACTGAGGTACTGAAAAATATCGTTCTGCTTACAGTCCTGGTAGATCGCTCAAACATGAATACATAGTAAATATGATAATAATAAATAATTCCTGGGAAAAAAAATGTTTTTAAAATACAGCTGCTGCCTTCTGTTTTGTTTTGTGCCCGATGTCAGTCAGGATGAGGAAGAGCTGGTCCAATTCCCTTGTAGTTGGTCTCCTTGACTCGTTATTAGTGTTTGGAGAAATGCTCGATCAGCTTTCTGATCTCTTCCCACTTGCAGCCCAGCTCAGGCCCGGTCAGGCTGGCCTGCTGCCACATCGCGCAGCCTCATTCCACTCCCCGATTCACACAGTTTTCACCGGCCTATCCTCAGAAGCCAGGGGGCTCTATTTCTTGGGCTGACTCACCTGGGCCTGACATCTGGACCCCAACCACCGCTCCTGCTGCCTTACCTGGGCTCTGCTGTTACGGTTACCACGCCTTAATGTACATTATAAAAAGGCAGTCGCGAGTCCAGTTCACATTGTACCATCCATGGTATAAATGAAGGTGCAAATTCTCTTGAGAGATCAGGCACATTGAAGAGAACCCGGCAGATCTGTGCTACATATCGTATGTAAAAGATATGTGATCTGTCCCTAAGGATATCCATGTGCCTACAGCCAGCAGGGCACAGTTGCACAGAGAGAGATCAGGCCACATCTGCACTTATAGATAGCCATGCACAGCTGTTCACAGTGGTCAGAGGAAATATTGAATAGTGAAGCAATTTTTATCAGAGAGGCTAGAAGTTACTGAAATTCATCACTTGTTTAGCCAGGTGTCCTCGCCGTGTCCAGTGTACAGTTTCACCCATCTCCAGTTCTCTCTCTCCACCAGGAACCCTTCCTCTGACCTCTTATCTGCCTTTGATTTCTTGACTGAGAATTATTGACGTGGCATGAACCATTTTAAATTCTCTGACCCCCTTACTCACTCTTCCGTGCCACCCTCAGTGCCTGCCGCTCTCTGTACTCTAACCCTGACATTGTTATCAAACCTGCTGACACGGGTGGTACTGTTGATGTCTGATGTACCTACCTTGCACTGGCTGAATGCCAACTCTCAGATACTTCTTACTTCCCACCAGATAATGACCCCACCACCAAACATCGAACCATTTTTTCGGGACTGTCACTGACCTCATCTCCTCTGAAGATGTTCTCTTTACAGCTTCCCACTTCATAGACCCCCAGCCCCACACAACCCGTTTCCAGTTCCTTCCCAAAATCCATAAACAGGGCTGTTCTTATAGACCATTTGTTTCAGCTTGCTCCTGGCCCATTTACTTCTCCCTATCTTGATGGTGTTTTATCTCCCTTGTCCAGTCTCCTCGCACCTGCATCCGTGATTCTTCTGACACCCTGCATCATTCCAGAAATGTTCAGTTTCCTGACCCTAAGAGCCTCCTCTTCACTATGGACACCCAATTTCTCAATACCTCCTTCCTCCATGCGGGCAGCCTGAGGGCTCTCTGCTTCTTCTGTGAACAAAGGCACCAATCCTCATCCAACATCACTTTCTTCGGTCTGCTGTTTCTTGGTCTTGCCTGGGAATGGAAAACTTAATCAACTTTGCTTCCAATTTCTATTCTTCTCTCACCTTGGCATGGTCCCATTTTCAACCACTCCCATCCTCAACTTCTCGGTCTTCATATCCAAGTCTAGGCTGTTGACCAATATTAATTTGACTAAGGGTCATCTGGATTTGAAATGTTAGCTCATTTCTCTCCCTACAGATGCTGCCAGACCTGCTGAGAGTTTCCAGCATTTTCTCTTTGGTTTCATGATAAATCCTCCCATAGATACCTCAACTACACTTCCTCCACAGCAAGCCTCCTGTAGGGATGGTGCAGGATGTCTTATTTTATAATAGGAGACTGGGTCCGGTGGTAGTTTGAGATTGAGGTTATTGCAAGAACTTGAGTAGTACACATTCAATACAAGCAAATGAAATAAAAGCCCAGCAAGGCATAAGGAAAAAAAAACGATTGAAAGAGAACAAAGAAGTGAGAGAGAGCAACGTGCACCATAGAACATAGAACATTACAGCGCAGTACAGGCCCTTCGGCCCTCGATGTTGCATCGACCTGTGAAACCACTCTAAAGCCCATCTACACTACTCCCTTATCATTCATATGTTTATCCAATGACCATTTAAATGCCCTTAATGTTGGCGAGTTCACTACTGTTCAGGCAGGGCATTCCACGCCCATACTACTTTGAGTAAAGAACCTACCTCTGACATCTGTCCGATATCTATCTCCTCTCAATTTAAAGCTATGTCCCCTCGTGCTAGCCATCACTGCTCTCACTGTCCACCCTATCTAATCTTCTGATCATCTTGTATGCCTCAATTAAGTCACCTATTAACCTTCTTCTCTCAAACGAAACAGCCTTAAGTCTGTCAGACTTTCCTCATATGATCTTCCCTCCATACCAGGCAACATGCTAGTAAATCTCCTCAATTGTGCCCATCCCCTGCAGTTTCCTTCCCCATCCTATGCATCCTAAGACTTGCCTCATCGCATCATAATTGCCTTTACCCCAGCTATAACTCTTGCCCTGCTCTATATACCGATCCCTTTCCATCGCTAAAGTAAACGTAACTGAATTGTGGTCACTATCACCAAAGTGCTCACCCACCTCCAAATCTTTTCCTGTCCTGGTTCATTACCGAGTACCAAATCCAATGTGGCCTCACCTCTTGTTGACCAAGCTACATACTGTGTCAGGAAACCCTCCTGTACACATTGGACAAAAACGGACCCATCTAAAGTACTCGATCTATAGCGTTTCCAGTCAATATTTGGAAAGTTAAAGTCCCCCATAACAACTACCCTGTTACTTTCGCTCCTTTCCAGAATCATCTTTCAATCCTTTCCTGAATATCTCTGGAACTTTTCAGAGGCCTATAGAAAACTCCCAACAGGGTGACCTCTCCTTTCCTGTTTCTACCCTCAGCCCATACTACCTCAGCAGACGAGTCCTCATCAAACATCCTTTCTGCCACCATAATACTGTCCTTGACTAACAATACCACCCCTCCCCCTCTTTTACCACCTTCCCTGAGCTTACTGAAATATCTAAACCCCTGAACCTGCAACAACAATTCCTGTCCCTGCTCTATCCATGTCTCTGAAATGGCCATACCATCGAAGTCCCAGGTACCAACCCATGCAGTACGTTCACCCACATTATTCCGGATGCTCCTAGAGTTGAAGGAGACACACTTTAATCCACCTTCTTGCCTGCCGGTACACTCCTGCAACCTTGAAACCTTACTCATGACCTCACTACTCTCAACCTCCTGCATACTGGAACTACAATTCAGGTTCCTAACCCCCTGCTGAATTAGCTTAAACCCTCCCGAAGAGCATTAGCAAATTTCCCCCTCAGGATATTGGTACCCCTCTGGTTCAGGTGTAGACCATCCCGTTTGTAGAGGTCCCACCTACCCCAGAATGAGCCCCAATTATCTAGGTCTCTGAAAACCTCCCTCCTGCACCATCCCTGTAGCCACGCGTTCAACTGCTCTCTCTCCCTATTCCTCATCTCGCTAGCATGTGGCACGGGTAACAACCCAGGGATAATAACTCTGTTTGTTCTAGCTCTAAGTTTCCACCCTAGCTCCCTGAATTCCTGCCTTGCATCCCTATCCCTTTTCTTACCCATGTCGTTGGTGCCTATGTGGACCACGGCTTGGGGCTGCTCCCCCTCCCCCTTAAGGATTCCGAAAACGTAATCCGAGACATCACGGACCCTGGCACCTGGGAGGCAACACACCTACCGCGAGTCTCCCTCGTTCCCACAGAATCTCCTATCTATCCCCCTAACAATGGAGTCTCCAATGACGAATGCTCTACTCCTCTCCCCCCTTCCCTTCTGAGCAACAGGGACAGACTATGTGCCAGAGACCTGTACCCCATGGCTTACCCCTTGTAAGTCCCCCCCCCCCCACCAGTATCCAAGGCAGTATCCTTGTTACTAAGGGGAACGACCAAAGGGGATCCCTGTACTGTCTGCTTCCTCCCAGGCCCTCTCACCGTCACCCATCTATCTTCATTCTTTGGAGTAACTACATCCCTGAAGCTTCTATCTATGACCACCTTTGCCTCCCGAATGATCCGAAGTTCATCCAACTCCAGCTCCAGTTCCCTAACTTGGTTTCTGAGGAGCTGGAGATGGGTGCACTTTTATAGAACAGTACAGCACAGAACAGGCCCTTCGGCCCTCGATGTTGTGCCGAGCAATGATCACCCTACTCAAACCCACATATCTACCCTATACCCGTAACCCAACAACCCCCCCCCCCCCCTTAACCTTACTTTTTAGGACACTACGGGCAATTTAGCATGGCCAATCCACCTACCCCGCACATCTTTGGACTGTGGGAGGAAACCGGAGCACCCGGAGGAAACCCACGCACACACGGGGAGGACGAGCAGACTCCGCACAGACAGTGACCCAGCCGGGAACCGAACCTGGGACCCTGGAGCTGTGAAGCATTTATGCTAACCACCATGCTACCATGCTGCCCACAGGTGAAATCAGCAGGGACACTGACGACGTCCCTCACCTCAAACATTCTGCAGGAGGAACATTGTACTGCCTTCCCTGCCATCCCCTCTAGATAAAATAAGAAAAAGAAAAGAAGCGCTTACCTGATATTCATTCAACCCCTTAGGTTAGAGGAGGTGGAAGGGTGGGGGACACTTTGGGCGGTATTCTCCGCTTCCGGGACTAAGTGCCCGTGCCATCGTGAACGCCATCGCGCTTCAGGACGGCACAATCAGGTCCCGGGCACGACCTATTCTGGCCCCCCGCAGGGGGCCAGCACGGCGCTGGAGCGGTTCATACCGCTCCAGCCTCCTTGCGCCGCGCCAAATGGACGCCGCGCCAACCCGTGCATGCGCCATTGGGGCAGCTCAATCCTGCGCATGCGCACTTGGGCCACGCCATCCTGCGCATGAGCGGGGAACTTCTTACGCATAGAATCATAGAATTTACAGTGCAGAAGGAGGCCACTCGGCCCATCGAGTCTGCATTGGCTCTTGGAAAGAGCACCCTACCCAAGGTCAACACCTCCACCCTATCCCCATAGCCCAGTCACCCCACCCAACACTAAGGGCAATTTTGGATACTAAGGGCAATTTATCATGGCCAATCCACCTGACCTGCACATCTTTGGACTGTGGGAGGAAACCGGAGCACCCGGAGGAAACCCACGCACACACAGGGAGGATGTGCAGACTCTGCACAGACAGTGACCCAAGCCGGAATCAAAATTGGGACCCTGGAGCTGTGAAGCAATTGTGCTATCCACAATGCTACCGTGCTGCCGGCCCTGACGCAATATGGCGTGGGTGTTTAGGGGCCGGCCGCGGAAGGAGGTAGTCCCGGGGGGGAGAGGCCGGCCCGCCGATTGGTGGGCCCTGATCGCGGGCCGGACCCCATATTGCAGGGCCCCCCCCGATGAAGAAGCCCCACTCCCACCCCCCCCCCCCCACAGTACGTCCCCCAGCATTCCCGCACAGTTCCCGCCGGCAGCGACCAGGGGTGGATGGCGCCGGTGGTAACCTGTTGTGTCGGAGAGGCTGCTCGGCCCATCCGGGCCAGAGAATCACCACTCACCGTTTGCGGCGATTCTCCTAGCGGCCCGGCGTGATTCGCGCAGCGCTGGTTTCGGTGGGTAGGAGAATCGCATGCGGGGGACGGGGCGGTGTGGCGCGATTAGCGTGGCGCCCCGGCGATTCTCTCACCCGGCGTGGGGGGTTGGGGGAGAATACCGTCCTCCAAGTGTAATGTCTCGGGTTTAGTAACCGCCCACCGTATATACAGGTACTAGACACCTTCCCAGAAATCCCCACGTCCGACTTCCGGCTTCTTGCTGCTCTGAAACAAAAAAAAACAACTCCGAAAAAAAAATGTTAGTTAAAAAAACAAAGGCCGCTTTTCCTGCAAGACAAATTCTGAAAGCGGGAAACTTACCTTCCCGACAGACCCCTGGCCACTGCTCCCACCGGAAAACTGAAGGCCGCTTCTCCAGAAAGGCAAGTTCTTAAAGCGCTTTTTATCAGCACTTTCCTGGTACCGCCCTCCTCTCTGCCCCTAATTGACTTACAAGTTTTGAATTGTGACTTCTGAATGGTGCTCTGTACCATCACTCACTCCATACTATTTAACCAACTGGCTGTGCACATTTGCAGTCTGGATTCTGAAAAGCTGGTGCAACATTTTACTTTTATCACCACGAAACTGCAAATGTATAATCTTTTTTAAAAATTTAGAGTACCCAATTCATTTTTTTCCAATTAGGGACAATTTAGCGGAGCCAATCCAACTACTCTGCACATCTTTGCATTGTGGGGACGAAACCAATGCAAACACAGGGAGAATGTTCAAACTCCACGTGGACAGTGACCCAGAGCCAGGATCGAACCTGGGACCTCGGCGCCGTGCAAATATATACTCTGACCTTGACTCAGAATGATATAAGCTTGTATTTCATCCTCCTGTTACAAGACTTTGAAAACCTGGGGCGGAATTCTCTGACCCCCTGCAGGGTCGGGGAATCGCTGGGGGCCGGCGTAAATCCCGCCCCCGCTGTGGCCGGAATTCTCCGCCACCCGGGAATCGGCGGGAGCGGGAATCACATCCCGCCGATTGGAGTGACCCTGCGGCGATTCTCCGGCCTGCGATGGGCCGAAGTCGCGCCGCTGACAGACCTCTCCCGCCGGCGGGAATTGGAGCACCTCTGGTGCCGGCGGGATTGGTGGCGCGAGCGGGCCCCCGGGGTCCTGGGGTGGGCGCGGGGCGATCGGACTCCGGGAGGTGCCCCCACGGTGGCCGGGCCCACCGATCGGCGGGTGGGCCAGTGCCGTGGGGGCACTCTTTTTCTTCCACTGCCGCCACGGCCTCCACCATGGGGGAGGCGGAAGAGACCCCCCCCTATCGCGCATGCGCCGGTGCTGACGTCAGGGGCCGCTGACGCACCGGTGCGTGCGTGAACCGGCGAAGGCCTTTCGGCCAGCCCCGACGCCAGGCGGCGGGCGTCAAAGGCCGTGGTTGGCACCACTCTGCTACGCTGGGACCCCCAGCCCCGCCGGGTAGGGGAGAATCCCGGCCCTGGTTTTAATATTTCCCTACAGACGGCATTCCATTCTCCTAATTTCTTCACCCTTATCTCATCTATTCTGACAATGCAACCTTCCACAACAGCACTTCTGATGTGCCTTTCTTTTTCCACAACCGAGGATCCCCTCCCCACAACCATATCCGACCCATGTCCGACTCATTTTGAATTCAACTGCCAAACCCCTTGTTTTTCCTCCCAGAATCACAACCGGGTTCTCTTTGTCCTCATTTACCACCCTACTAGCCTCCAAATTCAAACATCATCTACTGCCCTTGCCATGAACTCCAACATGATGGGACCACCAAATTTTCCCCTCCCCTGTCAGCAGTCCATCTGCAAAAACCTGGTCCACTCCTCAATCACCCCCAACACCCCAGCATTTTTGCATGCAATCGCAGGAAGTGTAACAAGTTTCCTTTTAACCTCCTCGCTCCTCACTTCCCAAGACCTGCAACACTCTTTCCAGGTGAAGCAGTAATTTCTTTGTACTTCTTTCAATTTAGTCTCCTCTATTCGCTACTCACAATGCAGTCTCCTCTCCAAAGGGGAAACCAAATGCAGATTGAGTGACAACTTTTCCGAACACTCAATCTGCAAGCGTGACCCTGACCTTCCTGCTGCTTGCCATTTTAATTCACCACCTTGCTTTCACGCTCAAAATTCTGTCCTCGACCAGCTTCAGTGTTGCACTGAAGCCCAATGCAAACTCAAGGAATCACATCACATCTTCCAAATAGGCAACTTGCAGTCTTCTGGACTCAAAACTGAGTTCAACAATTTCAGGGCATTCATTCTATCCTCCATTTTGATTGCTTCTTTCCCTCATGTGAGTCTTATTTTTCATGTTTTTGCTTTCGAACAATGCTGTTCATCATCCTGTCATTCACACTCACTCTGGACAAACATTTTCCCTCCCTTTGGTTTCATGGCAACTTTGCTACTAAATCTCTTCCACCTTCTACCCCAACCAGTTTTTCTTCCTCCCCCTTTCCAATTACATATAACCCTTTTTACCTTCATTAACATTTTTACCTTCCTTCAGTCCTGAAGAACCACACTTGAACTCGAAATGTTAACTGTGTTTCTCTCTCCATAGATGCTGCTAGACGTGTTGAGTAGTTTCAGCATGTTGTTTTTATTACATATTTTCATTAGAACATAGAACAGTACAGAACAGGCCCTTCGGCCCTCGATGTTGTGCCGAGCAATGATCACCCTACTTAAACCCACATACCCGTAACCCAACAATCCCCCCATTAACCTTACACTACGGGCAATTTAGCATGGCCAATCCACCTAACCCGCACATCTTTGGACTGTGGGAGGAAACCGGAGCACCCGGAGGAAACCCACGCACACACGGGGAGGACGTGCAGACTCCACACAGACAGTGACCCAGCCAGGAATCGAACCTGGGACCCTGGAGCTGTGAAGCATTGATGCTAACCACCATGCTACCGTAAGGCCATTGCTTTGCAACAGTTTAGAGTTAACGGACGTTGAGTCTTGTCTTCCTGGTTTCTTGCAGCAATTGTCTACCTCTGTGTAATTATCAAATTGATAGATGAATACATTGGTTCTAACCAGAAAATAATAGTCTGCAAATGCGGGGCTGGATTCTCCGCTGTCGGGATGCTCCGTTTTGCCAGCAGCCCAGGGGTTTCCCGATGCTGAGGGGCTACCACAATGGGAAACCCCATTGACCAGCTGGTGAAATGGAGCATTCCACCGGCATGCTGAACCAGAAATATGGTGCAGCGGGACAGAAAACCCAGCCCAAGTTATTTACTGCCATCGGAACCTACAGTAAATCCGAAAGACATCCAGCATGGATGGTTGACGTGAATTATAAAAAGGTCAATCCTGTGATGTGCTATCCCATTTATGGCATACATGAAGGTGCAAGTTGTATGAAAAAACAAGCAAGCTGTCACTTTGAGGGGTCCAGAGAGAGCAGAGGGAGCCCTTCACACATTCACAAAGGTCTCATTCTCTGCCACCTCAAGGAGCGTCACTGCTCATTCTCACTGAGAACTGGAGAAAGGAGTGCAGGAGAATTTCCAGGAGCATCACACCACAAATAAGATGCCAATGAGATGCCAACTGCTGAAGCTAAAAACCAGTATTACTTGCAGGCTAAACAGTGGAAGCAGCATGTGATACGTGAACAAGGCTATTTCACAACTCACAGATCAGATCAAAGCTTTGCAGTTCTGCCACATCCAGTCATGAATGGTGGTAGATGATTAAACTACTAACTGGAGGATGAGTCTCCACAAACATACCCATCCTCAATTACTGGGGAACCCAGCATATCAGTGTTGAAGATAAAGATTTGCAAACATTTTCAGCCAGAATTGCCAAATGGATAATCCATGTTGGCCTTCTTCTGAGGTTGTGAACATCACAGATGTGTGATAAATATAGGAATTTCATATATATATATATAATATTATATATCTGCTGCAGTAATATTTAAAAATATCCTGTTAAAAAACAGACAGACAGGGCAGCATGGTGGCACAGTGGTTAGCAGTGTTGCCTACGGTGCTGAGGACCCGGGTTCGAATCCCGGCCCTGGGTCACTGTCCGTGTGGAGTTTGCACATTCTTGCTGTGTCTGTGTGGGTTTCGCCCCCACAACCCAAAAAGATGTGCAGGATAGGTGGATTGGCCACTCTAAATTGCCCCTTAATTGGAAAAATAATTGGGTACCCTAAAATTTAAAAAAAGACAGACAGACACGGTGGCTGCAGAAGGTGCAATTAAGATATCGTAAATGTGAGATCATCTTTTTTCCCAATGTTTTTTATGTTTACAAGGAGACTTAATGGGACTCTGTTATGATTTCAGGGAATTCCCTGTGGAATAGATAATTAGAAATATTGAGTTTGAACTTAAGTAAGAAAGTCATGGGATTGTGAGAGGTTGGTGGGCGGAGCTAGGTCTGGGGCATGCAGAGTTAGTTTTGGCTGGAAGGTGAGCTTAGAACCAGTTTCAGCAGAAGGTTGTCAGAGATTCTGTATTATTCTTCTGAATGGGTCTCTTTCTTTAAGCAGTTTCTCAAAGTATCTCTACCCAATGTTTGGCAAGTAATCTGGTGTTTGCCATCTATATTCAAAAATGAATTTTGACCTGTGATGGATTTTGCTTGATTGGAGAGAAAGAAGATATTAGCTAGAAGCTGAAGTGTTTCCTTTCATTAAGCAGCATTGTTTAATTGGTTATTGTAAGCTATATTTCTGTGATGTTAGGGTCGTTTTAATACTGTGTCAATAATATAATTTGATTTTTACTATACCGTATCCCTAGTTGTGCATGAAATCACTCCTGGACCAAAGTATCCTTTCCTCACAGTTTTACAAATTCAGCAAATTATGAAATGAAAATGAAAATTAAAATCGCTTATTGTCACGAGTAGGTTTCAATAAAGTTACTGTGAAAAGCCCCTAGTCGCCACATTCAGGTGCCTGTTCAGGGAGGCTGGTACGGGAATCGAACCGTGCTGCTGGCCTGCCTTGGTATGCTTTAAAAGCCAGCGACAGCCAAGTATTGGAGTTTCTGTCCGGTATCCTTGTAAATGTAGGGGTCTAATCCGGGATCGTAATGGAGGCCAGTCTTCAGTCAACTTCATTCATTCCACATAATATCAAGAAACAACTAAAAGTATAGGATGCAGAACATGCTGTAGGCCTTGACAACATCCTAGCTAGAGTACTGAAGACGTGAAGACCTTTATCCTCCAAAACTAGCTGTGCTGCGAGCTGAGCTCTTCCAGTACAATTACAACACTGGCATCTACCTGAAGATATAAATATTTGCCAGGTATGTCCACTTCACAGCAACCAAGAAAAATATAATCTGGTCTATAAGCATCCAATCAGTCTATTCTCAATGATCATCAAAGTAATTAACGGTGTTGTTGATGATGTTATCAAGCAGAACTTAATCAACAATAATGTGCTTGACCAAGCTCAGATGGGATCTGCCAGGGCCGCTCAGATCCAGACCTCATACAGTCTTGGTCCAAACTTTGACAAATGAATCAAATTTAAGAGGTGAGGTAAGAACAACTTCCCTGAGATCAAGGCAGCATGAGTGGGGCATCAAGAAGTCCCAGTAAAATTGAAGTAGAAGGGAATCAGGGGGAAGCAATTCCCAACACAGAGGAAGATGCTTGTGGCTGTTGAAGGTCAATCATCTCAGCCCAAGGACACCACTGCAGGAGTTCATCAGGGTAGTATCCTAGGCTCTACCATCTACAACTACTCCATCAATGACCAGCGCTCCATCACGGGGTCAGAATAATATAAATATTCCGGATATTCATTTTTGTTTTGTTTTCTTTTTCAATGATATGGTACATATGGATAATAAGCCAAGAAAAGAGGAGGTAATTGGGCACAGGCAGTTTATTCAGTAGATTCTGGCATTCCTGGACTTTGAACTAACTTTCCACATGTTTGCTGATGATTGCACAATGTTCAGTGTTGTAATGCATGGCGTTTGCCATAGGAGCCAGTCTCTCTTCAATCTAGTTTTATTGACTGTAATGAACTCCAATTGGCTTTATTGGTTGGCCAATTGGAGTATGAGTTCCCTCAATGATAGCTCATTCAGGGGGCCCATATAATCCTACCTGTGTAGGCTTCGTGAAGAGTCTTAAGTTGACTGGACTGCTAGCAGCACTGTTTGTAGCTGCTCCTGTAATACCGTTATTTTAAATAAATATTGGTGTGGTGACGGAACTCCTGCCTCCCGTGGATTACTACAGTGGCGACGAGGTAAACTACAAATTTTGCGGAGACCAGCTGCCGCACTCGGAGGGTAAGCCTTGCCATTTTAAAAAATGCCGTTTTTTGGGAGGTTAGAGGCATTTGACCCGGCTATTGAGGACTGGTCCCAGTATGTGGAGAGAATGTGTTACTTCTTCCGGGCAAATGATATACTGACGGATGAAAGGAGACGGCTTATCCTGCTGTCGGCGTGCGGACCCTCCGCTTTCGCCATTATACGTAGTCTGACTTATCCCGATGCGCCGAACACGAAAACTTTCCAAGAAGTAACGGAATTGGTGAAAGAGCACTACGACCCAAAACCACCCCTCATTTTGCGTAGGTACAGATTCTACACAGCGAAGCGGGAAGACAGGGAGTCAGTCACAAATTTCTTGACCCGCCTGAGAAGGCTGGCGGAAAAATGTGAGTTCGGCCCGACGCTAAATGAAATGCTTCGGGACCGGTTAGTGTGTGGTATAAACAACCTCACAATACAGAAACGCCTGTTGGCGGAAACGGAGCAAGACTGCAGGCAGGCGTGACAGCTCGCACTGTCCCTAGAAAAGGCAGCAAGTGGGGCGCAGGAACTACAGGGCACGCCAATGGAGGTAGATACCTGTGAGCGGGACTACCACAATGGGTCCTGCTACCAGATAGCTGCTCTCAGGAAAAACCTGAGGAATAGAGGGAAAAAGGAAAAGCCCAGAACTGCCCCCAAGTCTGCCAGGACTAACTGGAGACAGAGGGAAGTACCGGCTGAGGCTCCCCCAACAGAGAAGGACTGTTTCTGGCACCAGACAGAGTGGGGTGACAACGACAGAAACCCTAGAAGGAGGTGGCAAAAGAGAAATAGCAGGTGGGGACGCAGGGAAGTACATAACCTAGACGCCCCATCCTCCTCCGAAGGGGAACAATTATATAATATTACAACGAAGAAAGCAGAACCCATTAGGATTACCCCACGGGCGAACGGGCGGCCGACAATAATGGAAATAGACATGGGTGCGGCCGTATCAGTAATGGGAGTGGCAGCATTTAGAAAAATCAAAGATGGACTCCAGCCACTAACCCTAACAAAAACATCGATGAAACTTAAAACCTACACGGGGGAACCCCTGGAAGTTCTAGGCACGACTCATGTACCTGAAGGAAAACGGAGTCCGTCACATCAAAATGGCCCCTTACCATCCAGCGACCAACGGCCTGGCAGAGAGAGCGGTCCAGACACTTAAAGCGGGACTCAAGAAGCAGCCGGCAGCGTCAATAGACACAAAGCTCTCCCGCTGGCTGTTTGATTACAGGACCACACCGCATTCCACAACGGGCATACCGCCCGCTGAACTCTTAATGGGAAGGCGGCTGCGAACGAGGCTGAGTCTCCTTTTCCCAAATTTAACGGGTAAAGTGGAGAAACAACAGGAGGCCCAACGCAGGGGGCATGCTAATAGTCGGCAGCAGAGACATTTCCAGGTGGGGGCACCGGTTTGGGTCAAGAATTATGGGAATGGACCAACGTGGGTCAAAGGCACGGTAGAGTCCCAAACAGGGCCCATATCCTATGAGGTTTCAATAGGAGGTAAGGTGCTGAAGAAACACCTAGACCAAATAAGGGCAGCGGAACCACACCTGGAGGCAGGCGAAGCAGGACTGACTCAAGCTGGGATAGCCCAGACGGAAAGGATACCCACACCCCAGCCCCGAGCAATTTCTCCAGACCCCGTCATCCAGTCATCAGAGTCGGAGATGGACACACTCGGCGAGGCCGCCGCGACACCTCTCCCCGAGGAGGAGGAAGAACAACTTCCAAGGAGGTCGTCAAGGAAAAGACGGGCACCTATAAGGTACACCCCACCCACTTCGGAGAACGACCCGGCGGACGACACAGAGGTGACAGACCCAGACATGAGGAGCAGGAAGAAGCTCAGAGGAATGCCAGCTGGCAGGAATTTCTCGGACCTTGGGGGGGGGAGGGGTGTAATGAATTCCAATTGGCTTTATTGGTTGGCCAATTGGAGTATGAGTTCCCTCAATGATAGCTCATTCAGGGGGGCCATATAATCCTACTTGTGTAGGCTTTGTGAAGAGTTTTAAGTTGACTGGACTGCTAGCAGCACTGTTTGTAGCTGCTCCTGTAATATCGTTATTGTAAATAAATATTGGTGTGGTGACGGAACTCCTGCCTCCCATGGATTACTACATTGACAAAACCGAGTATAACCTAAGTAGAGACTACAACACAGTTCCCCATGCAGGTAGGAACATGTTCTTATGTAGGTGTTCTAACCTTTCCTCAATGAGCATCAGCTGCTGTTATTCACATCTGGAGTATGCACTGCATTTACAACATTAACAGATTCCTTTATCTCTGAAAAAAAACAACTGCATACTTACAGGCAAGAGATTTCAAAACAAAAGTGAAGAAAGCTAAAAAAACTCTTTCACTCCCGAGATTCACATCATGAGACATCTTTCTTCTGCACCCCCAATAAATTCTCACTGGAAGCATTCGTTTTGATAAAACCATCAGACAATTGATGGCTTGTATACCCGTTTTTGTTTGAACATTTCCTTTTTTTCTCCAAAAGTTGTTTCAAACTTGTGATATTAATTCTTATTCCCTTCTCATTACACATTTTCTGGAGCGTGCATTATCCCAAAGGGAACAATTGCCTGCATAAAACATTCAATCGGTGCAGTTTCTTCGGCATCTCCTCAATATAAAATTTCCCATCTCTGATGAGGGCAACTACCTCAATAAGTTCAAGCATTTCAGCAGCTAAAGTACTTGCTATTTTCTTTATTTCCCTGGCTTCGAACGGACATTATTTCCCATTTTTTCTCATAAGAAGTATTATAAAACTGGCTGAGTTTGAAAAACCATCACAAAGGTTTATGTGAGAGGCACCACTACAGATAACAATTTTATTTTCCTGGGGTCACCCAAAGGTGGAAACTTCAGCACACATTTCTCCATCTTGAAATATCTTGATATTTTGTTTGCCCGTTAAATGTCTGTCCATTACAGTATATGGAAGCAAATTACTGCGGATGTTGGAATCTAAAAACAGAAAATATTGGACAATCTCAGCTGGTTTGACAACATCTGTGGAGAGAAAAGGGAGCTAACGTTTCGAGTCTGGGCGACTCTGTCAACGCTAGAGAGAACTGGAAATGGGGGTCAGATTTATACCTTAAAGGGATGGGGTTCATAGAGCGGTGGAACTGGATAGGGGGTGGAGATTGACAAAGATGTCGAGGACAGAAGACAAAAGGAAGGTAAATGGAGGTGATTAATGCCCACCTTTGTTCTGCCATTCATACATTCTAATCTCTTTATATCATTATCTCACTATCAGCACCCTTCTTAGCCCTATTCACCACATTTACATTCTTTTGACCCCTATCCAGCCCCACCGCTCTCCCCCATCCCCACTACAGTATAAACCCCATTGGAGATGGCCCAACTTTTAACAAAACTGAATGAATCCAGACAGAGCGATTACCAGGAAACAAAAAGGTTTAATAGCACAGTACTAGTATCTACAACTCCAATCCCCAAATAGCCTCCCACCGCTTCCCACACCCGGGTCGAGGTTTTATGTCCGCTGGGCTCCCCTTGTTAAGGAGAAACACCCCCCCCCCCACCTGTTGGGGGAGCTCGTATTTGTCCGAGGTCACGTGGAACCTCACAGTCCACACGCCTCGGGAGGGTTCTATCACTTCTCCCCCACCTATGGCATCCACCATGATGGGCTGTTGGGCAGGACCTCGGGTCCTCTTTGCCCTGGGGTGGCCCTCAGGCACTGTTTGTATGGGTTCCGGCAGCATGTTCCACATGGGGACCGTTGTTTGTGATTTAATAATAATAATAATCGCTTATTGTCACAAGTCGGTTTTGATAAAGTTACTGTGAAAAACCCTCGTCGCCACATTCCAGTGCCTGTTCCGGGAGACCAGTACGGGGATTGAACCCGCGCTGCTGGTCTTGTTCTGCATTACAAGCCAGCTGTTTAGTCCACTGTGCTAAACCAGCCCCTGATTTGAGTGCATAAGCGGTGGCGCCTCTGGTGGATCATTATCTGAATCCTGGTCCACGGCAGCAGCGTCTCCATATCGGAGTCGGAATCAGAGACTTCTGCATCCAGCTGGGGTTCTTGGACTTGTGCTGGCGGCACTGTTGCTGCCGGATAATCCGGACAAGCGTTGGCCAATGCCAGGGTGCGGCTGTGGAATTCAACTCTCGACCTTCTGCCAGTACTAGATACAATACTGTCTGCTTAGCATGATACCTGAGATCCACATTACTCCATCGCTGAAATTGTGGGTTTCAATTCGCAATTGAATTGAAATGTTGCCGGCCAATTAGTGCTGAAGGTGCGCAAGCCTGCTCAAGTCCAATTCTGATCCCACCAGTCCACTGCAGACCTTCCCGTCAATGACTGGCAACATTAGGCTCGGCATGCGTAGAGGCGCCACCCCATTAACAGCTCTGATGGCACCACTCCTGTGGTGGCATGTGGCGTAGTCCTGCTGCAGAAGAGGAAATGGGCCAGACGCAACTCCAGGGAACCAGTCATCTGCTTCCGTACCCCTGCTTAAATGTCAGGCCACGCGCTCGGCCAGACTGCTCAATGCCGGGTGGTACAGTGCAGTGTGAGCGTGGCGAATTCCTTTGGCCCGCAAGAAAGCCCCAAATTCTGTGTTGGTGAACCCTGTCCCGTTGACCGAGACGAGGACCTCTGCTATGTCACCTGTACTAAAAGACTGTCGGAGCTACTCGATCGTGGCCTTGGAGATTGTGGAGGACATTTGCCGAATGTTCATCCATTTGGAGTGGCCGTTTACAAGGATCCCATCGATCCCTTGAAAGTGCCGGCAAAATTCACATGTGTGTGAGGGCAGCACGGTGGCGCAATGGTTAGCAATGCTGCCTCACGGCGCCAAGGTCCCAGGTTCGATCGAGGCTCTGGGTCACTGTCCGTGTGGAGTTTGCACATTCTCCCCGTGGTTTGTGTGGCTTTCGCCCCCACAACCCAAAGATGTGCAGGGTAGGTGGATTGGCCACGCTAAATTGTCCCTTCATTGGAAAAAATTAATTGTGTACTCTGAATTTATAACAAAAACAAATAAATCAATGTGTGGCCGAGACCAAGGTTTTCCTGGCCATTCCCATGGGTGGAGGAGTGTTGTCGATGGCGTCGCAATCTCTCGTTCCCGGTGAGGTCCCCGATCTAACCTGAGTGCAGTTTAATAGCATTGTGCTTCTTGGCTCTGTGAGCACTGGGGAACACCCGGCTAAAAGTGCTCGCTGTGGGATTTTTGGTTCCCTTTTGGTTAAAATGTGTCCTACGTGTCTATTACCTTCTCACCTCGAAACATGTAGTTTCCTCAATGGTATGCTGCAATGCTATGAAATAGTGAAATGGAAACCACGGGCGGGACCCGCCTTCCCACCGCACAGATTTCTGGTGCGGCACACTGGTGGGATTCTCCATTTCGCTGGCTGGTCAATGGGGTTTCCCAACATGGGGCAGCCCCATGCCGTCAGGAAACCCCAGGATGCTGGCAAAACGGAGAATCCCGATGGCAGGGAATTCAACCCCACAGATTTCCTGAATACAAGGCATTTTACACATCTAGCTTCATCTGTGCCTATTTTCAGTGAGGCCTTGCTCAACAATAAGGTATCTTCTTGGAGACCACATCAGAGCCAATGAAGAGAATTATTCCAGCTATTTTGATTGGGGTGACCACTCTTTTTGAAGACTTTAGCTTATTGTTCCAAACTCTTTAAACTTTTCATACTCTTTAACCTTATGTGGATCTTCCTTGTCAGGAGCAATTCCAAGCAGCAATTGAGCCAGTCCATCCGGCACACTGTAGAAGTGCAACCTCTATTGAACCCCACACAGTTGAAGTAATCAGCAACCAAGCCCACTGGGCTCAGACTTTCATTAATCAATACAATTCCTTCAGATCCGTCATCCTTAGAGTTCTCAATGTCTGTATTGTGCATTACCTCAAAGATTTGCACATTGGATAATTCGTTGTGTCATGATATTTTGAATCATATTGAAAATACCTGTTTCATCATTCTCCATGCACTTCCAGCATTTATCCGCCTATCGTTGCCATTCCTCTTTCTGTCTCAACCCACAAATTGGCTTAAAGTGCGACCCCGCCACCCCATCACACCACCTATCAGCAACTCCATCTTTGTACTGCTGCCTTTTTCTAGTTACCAGGCAGTTTCAAAATTTAGCAACCATGGAGTCCTCCATTCTTTGCATCACTGCAGCGCTGCCTGTTTGTGACCTGGCAGTGGTTGGAAACGATTGCTCACCCAAAGGTTATTTTTGAGGGCAGGAGCCATTCCAAACAAAAGATAATCTCCTGCATGAGCCTACCTATGAGTGGCATCGGTGGGCAACCCAGTAGCCTGAATGCAAGCACAGACACAGAGGTCTCTGGGTCAAACTTGTCAATTTATTATACAAACAACAACATACCCATCCATGGACTGATTGTCCGCCTTTTTACGTTGATCAAACTTTAACCACTCATTGTAGGCTTTCACCAGCATTTCACACTTTTGTCAGAAGAGAAAGAGATAGAGAGAGAGAGAAAAATCTCGAATTTGTTTAAAACCTCCACAGATCAATGTTAACTCTCTGCTACCATGTTATAATACTAAGCATTGTTGTGTTCCGTGATCTTGTCTTGCAATGAATCTCAACAACTGCTGGTGACTTAGTCAGAACTAGGAGTTATTAATGTAAACGTGGTTAGGTAACGATCAGATACAGACCAAGTTATCATAGTTACCTTATACTCTATTGGAACTACCCTTATGTACGACTGTCTTCATTTATGCCTTATAACCTACTGTTGATAGCAGGATATCATCTGACTTATATCTGACAATGGTGGGAGGTCACACTGCAATGTACATGGTCACCTGCTGGTGGGAGGTCACACTACAATGTACATGGCCACCTGCTGGTGGGAGGTCACAATGCTATGTACATGGCCACCTGCTGGTGGGAGGTCACACTGCTATGTACATGGCCACCTGCTGGTGGGAGGTCACAATGCTATGTACATGGCCACCTGCTGGTGGGAGGTCACACTGCAGAGTAAATGTAATATTATCGCCAGGCATATCACCACATCCCCCTGCTTGAGGAGATATTGATGTGTGTGTACAAACATGATTCCCATCTTTACTTTCCACATTTGTGATAAGCATAAGTAATCTAAACAGATTTAACTAGGGTGTCCAAAGACAGGATATGCCTGGTCAGTGTCTGTCTATTTTGCACAGCTCATTGTGCCTCCCTCATGGGATCACCCCTGTGGTCACATCTGTAACATCAAGTACTGTCCTTCGTGCCTTGTTGGAACAATAATTAATGGCTCCTCATCACTGGAAATTACAATACAAAAACTCTCTGGTCCTGACGATCCAGGCCATGGATCATCCTGCTCTTCCTCTTATTATGGGCCAGGGTTTAGAGAACCCCAAAGCGTATCATGGAGTTCACCTGACCCACAATGTTTACTAGATTGTGGTATGGGGAGCACACGGCCCACTCTACAGGTGTGGTGCAGCAGAAATGGAAAAGTGTTTTTAAAACAAAACAATGTTTATTCTATGAATTCAAGTTAACCTTTTTAAAACCTCCAGTGAACATCTTAGCAACCATCAATTCAAATACAACCCCCAAAGAATACAACACGAAGTAATCCATTAGGCTTTTCTTTTAACATCCATAAGACGTAAAACGCCTTTCAACAGAAGCACATTTGGTTTACATTCACTACTGAGAACATTTGTAATTCTGAATTCACCAAATGATCAAGAGATAGTCTTTCGATGGCAGAGAGAATAGCAGTACACCTGCTTGGTCTGGCTTCAGCTCCAACACTGAAAATGAAACCAAAACACACCCTGCAGTCTGCTCAAAAACAAAAGTAAAAAGCTGACAGACAGCCCAGCTCCACCCACTCTCTGACATCACTGCAGCAGTAAACACCTATTTCTTAAAGGTACTCTCACTATTTATATACACACCCATTTATAGACACCCATTTCTTAAAGGTACTCTCACATGACACCCTAGTATATATGTGTGATCCGACGAGCTACATAGCGATATGGTCCTCAGCTCCTCTAACTCATCTTCTGGTGGAGTAACCTTGAGCAGCAGGGAGTCGACTACTGGAACCATTTCAGAGGTCTGAGATGATTTGCTATGTGCTTCAGGAGCAAGCTTTTCCAAGATTGGGATGATGTCTTCTGTTATCAGCTTTTTCAAGAGCTGTGCCTCCGAGGTGTTGGCCGTTGCAATCTTACTTTTCATTTTGGAATGCACCATCTCAAGCTCTCACACTTCTCGGTGTCCTGCGTGGACTGGGCGTCCCTTGTGATCACCTCGTCATTCCCGCCAAACAATCGGAGCAGCGCTTCTTAGGCCCCTTCATCGAGCTCGCCATTACAAAATAGATTTATGAACATTTCATAGTCATCTTCAGCTGGCTCACCTTCCACTTCTTTACTTTCCGCCTCATATCTGTAATTTTATACATGTCTTTGTCGTATTCATCATTGGAGTCAGTATTGTCTGCAATAATGTCTCCTGTAAAATATAACATTGCACACGGAATTATGTGTTCACGCAGGAGAGAGCCAATTTCAAAGTCAGCATCGAGTTTTATGTCAAACTTTTATTTAACATTCCATGCTATGGAACTTCAGGAAGACTGAAGATATTAAAGAATGAGTCAGTTGGTACAGTTTTGGCACAACTGTTTTGCGAGTACTCTGACATTTGCGTTTTGGCTGAGTTTTAATTATTTTCACCGTGACATTTTTCCTTTCTCTCAGTCGATCTGGCATCCTGTGCACCCTATGATTTCTAATTCATCAGTGAATGAAGATCCAAGCTCGTCAGGCCGCGATTCCATCTGGTATTCTTTCATAATCACTTCAATTGTAATGTACTCATTGGGCTTGAACTTAAACTCCAGAGAGAAGCTCATCGGCTGTTCATGCTCTGAATATTCAACATTCACATCTTGTAGATGCTTTAACACAGGCTCATCATGCTCCTGTATCATGCCACTGAGTACATACACCTCCTTGAAGACTGTTAACCAGAATTGCGAATGCTCTTCGGCTCTTCTGGCTCTTCATCTGATGTGTTGTCCTGAACTTCTGGTGAATCCTCATAGAATGACTGCACTATCATATCTTGTAGGGATTTATAGTATTCGGCTGGTCACTCATGTTCTGGAATGTACAGCCGCTCAACTAGGTTCAGGGACTCACGTGCATCCGCTTCTATGATGGATTCGATTTTCATGTCCAAAACATGAAACGGCAACATGTACGTTGTGTCGTGCATGGCTAGCTCAAGCTTACATTCACCCAACATCTCAATCATTTTCTTGTTCAAAGGAGATTGGTTCCCGTTCCAATGTCGAGGTCACAGCGTACTAATGAGTCATTCATGATCACCATCATTTCCCATCTGGTTTTGAGGGCATCCGGCTTGTTCTTACTAACGTCATCAATTTTTGAGATTATGTCTTCACCTTTCTGGGTCGGACTCTTTTGGTCATTGGTTGCAATGAGATCGACAAAGAACTGTTTGTCTGGAGACATCTCATCAACTGCATCGACTGATCTGATGTGTTTCACTGTAGTACGTGAAAAACATTTTGTTTCACAAAATGGCCAACATGGCCGCACCTGGACGAACTTTTGCCATGGGCCATGTCGATTGCTACATTTCCAGTACAAGGTGGGGGCTCCTGTCAGCCGCTTAAAATGGCTTCCTGGACTGAGACCACGTTTCTTTATGACGTGCGTCACAGCGTCACAGTGCTTATGGCGCTGGCAACTTCCTCAATATTGGCGCCAAAATGTTCCAGAGTGAGTGTACTGTTTTGTTGTGCAGCCACCTCACTCGCACATGGCACATCTTGAAAACACTTCAACAGTCAAGAGCATTCAGCTTTTGATCTTCGGGTAAGTGTTCTCCAAGGTGGCCTTCAGGATGCGTGACAATGCAGAATCGCTGAGCAGAAACCTATAGTCAAGTTCCGCACACATGAGTATTTCCTCAACTGGGACCTTGGATTCATGTTCCATTACATTCACCCCCCACCATCTGGCCTGGGCTTGCGAAATCCTTCCAACTGTCTTGGCTTGAGACAATTCACACCACTTTAACCTGTGATTATCCCTCTCTCCAGTTGCTCTGTCTGGACCTGTAGACTTAATTACCTGCAAAGACTCGCATTCAAAGTATCGTATTGCACCTTTGACTTTGTCTATATATATGTTTCTGGAACCCATCTCTTCATTCACCTGAGGAAGGAGCAGTGCTCCGAAAGCTAGTGATTCGGAAAAAAACCTGTCGGACTTTAATCTGGTGCTGTAAGACTGCTTACTCTACATCTTAAAATGACTTTCTGGGTATGCGTACTAAATGTGATATGCTCACACGCTTTACTATTTTTCAGAGAGCAGTCCCGATCAAAGTACTTCAACGCCTCATCGTAGCCTTGCTCTCCTCTTCGCTTCAACAGGCAAAGTTATGATATAGTTCTGTTGCTTGAAGACCTGCTAATGTGAGCAGCAATGCAATGAGCCTCTCGTCAGGCTCTGCCTGCAGTCCAAGGGCTACAAGATGGAATCCAAATTGCTGTTTAAAAGTACACCAATGTTTTTCTACATTACCGAGAGTTGAAGCTGATGGGGTCCCTTTAAACTTTCCATCTCTGACATCATCCTTGTTTACCGCATCGAGTCGCCAATGGTCGCAGTTCACCAGGTCAGTTCTTCAGCCGATTTAACTTTGCCCCTTGCGATGTTACCCTCAAATCTTCAGCACTTTTGGTACCATGTTGTGTTCCATGATCTTGTCTTGCAATGAATCTACAGAACTACTGGTGACTTAGCCAGAACTAGGATTTATTAATGTACACGCTGACTGTGGGTCATATCGTCCAATCTCCCTGTTAAATATGGATGCGAAGCTTCTAGCTCAGGTGTTGGCGTTAAGACTGGAGACTTGTCCCCTGGATGCCATTGGGGATTTGTAATGGGGTGGAGGTTGTCAGCAAACGTGAGAAGCCTGTTGAACGTGGTGCTTACCCCAGAGGAGGGTTGGGTTCTGAAGATCATAATTTCGCTTGATGTTTGATGCGGAGAAGGCGTTTGACTGGGTAAAGTGAGACTACCTGTTTGCAAGATTAGAGAAATTTGTGTTTGGACCTGGCTTCATAACATGGCAGTGACTGTTGTATGTGGTCCTCTTTGCCAACGTATGCACTAACAAAGTGACTTCTGAGCCCTTTCGTGCATACTGGGGTACTAGGCAGGGATGTCTGATGTCTGCTTTGTTGTTTGCATTAGCAATAGAACCACTAGCCATGGTGCTGACGACTTCAAAACCTAGCTAGAGGAAGGGTGGCACATAGGGAGCTGGGTTCTCCGCACCCCGATGCGGAAGTCGCGTCTGGGGACATGGTGGCGAATCCAGTTTCACGCATGAAATAGGGACTAGTGGCAATTCCGCGATTCTCCCCTCCCCCCCCCCCTGAAAAGCAGCGTACTCGGGGTGTGCGCCACACCGAGTATCCATCACCTGAGACCATTGCCTGAGGCCCACCCCACTATTCTCCGTCCCCGACCGGGCGGATTCCCGTCAGCATATTTCTAAGATGGTCCTACCATTCGGGAACCTCGTGAGGCAGCTGCGGACTCAGACCTCTGACCCGGAAGTGCGGGGGCCATATCGGAAGCTGGAGCTGTGAGCTCCACGACAGCTGCCTTCTAGCCCCCTGCAAAGCTGTGAATCTGTGGCCTTTTGACACCAGTTTTCCTGGCGTAAAAGACCACAGTTTGCACGACGGCGAGGGGACATAGTCCTGAAAACAGCGAATCCAGCCCAGGATCCCGCTGTACACCAACAATATGCTATTATTCATTAGGGATCCAGAGGGGTCAGTGCGAAACCTTATGGGGATCTTGCAGTGTTTATTGGGCCTTTTCTAGATATAAGCTAAATATAGGAATGTTCAAATACTTGGTGTTTGGGGCATCGGGCCAGAAGAGGGGGAGCTTGCTGTTCTGGTTAACAGGAAGTCATTTTCGGCATTTGAGGGTCCAGATAGCAAGAGATTGTGGGAAACTCCAAGAGGTTGAACTACACAAATCTGCGAAGGAAAGTTAAGACAGACCTGCAAGGATGGGACGGTCTCTCACTATCCCTGGTGGGCCGAGTGTAATCGGTTAAGATGAATATCTTACCTTTATTTTTATTTCAGTGACTCCCAGTGTTCCTGCCCAAAGTGTTTTTCAAGGATACAGACGAGCTTGTGACTGGGTTTATTTAGTGCAAAAGGGCCTGAGGATCAGGAGGACGGTGCTTCAGAGTGAGAGACAAGCAGGGGGCTTGGCCTCACCACACTTTAACATTACTATTGGGCGGCCAATGCTGAAAAAGTGCTAGAGTGGTGTGGGGGTTCGGAGGAGGTTTGGGTCCAGGTGGAAGCAGAGTCTGCGAAGGGGGCAAACCTGGAGGTGTTGATGACGGCTCTGCTCCTGGTGGTGCTGAAGAAACACTCGACGAACCCGGTGGTAGTAGCCACGTTAAAACTTTGGAGGCGACCCCATCAACATTTCAATCTGAAGGTTGCCTCAAGGCTAGCTCCCAACTGTGCAAACCAGCTATTCGAGCCTTCTGGGTTGGATGTGAAGTTTAGGGAGTGGAAAGAAAAGGGGTTGGAGAGGGTGGGAGATTTATTTTAAGAGGATTGGTTCACTCGCCTGGGGGAATTGAAGGAGAAATATACACTTACAGATGCTGCTGGGTTTAGGTATCTCTAGGTGAATAGCTAGGTCAAAAGCTACTTTCTAGCCTTCCGTCTGAAGCAGCTTTCTACCTTGCTTAGGAGATTTTAGCCTGCTCATTGTTTGAGCTGGCCAGTACGTTGGGCATATGCCAGTGGTTAGTGGGGGAGGAGATATGCTTGGATGAGGGTGTGAAGACAAAGTGGACAGAAATGCTGGGGACGATCTTGGAGGAGGTGATTTGGAGCGAAGCACTGAGGAGAGTGACCCCGACCTCGTCCTGTGCGAGGCTGTGTCTCATTCAGCTAAAAGTAGTGTTTTGAGCATGCCTCACAAAGACTAGAATGAGCCAGTTTTTCAATGGGGTGGAGGATAGATGTGGTTGGTGTTTGGGGGTGGGGGGCAGTGCACCACACGCACATGTTCTGGTTGAGCTCAAAGCTGGTGGGCTTCTGAAGGTCATTTTTTTTACGCTATGCTGGCAATCCTGGGGATTGGGTTGGAGCTTTGCCCATTGGTGGTGATTTCTGGGGTTTCGGATGTGCCAGAGCTCTGGCAGGCTGTCGCGGCAAGGAGGCGGATCCTCTTGGGCTGGATGTCGATTATACCGCCAAGCGCCTCGGCGTGGCTGGGTGACTTGATGCCGATTTTGCACCTCGAGAAAGTCAAGTTTACTGTGAGAGGGTCGGCGGAAGTGTTTTACCCTAAATGGTGGCCGTTTATAATGTACGTTAAAGAGTTAGTCACTGTTAGCTGTTGCCGGGGGGGGGGGGGGGGGGTGGGGGGGGGGGGGGAGTGGATGGGGAAGATTTAATGGTGAGGTCATATTGTTCTAAGGGGACGTGGGGTGAGGGGTTTTACTGTTTAGCAATTGTTCTGTGTTATTGTATGGTTTGCATAAAAATTGTCAACAATTACAATAAAAATGATGAACCATCAATTGGACGCAGAGAAGTTCCAAACAACAGGCTTTAATACGCTAGATGTGTGCCCGGCAGTGGTCGGACAGAGACAGACCGACTGCCAGCCGGTACGAGTTCTTATACCCCGACTCATAGGCGGAGCTACCAACCTCTCAGCCAATTGGCGGGGAGTCACATGACTAGCCACAGCCAATTTGCAGAGAGGCACATGACTTGCCTGGGCCAATGGGCAGCACGTCTGCTGTACCAATGGCAGCTTGGTTCTAAGGTAATATGATCACCCTAGTCATACTACCACATTCACCCCTTGTTGAGAAAGAAGCGGGGGGGGGGGGGTGGTGGTGTGGGAATGAGTAAGGAGTGACGGGAGAGACGGGGGGGGGGGTGTGTGTGTCCCATAAGACTGGTAGTATGACTACAGACCTTCTCAAGTAGCACCGAGGTAACTATGGCTGCCCACTGGCCCTTGACGAACGTGTAAGAAAACCAATGTACTGTATACAGTGTACAGGAAAAAAAACAACAATAACCATAATAATAATAATAAAAAACATGCAAGGAACATATGCAGAACATGAAAGTCCATTAGGTCCATCAAATTGACTCGATCAGCCGGATGGGTGCCTTTGATGTCTTGCCGGACCTGCGCAACGGCGCCGGTGACGTTGGAGCAGTGGTCGTCCATGACTCCGGGAGCTGTGGTCATGGTCCTATGTCCGTAACCCTGGTCGGAGCAAGATAAGATGTTATTCAAACGATCTAAGATGTAGAACTGGAAATCCGAGCAAAACAGTCTGCTGACGTGTCACGTCCCACCAGCAAGGGTGTATTCTCTGATACATACACCAGTCTTCCTTTGAACTATTTCGTTAGTACAATGACAACTTCTCAATGTTTGTACAACAGACCCATTGTCTCGATACGTATAGAAGATAAGACAGTCTCTCAGCTGGACTTCTGTTCCCTTTGTGTTGTACTCAAAGTGCTGGAACCTGGCTACTCAAGACGTTAGAAGTGTTTTATTTACTTTCAGTAGGTGGTACTTCCTGGGTCGTTACTCCAGTGTCTTTCTATAGATTTTGTAAAGTCCTCAGAAACAGAATCGGAACTTGTCTCTGTGGTTGGTCTTTGTCCACAGGTGTCACTATTTAGAATTCCTGATGGAAATACTCCTTGAGAAATTACAATAATTTCACTTCATGAACCTAGTAGCTGCTCAGTGTAACTTTGCCAAACTCTTTCAGCATCTGTTTGTACGGTACATGATGTTGACCTGTTTCTGCTCGGATCACAGCAGGTACTCATTTCTCATTGGTACTGTAGCTTCTTGCTAGCATTAAATCTCCTTGAATGAATAGTCTCTTTTTACAGTTTTGTTCCCTCCTCGAAATCTGTGCTTGTTGTCATTTCACAATCTCTGAAGTATCAGGTGGCATCAAAAGATTAAACTGTGTTCTCAGTTTCCTTTTGAAAGCAGTGTTGCCGTGAACTCTGTGTTGTTGCATGTGTGGTGTTCCGATAAAACATCAAGAAATTGTTCACTCTTCTTGCAAATGTACCTGGGTCCTTTGATGCATTGACTGAATGTTTAAGTGACTGTACAAATCGCTCAGCCAAACAATTTGTTGCAATTGTTACACTACCCTGGGCAGGAGCGCGGTGTGTTCCTGCCCCACATAACCGGAAGTCACAACACAAGTGAATTCACCAATAATTCTTATAAATGTTCCCTGAAGTCTTTGGTCTTTGGCTGCCCAATAATTACAATCATCAGGTTTGTAACTCGAAACACAACTACTATTTATTTAGAACGTGAATAATGGTGAAATATGCAGCATATATAGTTAGTTAAATATTAATAATTCCCAAACTCCTACTTTAACTTGCCTCCCCCTCAAAAAGTTAAAGACATCATTAACTGTTATCACAACCTCCTAGGCTAATGTGCGGTCAATTCAAGCCTCACTTCACCCGGAGTCACAACACAAGTGAAATTAAATGTTATTTTAAAATACCTGGGGACCTTGGCTGAGCCCAATAAGCTGCAGTCACCAGTTTTGTAAAGTTTAAACACAAGAAACGTTTTATTGCGTGCAGTGTTATAATTAAACGAACAGAAAAATGTATCTGACTATTCAATATCCTTTTCCCAACATTTCTAACTACTCCTACTCTCTCTACACACTCACACACACACAACACAGAGGGGAAAGGTAGTTGAGACCATTGCAACCCTTATATATGTGGGAATGGCCGTCACAGCCATGGCACAGAATACAAATAGACTGCGCTGGTCAAGTGAAGGGACATATGTTTCTCGTGATTTTGGATGCGCCGGAAGTTGTGATAATGAAATCCACGATGACAGAACAAACTACTGAGAAATTGGAGAAATATTTGTAAGATTTGGTCGACTGGAGCAGGTCGTAAGTGACAATGGTACTCAATTCACTTCTAAAGAGTTCAAGGACTAGTTGAAAGAAAATGATATACAGCACATAAAGCCAACTCTGCACTATCCTGTTTGAGGATCCTTCCTGTTCCTTTCTGTTTATTCCTGGTCAATTCTCTTATTCCACCCTTTCTCTTATTTTTGCCATTACATTTTTGATCCATGGATGATTTATGGTCATGTGTCTTTCAGACAGCCTGCTATTTTAATTCAAGCAGAAGAAAGCAGTTGCCTGTGTCTTTAATTCAAATGGAAGGATTCAGAAGATTTAAATTGTGAACCGGCACCAATGACAGAGATTGGCTGTGACTTGGTTTGATTGTTTTGGCTGGTGGTCAATAAATTAGCCCAAAAGACTGTGATCTGCCCGGTAACATGTGGTGATTGGATATTGCCCCTCTGAAATTTGTCTCAGAGCCATGAGGTTCAATTTTATTTTCACTTTTGATTTTGGCAGCGGAGGGAAAATATCCAGCTAATTCCTCTCCAGAAAACTGTTGGTAAGCCTCTTCAGGAAAGATTCAGCTAACTCTCTCTGTAATAAGCTTGTGGATGTTGGAATCCTGAAAAGAAGGCCTGAAGGCAGGCCATGAACTAAGTAAGAAAGCTGATGAAACAGAAACTCTGTCTCTCCGGGAAAATTGTGAGCACAGGCTGCAAAATGAGGACTGTAATTTACAAGCTTTCTGTGGAGAAAGCCTGCAAGGAACCATCATCTGAAGCAAAGACTATTTTCTCTTTCATTTACGTTTTCTCACCCATCTATGTTTGTCTGTCTTGTGTTTACGCGTGTGTGCAGCAGGGCTGGGGAGGCAAGTTAAAGTAGGAGTTTGGGAATTATTAATATTTAACTAACTCTATATGCTGCATATTTCACCATTATTCACGTTCTAAATAAATAGTAGTTGTGTTTCGAGTTACAAACCTGATGATTGTAATTATTGGGCAGCCAAAGACCAAAGACTTCAGGGAACATTTATAAGAATTATTGGTGAATTCACTTGTGTTGTGACTTCCGGTTATGTGGGGCAGGAACACACCACGCTCCTGCCCAGGGTAGTGTAACAATTGCAACAAATTGTTTGGCTGAGCGATTTGTACAGTCACTTAAACATTCAGTCAATGCATCAAAGACCCAGGTACATTTGCAAGAAGAAGAGTGAACAATTTCTTGATGTTTTATCGGAACACCACACATGCAACAACACAGAGTTCACGGCAACACTGCTTTCAAAAGGAAACTGAGAACACAGTTTAATCTTTTGATACCACCTGATACTTCAGAGATTGTGAAATGACAACAAGCACAGATTTCGAGGAGGGAACAAAACTGTAAAAAGAGACTATTCATTCAAGGAGATTTAATGCTAGCAAGAAGCTACAGTACCAATGAGAAATGAGTACCTGCTGTGATCCGAGCAGAAACAGGTCCAACATCATGTACCGTACAAACAGATGCTGAAAGAGTTTGGCAAAGTTACACTGAGCAGCTACTAGGTTCATGAAGTGAAATTATTGTAATTTCTCAAGGAGTATTTCCATCAGGAATTCTAAATAGTGACACCTGTGGACAAAGACCAACCACAGAGACAAGTTCCGATTCTGTTTCTGAGAACTTTACAAAATCTATAGAAGGACACTGGAGTAATGACCCAGGAAGTACCACCTACTGAAAGTAAATAAAACACTTCTAACGTCTTGAGTAGCCAGGTTCCAGCACTTTGAGTACAACACAAAGGGAACAGAAGTCCAGCTGAGAGACTGTCTTATCTTCTATACGTATCGAGACAATGGGTCTGTTGTACAAACATTGAGAAGTTGTCATTGTACTAACGAAGTAGTACAAAGGAAGACTGGTGTATGTTTCAGAGAATACACCCTTGCTGGTGGGATGTGACAGGTAGTGACGTCAGCAGACTGTTTTGCTCAGATTTCCAGTTCTACATCTTAGATCGTTTGAATAACATCTCAGAATAAACCTCTCACGTGTTTAGAAGAAATCCAAATGTGTGGAATCTCCATGGTCTGCATTCTCGCAAAATGGAACTATGTCCCCACGCCGGCATAAAAACGCTGGAACTTTACTCCAGAGATTCCTGTAAAAAAGTTGGACTAATTCAACGCCCTGTAGGGGTCTAGAAAGGACCGGGAGTAAATCTTGCAGCTTTAGCTGCAGACACAGGCCCCCGCACTTTCAGTTCGGAGTCCGCACATGTATACAGCGGCGGACTCCAGCGACCACGCCTAGCTCCATGGCAGACTCGGACTGCGGAGCCACACCGAGAAAGGAGACCCCTCCCAATCGGCCGCGTGCCCAATCATCTAACCCCCACGGATCTAACCCCCGGCAGGCTATATGACCCCCAGGCCCCCCACCCCCCCCCCCCCCCCCCCCCACCTGCCCGCCCCAACCAGAGCAGCCGCCACACCAGCATCCCGACCGGCAATAGGTGGTTAGCTCCACGTCGTCGGGAACATGTCCGGTCGGGAGCGGAGGATTGCTGGGCAGGCCTCTGTCAATGGGCCTCCAGCCATGCGACATACTCCGTGGTCACACCAAATTTCGGGTCCCGGAGAATCGCCGGACCGCTCCTGGCCCGATTTCGGCATAAAAGTGGATTCACTGCCCCCACGTCAGCCGTGATTTCGGCGCGGGGCTACGGAGAATCCAACCCCATATCTTTTCTCTTGCATCACACATCAAGAATATAACCTGATTCCCATTGACGCCAGTTTTGCTAGATCTCCGTGATGCCATATTCGTTCAAATACTGCCTTGATGTCAAGGGCAGTCACACTCACCATCTCTGAAGTTCAGCTCTTTTTGCCATGTTTGGACTAAGGTTGTCATTAGATCAGGAGCTGAGTGGCCTGGCAGAACGCAAGCTGAGTGTCCTTGAGCATGTTAGTGCTGTGTAAGTGCTGCTTGAGAATGCTTTTGATGATCACTTCCCATCACTTTACTGATGATCAAGAGAATACTGATGAGGCGGTAATTGGCTGCTTTGAATTTGTCCTGCTTCCTATGTAGAGGACACACCTGGGCAATTTTCCACATTGCCGGGTAGATGCCAGTGTTGTCATTGCGCTGGAACAGCTTGACGAGGGATTCAGAAGTTCTGGATCACAAATCTTCAGTACTATTGCCTGGAATATTATCAAGGCCTCCAGCCTTTGCATTATCTACTGCCTTGAGCCATTTTCAGACATCACGGGGAGTGAATTGAATTGGCTGAATTGTGATAATGGGGATCTCCAGAGATGGCTGATAGGAATCATCCATGCAGCACTTCAGGCTAAAGGTTTAAGCAAATGCTTCAGGTTTATCACTTGCACTGATATCATGAGATAACATAAGAACTGGGAGCAGGAGTAGTCAATTAAGCCACTTGAACCCTCTTGGCCATTCAATAAGATCATGGCTGATCTCATCTCAATCTCAACTCTACTTTCCGACCTTTACTCCATACCTATTCTACCTATTACCCGCAAAAAATCCGTCCATTTCTTCCTTAAATTTACTCAATGTCCTGGCATCCACCACTCTGGGATAGTGAATTTCACAGATGCATGATCCTTTGAGAGAAGTAATTTCTGCTCATCTCTGTGTTCAATCCAGCCCTTTTGTTTTAAGATAAAATGAAAATGAAATGAAATGAAATGAAAATCACTTATTGTCACAAGTAGGCTTCACAGTAACTTCACTTGAAGCCTACTTGTGACAATAAGCGATTTTCATTTCATTTCATTTCATTTTCATTTTATCCTAAAACAATGAGGCTGGATTCTCCACCTCTGATGCCAAAATCGCGTTTGGCGACGGGATGGAGAATCCGTTTTCCCGCACGAAATCATGACCAAATCCCCCCCCCTCCCTGAAAAGCGGCATACTAGGGGAGTGCCCACTGCCTCAGGCCATTGCCTGAGGCCCATCCCGCCATTCTCCGTCCCCAACTAGCTGAATTCCAGACGGCGTGGTTCTAACATGTTCCTGCCGTTCGGGAACCTCGTGTGGCGGCTGCGGACTCAGTCCGGGACCACGACAGTCGGAGGGCAGAGGGACCTTCATTCGGGACTGGGGCGTATGTGTGTAGGTGCTCCGGGTTGGCGGGTGGCCGATGCGGGGCACTATTTCAGCAGTCCAGGTCCATGGGCTGAGTCCGCCACGGAGCACGGCGTGGCCGCTGGAGCCCGCCATCGTGCGCATGCACAGCCTTTGACCGGGATGTGCGGAAGGCCGTATCGGCAGCTGGAGCTGTGAGCTCCATGACAGCTGTCTGCTAGCACCCAGAAAGATGGTGAATCTGTAGCCTTTTGATGGCAGTTTTCCTGGCGTAAAAGACCACAGTTTTCACAACGGTGTAGGAACATAGTTTCCAAATCAGAGAATCCTGCCCATGATGTCTCTTTCTAGATTGTCCCACACAGGAAGCATCCGCCCTACGTATACTTTGTCAATACCTTTTATGATCTTAGAGCTCCTCACATTCTGCGAAACTCTAGGGAGACTAGGCCTAAGCTGCTCAAACTCTCTTCATAAGACACAAACCTCATCTCTGAAAACAATCGAGTGAACCTCCTCTGAACTGACTCCAATGCAACTACATCCCTCCTCGGGGAAGGGAACCAAAATTGTACAGGTGCGGCCTCACCAATACAGTACAGATGCAACAACACTTTCCTACTTTTATACTCTATTTATTTTGTTATAAAGGCCAAAATTCCATTTGCATTCTTTATTACCTGCTGTATCTGTACCTTCGGGGGAGGAGTAGTCCAGTTATATTGTCACTGAACTAGTAATCCAGACACCCACAGTCATGTTCCTGGACCCCGGTTCAAATCTCGTCATGGCAGATGATGAAATTTAAATTCAACAAAACAAAATCTGGAATTAAAAGTCTAAAGATGACTGTGAAACCATTGTTGATTGTCGTAAAAACCGATTTTGTTCACAAATGTTCTTTAGGGAAGGAAATCTGTCGGCCTTACCTGATCATGTGTCTCCAGATTCACAGCATTGTGTTTGATTCTTAAATGCCCTCAAAGATGAGCAATAGATACTGACGTCCACATTCTCATTGGCTCAGGGTTCATGGAATGGCCCACAAAGTATTGCCACGCTACCACACACTCCTCCCCTCTTTATCACTAAGGAGATGGGCAAGCTAATGGGGCTAAAGGTAGACAAGTCTCCTGGCCCTGATGGAATGCATCCCAGAGTGCTAAAAGAGATGGCTAGGGAAATTGCAAATGCTCTAGTAATAATTTACCAAAATTCACTAGACTCTGGGGCGGTCCCGGTGGATTGGTATTTAGCAAACGTGACACCACTGTTTAAAAAAGGAGGTAGGCAGAAAGCGGTAAATTATAGGCCAGTGAGCTTAACTTCGGTAGTAGGAAGATGCTGGAATCTATCATCAAAAAAAATAGAGATGCATCTGGATGGAAATTGTCCCATAGGGCAGACGCAGCATGGGTTCATAAAGGGCAGGTCGTGCCTAACTTATTTAGTGGAATTTTTTGAGGACATTACCAGAGCGGTAGATAATGGGGAGCCAATGGATATGGTGTATCTGGATTTGCAGAAAGCCTTTGGCAAGGTGCCACACAAAAGGTTGCTGCATAAGATAAAGATGCATGGCATTAAGGGTAAAGTAGTATCATGGATAGAGGATTGGTTAATTAATAGAAAGCAAAGAGTGGGGATTAATGGGTGTTTCTCTGGTTGGCAATCAGTAGCTAGTGGTGTCCCTCAGGGATCAGTGTTGGGCCCACAATTGTTCACAATTTGCATGGGTGATTTGGAGTTGGGGACCAAGGGCAATGTGTCCAAGTTTGCAGACGACACTAAGATGAGTGGTAAAGCAAAAAGTGCAGAGGATACTGGAAGTCTGCAGAGGGATTTGGATAGGTTAAGTGAATGGGCTAGGGTCTGGCAGATGGCATACAATGTTGACAAATGTGAGGTTATCCATTTTGGTAGGAATAACAGCAAAAGGGATTATTATTTAAATGATAAAATATTAAAACATGCTGCTGTGCAGAGAGACCTGGGTGTGCTCGTGCATGAGTCACAAAAAGTCGGTTTACAGGTGCAACAGGTGATTAAGAAAGCGAATGGAATTTTGTCCTTCATTGCTAGAGGGATGGAGTTTAATACTAGGGAGGTTATGCTGCAATTGTATAAGGTGTTAGTGAGGCCACACCTGGAGTATTGTGTTCAGTTTTGGTCTCCTCATCTGAGAAAGGACGTACTGGTGCTGGAGGGCGTGCAGAGGAGATTCACAAGGTTAATCCCAGAGCTGAAGGGGTTGGATTACGAGGAGAGGTAGAGTTTACTGGGACTGTACTCTTTGGAATTTAGAAGGATGAGGGGGGATCTTATAGAAACATATAAAATTATGAAGGGAATAGATAAGATAGATGCGGGCAGGTTGTTTCCACTGGCGGGTGAAAGCAGCACTAGGGGGCATAGCCTCAAAATAAGGGGAAGTAGATTTAGGACTGAGTTTAGGAGGAACTTCTTCACCCAAAGCGTTGTGAATCTATGGAATTCCTTGCCCACTGAAGCAGTTGAGGCTCCTTCATTAAATGTATTTAAGATAAAGATAGATAGATTTTTGAAGGATAAAGGGATTAAGGGTTATGGTGTTCGGGCGGGAAAATGGAGCTGAGTCCACAAAAGATCAGCCATGATCTCATTGAATGGCGGAGCAGGCTCGAGGGGCCAGATGGCCTACTCCTGCTCCTAGTTCTTATGTTCTTAGGTCCCCTGACTGATCCCTGAAATGCAAACACAGAAAAACTCATAGTTACCAATATATACAGACAAAGAGAGTTACAGTCAGGGAGCTCACAAATGGCCACTGGCTTTTCCAGATTAGCAGCATCCGAGAGTCCATCAAGGCAGGCAAATTGGTAAATTGAAAAAACGGGGGGGGGGGGGGGGGGGGGCGATGACCATATCTTCAGCTGCTCCGCGGCCCCTGATGAACCAACTTGAGGAGATTGCGGTCCTAACTTGACCGCCTCGGCAAGTGGTATACAGGGAGCTCGAATTGGATCAACCGGCCTCTTTTTAGGGATGTCATTCTCTCTACTTCTCAAATGATTAATGTGTTTTATAGCTTGATGGCTCTGTAGATTTTTAACATATGATACTGGCCCAGTCCTGGCAACAACTCTCCCAGGTAACCATTCCGGTCCTTCAGGAAAGCTCCCCACTTACACTAGATTGCCTGTTCAAAATGACCAGTCCTTTTTGGCCATATCATGGTGGCTTTTCTGTGAGGCTTGCTTAGCCTCCACCCACCCTGACAAATATGGAAAAATAAGGTTGAATTGGATCCCGTGGTGCCGGCCCATTAACAACTCAACCGGGGTAACCCCAGCGGTCATGGTAGTGGGGTGGAATTATATGAGAGCAAGCAGTCCGCTAAACAAAGCAGTTGTGACTTATCAGCATGTTTCTTCATCGATGCTTTGAAAGCTTGGACTGCTCTTTTGGCCAGCCCATTTGATACTGTATGGTCGGGGGCTGTCGATATCTGCTGGATCCCATTGGAGTTAACAAAGGGCTTAAACTTTTCGACTGTGGAGGCAATACTGTTATCTGAGATAATCACCTCGGACAGGCTGTGAATGCAAATCTCTGGCCCAGTTTATCAACCGTGGCTACTGCGGTGGTGGAACACATTGGCTGGACATCTAGCCGTTTTGAGAAAACATGTGCGACAATCAAAAACATCATATCCAGAAAGGAACCCCCAAAGTCTATCTGGACTCTCGTCCTACAGATGGCGAAGTATCAATCATAAGCATATTGATGACATTCTTATATGGCAGAAATGACCGGCAGACTTTCTTTGTCCATCTGGGAATATTTCATTTTCGCATCTGACAGTGTTCTGGATGCAAAGGCAACAGACCTTTTCATATCATCTTCCTTTTGCTGCGAGAGTACCACACCGATACTGTACAGAGATGCATCGTAAGTAATCACGATGGATTTATTCGGGATGAAATGGACCAGGAAGGTCGACTGAAGGTTTTAAAGAAAGAAGCCATTGTTTTTAACGGAGAACTGGAAAATATGAAAGAGATCTCAGTCAAGCTGAAGATTAAGGACGAAAGCCAAGAAAAATGCTTAAAGGCTGGGTCAGTGCTGTGTGCCAGCAGGCCTAAGGTTGAGGCAGAATTCTAATAATCTTTCATAATAATTTTCATTGTCACAAGTATGCTTTCATTAATACTGCAATGAAGTTACTGTGAAAAGCTGCTAGTCACCACATTCCGGCGCCTGCTCGGGTACACTGAGGGAGAATTCAGAATGCCCAATTCACCTAACAAGCACCTCTCTCTGGACTTGTGGGAGGGAACCGGAGCACCTGGAGGAAACTCACCCAGACACAGGGAGACGTGCAGGCTTCACACAGACAGTGACCCAAGCAGGAATCGAACCTAGGATCCTGGCACTGTGAAGCAACAGTACTATCCACTGTGCTACGGATTATTGAGGCTCGTCAAGAAGAGCGACCTCGAACCAATTATTGTAAGTGGTTAGACCATGCTGATAGTACGTGTGATGAAGATGGTTTGGTACACATATGTGGCGATTTAAAAATCACTATTAATCTGGTATTGTATGCAGAACAGTGCCCTCTGCCTTTAATTGATGATTTATTTGCTGAGATGGCTGGAGGCCAGCCTTTCAGTAAGATTGATCTTAGTCAAACATATCTCCAGTTAAATGTGGGTCCAGATTCACAACAATATTTGACAATTGTGACACACAAAGGGCTATTCCACACCTACGTTAGTCCAACATGCCAAAGATAAAATTCTCAGCAGTGTAGAAGGAGTCCACAACTTAGTTGGCTGGACAGCTAGTTTGTGATGCAGAACAAGGCCAACAGCGTGGGTTCAATTCCCACACCGGCTGAGGGAACCGCCTTCTCAACCTTGCCCCTCGTCTGAGATGTGGTGATCCTCACGTTAAATCACCACAAGTCAGCTCTCCCCTTTGAGAGGGAAAGTGGCCTCTGGTCATGTGAGCCTATGGCGATTTTACTCCTGGGATGGCTGGATTCTTGTATGAGGAGAGATTTGGTTGGCTGGGCCTGCATTCATTGAAATTCAGAAGAATGAGAGGGGGTCTAATTGAAACGTGTAAACTTCTGACAGGGCTGGAAAAACTGGATGCAGGGATGTTGTTTCCTTTGTCTGGGGTGTGGGGGGATGCGGTCTAGGTTAAAGGGTCATAATCCCAGGATACGGGGAGGTCATTTAAGACTGAGATGAGGAGAAACTTCTTCGCCTTGAGGATGGTGAACCTGTGGAATTGTCTGCCACAGAACTCTGTTGAGGCCAAGTCACTGAATATATTTAGAAAGGAAGTAGATAGATTTCTAGATTCTAAAGGTGTCAAGGAGTATTGGTAGGAAAAATTTGAATGCGGATTACAGGGTCAACGGCAGAGTTCTGAGGAATGTGGAGGAACAGAGAGATCTTGGGGTTCATGTCCACAAATCTCTGAAGGTTGCCACTCAAGTGGATAGAGCTGTGAAGAAGGCCTATAGTGTGTTAGCGTTTGAGTTTAAGAGCCGTGAGGTTATGCTGCAACTGTACATGACCCTGGTGAGACCACATTTGGGGTTTTGTGTGCAGTTCTGGTCACCGCGCTAGAGGAAGGATGTGGAAGCATTGGAAAGGGTGCAAAGGAGATTTACCAGGATGCTGCCTGGTTTGGAGGATAGGTCTTATGAGGAAAGGTTGAAGGAGCTAGAGCTTTTCTCTTTGGAGCGGAGGGGGATGAGAGGCAACTTAATAGAGGTTTATAAGATGATGAGGGGGATAGGTAGAGTGGACGTTCAGAGACTATTTCCTTGGGTGGTTGTAGCTGTTACAAGGGGGCATAACTATACGATTCAGGGTGGGAGATATAGGAGGGATGTCCGAGGTAGGTTCTTTACTCAGAAAGTGGTTAGGGTGTGGAATGGACTGCCTGCTGTGATAGTGGAGTCGGACACTTTAGGAACTTTCAAGCAGTTATTGGATAGGCATATGGAGCACACCAGAATGACAGGGAGTGGGATAGTTTGATCTTGGTTTGGGACAAGGCTCGACACAACATCGAGGGTCGAATGTTCTGTTCTGTACTGTTCTATGTTCTATCTAATTGATTTGAATGAAGGGACTGGAGGTTTGGTTGCTATGTCTGCCCGTGATACAAAGATAAGGAGGAAAGTAAATTGTGAAGAGGACATGAGAAGACTACAAGCGAACAAAAGAAGATGACAAAGGGATATAGATAGGTTAAGTGAGTGGGAACAGATCTGGTAAATTTAGCATAATGTGGGAAAATGTGAAATTGTCTATTTTGGCAGGAAGAATAAAAAATAAGCTTATTATTTAAGTGGTGAGAGAATGCATGGCTCTGAGGTGCAGAGGGATCTTGGTATTCTAGTGCATGAATCACAAGATGCTGGTATGCAAGTTCAGCAAGCAATTAGGAATGCTAATATAATTTCATTATCCATTGTGAGGGAAATTGAATATATAAGTAGAAAGGTTATGTTTCAGGTTTACAGTACAAGAATGAGACCACATGTGGAGTATTGTGTAAAGTATTAGGCTACTTAGCCAAGGAAGGATGTGAATATATTAGAAACAGTTCAGAGAAGGATTATTAAACTTAAGAGCTGGAGTGGGTGGGTTATCTTATGAGGAAATATTGGACAGGTTAGTCTTGAATCCACTGGTGTTTAGAAGAGTAAGAGGCAATTTGATTGGAACATATAAGATCCTGAGGGGTCTTGGCAGGGTGATTGTGGATTGGATGTTTCCTCTTGGGGGAAAATCTAGAAAGAGGGGTCAGAGAAATATTGGAATTAGGAGCAGAAGTTGGCAATTCAGCTCTTTGATGCTTTCCCGCCATTCAATCACATCATGGATGATCTCCTCCTCGCCTCAAATCCACCTCCCCACGGTTGCCAATATTCCTTTCACCCATTTTTAAAAATCAGAAATATATCTATCTCCTTCTTGAAACCATTAAATAACTCCTATTCTACTACACTATGCAGCAGTGAGTTCCACAAATTACCTTTGTTGTTCCTCCTCATCTCAGTTCTAAATCTACCGCCTCTCAACCTATATCTATGTCCTCTCATGCTAGATTGTCCCACAAGGTGGAACACTTGGTCAACGTTTACTTTATCAACCCCTTTTAATGTTTTATATAACTCGATCAAATACCCTCTTATCCTTCCAAACTCCAGCAAGTATAAGTCCAAACTGTTTAATCTTTCCTCATAAGTCAACCTTTTCATCCCCAGAATCAATCTGATGAACCTTCTCTGAACTGTCTCCAATGCCATCACATCCTTCCTCAAATAAGGAGACCAAAGCCGGACACAATTATCCAGATGTGGCCTCACCAAACCCTATACATTTGCAAAAACGCTCCCCTACTTTTATGCTCCAGTCCTTTTGCAATAAATGCTAACATTCCAATTGCCTTTTTAATTACATGCTGTACCTGTATATTGTCACTGTTTAAAAATGAGGGGTTGCCCATTTCAGACTGAGGTGAGGAGAATTGTTTTTCTCTCAGAGGGCGGTGAGTCTCTGAAATTTCCGTCCTCAAAGGACAGTGGAAGCAGTATATTCAAGGCAGGGGTAGATCTATTCTTGATAATCAAAAGGGTGAAAGGGGGGAGGTCACAGTCAGCCATGGTCTTATTGAATGGCCGAGCAGGCTCAAAGTGCTGAATGGCCTAGTCCTGTTCTTTGACGTATGTAAGAAGGACTGAACAGGGTGCTGTTCATTCGGAAAGGGAAGAATGGGTGGTTATCCGATAAACATTTTTGAAGTTATAAAGTGTTTGATGGGATAGATGTAGAGAAAATGCCTCACTTGGAGGAGTGTCCAAAGCCAGAATCCATAAATGTAAGATAGTTGCTAGTAAGGGATTTAGAAGGAATTCCTTTTCTTCGAGAGTGGGATTGATCATAGTATCATAGAATCGACAATGCAGAAGGAGGCCATTCGGCCCAGCAAGTCTGTACCAACCCTTGCAAAGAGACGGTGGAACACCTTGTCACATAGAGTGCTGTAAATTTCTGTGTAATTTTATGAAAAAAACCTCTGTATTTTGCTCAAAGCAAGTATTATTAATGATTGAAGAACACCTGGGCAGAAGACACTCCGATCACACCCCACAGTGGAAGTCTTTGGTTCTTCAAAAGCTTGTATTAACATTTTTATTGCTCTATGTGGGACAATGAAAAACCCCTGTAAACCAAGAAAGTATGAGTTGATTTAAGGACAAGCGAAAGTGGAATTAAAATGCCCAAGACTCCACGAGCCATGGGATGCTCAATTTATTATAGTTAGATTGTGTTTTAATAGCATTTAATGATATTTTAAATATGAATAAGTGCAGTGCAATGACCTTGATCACGCAAGCAGACAATGTTCCATTGACGCTTGTGTTAGTGCTAGTGAAAGCAATAAAGACTTAACTATTGTCATTTTATTGTATCCTATGGCTTTTTTCCCATCTGTTAAATCGTTTTGTCAAAGTTCCTCTTTGGCTTCAGATTCCCAAGGTCTCTGATAGATCTTTAATGTATTTAATTACCCCCTTTACTTTCCATTGTCTTTGCTGAATCTTGCTGAAGTACATGTCTCTGGCCCAACTGTACTGTATATTTTTACTTTGAGCCCAACATCTGTAATATTTTTCAGTATGCAAGTCCTGCCCCTTTAAATGCACGGTCCTTTTAAATTTAGTGCATTTTAAAGGGAAAAATGTGTCTGGTCTGCATGATCGTTTCCTAGTTTCTGAATGGGTGCAAACTACCCCACCACCCTCTCCCTTCCTCACAATATCTTTCCATGCAAGGCACAGGAAATGCAAAACCAGCCCTTTTGCTTCTGCACTTGAGCACTCGGTCCAAATGAAATATCAATTTACATGGACTTCAGGGCAGCATGACGGCACAGTGGGTCAGCACTGCTGTCTCACGGCGCCGAGGTCCCAGGTTCAATCCCGGCTCTGGGTCACTGTCCGTGAGGAGTTTGCACATTCGCCCGTGCAGGCTAGGTGGATTGGCCATGCTAAATTGCCCCTCAATTGGAAAAAAATGAATTGGGGTACTCTAAATTTATATTTTAAAAAATTTACTTGTATTCCTTTCAATCTAGTGTACTATATTCGCTGCTCGTGATGCAGTGTCTTCTACATTGGGGAGACCAAACCTAAACTCGGCAATTGCTTTGCAGGACACCGCTGTTCAGATCGCAAGCATAACACCCCATCTTCCTGTTATTTGTCATTTCTATTCTCCACTTTGTTCCCAGTCTGACCTTGCTATCCTTGGCCTCTTGCTGTGTTTCAATAAAGCCCAATGCATGCTCAAAGAACAGAACCTTCCATCTCCAAGCCCGCGCCGGGTTGGAGAATCCCCGGGGGGGGGGGCCGTGTGAATTATGCCATGCCGCTCCGACACTGGGACGCGATTCTCCAGAGAGCGGAGAATTGCCGGCATTGGCGCGGCGCAGTTTGGGGGCTGCTCTATGCGGCACCCCTCTGGTGCTTCTCGGCCCCGGATGGGCTGAGCGGCCGTACAAAAAAGCTGAGTCCCGCCGGCGCCGTTCTAACCTGGTCCTACCCAGCAGGATCTCGGTGTGAATGGATCCGGGGCTGGGCTGGTGGTTGGGGAGGGGTGGGGGGGGGGGGGGGGGGGGGTCCGACCCCGGAGGTGGCGTCTGCTGTGGCCTGGCCCATGATCGAGGCCTACCAATCGGCAGGCCGGCCAGGCCGGCCTCTCAGGCTGGGGGCCTCATTTGTTCTGCGCCGGCCCCTGTAGCCCTATGCCATGTTGCATCGGGGCCGGCGCGGAGAAGAGAGCCACCGCACATACACGGCAATCACACCGGTCCCTCCGCATGCGCGCGTTGGCGCTGGCCCCACTGCGCATGAGCAGACCCACGGCACCCATCTGATGCCGGGATAGGCAGCTTGAGCAGCGTGGGTCACTCCAGTGCTATGCTGGACCCATGTAGGGGTCAGAATTTTTGCGCCTGAGGCCATGTTGACACCGTCGAGAAACGCGACGGCGTTTACGCTTAACCTCTGGATCGGAGAATCCCGCCCCTTATCTTTCAACTCAGGACTTCGGAGACTTCTGGACTCAATGTTGAGTTCAACAGTTTTAGATCATAACTTCTGCCTCCATTTATCTCATTTCATTCCTTATTCCTTCGCTTCACATTCAGATGGCTGTTATCCAGCCATTCACATTTCATCTGCACATATCTTTTGTTTCTTTATTTTACCTATTACCACACAAGGAGGCTTGGTTCAGAGCTCAGAAAGCAACTATATTATGAGAACTCCTGCATTTCAGAGGAAACATTGTATGATTAACAGCTCTCTGGTATCTGAGGTCAATTTCACATAGTTTGTTGATGCAAGTTCAGGAGTTTAAAGGGTTTGTTGTTGGTGTTTTTTTGAACTTCAAAGGACCTGGATTATTGACATTTATTTCCTTGCAGTTTAGACTTTTATTTTTCAAAAGTAGGGAAAAGGTAACGATGGATTACATTTTTTGAAAGCTGCATTTTAACACAATCAATTATACACTATGTGTTCAATGGATCTACAAAGTGCAGAGTGGGTCAGTGGGCATGGAAATGCCAGAGCTTGACATGGGGGCATGAGGGAACTGAGGGTGTGTGTGGAAGGACAGAACTTAGCATCAGCATGAGGAGACATCGGGTGGCGGGGAGGGCATAATTTGGCATAGGTGTATGAGGGGGGCCTATTGATCTTATATTTCAAAAGATCACCTCATGCACGTGAGGGTCTATGACTCTTTTAAGAGGTTGTGAACACTGAGTCTTTAAAAGCCTGACTCCATGAAATTTGCACAGGAATAAAACATGCCTATCTCTGCAATGAACTGGCTGGGTCGGGAGTGGTGGATGCGGATGTTTGACAGGAGCCAGCCCACACCCTTTATAGGAACAGTAAATTTAGACAGCTGTGGAATAGAGTCAGGAATCGAATAAGCCCACCTATTTTAAAAGGCTCTCAAGTCATCCAAATTCATGAAAAATCAGGCTCTTAACTGTTTCTCTCCACAGATGCTGCCTGGCCTGCTGAGCATTTCCAGCATATCCTGTTTTATTTGGGTTTAGATTGTCAGTTCTTGGGGAGCAACACAGCTGAGCTTATTCCTGTCCGTGCAAAACGATCAGGATCGGAATCATTCCCTAAACCAAGGGCTTTGAGGTCAAAAGGAGTGTTTCAATTGCTCCACTGACAAAGGCTAGTTAACCTCGAAGAGAGCAGGGAACACAGTTTTGACTTTTGTGGTTCTACATTATAAACTGTATTGACTCACTGAGCTATATTTCCCACGTGACTTTAAGGATGTGGTGTTTTGGGGATAACTAATGGCTCCGCACAAGATCCAACATTGCTGTTTATGGGATCTTGCTGTTCTCAAAATAAGCTGCCACATTTCCAACATTACAACAGTGAGTACATTGGCTGTAAAGTGCTTTGTGACAAGCTGAGGTTGTGAGGTGTGCTGTACAAATACAAGTCTTTCTTTTCACATAAATAACTTAACTGATTTTCACCACACGCCAAGCTCCACGGTTAACTTACAGGAACACAGCTTTCATAACCTTTACTACTGAATGCTCTCGAGTTGGAGAACTTGCATCCCCTGAGAGAGGACTGACCACAACTGACACTGGGATGTGGCAAGAGTAGATGATATAATTATGCTGAGCAGGTTTTAGGTAATGATTCCCCGCGGCTAGACTGTAGAGCTGTGCACTGGAGTGGAAGGCTATTGTACAGAAGCCTTTTTATCTCCACAGTGAATTTTATCTAAAGCAACAATATAAATCTGATTGAGATTCACACAGAAGTGGTTCCTGTGTGAATTTATCTTTTTCATTATTACTTGCTCTGTTATCTCCTTTCCTTTTGCACCAGCATCCCTTTTAACATTTAATCTCTCCTACTTGGACCCTATCATAGATCTTCCCTTTTGTTCTATTTTCATTATTATGTTATTATTGGCTACCCCTCGTGAGCGAAACATTGTCTCCCATGAATCTGAAGGTGGCTGATGAGACCAATTTGGGATATTTAGACATTATATGGGACATTTATTTCATGTGGGATGTTTGGTCGCTTTTCTTCTTCGTTTTGTCTTCATTGGGTCTCAAATTGCGAGGATCCTTCCCACAAACACTGCAGCAATCTGGTTCAGCCCAGGTCCTCCAGGAGTTGATGTCAATGTTGCATTCTTCATAGTGAAGTGCTTCTTCTGTCCTCCTCTGGTCTGTCCCAGTCTGCTGTTCAACGAAAAAATAGTCTATGTCCTTGATAGGTACTTCCCTGTCGGGCAGGGAAGAAATGGCCGTGTGAGGGAACCATGGTTCACAAAAGAGGTTGAATGTATTGTCAAGAGGAAAAAGGAAGCGCATTTAAGGATGACAAAACAAGGTTCAGTTGGGTTGCTTGAAGGTTACAAGGTAGCAAGGAATGAGCTAAAAAGAAGGGCTCAGGAGAGCAAGGAGGGGGCATGAGAAGTCCTTGGCTGGTCAGATCACGGAAAACCCCAAGGCTTTTAGCTCTTATGTGAGAAATAAAAGAATGACCAGGGTGAGGTTAGGGCCGGTCAAGGACAGTAGTGGGAACTTGTGCATGGAGTCAGAAGAGATAGGAGAGGCGTTGAATGAATACATTTCTTCAGTGTTCGCCAAGGAGAGGGGCTATGTTTTTGAGGATGAGAGTGTGATACAGGCTGGTAGGCTGGAGGAGGTAGATATTCTGAGGGCAGGTGTATCAGCAATTTTGAAAAAACTGAGGGTCGACAAGTCCCCTGGGCCAGATGGGATATATCCTAGGATTCTTTGGGAGGCAAGGGATGAGATTGCAGAGCCTTTAGCTTTGATCTTTGGGTCCTCACTGTCCACGGGGATACTGCAAAAGGACTGGTGAGTGGCGAATGTTATTCCTCTGATCAAGAAAGGGAGTAGGAATGACCCTAGTAATTAGAGACTGGTTAGTCTTACTTCGGTGGTCGGTAAGTTAATGGAAAGGATCCTGAGGGATAGGATTAATGACCATTTGGAAAGGTGCAGCTAAATCCGGGATAGTCAACACGGATTCGAGAAGGGCAAGTCTTGCCTCACAAAGTTGACTGAATTCTTTGAGGAGGTAACTAAGTGTGTAGATGAAGGTAGAGCAGTTGATGTCATATACATGGATTTCAGTAACGCGTTTGATAACGTTCCCCATGGGTGGCTCATGAAGAAAGTAAGGAGGTGTGGGATAGAGGGAAATTTGGCCAATTGGATAAGTAACTTACTATCATATATAAGGCAGAGAGTGGAGGTGGATGGAAAACTTTCAGGCTGGAGAACAGTTACCAGCGGTGTACCACAGGGATCAGTGCTGGGTCCTCTGCTATTTGTGATTTTTATAAATAACTGGGAGGAGGGGGTTGAAGGGTTGGTCAGTGACACCAAGATTGGTGGAGTAGTGGATGAGGTGAAGGGCTGTTGCAGGATGCAAAGAGACATTGATAGGGTGCAGAGCTGGGCCGCAAAATGGCAGATGGAGTTTAACCCTGATAAAATGGGACTCATTTGAATGAGGATTACAGGGTCAACGGCAGGGTTCTGAGGAATGTGGAAGAACAGAGATATCTTGGGGTTCATGTCCACAGATCTCTGAAGGCTGCCACTCAAGTGGATAGAGCTTTGAAGAAGTTTATTAACAGGGGGATTGAGTTTAAGAGCCATGGAGTTATCCTGCAACTGTACAGGACCCTGGTGAGACCACATTTGGAGTATTGTGTGCAGTTTATCATAGAATTATCATAGAATTTACAGTGCAGAAGGAGGCCATTCGGCGCAACGGGTCTGCACCGGCTCTTGGAAAGAGCACCCTACCCAAGGTCAACACCTCCACCCTATCCCCATAACCCCGTAACCCCACCCAACACTAAGGGCAATTTTGGACACTATGGGCAATTTATCATGGCCAATCCACCTACCCTGCACATCTTTGGACTGTGGGAGGAAACCGGAGCACCCGGAGGAAACCCACGCACACACGAGGAGGATGTGCAGACTCCGCACAGACAGTGACCCTAGCCGGAATCGAACCTGGGAAGCATTGGAAAGGGTGCAAAGGAGATTTACCAGGATGCTGCTTGGTTTGGAGGATAGGTCTTATGAGGAAAGGATGAGGGAGCTAGGGCTTTTCTCATTGGAGCGAAGGAGGATGAGAGGCGACTTAATAGAGGTTTATAGGGTTATAGGTAGAGTGGACGTTCAGAGACTACTTCCTCGGTTGGATGTAGCTGTGACAAGGGGGCATAACTATAAGGTTTGGGGTGGGAGATATAGGAGGGAAGTCTGAGGTAGGTTCTTTACTCAGAGAGTGGTTAGGGTGTGTAATGGACTGCCTGCTGTGATAGTGGAGTCGGACACTTTAGGAACTTTCAAGCGGTTATTGGATAGGCACATGGAGCACACCAGAATGACAGGGAGTGGGATAGCTTGATCTTGGTTTCGGACAAAGCTCGGCACAACATCGAAGGCCGAAAGGCCTGTTCTGTGCTGGACTGTTCTATGTTCTATGTTCTATGCTCTGACTGGGTTGGGAGAAGAAGACCTACCTTGGAGGCCTGGTATCTTACATCCAGCCTGAATGACCGACCAGATGAAGTTGACAGCAGATTACTATTCCCTTGATGCTTGTGATGCCTCCTTGTGAGAGGACACTGTAGTATGTCTGCCCTCCCACTTAATGTACATGAATTGTTGCAGGCAGCGTTGATGGTGGGCTACCAGCACTTTGAGGTGCCTCTTATATGTATGTGGTCAATGTTTCGGTAATCAAGGCATCCTGACTTCCTGGTAAACTATGAGTTTCGTTTCAGTTTTGATGTGATCTTCAAACAGTCAGGCGGTCAAAGGAGGTTTCAGATGCTGCTGGATTTTTTTTCAATGTCAGGCTTCTGTTAAAGATAACTTTCATGTGTTAGAAACCCCAGGCTAGTGCATGGTCAATATTTGCTCCACTTGACCTGAGACACAACACAAGTGAATGAACCAATAATTCTTGATAAATACCCAAACTCTTTGGCCCTCGGCTGCCCAATAATTATAGTCACCAGTGATGTATTGGGCAAGCTGGGTCTATGTGGACTGCGTTTGATGCAGTGTAGAGAGAGACAGGCTTCCAACACTTGATGAGATGCAACACGATCTAACTATATTACATGCTTAACTGTGGGTTGACACTATGCTGACTTGACTGGAGACCTGAGGCTAGCCTGACCAGACTAACCAACTACCACATGGTGTTTTGTACTAGCTGCTGCTCACGAGCTCTGACTGTCTCAGAGGCTGGATCCCAAGAGAGCGGGAAAACTGGTGCCCTCTGGCTTTATAGTGGCCGTGTCCTGTCTGGTGATTGGCTGGTGTTCTGTGTGCTCACTGGTCATCCTGTGTGTCAACCACTGCCTGTCTGCACTCCATCATATACATGGATGTATATTATGACAACCAGGTTTGTAAGTTTAAACACAATTACTGTGTTTTTATAGCAAGGACTGTCATGGAATATGCAGGAAATACAACTGGTTTACTGTTATCTAATGCCTATATCCCCACTTTGAATTGAACCCCGTCCTTTGCATACGCACATACAAGACAGACAAAAACAGAGGGGAAGAAAGGGGTAAAACAAATCATAAGCAAAACCGGGGCCGGGCCGATTTTTTGGGGCGGGATAATTAGGAGGATGGCGGGGGCAGGATTCACACCGACCCCCAGCGATTCTCCGACCCAGCGAGTGGTCGGAGAATCCCGCCCTATGTGTCTGCTAAATATGCGATTAAGGAGTTAATAGGTAGATAGAATTTGACGTCACTAATGCGAGGGCTGGGTCTGTTTTAGTTTCATTTTCACCCCTGTCCTGTGTCTGTCTTTAGTTTCATTTTTCAAATTCTGCTCTGGGTTCTGAGGAAAGGAGGTGTGTTTCTGAGACTGACTTGAAAACTTCTCTCTCAAGGACTTTGTGAATAAATCTGTAAGCCACTGAATGTTATCTGTAGTGGCATTTGACCTGTGTATGGCTTTTGCTTAATTGAAAGTTTAGAAGGAGATGGAAAAATAAGTTGTAAGAACTATCTTTACCTTTTTTGTCAGAACTCGTTAAATTGTTAATTGAAAAGCTATTTTTCCTTGGATGTCAATGGGGTTAATCCTGTGTGTGATGAATGGAGGAATTTCAGATACATTGGACAGGATTCTCCGCCGGCGGGATGCTCCGTTTTCCCGGCAGCCCAGGGGCTGCCCCACAATGGGAAACCCCGTTGACCGGCCGGCATAACAGAGAATCCCTCTGGCGGATTGAGGCAGAAATGGGGCACAGAGGGGCAGAGAAACCCACCGATTGTATGATATGTATTTGGTGCAGTCAGGATTATGGCCCGAATTTTCCAATCCCATTGCCAAGATCTGACGCCGGCGTGAAAAGCGGCGCTCGCCACTCGGTGTTAATGGGCCTCAAGTGGCAGGTAGCCACCCCTTCCTTGGGGGCTAGTAAGGTGCCGGAGTAGTGTGGCAGCTCCGGCACCCGAATGCCGGTATGCCACGATCGGTGTGAGTCCGCGCATGCGCGCCACCGGCAGTGCATGTCTGCACAAGCGTGTGGGTTCCCGTCTCTTGCACCCCCCCCCCCCCCCCCCCCCTCAGCGATTTTCCGACCCACGCGGGGTCGGAGAATCCCGGCTTATAAGTCTGGGTTAGTGTGTATCTGACTGCTGCAGAGATGTTTTAAAGATTCTGGTTTGAAGGGCAGACGTTTTGGCTACAGGGGATAATTAAAGCATCATACAAAATTGGGCGAATGGAACTTTGTTCATATAAAGAAGGCTCCCCATGGAGTAGATAACTAGAGATATTGGCCAGGATTCTCCAATCCTGCAGCCAAGTTCTGACGCCAGTGTGAAAAGTGGAGCAAGCTACACCGGCGTCAACGGGTCTCAACTGGCAGCTATCCACCCCTTCCTAGGGGGCTAGTATGGCGCTGGAGTGGTTTCCGCAGCTCCGGCACCCAAAAGCCACAGCCACGCAAGTTGTGCATGCGCGCCACAGCCGGCGCGAGTTCGCACATGCGCGTGGGTTCCTGTCTCCGCGCCGGCCCCCAGGCAATATGGTGTAGCCCGACAGGGAACATAGGTCCTCCCCACGGAACTAGCCCATCCGCCTACTAGCCTATTGGGGTAGGATCCCCCCCCGCCTCCCACCAGGACAACCCCCGCAGACAGAACTCTGAGTTCCCGCCGGATGGGACAATATGTAACCCACACCGGCAGGACTCGGCCGAACTCGGCGGGCACGTGGCCTGTCCAGGCCCAGAGAATCGCCGGGGGGATTGGGGGGGGGGGGTGCATTCAATGGCCCCCGACCAGCACAGCGGCGATCCCTTGGGCACCCGAAAATCGGCGAGCCGGCATTGGGGCAGTGTGGCGCGATTCTCGCGGGGCGGGGTCAAAGAATCCCGGCCTTTGTGTTTAGCTTTAATAAGATAATGTAGTGAATGGGAGGAGCCTTAGGCTGAAGCAGTCAGGTGTTGAGTATTTGAGTTCAGTTTTGATTTGTCTGTGAACAGACTAGCAATGTAACTCAAAGCATCTTAGTTAAAAAGATTTTGCCTGTTAACAAAACAACAGTTTTGGAAAAGGTTGGCATGTTAAACACCAGTTTGACAAAGGCAAGAATCTGCAAGCTGGTTCACTGATAAATCTCGCTCTCAAAGAGGTTTATGCAAGACATTTATTCACAGCAAATATTCCTGCATCTGCTTACTGTGTTTAAAAGTGTTTTTTGTCCTGAGATGGGTTTTGCTTGAGGGGAGATTAACGTTAGCAGTTCGGAGTTATTGTTTCAGTGTCATGGTTAAGCATTGATTAATGGGTAATTGCAAGCTATTTTCTTGTATGATGTCAAAGAAACATTAATATTGTGTTAGTAATGAAGTTTGTTTTAATGTACCATATCCCTATTTGTGAGTGGAATCACTCCTGGAGTGAAGTATTCTTTCCTCACAGTTTACAAATCAAAAAAATGTCGGGGTTTCTCACCCATTTTCCTAATATAAATTGAGGTCCGGTACAGATACCACAACAATGACGTGTCACTGAACCCCAATTAGGAACCTGTGCACAGTTGCACAACAAGAATAGAGAATGGATCATTTGGGAACACCATTGGACAAACAATTGCCAACAACACTTCCTCAACCTGGATTGTTGAGGGACTTTTGAGAACACGTTTGATGTCATTCTGTTGCAATGTGCCTTTAAGAATTATCAGCATGACATCACCAGAAGGGAAATGTGTCATGTAATCCAGTCTTAGTTTCACCTTTTTCTTTGAGCAGAGCACACGCACACAGCTCTGCTGGAAACCTATCTCCATTTCCTTATTACTTTGGTGGAATTAGCTGCAGATGTCTGCCACTCTACTTTATTTAAAACCTGCCTTGGGACTCAGGCTGCAAGAAGACCTGCCCCACTTATTAAGAGACAGCTGCTGCCACTTAACTAAGTGCCTGCTGTTGTTGCTGGACTTCCAGCCTGCAAGGCCTGAGAAGTTGGAGGGCAAAGAGGAGCCAACACTATCGAATCATAGAATCTCTGCATTGTAGAAGGAGGTCATTTAGCCCATCGAGTCAGCACCTACCCTCTGAAAGAGCACCCTACTTAGACCAACTCCTCCACCTTATTCCCCATAACCCCACATAACCTGCACATATTTGGACTGTGGGAGGAAACCGGAGCACTTGGCAGAAACCCACGCAGTCATGGAAGAACATGCAAACTTCAAACAGTCACCCAAGGCCGGAATTGAACCTGGGTCCTTGGCTCTGTGAGGCAGCAGTGCCAACCATTGTGCCACTGTGCTGCCCACGTCAGGGAGACTAGGAGAAAAAATGCTTTGTTATAACAATTAGCGGTGGGTATCTGGACTTTTATGGAGGGGTTTCTGAAGAACTCTGCTCCCGATCACATCCGGTGGGTTCAGCAAATATTGCAAAAACAGCAAAGTTGCGTTTTACATTGGCATAAATGCGTGATGTGAGGGGCCCTCCCCCTATCAATGGTAGGGCGTGTTTTTCAACGCTCAATATCGGGAACATCATTTGAACATATTAACAGATAATTATCAAGGCCCTACTCCTGAATCTTCCCTCCCCCATCGGAAACTCCATCCACATCAGTGTGACAGCAGAATCACAATTGGCTTCAAATGGAGTGCACCTGGCAAACAGACTTCCCAGGGGAGCTTTGGTGAGCGCAGCACTCAGGGGGGAGAGGGTCATTGCCGAAAACTGCCACTGGCGAGGATCAGGTATCACCGACAGCGGGAGGGGAGATCCTGCCAATCCTTTAGTCTAATCCTGGTCCTAACAGAGAACTGTGCTGCCTCAACAGATAAGGCCCAGGGTCCATTGAGGCAGTGAGAGGTTTCCAACTTCCCCACCCCCTCCCTGTCTCTGAGTGGCCCATGAGCCCGCCATATCGCTGAAACAAATTAACCCACCAAAATCCCTGAAGGTGGACCATCGGGGTGAGGATAAGGTAGACCCGAGGAATATGGAGGTCTCCTCGGCCCCAAACCCCGCCTCCTAATCCCAGGAAGTGACTCGGAAGGTGGGGGGAGCTTTACAGCTTGTACCATCAGGTACTTCCTCCCCGGATGGAAAGGCTGTGATGCATCCTCCCCGAACATCTTTCTGCCCTCAAAAGGTGGAGGGACATGCCACTACAATCATTCAAGCTGGGTACCACTGGCAGTGGCACAGATGTGACCCCTGAATGTGTCAACCTTCCTGTGTCCTACTACTAACTGAAGGTGCCCACTAACTTTTCCAATGGCTGCAGCATCCCCCTGCCCACTGGGTTGCTGACCGAAGATGGTGAAGGGGAAGCCCTTCTTGACCCCTCCTCCATTTTAACACCGGTGTTCAACTGAAATTGTTTCCGGAGAATGGGGCGCCCAGGCGCCGGGCGCGGGGCAAGACCCTGAGTTACAGCCACCTGATAGCCTGATAGTTTAGAAGGAGACCCTTTCAGAGGAAACCTAAAAGGATCCCTATGCCGGGGATACTGGGGGTGGGGTCGTGAGAGGTTAAGCTGACTCTGAGCCAGCCCCTTACATTGAATGTGGGCGACGGGTCAGAAACAGGAGGAGGATTTGGTTTGGGTGGTGAGCACGGGGAACGACCTGGAGTTGTTGTTTGGTGAGGAGGTGGATCACGTTATATTGTGACCCACCCGGGCAGCCAGGAATGACCCCGGGCTGGACCAGGATGCTAAGTGGCAGTTCCAGACGTTTCCCGCTGGGTTCCTGAGGGAGAAGGAACATTAGAAATCCTCCCCATCCACAATGTACGCTGGGGGCTGGTGATGGTTGCACTTATTTCTGACAATGAGGGAAACCATAGCCAGCCTTAACAGCAATGGCAGCAGAGAAGCACAATGCAGTTTCTAGAATTTCTCAATCCCCAGGGGTGGGAATTATATTGTCTGCTTCTTGCAGGAGACCTCCACCATTTTGGGAGACGAAGCCACATCGCTCCTGGCAAAGTAAGGGGGGTGACTACATGTGTCATCTGGCCTCCAATTCTGCGGGGGGCGGGGGGGGGGGGGGGGGGGGGGGGGATGTGGCTGGCTAGAGTGTTGAGATCTTAAGGATGAAGGAGCTGTGCCAGGCCGGGTGTTGCATCTCACTGTCTTCTTGGGGAGTATGACACATCACTTTGTGAATTTGGTCTGGGCCACAGCAAATGAGCTTCTTTGAAGAAGTGTTTGTTCATCTCAGCTTCAACAATGCGGGCGAGTACATTCTCCTCGGGGCGGGGGGGGAGATCTTAATTCCGAGCCCGCAACCATGGTGGTGCCCCACAATGCTCAGCATCAGTTGGGAGTTTGAATGATGTTTTCACTTGGTGCATGCCTGACGAAATGTCCATTCTGCATCCAACACTTTTGTGTTGCCTGGATTCGGAGTTTCTAGATTCGGCCATCTTTACAATAGTAAGGCTTAGATGTCCTGTGTTCCAGCGGCTTCTGGCAGCAAATGCCATGCTCATGTGGGCAGAACCTGGTCTGCCTTGCTCTCTGACCCGGTCGGTGTACTGGCACTTTAACATCCTGCAACTGAAGAACATGCAGTTTGTGGACTCGTTTCTTCGTATACAGGCTGGGGAAGGAATTAGAGAGGCTTCTCCTTCTAGAAGCTATGGTGGAACATGGCCGAGACTCACGTCCGAGACTTCTGTGATGAGTATGCAAGGGGGTTGGCAAAGAGAAGGAAATCTAGAATCAAGGAGCTGGAGACGGAGGTCATAAAGTCATAAATATTTACAGCATGAAAACAGGATCTTTGACCCAACCTGTCCATGCCGCCCAGTTTTTACCATTAAGCTAGTCCCAATTGGCCGAATTTGGCCCTTACCCCTCTCGACCCAGCTTTCTCATATAACTCTAAATGCTTTTTAAAAGACAAAATTGTACCCACCTCCACCACTGTGTCTGGCAGCTTGTTCCAGACACTCACCACCCTCTGTGCTCGACCTGGAGTCACGTCTTGGTCAGCTTCATAAGCACTCAGCCCTGCGGTCTGTGTATGAAGAGAAGATGGTGGGCTGAAGGGCCTGCAACTTGTTGGGTCCCAAGACGATTGTGTGAAGTCAGGAATCTGGTTCCTCAAGGACCTCGACCGTTGCTTCCCCTTCTTCTACTTTCTGGAAAAAGGCAGGGGTCCGTCAGCAGCTCCTTTTGGCCAATGACTGATCCCTGTCTCCCAACTGGAGGGTCAGAGTTTACATTTGAATCTATTCTCCCACTCTGTTCTTCCTGGACCCATCCAATGAGGATGCTCACTCATTTTGTGGGAAGATCAGCCCAGGGAACACCAGAAAGTTTGATGGCCCTATAACCTTGGGTGGGGGGGGGGGGGGGGGGGGGCACTGACCGGCGCCCTCGACAGCTCACTTAGCACAAGACTCTGGCGCTAGTCAGGCTGACTGTGGAGTTCTTCAGGGTGTTCAATGACGTCCTTGGGGAATGACCATGCGTGGATCCTGGGTGGGGGGGGGGGGGAGAGGAGGGGGGGGAGGGGGGGGGGCGAGTATCGTGACTGTTGTTATGACACCCTGGTCTAGTGCACAGTTGATTCCAGCCCCACAGTAACCGAAGTCCAAACCCAAGAGAATTAACCAATAACTTGGATAAAGTATGTGGAATCTTTGACCCCTTGACAGTTCCAGGTTTGAAAGCTGAACACAATAACTCTTTATTTGTGGGCAGCACGGTCGCACAAGTGGCTAGCACTGTGGCTTCACCGCGCCAGGGTCCCAGGTTCGATTCCTGGCTGGGTCACTGTCTGTGCGGAGTCTGCACGTTCTCCCAGTGTCTGCATGGGTTTCCTCCAGGTGCTCCGGTTTCCTCCCTCAGTCCAAAGACGTGCAGGTTAGGTGGATTGGCCATGATAAATTGCCCTTAGTGACCAAAAAGGTGAGGAGGGGTTATTGAGTTACGGAGGCACGGTGGAAGTGAGGGCTTAAGGGGTCGGTGCAGACTCGATGGGTCGAATGGTCTCCTTCTGCACTGTATGTTCTATGTTCTTATAACAGGAACAAAGTTGAGATATTCAATAATTATAACAGAATAATGGCCAGCTAATCTACTCTGCCTTTTTAACGTTTCACCCTCTACCCAAACACACACAAGACAGCACACATAGAGGGAGGGGAAGGGGTAAAAACAAAGGAATTAAAGTTAAATGCAAAATGAAGAGAGGGAGAGATGAGTGCCATTGTTTCTGATGTTGATGTCAGTACAGCAAGCTGTCCTTGCAGGATGTGGAGTGTTTGAAACCACCAGCTGGATTGCGAATGAGGATCTTCTGCCATTACATTCAGTTAAAACTCCCAGGCTGTCGGATTATCTCTGGGGGAGTTACTTTAAGTTTTATTAACCTGGGCCTTCACTCAAAAGTAAGAAGTCTTACAACACCAGGTTAAAGTCCAACATGTTTGTTTCAAACACTAGCTTTTGGAGCACTGCTCCTTCCTCAGGTGAATGAAGAGGTATGTTCCCGAAACATATATATAGACAAATTCAAAGATGCCAGACAATGCTTAGAATGCGAGCATTTTCAGGGAAATGAATCTTTACAGATACAGAGATAGTGTTAACCCCAGGTTAAAGAGGTGTGAATTGTCTCATGCCAGGACAGTTGGTAGGATTTTGCAAGCCTAAATCAGATCGTGGGGGATGAATGTAATGCGACATGAATCCCATGACCCGGTTGAGGCCGTACTCATGTGTGCGGAACTTAGCTATCCGTGTTTGCTCAGCGATTCTGTGTTGTCGCTCGTCCTGAAGGCCGCCTTGGAGAACGCTTACCCGGAGATCAGAGGCTGAATGCCCTTGACTGTTGAAGTGTTCCCCAACTGGAAGGGAACATTCCTGCCTGGTGATTGTTGCGCGATGTCCGTTCATTCGTTGTCGCAGCGACAATCACCAGACAGGAATGTTCCCTTCCAGTCGGGCCTGTGTAATTTTTATTTGTTTCCAAATCCACCACAATGACCAACAGTCCTTCTGAGATAAGAACAGAGTTTCCCATGCAAGATTTTTAAAAGGGTTTTTAAACAATTTAAGGACAGCATGGTAGCATAGTGGTTAGCACTGTTGCTTCACACCTCCAGGGTCCCAGGTTCGATTCCCGGCTGGGCCTCTATCTGTGCAGAGTCTGCATCTTCTCCCCGTGTCTGTGTGGGTTTCCTCCTGAAGCTCCGGTTTCTTCCCACAATCCAAAGATGTACAGGTTAGGTGGATTGGCCATGCCAAATTGCCCTCAGTGTCCAAAACATGTTAAGTGGGGGTTACTGGGTTATGACGATGGGGTAGATACGTGGGCTTCAGTGGGGGGCTCTTTGTAAGGGCCGTTGCAGACTTGATGGGCCGAATGGGCACTGTAAATTCTATGAATTCTATGAACTGACCCTGCATTCAGCTGATGTCAGATTGTATTTTCCTGCGGTTCAATCTGGCTGTGCAAAGGGAAAGGTCCTTACTTCGGATCTTTAGACAGAATCCAACAGGTGAGAAAGAGATTTTAGGGCTGTGACCCTCTAGCTTCTGATCAATGTAAAACTAAAAACAGGCACAGTCCCACAGAGGAAGGAACATTCCAGAGAAAACCTTGACCAATCACCGCCTGACCCCGAGACGAACCAAGTTTATGGGTCAGCTTATTGGCCACCAGCCAAGCCAGTCAGTCTGGGACATCGTTGATGTCAGACCAAACAGCACATGCTGCTGGAGTTTCCTGTTGTTTAAATTAAATTAAAGGCATATGTCCCATTAATTGTCCAGGTAGAGAAATTGAAATTGTCAAAAGTGTAGAAATTAAAAGGAAAAACCAGGGACGGACAGGGATTAACAGGAAGATCCTCACACTGTTGTTTGCTGCCTAAGAGAGGGGATAACTGCCTTCTTAAGGACTGGTGCCTGGTCTCCCTCCTCAGCACGGGGTGCAGAATAGATCATAGAATTTTCACCGGCTCCTGGAAAGAGCACCCTACCTATGGTCAACACCTCCACCCTATCCCCATAACCCAGTAACTTCACCCAACACTAAGGGCAATTTTGGACACTAAGGGCAATTTATCATGGCCAATCCACCTAACCCGCACATCTTTGGACTGTGGGAGGAAACCGGAGCACCCGGAGGAAACCCACGCACACACGGAGAGGATGTGCAGACTCCGCACAGTGACCCAAGCCGGAATCGAACCTGGGACCCTGGAGCTGTGAAGCAATTGTGCTATCCACAATGCTACCGTGCTGCCCAAATCTTTGACAGAGTAATGGCTTCGTGCCTTGGCCACGTGCTGGATACATGATCCACCATGACCTGTCCAACATGGCCCCAGGCCGGAACATCCATGACAACATCTATCTGGTCCGGGGTGTGATCTATTATTCTCAGAGGGCTGTCTCTCCACCAGGAGAAGATGTTCGACAGGATGGATCATAAATACTTATTCAGGGCTCTGCAAGCTTTCGGGTTTGAGATGCATTTTGTTTCCCGGATCAAACTTCTGTCTACCGCTGCAGTCTGTCTCATTGAGGAGAATGGATCCCTTTGCTTTGGGAGAGGAGTGTGTCAGGGATGTCCCTTGTCTGGCCAACTGTATTCTATCTGCGTGGAGCCTTTCCTACGCCTCTTGGTGAGTAGCTTGTCAGGATTGGTTCTGCAAGAGCTGGGAATTGGGGTGGTCCTTTCAGCCAAAGCTAATGTCGTGCTCCTCATGTTCACAGACCCAGTAGACCTCCAGAGAATGTGTGTTGCCAGGAAATGTACTCTGCTGTGTCCTCTGCAAGGACCAACTTGGGTAAGTCGGGCTGATTCCTGTTGACCCGTGGTAGATGGAAGTCCGACTGGAGGAGCTGATACCTTTCACCTGGAGCAGGGCCACAACCTTTCAATCCATCTCTGCCTCCCCAGAGGAATCCTCTCCAGTGAACTGGAGGTCAAAGTCACCTCTCACCTAAAACCCTGGATAGGACTGCTCAGAGTGCTGTCTTACAGGGGGAGAGCGTTGGTCATAAACCAGCTGATCGCCTCTATGTTATGATACTGGCATGTTGGACAGGTCATGACCCCTCACCCAGAGCTTGTCACAAAATTCAGAAGAAGGCCAGCAGCATCTTCTGTCACAAAAGGCAACACTGGGTCACTGCTATGGGTCTGAGTCTCCTGATTAAGAAGGATGATCTGGCACTGGAGTGTCTCCACACCCAGATAGTGAACTTCCACCTTTATGTTGAGCCCTCCCCTAGATGGTGTGCCCTGGCGATGTATTTCTTCTGCCAGTTGAATGGCCTGAATTACGGCCTGCAGCTCCTCTCAATAGACCTGAGGAGACTTTGTAACTCCTTCCAGGTATTTACTGTATTTTATGTGGACCTGATCAAAGGCTGGAGCTGGGTTGATTCATGCCGCAGTTCTCCCTTATCAGGAGTGGCGGCTATTGTCACGGAGTCGCTGCTCAGGAATCAGCACCTCCACCATTATAATTTCAGGTGATTCATGGAGAGGAAGGCTGCAGTTGCTGGGTTGGCCACAATCACGGATGTGCTGGGTGGTGGAATAGTGGGCTGGATGACCCCTTTTGAACAGGCATGCCAGGCATCGCTGGGCATTCAGCTCACGGCTGATGCCATTCAATGTCTTAAAACAATGGTGCTTCAGGGAGGAAAAGGCCAGGGCATTGGCCCATCTCCCCATAAAGAACTCTGGGAAGACCGGAAGACCGCTGCCAAAGAGCATGGCTCCATTTTCTCCCCCACCCCAGCCTCGAAATATTTGGTCCAAAACCCGACGTGCCTGGGGTAGGACCGGAACCTATGGGAGTGGTTGGCTTGACCGCCATGACATTGCTCACACTTATCCCCCTCCTGCATGAAGAACCCGCTCATGCGTGTCCTTCTTAGGTGTGTCCTGTGCACCACCTTTAGCTGCAGAACGCCCAGCCCTGCGCATGAGGAGGTCGAGTTTATACCCTGTGCAGTTCTTCGATCCCTGTCTCTGTGCCTGGTTCTTAGATAGAACAAAGAAAATTACAGCACAGGAACAGGCCCTTCAGCCCTCTAAGCCTGCGCCGACCATGCTGCTTCTCTGAACTAAAATCTCGACATTTCCACGGCCCATATCACTCTATTCCTATCCTATTCCTGTATTTGTCAAGACGCCCCTTTCAACTCACTATCGTCCCTTCTTCCACTATTTCCCCCGGCAGTGATTTCCAGGCTCCCATCACCCACTGTGTGAAAAACCTGGCTCTCCTTTAAACCTTACCCCTCGCACCTTAATCCTATGACCCGAGTAATTGACTCTTCCACCGTGCGAAAAAGCTTCTGACTATCCACTCTGTCCATGCCCCTCATAATCGTGTGGACTTTTATCAGGTCACCTCTCAATCTCTGTTGTTCCAGTGAGAACAAACTAAGTTTCTCCAACATCTCCTCATAACTAATGCCCTCCATACCAGGCAACATCCTGGTAAATGTTTTCTGTACCCTTTCCAAAGCCTTCACATCTTCCTGGTAGTGTGGCAACCAGAATTGAACACTATATTCCATGTGCGGTGTAACTAAGGTTCTATAAAGCTGCAACATGACTTGCAATTATTTTAATTCAATGACCCGGCTGATGATGGCAAGATTGCCATATGGCATCTTGACTACCTTTTCCACCTGTGTTGCCACTTTAAGTGACCTGTGGACCTGAACACCCAGATCCCTGTACCTATCAATACTCTGAAGGGTTCTACAATTTACTGTATATTTCCCATCTGTATTAGCCCTTCCAAAATGCATTACCTCACATTTGTCTGGATTAAACTCCATCTGTCATCTCCCCGCCCAAGTCTCCAACTGATCTATATCCTGCTGTATCCTCTGACAGTCCTCATCGCTATCCGCAATTCCATCAATCTTTGTGTCGCCCGCAAACTTACTCATCAAACCAGTTAGATTTTCCTCCAAATCATTTATATATATATTACAAACAGAAAAAGCCCCAGCACTGATCCCTGAGGAACTCCACTAGTCACAACCTTCCATTCAGAAAAGCACCCTTCCACTGCTACACTCTGTCTTCTATGACCAAGCCAGTTCTGTATCCATCTTGCCAGCTCACCGATCATCGTGTGTGACTTCACCTTCTGTCCCAGTCTGCCATGAGTGACCTTGTCAAAGACCTTACTTAAGTCCATGTAAACAACATCCATGCCCTATCGTCATCAATCATCTTCGTCACTTCCTCGAAAAACTCGATCAATCTAGTGAAACACGACCGCCCCTTCACAAACCATGTTGCCTCTCACTAATAAATCCACTCAATTCCTCGTGGGAGTAAATCCTGTCTTGAACAGTTCTCTCCAATAATTTCCCTACCACAGACAGAATGCTCACTGCCCGTAATTACCTTAGATGAGATTTAAATTAGATTTAGATTTATTGTCACGTGTACCGAGCTGCAGTGAAAAGTATTGTTCTGCGTACAGTCCAGGCAGATCGCTCAATACATGAAAACATAGAACAGATGATAAATACATGAGGATACATAATGAAAATACATAAACATAGACAGTGGGTGAAGTATACCGGATGTAGTTCTACAACTGTAGAGAAGATGCGTAGAAATTTCAGTTCAGTTCATAAGATCAGTTCAGACCCTAAGAGAATCATTCAGGTGTCTGGAACAACAGGGATGAAGCTGCTTTTGAATTTATTGATGCATGTTCTCAAACTTTTGTACCTTCTGCCTGGTGGAAGAGGTTGGAAGAGAGAATAGCCCAGGTTGGAGGGGTCTTTGATTATGCTGCCCGCTTTAAGGTGTGTCCACGCATCTGGGGTAATGTTGTCATCTCCTTGTGGAGGAAGTCCTGCAGTTCATTCCTTTTCGGGAGTTGAAGGTTCTCTGCTTGATCCCCCAGGGTTACCATTTTACTGTCCACATGCAGATCCCTAACTGACAGCCCCCCTTTGTCCTTTCCACAAGTTTTGTATGTAGTGTCTATTTTTGGCGGGACAAATCTATGGTTTCTGCAGATGGGGACCGCAACAGACATGTCATTGAGTTTAAAATGGTGTCTGAGCTGGTTCCAGGTCCTTAATGTGGCTACTACCACCGGGCTCCTCAGGTACTTGGCCAGGGGAATGGGAGTGGGGTGGTGGCTAGTGCCCAAAGGGATGTCCCAATAAAGATGGCCGCCTCCATTTGCACCCAGTCCCCCTCTGGCTCTCCCGACCGTCCCCAGACCCTCTCTGTTTTCGTCGTCCAGTAGTAGAATAAGAGATTTGAAAAAGCCAAGGTCCCCATGAGCGGCCTACTTTATAGGATGGCTTTACACCCAGATGAAGGCCATGATCAGTTTACCTACCTGGGGGAAGGATGATTTGGAATTGAAGATTGGGGGCAACCTAAATAAAAAGAGGAACCTTGGCAGCACGTTAATTTCTATCGTCTGCACTCTTCCCACCGAGAAGAGTTGAAGCAAGTCCCAACTCCGTAGGTCCCTCTTCACCTCCTCCACTAAGTGGACAGGTTCCACTCATGGAGCAGTGCCCAGTGTGGGCTACCTGGGGCCCCAGGTACCTGAATTTGGTTTGGGCCAGTTTGAATAGTAGCGTTCCCGGCTCTGCTTCTCCCCCTCGGGGACTCACTGGGAAAAGTTTGCTCTTGTTCAGGTTTAATTTGTATCCCTCATTGCTCGGCAGAGACTCCTGGTCAGCTGGAGGTTGGCCACGACACCCAGGGCCTCAAACTGGCTAACTGATGTAGCTGAGTTTCAAAAGGTTTTTTAAAAATTGCCATTAGGGGGTGAGAGGAAAGGTTTCACCACATGTAGAAACAATTCACCAGTCTCTTTGAAGACCTGTTCATGACCAGCAACTGGAGGGGTAGTGGGGTGGAATAGCCAGAGTAGAGAGGATAGGGGCGGAGCGACAGGCGTGGAGGGTAAAGTTATACGGGAGGGAAGAGGAACCCCCATGCCACAGCAAGGAGAAGATGAAGCCTTCACAACACACCAGGGGCACATGTGCCCATAAACCGCAACACAGCAATGCTGCCAGACAAAGGACGTAATCGTCGCGTCAGATCTCATCTCCTTTGTTGCTTTTCCCTGGGGTACGGTACCTAATGGATATCTGCCACCAATGGTTATAAAGGGGCAGCTTGGCCTATATCTTTTTAAAACACTGGTTGCAACAATGTAAAAAGACCACTTTTTTATTTAGCAGGTTTTTAACACAAATGTAAATTGTGGGCAAAGTTTGGGGATGTATAGTAAAATGGCGTAATGTATTTATAATTCTTGCTTTGATTGATGAAACTGTGTAACTGAATTATATGTTCAATAGATTTGTCTGTCATAAATGAAAAACTTGAATTAAAACATTTTAAAAAACGGTGGTGCTTGGCTCCGATGGTTCATGAGGTCTCGAGGACATTCAGCCATTTACTGGACTCTCACCTGAGCGTACATTTGTTCGGCCAGAATTTCACATTGGCCCAAAGCCCAGAAAACTCCCTCAGGTTCCGGTGCCGCACAACCTGAGTTGCCTCACAGAAATGTCCTCTGTGCCCTATAGCACACGTGGAGGTGTTTCCTGTATGGGCAGCTGCTGCACACTTTTCACCTCCTTACTTTTGCCCGCCATTGCTATCTGGCAGTGAGGTTCCCAGTGGAGTGTTTGCTGGAGTCTCCCCCTTTATCTTTGGAGATTTGAGGTAGAGTGTGTTGCATGCAGCAGTCCCATACAACTGTCAGTTGCATTTGTTCACAAATGCACAGGTATGTGTCTTTTGCGCTCTTGTGCAGTCCGTGGACGACGAGTATGTAAGTTGTCCTAGGCTGCACCCCCCCCATTTTAGTCCTCTGAAAAATCGGAGGCTGGATTCTCCGTTGTCAGGATTCCCTTTTGCTCCGGCAGGGCACCCACACCCGGGAATTTCCCTACGGCGTGGGGCTTCCCACAATGGGAAACCCCATTGGTCAGCTGCTGAGACGGAGAATCCCACCGCCGACCGAGAATCCCACCCGATACTTCCTTTTTGATTGCATGTCAGTCCCACACGCTTGATCTTCAAGCACCAGTGTGGAGGGGGTGGGAAGGGAGGAGGCCTTTATGTGGGCCTGCTCCTGTGACTGGCTAAGCTGTCCAGGAAGTGGACGGTCTAGGGTGTTATTCCACTGAGTGTCTGTCTCTCTTCCGCAGCTATGTTCACCGCCAGCTCTCCCTAGAAAGGGATGATGTGGAGATGCCGGCGTTGGATTGGGGTGAGCACAGTAAGAAGTCTTACAACACCAGGTTAAAGTCCAACATGTTTGTTTCAAACACTAGCTTTCGGAGCACTGCCCCTTCCTCAGGTCCTCAGGGCGCGATTCTTCCAAAACGGGAGAAATCGTAAGGCTGGCGTCAAACCCGGGCGGGTTTGACGCCAGCGCGCCCCTTCCCGACCGGGAACCGATTCTGGTCGGGGCTAGCAGCCCGACGCCGCAAGCTCCGGCATCACGGGCTTAACGAATTTCGTTAAGCCCGCTTGCCGGAGTTAGCGCCGGCTGACGCGTCATATGACGTCAGCCGCACATGCGCGGATTGGAAGACTCCAACCCGCGCATGCGCGGATGACGTCATCGCGTATTTGCGCGAAACCCGGCCGTGGTACTGCCGTGCCAATCGGTGCCATGGTTATAAAAAGCGAGTTGTTCCCGCCGTTTTTACGAACGGCCAGACCAGGTGTGTTTGCCGTTCGTAAAAACAGCGTAAAGGGCTGGGACTTCGGCCCATCGAACAGCTGTGAATCGCTGCCGGCCGTAAAAAAACGGCGGCAGCTATTCGTGTCGGGAGTTGGGCGAATAGCAGGAGGGCGGAAAAAATGTCGGGAAGGCCCTCCCGCTATTCTCCGACCCGTCGTGGGGGTCGGAGAATTTCGCCCTCAGTTCCTGAGGAAGGAGCAGTGCCCCGAAAGCTAGTGTTTGAAACAAACATGTTGGACTTTAACCTGGAAAGGGAGGATGTGGTGTCCGCTGGCACCGTTGAAATCTTCCATGCCCGGTGGGCATCCCAGGAACTGAGGTGTTTCAATCACATTTTGTTTTGATATTTTAAGTTTCCTTTGAGATTCCATTTCCTTTGATCCCTTTAAGGATCTGCATTTTTAAGTTGTTTGTTTGGTTTATTTGTTGACCCAAAAAATGCACTGCTTTGATGCCTTCAAGCTTTGTACCTGTGTATAATATTTGCATGGCACAGTGGTTAGCACTGCTGCCTCACGGCACCAGGGACCCATGTTTCATTCCAGTTTGGGTGACTGTCTTTGTGGAGTTTCACGTTCTCCCCGTTCCTCTGGGTGCTCCAGTTTCCTCCCACAGTCCAAAGGTGTTCAGGATAGGTCAATGGGCTAATGCTAAAAAAAGTCCCCTTAGTGTACTTTAGGTTAGGTGGGGTTACAGGGGTTTTTTCCCACTACCCAGCCCTAAATAGGGTGTTTTTTCAGAGAGTCAGTGCAGATTCAATGGATCGAATTGCACTGTAGGGATTCTATAATTCTAAACTGTTCTCATGTGCCATATCTTAATAATCTAACCCAAAGCATGTTTACCCAATCCCTTCTGGTGTCTAATGCATCATTAGAATAACATGACAAGGACGGCAACATCCTCTTCCAAGAAGCCAAAGGGCAGATACCTCAGGGGTGCTGGCAATCTATTAGAGAAGGGGATGCCAGATTGTTGTGAATTCCCTGAAAAAGATCTTTCATCAGTGAAAAATGAAATTAAAATCGCTTCATAACAAGTAGGCTTCAATTGAAGTTACCGTGAAAAGCCCCTAGTAGCCACATTCTGGCACCTGTTTGCGGAGGCTGGTACGGGAATTGAACCCTACTGCTGGCCTGCCTTGGTCTGCTTTAAAAGCCAGCTCTTTAGCCCTGTGCCAAACCAGCCCCTAACCTATTGTGGTAACTACCCGAGTTCCCTTGCTAATGTTTCATATTGTGATACAAGCTGTCATTTTTGTCATGCGATGCTCTGTCATAAAAGCTATCTTTTTATACTGACCACTCATTCGGCATGGGAAAGGATGGATTCCAAACTCATGCATAGCCCTGCACCAAGATGGAGGTGGACGCTCCCATGTTCTGTGGCCTCATAGGCAAGCCCTTCAACAAGTTGTCCAGTACATGAAGCATTTTGTGATGTCTGCCTATTAGCCTTCCTCTGCCAGGCTCATAGAAACCCCCATATGAGTCCTATGCGATTAAAACTCACAAGTGACCTCACCCTTTGATGAACTGCACCTTGTGCCCCCACCCTGCCCCTTGTCAACTTACGTCTGGTGATTCACACCATACTGTTTGCTCCGTTACCCTAACCTCTTTAAATCGATATTTCAAAGATCATAGACCAGCAACCCTCTATTTCTCTGTAGATGCTGCCTGATCTGTTGAGTATTTTCCACATAGTTTTGTGTGTATTTCATATTTCCAGCATCCACTGTATTCCACTTGCGAATTAGTGTTTAATGTTTAACTATGTGGAGAATTGACTGAAAACAGAGAGGGGGTATCAGTGGAATGATGTAACAGTCAAGAGATAGAAAGTGTATTTCGAAAAATAGACACAGTTTGGTCTGGAAAATGGACAATTCTTGAATCAAGAAACAATTCTGGTGCTGCAGAAGATGGACACATCTAAGGGGCCGAGAAAATTGTCCTGCCGGACTCATTTGCTTATTAGCAAGGAGTTGGCCATGGGGGCGACACTCCTGAAATGAAAAGGGAATAAATTTGGCCTTGTCGGATGACAAATGTGGTCCTCAGCAGAGTCCAGGAGGGGAGCTATCGGCACGGCAGGGTGGAGCGAAAGATGGCTCGCAGAAGATGGTGGATTAAATGTGGAGTCAAGAGGAATCTGTGGAGGTAAATGATGAGCTTTCCTTCGGGGGGAAACCTCCAGCAGTTGCTTGGAAGTCTGCTGGTTTAGTTGAAAATGCCATGAGATACACAATGTCATCCATACTACAGTCAATCACAATCAAAACAGGCAAAGGGACTCTCAAACATGCATTAGGCTCTTGATAGTGCCCTGGATATGTGTGAAGGAACCCAAGCCATCAACTGCTTGTCGTCTTGGACCTTTGTTCACCTTGTTTCACGCCCCCAAAACAGACACAGTGTTGGTCTGATTTCTAAGCTGGTAAAACAATAATGGATGAGCTATAACCACCCCACGAGGAAACCATTTTTGATATTCCCAGGTGGTGGGGGTGGGGGGGGTGGGGGGGGGGGGGGGGGGGGGGGGGGGGGGTGGGTAGAGGATACAGCTGGAGCTTGTTAAGGATTACACATTAAAGCCGGCCCAAAGATGTCCTGGTGTGGTTAGTTCTCCAAGCCAGGGAGAGATTTTCTGCCGAGGGCAGAATATTGTATATATTTTAATAAATCTTTGTTCCACTGGCTTCCTCAAGTTATGAAAGGATGAGTGGTTGAGGCAGGCCTGAGAGTAAAGCCAGCATGGAACCCAGAAGGTAAAAATAGTTCTGACCAGTATTCTTATTTCCCCGTTTTATTGGGTTTTTTTTTCCATTTAGGAAACGACAGGCCAGATAGTCTCCTCTGTGTTGGAACTACGCTGTGGAAAAATTAGAAAATGGGAGAGATGAAAAGCATAGAATCCAGAAATCAGGCTTCAAATTAAAACTGGATTGAGATGGATATTGAACAAATGGCAAAATGGGGGTAGATCTCAAATCCTCTTTCTGCTCTGATTAAAATGCTTTCCTCTCACCATTTTTCAATTCTGATCAAGATATCCACTTTCTTACTGCTTGTCTGCAGATGCTGACTGAAGGATCCAATTATTTTTCTGATTTTTAATCAAACTCCTCAATTTATTTTCAAAGAGGCAGTCGGCTGTGAACTTAAATGTGTTCTTTATCAGATTTCTTGTATCTGCATTTCTTGCTTTTCCTCAGTGAGATTTGGTTCTTCAGTTTTGCTTTCATTGCCTTACTGACCAAACATTTCTGCTTTAAGTTTTCAACTATTCTGTCTGTCTGATTACCGGATCATAATAAAAATAATAATAATCGCTTATTGTCAGGAGTAGGCTTCAATTAAGTTACTGTGAAAAGCCCCCGGTCGCCACATTCCAGCGCCTGTTTGGGGAGGCTGGTATGGGAATTGAACCCACGTTGCTGGCATTGTTCTGCATTACAAGCCAGCTATTTAGCCCACTGTGCTAAACCAGCCCCAATTTCACAGTTTACTCCTCCTTGCAGTCAATTAAAAATCAGAAAAATAATTGGATCCTTCAGTCAGCATCTGCAGACAAGCAGGGGCAGCACAGTAGCACAGTGGTTAACACAGTTGCTTCACAGCTCCAGGGTCCCATGTTCGATTCCTGGCTTGGGTCACTGTCTGTACGGAGTCTGCACATCCTCCCCGTGTGTGTGTGGGTTTCCTCCAGGTGCTCCGGTTTCCTCCCACAGTCCAAAGATGTGCAGGTTAAGTGGATTGGCCATTTTATATTTCCCTCAATGTCCAAAATGGTTAGGTGGGGTTACTGGGTTGCCGGGATAAAGGGGATAGGATGGAGGTGTGGGGCTTAAGTAGGGTGCTCTTTCCAAGGGCAGGTGCTGAATGGCTGAATGGCTTCCTTCTGCACTGTAAATTCTATGATTCTATGAAACTGGATATCTTGATCAGAATTGAAAAACGGCGATAGGAAACATTTTAATCGGAGCAGAAAGAGGATGTGTGATCTGTGATGATATGACCCCCCACCCCCTGTTCCCCCCCCCACCACCCCCTCCCCCCCCCCCCCCCCCCCCCCTTCCCCTACAGTGTGATATGGCAAGTGCAGGCAAGGTGGAAGGTTCTTAGTTCAATTAGGCTGTTGGATTTTAGATTTTCAGAATTTTTAGAGGGCACAGATGTAAGGTAATTGATAAAAGGGCGAGATGAGAATTATTTATAGGTCACAAACTGCTCTGATTATAAATGCAATCCTGAAAGCATATTCAACAATAACTTTCAGAAGGAAATTGAATAAATAGATGATGGAGGAAAACCTTGCAGTGTTCTGGGGAAAGAACAATGGGGTGGAATTAATTGGGGTAGCAATGTTCAATATTCTCTTGGTGGCACAGAACTTGAATAAAGGTAAAAATGTTTAGTCCCTGATGATCATAGGCTGCTCCCCCTGAGGGGGGAGAGCTGACTGGTGGTGATTTTACCTGATGATCACCACGCCTCAGGCGAGAGACAAGGTTGAGAAGGTGGGGCTTGCATGAATAACCTCAGCTGGTACAGGAATTGAACCCATGCTGCTGGCTTTGCTCTGCATCACGAACCAGCCACATAGCCAAGTGAGCTAAACCAGCCCCAAAATGAGCCCAAAAAGACAGTTGTCCCACCATACAATTCAGCAATTGCATGAATTTCAGTGCTGGTACGATGCTGGGTGCGTAGGTTATATGTCCCACTGGTTGGCTGGTCAAATCAAATGGCATGTTCCTTTGGTTGTTCATCACAGAGTACAAACCATACTCAACCATAACCCAAAACAAGGCTTCTACTGGTTGATGTGATTCCATGATTTTGCAGCACATGCAGAACAATCCTGATTGCACTAATAGCTACAATAATAACCAATCTAAGAGCTTGCTGTAATTGACATATATTTAAAGACCCGTGTTCTGCAAACAAAAGAGATATGGTTGAGCTTTTTGGATAACCCAGAAGCTTGGGGAGCCTCACTCTTTCTTTCATCATGGGTCAGTCAATCAGAGTTGACTTCATGACCAATCAGCACCCTTTTCTCCTGAAGTATAAGTTGTTGCGATTGGTTAAAACTTGGCATTCTTTCATTTGTCATGATGAGTGCAGGAAGCAAATTCAGTAACATGTCTCTGTTTTTATCAATTGACTTAAAGTAGTTGACACAGACACGTTGAGCCAACTGGCCTCTTCCAGTGATAAATAGTGACATATTATGGATAACGTTGCGATAAGAATATAGTACACCAAAAGAATAAAAAGATTGTTTTTCAGATGTGGCTGCAAATTCATTGAAATAGAAATTAGTTTTGGCCTTTTTTTTAGGCCCACTGTTGGTGCTTTAAGGGATGTCATATCGAAACCTGTTCTCTTTGGCTTCCGGGCTTCAAATATTCTGGATGAGCTGCACCTTCACACATTTCAAGAGCACTGAAACTTGGGTCATTTGCCTCACCAATATCATCCTGAAATAAGCCCTGGTGCAGGGGAGATAGTGGGGTAGAGATTGGATAGAAGACAAAGGCAGAGGGACTCTCCGCCCCACCTGGGAGAAGAGTAGCTGGCTCCACATTAACACTTACATTTTATGTTTTTTTTGGTAGCAGTCACTTGCTCAGCCACACCCACACCAGTGAGGCCTAAACAGTGCTACTCCAATCAGGCCTGTCCAGTTTTCCTTAAGTGGTCCTAAAACTGGTATTCGGCACCTCATTAGCATAGTCAAGGAACCTAATTCCTCCTCTGACGACACAGGAAATAAATCTGAGCCAAAATGGCCTCTGGTACCTTATGAAGTTGTGTATTTTTGTTCTATTTCCTGGCACTGTTATTATTGATTTCTTCCTCTGTTCTGTGGTAAGATTTGAAGGTCTGTCCAATTACATCATTAGCTCTGTTCTATTAGTGGGACCTCTATACAAAATAGCTGCTTCAAAACTCCCTCATATCCTAAAATATCACAATTACAAGAATGCAAGCATAAAACAGAGCGTAGCCTCCATCTCGAGTGTGTTCATTCCCCTTTAATTATCAATATATTTAGTTGCATCTGATTGTCCTGAAACATGTCTTTTCCTCTGAGCATAGTTCCTCTTTTATATCCTGTCACCTGTACTTGTTTTCACACTTAAATGACATATTGTAAATAATGTGTGAAGACTTGACTGTGACTCGGATATGACTTGAGTCTCATTTCAAGTGTTGATCAATACCATGTGGTGGTTTTGACTTGCTTCCTTGCAAAAGTGCTGTGTGGGTGTGCTTACTGCAGTAATGGAAAATGCGAGAGATTTGCCAGAACTCAGTTCTTGATTCTCAATTAAATTTTTGTGTCATAATGGATGATTCGAGATATGGCAACTGAAAATATTCTGAAACGAAGAATAAAATAGGATAATGCTGAGTGCCTCCCATCTTAAAGGGCAAATACCTTTCAGGGCTTTCTTCACCTCTGGATTTAACAACGATGTTGTCTTCAGTTTATTTTCATGGCCAATGGGTAAACAATGATAAATAATGCTCCTTTTCCTGCATTTTCCTCATTGTAGTGCTAAGTTCCATCGCTCCCTATTTCTCGGAAACTCCTGAAGAAAATTCACTGGGATGAGTAACTGATCGAACTGCATTAATCTGTCTCTGTATTCTATTAGTCTGACTTGCCTCTGTAACAATTAGATTTCCTTGTGAATAAAGTTAGACCCTGTTTAAATGCACACTGTCTTTGTGGATCACTGGAATCTGAAAACTAGCATACTGTTAACCCATCAGTAAATTATAGTTAATATATTACAATTAATTCTAATTATACAGATTATCTGTGTCTGACTGCCAGTTTTGTTGCAGCAGATCATGTTGCTCACTGTTGCATTCTTCACACATCAGCACTTGTGAAGAGAATGGCTGAACAAAGAATTCAAAGAGCTGCTTTTGAAACATCTGTTATAATCCCCGTGGAGACCAACATACCAAAGGAACAGAATTTTCCCAATGACCACAACAAGAAAACCAATGGTTAGGATTTCACTTTTAGTAACTTTTACTTCAAAAATCAAACCAAAATCAGCATAAATTTTCTAAGGTGCAGAAGGAGACCATTCGGCCCAGCGAGTCTGCACTGAAGCTCTGAAAGAGCACCTTACCTAGGCCCACTCCCCCACCCTATCCCATAACCCCACTTAACCTGCACATCTTTGGACTGTGGGAAGAAAACGGAGGCCTGGAGACAATTTACGCAGACACAGGGTGAATGTGTAAACTCCACACTGATGTTCGCCCAAGGCTGGAATTGAACCTGGGTCCCTGGCATTGTGAGGCAACAGTGCTAGCCACTGTGCCACTGTCAACAGCATAAATTAGACTTGAATTAACAGACAAATTGTGGCCAATGTAAACTAAGAATTCCACATTAATAAACAGATGCAACAAATCTCTGATTTACGGGTAGTTTCCTCAGCAAATATGGCACCAATTTCAATCACAAAGTCCTTCAAAGTTCTGAACTTCCTCCAGTAGAATTCTCCTGTTTTTTGAGGATTTAGCCAAATATTCTCATCCAACAGCAGCTTTGCCAGGCACATGGCCTTCACCACTTTGGGAACTTTTCCAGAACCTTCTCAGCTCTGATAGTGTGGATTCTGATGTGTTGGGTGCTCTGGATCCGTGGAACACATACAGGCTACCAAAGCTTAAAATAGTACAACACTATTTTATTAAATTATAAACTGTTGAACATACTCTTACTGTGGGTTAACACGATGTTAGATTAAACTAAAGACCTATGCCTATCCTAACCAGTCTATGCACTCAGCACATGATGAAGATCTGTGCTGTAAGCTGTAAACTCCGTCCTTCTGAGAGGCTGCATCCCGAATGAGCGGGAAAACTGATGCCCTCTGTCTTTATAGTGAGTGTGCTCTAACTGGTGATTGGCTGCAGTGTTGTGCGTGTTGATTGGTCCTACTGTGTGTCCATCAGTGTGTGTGTGTCTGCACCATGATATACTGGTGTATATTATGACAGATTCAAGGAAAGCACCTTTATAAAACCCCTGAGTAACAATCCTGTTCACTCTATGGCATATGCGGGCCAATTAGTTCCTGTAAAATAACTGAAGCAGTGACAGTAAACCTCTTTTCCTTTACCTGCATTCCCAGATCCAGCCTGCATGTGCGCTTTTTACCAGCTACATCATTGAGGATCTAAGCTTGAATGGCTCTGTGCCTTTTGTCAGGTCTCAACCAGTCTCAGTTTCCCCAGAAACCTGAAGTTTCCATTTCAGTTTTCCTAGAATCATGAAAAATTAGTTTCCCTTTCAGTTAGGACCGGACCCAAAATATGTAAACATCAAAATCACAGATTCCATCACATACTGAAGAGACTTTTACAACACACACGACAGGAGTATACTGCTCTGTTGTGGCTCTATAGCATTGGTTGACATTCCCTGTTCTCGTTGGCTCAACACTGGATGACAGGCCCTGCTCTGTTTGGCTTTGGAAATCTGGTTGACCATCCTGCTCTGGATGCTCTGACTTGGGAGTATCTGAGCTACCTGCTTTCATTTTGCAATCTTGTGTCTTAAAGTTGGAGTGATGGAACTGTCAACATCTTTTTCTACTTACATATGATATTTGGTTACACCAATCCCTCTTACCTCTGAGAAAGCGGTAGTGCGCTTCAGTGCCATCCCAGAGGCTTGAGCACATAATCCAAGCTGACACTCCAGCACTCAAGATTGGATTAAATGTCGAATTAATGCCCCACCTGACATATCAGGAGGATGTTTGTAATGACCCCAAGGGATCCACGGGGATATCTGCTCGACCTCCCCGTGGGACTCGTGGAATCCAAGCCTCCACGCTACTAGGCGGAGGCCCGCCCAGCTGGGGCTCATAACTCAGTAGAAAGGCTGGCCCAGACAGGCACCAGCATGTTCCTTGTCCCAATGGGACTGCATACTAAATATATTCGCTGCCATCGGCAGACTTTCTGTGACCGTAAATAAACCTCCGTTCGCCTTAGCGCTCGGCTTCCTGGGACTTAATAATGTAAAAATCCCAAGAAAGCCAAGGTTGGTGGGGGGCGCAGGGTGAGAGGGGAGAGGTGGAGGGGGGGGGGTCATTATCCCACTTGTCCTGTATCCCTTAACCCCTTAACCACCATCAGTAAAACAGTCATTCATTTCACAGCTGTTCATGGGACACTGTTGTATGAAAATTGGACGCTGTACTTCCTACGTAAAAGCTGTGATGATGCCTCATTGGGAGTAAAGAAGTGTGCGATGTCCTGATGTCATGAAGTGAGTTATATAACTGCAGGTTAGTGCTTGGATTAATTTGAATCATCCAGGCATCTGACCCGATATACGTTTAAACAGAGATCGAGGAAAATGTGAAGAGCACAAAAACTGGAGACTACACAATCAATAATAGCATTTATTGACATTTTAAAGATTGCACCGATGAAAAAATAACATAAATACAGTTAAAACCCAGCCTGGTCTATGGTAAATAAAGCCAGATGCAAGGGATCTGTAGCCTACTTAAAAATATAGAGCAGAATGCAGATCTATTCCAGAACAGATATGAAAGGAGAACCCCCTGCAGACCAGCTCAGCATGGACATCTATAAATTGAATCCTCAGAATCTGGGAATTTTCCGCATTGTGCTTCCTGTTTTAAGATATGGTGGCATATTTTGTTTGTTCAAGAAACATCTGCCAGTGACATGAAGATTTTGCAAATGTTCACATTATGTCAAAGTAGCAGATGCTTCATTAAAGGTTAGGCTGTAAGCATCTTCAGGGCTTTTACTGTCTCCCAACAAATTGCAGTATGTGTGCAGCAGCTGCATTTATGAGTATTTGCAATTCACAAACCAAGAGCCAATTTAAAGTTGATTTTTACTCTTCCCACTGTTCAGTCCCATTCCCTGGCTGCCCGGAGCATCGTTTTGAAGCCTGACACAGTCAACACAGAGCAAGTCTGAGTCTATCTGTGCGGAATCTGCACGTTCTCCCCGTGTGTGCGTAGGTTTCCTCCAGGTGCTCCGGGTTCCTCCCACAGTCCAAAGATGTGCAGGTTAGGTGGATTGGTCATGCTAAATTGCCCTCAGTGTCCAAAATTGCCCTTAGTATTGGGTGGGGTTACTGGATTATGGGGTTAGGGTGGGGGTGTGGGTTTTGGTAGGGTGCTCTTTCCAAGAGCTGTTGCAGACTCGATGGGCCGAATGGCCTCCTTCTGCACTGTAAATTCTATGATGATTGCTGAGGACTTTGCTGATGAGAGAACCCGAACCAAACACAGTGGGTGGAACTTTCAACATCTGCTGGGGGTTGTGGTGGGGTGGGGGGCAGTGGAAGAAGTTGCCAAAAAGTTACAGTCCCAGATTAGCTGTATGTCAAACATCCCAACGAATTTCGGCACTGTGATTTATGAGGAATCAACTTCTTGCCAGCGTTCTTACAACAGCAACCAAAGTTGAAACAGTCCAAAGATGTGCAGGTTGGGTGGATTGGCCATGATAAATTGCCCTTAGTGTCCAAAATTCTATGATAATCTATGATTAACCTAGGACAAAAGTTCGGCATAGCATCGTGGGCCGAAGGGCCTGTTCTGTGCTGTATTTCTCTATGTTCTATGTTCTATGAAATTTCTCATCCACATGTGTGATTTTTAGGGGTAGAAACTAAGAGTTACCAAATAGATAGTGAAAGTAGAAGCCAGCTAACCATATTGCTCATTGAGATTTCAGTCACTGAATCCATTTTTCTCCTTTCTTCCGCAATGTGCTGAGAGTTACTATTCCAAAAGCATCATTCACACTATATTACCCCTCAAATCTCGGCATTCTATGAAGCAATTTAGACTCTGTCAATTTAAACTGCCAAATTTCCAACTTTTGTTTCAGTGGGGGAGCGGGAGGGATTTTATTGAGTCATTCAGAGTGGAAGACATTGGTCGACTTAATTTGGAAGGATGCAAAATTTTGATTTCCCAATGAATGGCTGGGTTGAGAAACAGTGAATACGCCAGCGGCATATTTGCACAAGTCAAAATTAAACCGCCCTGTGATGGATTAATGCTTGTGCCACATTTGTCAAGCCACGAATTTTCATCAACGTGCAACATTTTTCAATAAAGTCAGACTCTTGTGATAAAGTCAGTGGCACAAGAGATCCTTCTGGCACCTGTTTGTGACCAACGAAAGGTGCTGTGTAGTCGTAACTAAGTTGAGCAGGTTTCCATGTTGAACTCTATGACACAAGGTGGTCGTCGAAACGAAGATATTCAGGTGCATAGAGGTACAGTGGAGGGAAGGGCCTTGTGTCTTGTGTGTGGTGGTCCTGTATGGGGTGGGGGCTGGCAGGTAATAATAATAATCTTTATTGGCACAAATAGGTTTACATTAACACTGCAATGAAGTTACTGCAAAAAGCCCCTCGTCGCCACATTCCGCCGCCTGTTCTAGTATACGGAGGGGGAATTCAGAATGTCCAAATTATCTAACAGCACGTCTTTTGGGACTTGTGGGAGGAAACCAGAGCACCCAGAGGAAACCCATGCCGACACAGGGAGAACATGCAGACTCTGCACAACAGTGACCCAAGCCAGGAATCGAACCTGGGACCTTGGCGCTGTGAAGCTACAGTGTTAACCACTGTGCTACCGTGCTGTCCTACTGTTCTCTGTGCCACCTCTTTAAGCAGGGTTGAAAGATGAAGGCCTAAAGGGCTGGGCGGGTGCAATCAGTTCTGGGGTCCTGAGGGTCCTATTGAGGGTGCTGGATTATGGAGGCAACAATCAGAAAGAAGTGGTAATTGGATCCAGGGTAACAAGAGGTTCAAAGATAACAAAATGGTAAGGAAAGTTTATGTTGGGGTGGTCAAGGGTGATGGGGACAAGTGTAAGGGTGGAAGGTCCAGGATAAGATTTTTAACTATTGTCTGCAGCAATGCACTGTCCAAAGAAGTGCAGGTTAGGTAGATTGGCCATTCTAAATTGCTCCTTAGTGTCCAAAAGGTTAGGTAGTGTTACTGAGTAATGGAGATAGTGTGGAGGCAAGGGCTTTGGTGGAGTGCTCTTTCCAAGGGCTGTTGCAGACTCGATGGCTCGAGTGGTCTCCTTCCGCACTGTAAATTCTATGAATAAAGAGACTCCTTAATAAGTGGTTAAATAGATGAGAAGCATAAATGAGCATACTCTCACATTTTTCCCTGCCCTCTTCACATTGCAACTACTGCCTGAACCAGGGGTCTCACTCACCTGATTTCCCTGCAAGTTCAGGAGCAGGGGGAGAGGGTCAGTGCAGACTCAATAGGCTGAATGGCCTTCTTCTGCAACTATCGGAATTCTATGGTTCGAAGGACATGGCAGAACTCATGGTGTACATGGACTCCTCCACACCCTGCCTGCCTAATCCATCATATTTTCTCAGCAATATTTTTTCCTAGCCTCTGAGGCCAGTGCCACAGGCTTCTTGCAGTCAAAATGTAGATGCCTATCATCAGCATGGGGCTCAGCAGCGACCTAATCCACAGAAATCCTCCAATCATCTGGTGACCCACCTGTCACATCCTTCCCTCAGGTGTTGGGATGTGTCTGTGGTATGCGCATCAGATCAGGCTTCCGCATCTACATACGAACACCCTGTGGTATGGGCGTTACTGTGCTGCTGGAGGTTGATGATGAGGCAGTTATCTCTGGGGTGCTGGTTGCTTCGTCCTCAGGGGTGATGGCTTTTGGCTCCTGTGTTGGCTGTGATCTGGTCCTTTGCTGGTGATGACCTGTAGTGGAAACAAAAAGAATCAGATTAAGAATCAGCGCAAGCGCTTCCGATTTCAGCACACCCAAACTGCATTTCAATCTGCCATCGTCAGGACGGTGGCCTCTTCCTCCTTACTCTGGTCGGTCCAGCCTCACTGTCTGCCACCAATCGTGCTCCCTCCTCCCAATCATCTCCAGCGTTCCATCCTCAGAGGTTGTTAAGAACCTCAGGTCTGCAACCCCTCCTCCACTCTATCCCCCCCCCCCTCTCTTGGAAAGGTGAGTTTCCAAATGCTTTGGCCTGAATTGTTATGTGACACTAAGACTGATCATACATCCACTCTTCCGGCGAATCTGCCCTATAGTGCACATATAGTGATGGCCCCATGAGGGACTCCCATTGAAGATGTGACGCTGTCACTTCCCTTCACAAGTTGGAGCAGGTCGTTGACCCACATCCTGCTCTGAACCCAGGTTCAGTCGGTATTCACCTCGCCTGCCACCTCTGTCTAGTCCACCTTGATCTTGATGAGTGGGCTAGAGAAAACACAACCTCTCACCTTTCCCTGATGGCCTGGAGGGTAACGTGCAGGGAGGCATCGCTGGGCCATGGATTTGCAATGAGAGCCACACATTTCAGTGGAGATTATGCTACTCTCAACCAATGGTGAATTGTCCTGGTAGTGATGCACATCCGCTGTGTTTGAACAGGAAGCTTTTTAATAGGCTTCCCGTAGATTGTGCATTGTCAGCTGACAGTGCGTTTTACTCTGCTGCTAAATCATGTATGTTTTGGATGCACAGCCCTGGCACTTATTTGTATTATTATCACAGGGGAACATGCAAAAAGACAGAAAGCAGAAATGGCGCTCCGTTTCTGTAACAACTTCGGGGAATGACATGCTGTTGATAAAATCGTCGGCTTTTTGATTCCAGCATAGATTTCCGCCTTTGAGAAGCATTCATCAAAAATTCAGAAACATAATTTTACAGCCAAGGTTTCATGATACTTTCTGAAAACTTAGCCCTTTTCAAATTCAGTTTTGTTCCTAATTGAAACTCATGGCTTGTTGGCATTTCCTCTCCTCCTGAGTTCAAACTGAATCCTCCATGCTCCATCGCCTTCTATCCTCACTGTATTAAAAATCAAATCAGCAGAGCTTTTAAAAATGTTGGCAAAGTCAGCATTTGTGACCCATCCCTGATTTCCTGTGAAGTGATCACCTTGTCACACCATTTCAGGGGGCAGTTAAGAGTCATCCCACATAGAACTATAGAATTCTTACAGTGTAGAATGAGGCCATTTGGCCCATCAGGTTTGCACCGACCTTGTGAAGGAGCACCCGACCGACAACCCACTCTCTCATCCTATCCCTGTAACCTCACCAAACCTGCACATTTTTGAACTCTAAGGGGCAATTTAACATGGGCAATCCACCAAAACTGCACTTACGTGGACTGTGGGAGGAAACTGGAGTACCTGGAGGAAACTCACTCAGGCACAATGAGACAGTGCAAACTCCAGACAGTCACCCAAGGCCAGAATTGAACCTGGGTCCTTGGCACTGTGAGGCAGCAGTGCTAACCACTGTGCCACCCTGTCGCCTCATTGCTGTGAATCTGGAGTCACATGTCGGCCACACCAAATAGGATGGCCCCGGATAGACGATCATAGCGAAGAGTTCCCTCTGGTGCTGTATGCACAGGAGCCATCTTGGATCAAGTTTGTTCTGCGTCTTCAGAAGAAGGAACTGAAGGCACTGTTGCTAAGTTTGCAGATGATACAAAGATCTGTAGAGCGACAGGTAGTATTGAGCAAGCAGGGGGCTGCAGGAGCATTTGGACAAGCTAGGAGAGTAGGCAATGAAGTGGCAAATGAAATACAATGTGGAAAAGTGTAAGGTTATGCACCTTGGAAGGAGGAATTTAGACATAGACTATTTTCTAAATGGGGAAAAGCTGAGGAAATCAGAAACACAAAGGGACACGGGAGTCCTTGTTTACAATTCTCTTAAGGTTAATGTGCAGGTTCAGTCGGCAGTTAAGAAGGCAAATGCAATGTTAGCATTCATGTCAAGAGGGCTAAAATACAAGACCAGGGATGTGAAATGAAATTAATGAAAATTGCTGGTTATCACAAGTAGGCTTCAAATGAGGTTACTGTGAAAAGCCCCTAGTCGCCACATTCTGGCGCCTGTTCGGGGAGGCGGGTACTTCTAAGTCTGTATAAGGCTCTGGTTAGACTCCATTTGGAGCAGTTTTGGACCCTGTACCTAAGGAAGGATGTGCTGGACTTGGAAAGGATCCAGAGGAGGTTCACAAGAATGATCCATGGAATGAAGAACGTATGAGGAACGTTTGAGGACTCTGGGTCTGTACTCGTTGGAGTTTATAAGGATGGGATCTTATTAAAACCTATAGGATACTGCGAGGCCAGGATAGAGTGGACGTGGAGAGGATGTTTCCACTTGTAGGAAAAACTAGAACCAGAGGACACAACCTCAGACTGAGGAACAAACCTTTAAAACAGAGATGAGGAGGAATTTCTTCAGCCAGAGGGTGGTGAATCTGTGGAACTCTTTGCCGCAGAAGGCTGTGGAGGTCAAATCACTTTAAGACAAAGATAGATAGGTTCTTGATTAATAAGGGGATCACGGGTTATGGGGAGAAGGCAGGAGAATGGGGATGAGAAAAAAATCAGCCATAATTGAATGGCGGAGCTGACTCGATGGGCCGAGTGGCCTAATTCTGCTGCTATACCTTATGGTCTTATGGTCTGGCAGTGTCTGCACATTGAGGATTGGAATCAATAGCTACTTCAGAATGCATCATATCAGAGTGGAAGTATATCAGCTTCGACCCTGAGGGACTGCCTAAGGGGAAGAAGAAAATCAAATTCAAGGCACCATCTCCTGCACTCACTCCTTTCCAGAACCACAAGAGTAAAAGTTCCACATGATGTGTTGGGTAAGCTGGGTCTGTGAGGACTGCGTTTACTGTAGCAGTGAGAGAGACAGGCTTCTAACACTTGAAGAAATGCAACTCTATTAAATTGAACTCTTAACAATCATACATACTTAAAGTGTGGGTTGACACTATGCTGAGTTGACTGGAGACCTGAGGCTAACCTGACCAGACTATCTTACTAGCACATGGTGTATGTTCTAGTTGTTGCTCATGGGCTCTAACTGTCTCAGAGGCTGGATTCCAAGAGAATGGGAAAACTAGTGCCCTCTGGCTTTATAGTGGTCGTGTTCTGTCTGGTGATTGGCTGCTGTGTTCTGTGTGTTCATTGGTCATCCTGTGTGTCAATCAATGCCTGTCTGTGCACCATCAAATACTTGTGTGTATATTATGATATCTCCCCTTTTTTTTTACTTTTAAGAAAAATGTGAATGGGTCAATAAAGAGTGTGTGTGTGTAGGAGCCTGACTATATACAAAGTAATTGAGCGTACTTACGTGTACAGGAGCCTGACTATATACAAAGTACGTGAACGTATTTACATGGGAAGGTGAATAGTGCAGATAGAGGGCATACAACAAATTAGGAAGAAACAATATGTACAGATGTGTAAACGAAGCACAAGGCAATGCAACATGCAGTCTATAAATTCAGTCTCTGTGGCGGGCGACAAATTCTGGTTGACCGCCTCAAGGGTGGGTCAGGGGCCGCCTGCACTGGAAAGGGCGGAGCTGCCTCCAATGTAGAGGGTGGTAAAAGGACTGGCAGATCGGTGGCCTCGTGGAAGGGCGCGTCCTGAGGAATCAGCAAGCGAGGCAGGACATCACGTTCAGGTGGCGAGCGTGGAAGCAGCCGCAGTGCCCGCCTATTAAGCTGAAGAAAGGAGCCATCATGCATGCGAACAAGAAATGATCTCGGGGCCACTTGCTTGACCACCACAGCTGTGGCAGACCAGCCACCGTCAGGTAGCTGAACACGGATTCGGTCAGCAGGGACCAGAGCAGGGAGATCTGTGGCATGGGCCCGAGACTGTTGCATCCTCTGCAGGACTGGAAAATTGTCAAGGTCCGGGATGTGGATAGCCGGCACCATCGTCCGTAGTGTGCGGTTCATTAGCAGCTGTGCTGGGGACAGGCCAGCGGACAAAAGGAGTCGCCCTGTAGGCTAACAGCGCCAGGTTAAAATCTGAACCCGAGTCCGCAGCTTTTCACAACAGTCTTTTAACAATGTGGACCCCCTTTTCAGCTTTCCCATTTGACTGGGGGTAGTGGGGGCTTGAAGTGACGTGCGTAAAATTGTACTGCCGGGCAAAATCCGTCCCCTCCTGACTGAAGAAGCACGGGCCATTATCAGTCATGACTGTAAGTGGAATGCCATGACGGGCAAAGGTCTCTTTGCATGCCCTGATGACTGTTGCTGGTGTGAGGTCAGTCAGTCTGTCTCAGAGGCTGGATCCCAAGAGAGCGGGAAAACTATTGCCCTCTGGCTTTATAGTGGTTGTGTCCTGTCTGGTGATTGGCTGCTGTGTTCTGTGTGTCCATTGGTCATCCTATGTGTCAATCAATGCCTGTCTGTGCACCATCATATACTTGTGTGTATATTATGACACCACAATCCTCCTTTCCTCTGAATTCATAGAATCCATAGAATTCCTACAGTGCCGAAGGGGGCCATTCATCCCATTGAATCTGGACCAACTCAATCAAATAGCAGCCTCCCTGGGCCCCACTCCTCTACCCTATCCCTGTAACTCCACCTAACCTGCACGTCTCTGAACACTAATTGGGGAAGTTAGCATGGCCAATCCACCTAATTTGCACATATTTGGACTGTGGGAGGAAACCGGAGTTTAAAACCGAAACTTGGTGCCACCGAATCACCACATCCTGATTTAGATCATCTTTTCTCAAACGCTTTTCAACCTTCATGGAACCTTCACAGCATAAATAATTTGAATAAACAAAGAGTGTTTCCCCATCATTGATGAACTATAATCTCGTGTTAAATTGATGTGCAAAATTTTGCAGAGTAAATAAGATCCAGAATTACTTGTTGTTGTGGAATTTACATATTCTTAATTAGCCGACTGCATGCATTGATGATGGTGATGTGTCTGTTCAGCAGGACAGAGATCCTCCTGTTGCTTAATGGAATATATTGTAGCTTTAATGTTGAGGCGGAATTGCTTAAATTATTGACAAATACTTAATACCCTGGCAATTATTTCTCAGGAAGTGTCTGTAGGAGTAAAAAAATGAATATTTAATGGAGTCAGTTTGCACAGATGTGAAAATGTAGCTGTTATTACACTTCATCAGGCAATGCACTGCAGGGAGTGTTGGAGAGGCGTTATGCTTGGACATACTCTCTGTGTATGCTTCTTATTTGAGAGAATTATATTAACCCATTTTGCTCAGAATTTCCATCACTCTTCAGATAGGGGAACTTGCATCGAGGATCACATTTTTTGCTTAATGAAAAACTTGAATCTGATAGCAAGGTGGCATAGTGCAATGGCAGTTTGACTCACTATTTCACAGCCTGGTAAGATATAACAGGGATGCCAATGATTCTCAGTGAAGAGTAGATACTGTCCTGTCTGAGATATCAGGAGGAGGCACTGAAGGAAGGAGGAGCACTTCGGTCAGAAATGGAGAACAGGAAGGAAAGAGAGAGGAATCATTAAAAAGATGGTGAGAGAGGGAGGAAGATCAAAAAAGGTGGTGGTGCGGGGAGGGGGTGGACATGAGAAGAAGAGAATGAAAATCTAACAGACAAACAAAAGAGAGGGGGCGCGATTCTCCCATGCTGCGCCACATGGGAGAATCGCCGTTCGCGCCATTTTTTCCCGCGGCGCCGTTCAGTCATTCTCCCAGACGGCGAGAACGGCGTCATTGATGTCAGCGCAGCGCCTGACGGAGAATCGCCCGAGGTACCAAATACGGCGATTCTCCAGGCTCCCCGCTATTCAGTGGCCTGGATGGGCCGAAGACCCAACGTCGTGAGCCCTGGTCACGCTGTCGCCGTTCACACCTGGTAAATAAATTCGTCAACCAGTTATGCTGGCTGACGATGTGGAGGAAGGAGGTGAGTGGCCGGCCTCACCGTCAGCAGTAGGAGGTGGCGACCACGGCCGGTGCTGGGGGGTGGGGGGGGGGGGGGGGGGGGGGTGGTAGAGCTCTTGGAGGAGGATGCCGCACTGCCTGGTGGGGGGGGGGGGCCTTCGAAGAGGATGCCGCAATGCCCGGGGGAGGGGGTTTGGAGGAGGGGGTGGAGGAAGGAAGAGGGCATGAAGGAAGGAGGAGGGGGTGGAGGAAGGATGAGGGGGTGGAGGAGGGGGTGGAGGAAATTATGCCGCCGTGCTGTGGGGGGGTGGGTGTGAGGTCGGGCACTGTTACCCGCTGGAACGACATGCCAGCCGGCCTTCCATGGAAGGACAGTGGCGAAGACACGCTTCCAAGTGCAGGTCACGCTGACGGGCCGAGGCAAGTGGCGCCTCAATGAGGAGGGACGGGGTTAAGTCCGCGGTGGAAGGAGACTGTGGGCAAGGCGAAGGTTGCATGTGTGTCTGCAGCGGTACAAGGCAGCCGGGGCATCCACGTATCCCATGGGCCCTGTCTGTCGAGGTGTCGAAGCGCCATCGTTAAACATGTTGTTGTCGTCTCTCTTTCCCAAAACCCCCCCCCATTCGTGTAGGTCGTTATGTTCGCGCACCATCCAGCAATGCTTGCCGCCTTGGCGGGAACGGCGGCCCTGCAGGTAGCCATTCTTCGCCGCCAAAGGCGGCTCAGAGCAGCTGCTGCAGCGGCGGCTGGAGCAGAGGCACTGGCTGCAGTGGGGCCCGTGCCAGCCGCTCATGCTGCAGGCCCTCCCACCCGACAGGTGCATGAGGCGGCAGAGGGTGACAATGACCACAACATCATCGGACATGCGGAGGACGCTGAATTGGTTCCTGATGGGGCTCAGGGGTGGAGCAAGAGCAAGTGGTGGTGCCAAGGCGCTGGAGGCGCCCCATGCGGTCTTGAGTGTACCACGACCGCATGTCGTTCCAGGAGCTTCCGGATGTGGCATGCAGGAGGAAACTCCGATTGATTCGGGAGACTGTGGCACATATATGCCATCTCGTGGCACACCTGGCACCACGTGGAATGGGGGGGGAGGACATGCTATCCCGGTGGCCGTCAAGGTGATGGTTGCCCTTAATTTCTATGCAACGGGGTCCTTCCAGGGGCCGAGTGGGGACCTCTCTGGAATCTCGCAGGCATCGGAGCACCGGTGCATCCGGGCGTCACCGATGCCCTGTATGACATCGTGGACAGATACATTAATTTTCCGGAGGACCACGCACACCAGGCTGACCGGGCAGAGGGATTCACCTCCGTGGCTGGGATGCCGATAGTCCAGGGGGTGAATGGTAGGGTGCACGTCGGCATGTGTCCATTCTGAACAGAAAGGGAACTACTCTCAGAACATTCAGGTGGTCTGCGACCATCGCATGAAGATTATGCACATGTGCACCTAATATCCTGGCAACGTGCATGATGCTTTCATTGGTTGCTGCGTGACAGGGTTTACCCGTTGTGGTCGTGGCTGATGACGCATATACGGAGGCCACAGACTGACACGGAGACCCGCTATAATGAGGCCCATGCAGAGACCAGGGGTGTTGTGGAGAGGTGCTTTGGCCTCCTGAAGATGAGGTTTTGGTGCCTGGAACGCTCTCGAAGGGCCCTGCAGTACCACCCCGTGTGATCAGTGCCATATTGATTGATGTGAACCCGCTCTGCGATGACCTGTGATCTCCGGATCGCAAGACATTGTCTGACCCATGGCCACAGCTACACCCTCCATCTCGGTGGTCCCTGTATGTGCCTCGGACAACCCACCACATGGCCATGTGGGCCATCTGGCATTGGTGTCAGAGAGCGACGGGGTGTTGGGGGGGTGGGGGGTGGGAGGAACACGCACCTGGCCTCACCTTTGCATGGAACTCCGACCCCCAGCGTCACTCGGTCCCCCTCACGACCCCTCAGGCACCGGACATAGCAGAGGCATCTAGGTTTGGTGTAACTGACTTTAATCATGACATTCACAAACAAGTGCCCTTGCCCCGACAGCTAAGCTGTGCCCTGCACCGTGCCAACTTACGACGTGTCTAACTTCTTGGCCTTATGGGTCCTTCCACTGCATCTTGGTGTTTCCCCAGGCGGTACAGCAGGAGTGGAGGCGGACTGCTGAGACTCCTGCCCTGTGACGTTGGTACCCTTCGGCGCGCGTTTCCTGGGGCGACCCAGCTTGGATGGGCCAGGCTGCTTGGCGGGTGAGCTGGATAGCGTGGTGCCACCCTGTTCTGCACGCTGCCCACCAGATGCACCAGGGACGGAACGGGGGGAATCCGAGTGTTCCGGGACCTCCCTTGCTGGAGTAACCGGGACGGCCACCAGAACCTCCTCCTCCCTTGGGGAGCCTGGTGGCCCACGGGCCTCAATGTGGGTTGGCGGTGCCCGCGGAGACATGCGCCGTGGCACCACCGACACTTGGCGCTGCCAGTCCTGCTCTCAGTGATGGCCTGCTGAGACTGGGCCAGACCCCGGAGCGCGGCGGCAATGTCCAGTTGGCTCTGGCGCATGGCTGCCTGTGAGAGGGCAGCCCTGTCCTGGATCACGGATGATGCGTGCACATCAAGCCCCATGCCTTGCAGAACCAGACCCATGGCTGAAACCGTTGCACCCATTGCCTCCACCATGGACGTTACCCGTGTGGTGTCGGCCTGGGTGGCAGCCATGACGATGGACTCCTCCAACTGCATCTGCAGTTGCTGGAAGATGGCCATCATCCCATTGTCCACTCCCAGGGTTTCCAAATGCATCGGGTCTGTGGGTAGGTCTAGTAAGCCGAGGAACCCAGGAACTGTCTCTGTGCTGCTCTGTGCTGGGCCTGGGCTGCCCTCCGACCGTCCAGCCCCTCGGCTGCCCTTACCTCCACCTGCTGTACCGGTTCGGCTGTGTGGTGCACACCAGTAAGTGACCCCGCAGCCTCATCACTTATGTGCCCAACCGAGGTGAGTGTAGCTGCGATGGTGGACATCGTGGGTGACAGCAGTGCCGCAAACTCGAGTTCATCAACTGTCCCCAGGTCTGAGGGTTCCTGGGTCGATCCTTGGACCAGCGCTACTAGTCCCCGGCCCACGTTAGGTGCCGTGTCCGGTATGTGCGACGACTGTCTGCTGTCCTCTGTGCGTCACTGTCCACAGTCCTGGTCCTCTCTCCATCACATTCCCGGCTCACAGCCCTCTCCTTGTCCAACTCATGGCCATCAGTGTCCTCAATGTCCATTGTCTCTTCGCCCTGTTGTGTTTGTCCATCCTCTGTGCGTCCCCCTCCAATGCCACGGCCTCAGGGGAGGGCCCTCCTGTCAGTCTTCCTTGCCCCCTCTGCCATACGTCTGTGGGGGTGGATGTGCATGCATCTGGACGGTGGGGGCTTCTCCGTGACGTCCCTGGACGATTGGCTCCTGGCCCTACTGACGACAATGAGGCATGTATCGTTAGACTCTCGGTGTCGGGTTTGGGGATTGGAGGGGGTATTGTAAGTGGGTGCAGTGTCGGGGGGGAGGGGTTAGCAGGTGGGAGGGCATTGTGAGTGGGTGCAGTGTTGGAGGGGTTAGAGGGTGGGGGGGGCATTATGAGTGGGTGTAGTGCCAGGGCAGTTTAGGGGTTGGGAATGTGTCACGGGGTGGGCTGAAAAGGGGCTTGGGGGCAGTGTGAGGAGCATTGGGGGGGTGACGGGCTGAGGGGGTGTAGCCAGGCAGGGGAGTCTCACTTGTTCCTGCGCCTCTGACCTGGCATGGCGCTACCTCCTGGGTGGCTGCTCCCCCAGCAAGGTCCAGAACCCTCTGCTCATGGACGGTGAGGGGGTGCAGCACAGGTGATTCCCCTCCGGTTCTTGAATGCTCACGAAGGTTGTCAGCAATCTTATCCTGCGGGGGGGGGGGAGGAAGCATCAGAGTTAGGCAGTCACCATCAAGACGTGCAGATGTTGTCACCATTATGACTGGGTGGGGGACCCTGGGCACCACGCCATGCAGCTCTCAGGGCGTTGTGTTGCCCATGTGGGTCAGGTACAACGTGGTGTCCCTACCCACCCCCTTGCTTGGGCGGGGGGCACGCGATACGTGATGGGGGGCATTGGGGGGGGAGGGGGGTGATATGGCCCGGGGGAACCCTTGGGGTACTTACTCTGGCAGCCCTTGTGAGACCGTGGAGCTTCTTACGGCACTGTTCTCCAGACCGGGTGGGGAGTGTGCCCCACAGCACTTACCGCGGTGCCCACCGCATGCCAGCCGTGCCTCACAGTGCTAGCTTGTTTTCCTGTGCCCACGTCTTGGACACAAGATGGCCCTGTACTCTTCCATGGCGTCCAGCATCGTGTCCAGATCTCACTGTCCCTGAACCTGGGAGCGGCACGGCGTGGTACAGCCATCTCCATCGGTCGGGTGAGGATCGCGCACTTGAAATGACGTGGCGCGGCGTCTAGAGGGTGCTAAGTGCGAACATGTGTAGCTGCTTGCATTTAGCTGAATTTTCCTTTTGATTTGTTCTCTTTCTGTGTTTCCGTGGTTCTTTATTTCAATGTTGATGAACATTTGTTGTTATTGTATTGTCATTGTTTCGTTTTGCTATATTAATACTATGCTAAGCCTCTATGACTTGTGATTGATTTCACTTTGTGAATTTTAAAGGTGTATTGAGGCCTTCATGCCCTGTGACAGTTTTTATGTTTGGCACGTTACTGTTAAAACATGTGTCTAGGCCTTTGTGCCTTGTGGCTCTATATTTGATTTGGAACGGTCGTATTGTATCGAGGCCTTGTGCCCCGCGGCTGTTTATATGATTGTAAGTTTGTAATTTTGTAATATATCTAGGCCTTTGTGCCTTGTGGTTTTATATGTTTCCTGGAACGGTCGTATTGCATCGGGGACTTGTGCCCTGCGACTGTTTATATGATTGCAAGCTTGAAATTTGTAATATATCTAGGCCTTTGTGCCTCGTGGTTTCTCAGCTTTGGCCCTCTTGAGGGGGTGACGGACAGATGATGCTGAGCACGAAAATGAGCAGCTGTTTGTGTCAGTCGAGTTTTCTTTTGACCTGCTCTTGTGCTCTGTTCCTCTGCTTATTTGAATGTTGATCAAACTGTTATTGTATTATTATTGGTTCTTTGGTTATATTGTAGTAACGTTGTGTTTTGCTTTTGTGTTCTGTATTTGATTTTAATTTGAATTGTAAAGGTGCATTGAGGCCTTTGTGATTGTTCAATGTTTGACATGTTACTGCTTTGACATGTTACTGTTTAAACAATGTATCAAAGCCTTGTGCCTTGTGCTTCCTTGGCCCTGAAAAATTTGTATTGTATGAGGCCTTGTGCCTCGCGACTGTTTGTTTGTGTTGTGTTACGAGATTGTGTTGGTTAATTGGAAATGTATTCGGGCCTTTCCTGCCTTGTAATTGTCTTTTGTAACCGTTTAGTTGTGATTATATCCATTGGTCGGGTGAGGATCTCGCACTTTAAATGACGTGGCGCGGGGTCAGCCGGTCGTCGTGCGATGACAACGCCACTCTGGCACCACGACCACCGCATTTCTCGCGGCCCCGCTGCTGGTCCCTTTTCGGGACCGAGGCCGTTTTGCGCTGTCGTGAAACGTGACGGCTTTCACGACGGCGCGGACACTCTGCCTCATTAGGGGCTGGTTTAACTCACTCAGCTAAATCGCTGGCTTTTAAAGCAGACCGAGCAGGCCAGCAGCACGGTTCGATTCCCGTACCAGCCTCCCCGGACAGGCGCCGGAATGTGGCGACTAGGGGCTTTTCACAGTAACTTCATTGAAGCCTACTCGTGACAATAAGCGATTTTCATTTCATTTTCATTTCATTTCATTTTCATTTCATTTCATTTTATTATCGGAGACAGAGAAGATGAGTGAAAAAAAGAACAAAAGGGAACGTGAACCAGACTGAGCAAAAATTGAGAATACCAGAAAATATAAGAAATTAATAATGCAGGACAGAATGAGAGGGAGAGTTGAAGAGAATGTGGGTGTTACAAAGGCAGACTGAAAATGAGAGTGAATAAAGTACACGTCAATGGGAAAAAAAACTCAAAGAGACCAAGAGGGAGAATGAGAAATTAAGGGTGATCAGATACATAGCATTACAGCGCTAGAGAAAGGTACAGAATATCAGCAACAACAACTTATATTGTATTTATCTCGTGAAAAGATGTTTCACAGGAATGTTATTAAACAAATTTTGACACTGAACCCTGAGGACAGATAGCCAAAGGCTCAGCCAGAAAGGTAGGTTTTAAGCAGCATCTTAAAGAAAGAAAGAAAGAGATGTAGAGAGACAAAGAGGTTTAAGATGGGAATTCCATAGCTCAGAGCCTTCATCGCTGAATGTTCGCACTGCCAGTGATGGAGTGAATAAGATCCGGAGGTACAAGAGGCCGGATTCAGAGAAACACAGATTTCCCAGGGCATTAGAGAGCTGGCGAAGTTTACAAAGATTTTTTAAAAATTAATAAAGTTAGAGTGCCCAATTCATTTTTTCCAATTAAGGGGCAATTTAGCATGGCCTGCACATCTTTGGGCTGTGTGGACGAAACCCATGCAAACACAGAGAGAATGTGCAAACGCCACACGGACAGTGACCCAGAGCTGGGATCTCGGCGCCGGGAGGCAGCACTGCTACCACTTCGCCACCGTGCTGCTCCCTGAAGATTACAACGATTAGGAGGGATAAAATCACAGAGGACTTTGAAAAATTAATATGAGAATCTTAAAATCATGGTGTTGCTTAACCAGCAGTGTAAATCAGTGAGCACAGGGGTGATGGTTGGATGGGACTTGATGTGAGTTTGGATGCAGGCAGCAAAGTTTTAGATAAGTTCAGGTCAAAGGAGTTTAGAATGGTCGGAGACAGACCAGAGGCAAAAATACACAAGTGACTGTATCAAAAACGCAGTGATTTAAACCACTCTGATGACGCTCAGTAATATAATGAAACAGAATGCATGCCCAACAATGCAGACAGCAGCAAACCTCCTCACTAGAGATCAATCACCTCAATCAAAATGTTCCACTCCACTCAAACAATTTATTTCTTGTTGTTTCTCACATTTTCTTTTGCTGTCTTTTGTGCTCATCAAAATGAAGGATTTAGTGCAGCGAGTGGAACACGTTTTCACTGAATGTCAGCATCATTTATTATGGAGTAGGGCTCAAAAACTCAGCAGCTAGCCATAGGGTGAGTTGCACTGCAGCTGTGCCCGAGTGAAAATGAAGTTACCAGCTTTGAAAAAACAACTGCGTTTATCCATCTTCAAACACTCAGGGTCTCCTAAACTCTATCTTCATTCTCTCAGTGTCTCTCTATCAATATCCAGTCTTCCGCTGTGTGTAGAATTGTGTGTCTAACCCTCCACGTCCAATCCTTCAGTCTATCTCTCCCTCTATCTCCAATGTCCTCTTGCTGCATCTAATGTATCAATCATTGTATTTAAATTCCCCTCTGTGTCTATCCCTCCACCTCCAAGTTTTCACTGTGTCTATTGTTACAATCCCGGACCGGACCCCAACAGTGGCTGGGATGCTGGACAGAAAAAAACAAATTGTAAAACTGTGAGGAAAGGATACCCCCTCCAGGAGTGATTTCACGCAAAATAGAGATATGGTATATTAAAGCAAATTTTATTACTAATACAGTATTAAAATATCCTTAACATCACACAGGAAAATAGCTTCAACACCCCTTAAACAATGCTAATCAATACAGTGACACAATAACCCTCAACTGCTATCTTTACTTCCACTCAAACAACATCTCAGATCCCAATCCACTTTTGATTACAGTTAGCACTCAGGAATACCTGCTGTACAGAGATGTCTTGAAACTCTATTTTGAACAAGAGGGAAGTTTTTAGTCAGCTTTAAAGAAAGAGGCCTGGCCCTGTCAGAATAATGCATAATCTCTTGCTGAAATCTTCACCATTGCCTCACATGTGTGACATGTACTGTGAAATTCCATTACATCCTTATGCAGCCCAGGCCAATAAAAATGTTTTTTATTTTTGCTTGAGTTTTCCTTACTCTTAAGTGACCCCCGACTGGAACCTTATGTGTTACCCACAAAACCTCCTTTCACGAACCCACCGGTAATACCACTTGATGAACCTCTGTCCACTTCTTACCTGCCTGAACATGTAAAGATCTCCATTTTCTCATGAGCACATTATTTCAAATATAATAACACTCTGTATACACTCATATTCTATTTCTGTATCTGCTTTCTGATGCAACTGCTTTATCTCTGAATCTTTCTGCTGTAATTCTACCAATTTCTTGAATTAAAGCTATCCACTTCATCTACCACCTGCTCTTGTTCTTGATCAACCATCTGATAAAAGATTGTTTCTGATGTCTGAACTTCAGCCCTCCTATCACAGTAACTTTCGGGACCTGTGGGAGGAAACCGGAGTGCCTGGAGGAAACCCACGCAGACACAGGGAAAATGTGCAGACTCCTCCTGGCTCAACCTGAGGCTTTGTGATCTTGTCACCAACCAATCAGGAAATCCTCGAATATGATTCTTACACCTTAGTTATTTGACTTTCCAATGACTTTTCAACCACAGTGGACAGCATTCCCACCTGTGATCCAGCGGCATCATTGCCCAGGATAAATTGTATCCCTGGAAAAGGTAATTTTTCAATTATTCCCACCACCACTTGACCACTTTTCACCAGACTCTCTAACCTTAACTTACATAGTGGCACAACTCCTTTAACATACTAATTCCACACAATACCATCTTTTCTGGTAATACTCCTTACAAACAACATATCTCCTTATCTCTCACTATGACAGACTGACTTCCCCTGTATCCCTTAAGATCTGAATCTCCTCACCTAGTTCATTTCGACAAATGAATAAACCTTATTCCCACAAATAAAACCTTTAAAATGGCCTGGCACTTGCTTATCTTCCAAACTCTGCACAGACTATGCACTCTGTTGCACCTCTTCCACAGGAACAATAGTTTTTTTTCCACTTTAATAAACCTCACTGGCTTATCTTGTTTTATAATAATAATAATCTTTATCAGTGCCACAAGTAGGCTTATATTAACACTGCAATGAAGTTACTGTGAAAATCCTCCAGTCGCCACACTCCAGGTGTTTGGATACACTAAGGGAGAATTCAGAATGTCCAATTCACCTGACAAGCACATAGCTTTTTCATCGAATTTACAGTGCAGAAGGAGGCCATTCGGCCCATCGAGTCTGCACCGGCTCTTGGAAAGAGCACCCTACCCAAGGTCAACACCTCCACCCACATCTTTCGGGACTGGTGGGAGGAAACTAGAGCACATGGAGGAAACCCACGCAGACATAGGGAGAACGTGCAAACTTTGCACAGACAGTGACCCAAGTGGGAATTTAACCCAGGTTCCTGGTGCTGTGAAGCAACAGTGCTACCCACTGTGCTATCGTGCTGCCCATACCACGTCTGTCTTTCCAACAAGCTTAAGGCACCAACACAGAGATTTCATTGTCCAATTTTATTGCAAGGAAAACATTTAAGTTTCCTTACTTCTCGCCAACTATCAAAGGTTCCCTTTTGAACCTGGGGAAAACTCTCCTTACTATCTCCAATTAGACCTCCTTTGCCTTGACCACTTGTGAATTGCTCATTTCCCCAGTTTCTATTCTTTACAGAATTAAATTGATTTTGAAAACCAAATTTTGCTTTGTGAACTAATTCAAAATAATTTGCCATTTCTACTGCCAGTTTTAACTCTTTAGTCTTGCACATGAGTTTTTACCAGCAAGTGAATCTTTACATTCTTCCAAAATAATAATTTCCCGAAGAGCGTCAAATGAGCGTCAAAAGAGCGAAAAGTGTCTATTTTCATCAGTTCAGGGGAAACGACACATGGTAATCGACAGGAGGTTTCTTTCATTGACCTGGTGTCATAAGACTTCATGGTGTCCAGAGTTGATGTTGTGGACTCCGGGGGCTCCCCCCTCCCAACTGTACACCATTGTGCCCCCACCTCTGTTGGGTGTGTCTTGCCGGTGGCACAGGACATACCCAGGAATGGTTATGGCTTACACTAATCTCTCTACCATCAATCTCTCGGTGTATCTATCCAAACCTTGGGCTGGATTTTTAACCACATTGCATTTGGACGCACACAACATTAAAAAGTGGTTCTGCAGCTCCGTCCCATCCCTGGGTCATGTTTTACAGAGGCAGGGTTGGGGTGAAAGACAGTGGTTTTGTTGATTCAGTTTGGTACCATGCCAATTATAGGAGGGTGCATGGGATATTCTAGAGAGGGTCCTGGGAAGGGGGATGGTGGTTCAGGTTAGCTGCCTTGAGCTGGCCTGTTGTAGACTGGGGACCATCATACCAGAGAATTAGGGTGGATCAGCAGACACAGGCCATGTAAGCGAGACCGGCAGCGAATGCTAGTTTTATTCAAGTTTTGAAGAAAATTAGAGAAAGGTATCTCCATCTGGGGTGCTGTTCCCCCTTACTCACCTTCCATGGCTGCTGCTTTTAAGCAAGAAGGCATCTTGCAACCAGATGCAGTGGCGATGTGGTGTTGTCATTGCATGAGTAATGCAGAGACCCAGAGTCATTGTCTGGAGACCCGGGTTTCGAATCCCGCCCTAGCAGATGGTAAAATGTGAATTCAATAAAATAATCTGGTAATAAAAGTCTGAAGATGAACTTGAAACCATTGTCGATTGTTGCAAAAACCCATGTGGTTCACTAATGTCCTTTAGGGAAATAAATCTATCGCCCTTACCTGGCCTGGCCGACATGTGACTCCAGAGCTACAATAATATGGTTGACTCTTAAATGGCCTCAGGGATGGGCAATAAATGCTGGCTCAGCCAGCAACGGCCACATCCCATGAACAAAGGAAACAGAAGTGCCAGGGATCTAAAGTCCTCCCTCCTGATCACCTTTCCAGCCACATTCATCAACCTTGTTCTATTTCTATACCCACTCGCCGTGGCACAGCGAGTAATCCAAAAATTACTGACATTGAAGCTCGGCTTGTTAATCTCTTTTCCTAGCTCCCTAAAATCTGTCAACAGGACTTTATCTTTTGCACTAATATAGAAAACAACACGTGGCTGTTTTCATTCCCTCCTGAATGGGGCAGCAGGATAGCATGGTGGTTAGCATAAATGCTTCACAGCTCCAGGGTCCCAGGTTCGATTCCCGGCTGGGTCACTGTCTGTGTGGAGTCTGCACGTCCTCCCCCTGTGTGCGTGGGTTTCCTCCGGGTGCTCCGGTTTCCTCCCACAGTCCAAAGATGTGCGGGTTAGGTGGATTGGCCATGCTAAATTGCCCGTAGTGTCCTAATAAAAAAAAGCAAGGTTAAGGGGGGGGTTGTTGGGTTACGGGTATAGGGTGGATACGTGGGTTTGAGTAGGGTGATCATGGCTCGGCACAACATTGAGGGCCGAAGGGCCTGTTCTGTGCTGTACTGTTCTATGTTCTATGTTCTAATGTTCTGCAGCTGACAGGTCATCCTTGACCTTGGCACCAAAGAGGCAATATCTCATCCTGGATTCACATCTGCAGCAATAGAAATACATGTTATTAATAGTATGTTAATTATATTGATCTGATATACAGGTGAAGGACACTGTTTATTTAAGTACATGGATCACTTATAAAGAAAGACTGCTGGGAAATTGGGTTAGAATGCGGGAAACAGATATATGTAAATTTGCATTCTGTGAATACACCTATTATTAATAAAAACCATTAATGTCCAGTTTCCTATTTCACCAACTGGCTTGGGATCAGATTATTACCTGTCTGTTCCCCTATTGAATCCCCTATTACTATTACTTTCCTAATCTTCCTCTTGACCTCCTGCAAACTAAGTCAGCTTTGTTGCCATGGAATTAACCCCAGCTGCACTCCGCAGATTCTGACCAGAACTCACCCAGATTCTGATCAGAATTCAGAACAGACTATTCATTGGAATGTGGGGTGCACTCCGGGGACTCCTGTGCAACTTGTCCGGTCCCTCCTTGACTTCCTGATGGCCATCTATTCCCTCTCTGCCTTCACCGCATTCATTGTGAGATGATATATTCAGAAACATGCGATCTATGTAGCTCTCAGCCACACCAGTGCACTGCAGCTGCCATTCAAGCTCCAAAGCCGAGAGTTTGAGATTCTCCAGCTGATAAAACATCCTGCACATGCCATTAGTAATAATAATAATCGCTTATTGTCACAAGTAGACTTCAATGAAGTTACTGTGAAAAGCCCCTAGTCGCCACATTCCAGCGCCTGTTCGGGGAGGCCAGTACAGGAATTGAACCCGCGCTGCTGGCATTGTCCAAGATGCAAGAGCCAGAGTGCCCACATGGAACAGAATAGGTATTCTTTGGGAGTAAGTTGCCTTTTGATTCTTCCATTTATTACTCTAACTACACAGAGTTGAAATAAACTTAATGGTTTATTAAAGACATGTGTTGACAGAAAACAAGTTACTTGCCCAGCAGCACCTTTCCTTGTACTGATATCAATTTTAGTTCTCCTTTAATCCCACTCTTCACTGCTTGCATTCTCTCTGCTCTGTCGCTCCAGCTCTGAACTCCTTCAGGTTCCTGTTTATTACCTCCAGGGTCTCCAAACAACCAATCACCTACCTGCTGTCCTGTGATAGTGGTGCTTGATTTATAATTTGTTCCCTCAGTGTTATCTGTGACTCCCGCTGACTCATGATCATGGCTTTTACCTGCCTGATATAGATTCCCCTCAGGCTCAGCTTTCTGGCCAGAATCTTGTCCTCTTAAGCAATAATCTGTGGGTGGGACACAACACGAGAATCAGGAGAACGGTTAGACCAGTCAACCCCTTGTGCCTTCTCTGCTGTTCTGAAAAATTGCAGTTTGATCTTGGGCTTCCAACCTGCTCCCCAATCCCTTGATTCCCCGAGAGATCAAAATCCTGTCCACCTATTCTTAAATGTATTCAATGATGGAGAATTCACAACCCTCTGAGTTAGAGAATTCCAAAGAGTCACAACCATTTGATTGCAACAATTTCTTCTCATCTCAGACTTAAATGATTAACCCCTTAACCTGAGACTGTGGGCTGGATTCTCCGATTGCTGACACCGAACTCACATTTGGCGATTGGCCGGAGAATCCGTTTTGACAGCAAAATTGGGGGCGGCACCATTTTCGGATTCTCCGCCCTCTCCAAAACACCGTCAGCAGTGAATATGCTGCACGCTGTTGGGACGGTCTCACGACTTCACCTTGAGGCCCTCCTCCAATGCTCCGGCCCCAATGGACCGACTTCCTGACAGTATGGGGCGCGTGTGCTCTGAGGTTTCGTCAACCTCGGGTGGCTGTGGACTGTGTCCAACTAAAGTTGGGGAGGGGAGCTGTTCTGCTGGCCGTTGAGGACTTTGGCGGGGGACGGGACCATTGGTGGGGCATGATCCGGGGTGGCGAGTGGTTTTAAAGGGGGGCATATCTGACAGGCATATGTGGCCATGGACCCGGCAATTCTCCGTTCAATTGTCTCAAAATCGGAGAATCCAGCCCTGTGTCCCCAAGTTTCAACTCCCCGTCCCACGGAATCATTCTTTCAGCATCTACCCTGTTTCAGAAACTTCTTTCTTATTCTAAACTCGAGTGAATATAAACCCAGTTTACTCATCCTCTCACCTTCGGGCAAACCCCCTCATCCCATTTAATGAACTTTTGCTCCAATCCTTGTTTAAATATGGGGACCAAAACAGCACACAGTATCCCAGGTGTGGTCTCAACAAAGCTTTGTATAATTGTTTTTTTTAAATAAATTAAGAGTACCCAATTAATTGTTTCCAATTAAGGGCAATTTAGTGTGGCCAATCCATTTACTCTGCACATGATTGCATTGTGGGGGCAAAACCCATGCAAACACAGGGAGAATGTGCAAACTCCACATGGACAGTGACCCAGAGCCGGGATCGAACCAGGGACTTGGAGCCGTGAGGCAGTAGTGCTAACCACTACGCCACCGTGCTGCCCTGGCCTTGTACAATTGTAACAGACATCTTTATTCTTGTATCTCCAATCCCCTTGGAACAAACGCCAATGTGCTAGTTGCCTTCTTAATTGCTTACTGTACTTACAAGCTAACTGTCTCTATTACTTGTACGAATATGCTTACATCTCTTCGAACATTTACAAGTTTCACACATTTTAAACAAGATTCTACTTTTCTATTCTTTCAGCCAAAGTGAATAACTTCACATTTTCCTACATTGTATTCCATCTGCCATTTTGTCGGCCTACCTCTTAGCCTGGACATAGCTCTTTGCAGCCTCTGTGTCTTATCTTTCCAGGAGATTTGTAGCATCAGCAAACCTAGACTCATTACTCTCCATTGCTTCATCTAAGTCATTAATATAGATTGCAAATAGCTGAGACCCCAGTACTGATCCTTGTACCTCTCCACAAGTTGAAGCGTGTCAACCTGAATGTGTCACATTTATGGCCACTCGGTGATTGCGCACCCTAGTTGCCCTTGAGAAGGTGGTGGTGAGCTGCCTTCTTGAATCGATTAACCTATCCTCTATCCATGTTGGGTTAACATCTGGGAACTTCTTCACCAACAGCACTCAGGGACTGCAAAGATTCAAGAAGGCAGCTCACCTTCTCAAGGGCAACTAGGGTGGGCAATAAATACAGGCCTAATCAGCGACACCCACATCCTATAAATGAATAAAGTAAAATTCTACATATTATCCCCAACTCCATTAGCTCTTATCTTGCCCATCAGGGCTTTATTGGACATTTCCAGGTCCTGATCTTGCACTGATGGCAGTGTGGTTGCTTATGAGGTCCTCCTGCAAGCTGCCAATTAAGACACCATTATGGAGTGCCAGCCATTTAAGGGTGATGCTCATGTTCCTGAAGGTCCAATCAGAGGACCTGTCTGCCTTGGAAGGAGGCGGTGCCGTAGTGGTGTTGTCCCTGGACTAGTAATCCAGAGACCCAAGATAATGCACTGAGTTTGAATCCCACCTGGGCAGGTGGTGAACTTTGAATTCAATAAAAATATGGAATTAAAAGCCTAATGATAACCATGAAACCATTGGCAATTGTTGTAAAAAGCAACAGCAGATTCACTGTGTCCTTTAGGGAAGGAAATCTGCAGTCCTTCCCTGGTGTGGCCGACATGCGACTCCACAGCAATGTGGTTGACACTTAAATGTCCTCAGAAATGGGCAGTAAACGCTGGCCCAGTCAGCGACGCCGACATCTCATGAATTAATTTTTTTAAAAACAGAAGTAGGTGCTCCTATGTAGGAGGGGGAAAACAATTTGGTGCCTCATTCTGATAGGCCCTGTTTCAACAATTAAAAAACAATAGCTGCTAGGTGAAGCTGTAAGCACCTGCTACCCCTGTGGGAGGGTAAATGCAGGAGACCTTGATACCCCTCCTACATTATGCAAAGAGGCCAATGGCATCTCCAACTATTTTGATTAAACAAATAAACAAAATTAAGTAAACTGAGGGGCAAATTAAAAGAGGTAGCTCCTTGAGCGATACTGCCTCAAACAGAAACAAATCACAAATTAAACTTTTTAAAAAAAATTCGAGTACCCAATTATTTTTATTCTTTTTTCCAATTAAGGGGCAATTTAGCATGGCCAATCCACCTAACCTGCATACCTTTTTGGTTGTGGGGGTAAAACCCACACAAACACGGAGAGAATGTGCAAACTCCACACAGACAGTAACTGGGATTCAAACACGGGTTCTCAGTGCCACAGTCCCATTGCTACCCACTGCGCCACTGTGCTACCATACATATTAAACTGAAAACATCAAACTAAAATGTGATTAAAAGGGTCAATAAGGCACCCCAGTACCTGCGGGGCCCAGAAGGCATGGAATGCATCAATGGTGCCCCTGGACACCACATGCTCCCTCTCCAAGGACAACTGGCCATGAATATCGCCGTGGCAGAGGGGCAGACAGTCGGGTCAGATGATCCACTCGGTCGTCCACTGCCAGGACCTGTTTACCAATGGAGTCTCCAATCTGTCCATTATACATGTAACTATCCAAATTTGTTGCCAATGATGACCCTATTCCAACAAGTTCGCCCAGAAACAGGAGAGTGTTAGGCCACTGATTGATGGCCTAATTTCCAAATTTTCTCCGCTCCCACCTTCAAGCCACCTTTGCAGAGCCAAGTAGATTCCATTCTCTGTCACCCTTTGGCCTTCTGTTTCTGAACATACAAAACTTATGGACAAAATAAATACTAGTCCATCTATCCCCAGACACCCAAAGCAATGTAATCTCTTGGGACAGGTGAAAAGCCAGTCAAAAACACAGCTCAGCAAGTAGTCTTTCGTCTGTCAAAACTAATCCAAGAGATTAATTTGACACTGTTTTATGTTATACCAAGGTTTCTCCTCTCCAGCCAGAAACAATTCTAGCTCTCTCTTGAAGAAATACAATGAGTCAGTGTTCAGCATGTGAGTCTGTAACCGGTTTCAAAGGTTCACTGTTCTCGAGAAAAATAAGAATGCAATCTTCCAAACTCTGCACTACGTGTAATTGTGAACCTTGGTCTACTCGTAAATTTCCGATTGGATTGGAATAGATTTGTTTATTGTCACGTGTACCAAGGTACAGTGGAAAGTATTTTTCTGCGAGCAGCTCAACAGATCATTAACTACATAAGCACCAACATCGGATGAAACATACAGGGGTGGAGTGTTAATGAGGTCAGTCCATAAGAGGGTCATTTAGGAGTCTGGTAGCAGCAGGGAAGACGCTAATTTTGAGTCTGTTCGTGCGTGTTCTCAAACTTCTGTATCTCCTGCACGATGGAAGAAGTTGGAAGAGTGAGAAAGCCGCGTGGGAGGGGTCTTTGATTATGCTGCCCGCTTTCCCCAGGCAGTGGGAGGTGTGGATGGAGTCAATGTATGGGAGGCAGGTTTGTGTGATGGACTGGGCTGTGTTCACGACTCTCTGAAGTTTCTTGCAGTCCTGGGCCGAGCAGTTGCCATACCAGGCTGTGATGCAGCCAGATAGGATGCTTTCTATAGTGCATCTGTCAAAGTTGGTAAGAGTTAATGTGGACACGCCGAATTTCTTTAGTTTCCTGAGGAAGTACAGGCGCTGTTGTGCTTTCTCGGTGGTAGTGTCAACGTGGGCAGACCAGGACATATTTTTGGAGATGTGCACCCCTCGAAATTTGAAACTGCTAACCATCTCCACCTCGGCCCCGTTGATGCTGACAGGGTTGTGTACATGCTTTGCATCTTGAAGTCAATGACCAGGGGCGGGATTCTCCGACCCCCCCCGCCGGGTCGGAGAATCACCGGGAGCCGGCGTCACTCCCGCCCCCGCCGTGTCCCGAAGTCTCCGGCACCAGAGATTCGGCGAGGACAGGAATCGCCTGGTTTGACTGACCTGACTGTGGCCTACATATGTCCCTCCAGCACCCTCCCCCAACCCCCAGTAATGAAAATCCCATTTTCTCCTGAGGTGGATGGACAAAGGCAGAACTTTTCCGGATTTCTGCTACTCGTCTCAAGGTTGAAATTTCAGATCTGCTTAATTGGCTGTAAAGTGATTTGAGACGCCATGCCAGGTACAGTATAAATGTGGGTTTGGTCTTTCTTTCATAAATATGTGTGAAGTAGGCAGGGTCACTGCAAAAAAGGTGAAATTTCAGGCCAAATATTGATCCCCTGAGGATAGCTAATCACAGAGAAACCAATTAATGTTTAGAAAGTGGCTTGAAATAAATACATTTATTTACAAAACAAATTAACTCCATCGCTAATACAACCTTACCATTCTGACTTCTGTGCCACTAACCCCAATGTGCAAATAGTATTAAAACTATTCATATTGTTCCTTGAGATGTGAAAGAGACAACTTATGTAGAAATGTATACTGACTAAATAGGAAAGTCCAACATCAAAAAAAGTGGTAACATTCTGAGATAAATAATTTGAATTAGCAGTTAATTCAGAGATTTGTGTTTCCATAAAGGCCCAATAAAACATTTTTGCTGTTTTTCTCCGATTTAATTAGACTTATTTTGCCAAAGTTACAATGGATGATGGGGCATCTTCTTCCCCATAAGAAATTTTAGTCCCTCAATGTGATCACCTTCTGCTAGATTTTAAACAGGGTGGTGCAAGATGGGATGAACCTCGGATGGAGGACAGATTAATAAAACCTATATTTTTAGCAATATCTTCATGTCAAATAGGGATTTAATTCATAGACTTTACAAGAGTAATGATATGGGCAATAGTGAGTCAATACTCTGTCTTGCTTGCATCGCTCCCCATTTTATTTATTTTGATGAGACCTAAGATTTTCAACACAACATATTATCAAAATTCTGGCTTCGTTTGAGCATAATGAAAATTCAGATTAAATTCAAAAAATAATTTTGAGAAATGTTTGTGCCTTTAAATTCACCCTCCTCATACCCCCATCCACCCCCCCCCCCCCCCCCCCCCCCCCCCCCGCCCCCCCTGACCTCTGGGGCTAACAGATCTGCGGGGCTGGATTCTCCATCGCTGGGATCTTCCATTTTGCTGGCAGCGTACACATGCCCACGGATTTCCCAATGGCGTGGGGGTGTCCACAATGGGAAACCCCATCGGCTGGCTTCTGGGACAGACTATCCCGCTGCCAGCGGGGGCGGACTGCACTGGAAAATGGGTGCGGCAGAACGGCGAATCCTGATTTTTTTTTTTAAAAGCCAGTTATTTGGGTCTGCAGCTCTAGTTGCTCAGGTTGGACAATGAGAAATCCAGCATAGTGCCCGGGCCCCCTTAACTGCCCGAACCACAGTGTTTGGCACCGTGTGTATCCCATTTTTCCGGACTCTGGGTGCAGTTAGAGTGATCTTACGAAGATGGAATTGAGAAAATTTTAATTATGGTGTGGTTGAGGGCAGCACGGTGGCCTAGTGGTTAGCACAACCGCCTCACGGCGCTGAGGTCCCAGGTTCGATCCCGGCTCTGGGTCACTGTCCGTGTGGAATTTGCACGTTCTCCCCGTGTCTGCGTGGGTTTCGCCCCCACAACCCAAAAATGTGCAGAGTAGGTGGATTGGCCACGCTAAATTGCCCCTTAATTGGAAAAAATAATTGGGTAATCTAAATTTATAAAAAAAAAAAATTATGGTGTGGTTATGTTGTTCGAAGCTCATCTCAAGGTCAGAAATAAAAGCAACTTTGTGCATAGACTGGTTTAGCCTCAGATCTTTTAAAATAAATAAATTAATGCACCAAATTATTCAATTTTTTCCAATTAGGGGGCAATTTAGCATGGCCAATCTGCCTACCCTGCACTCTTTGGGTTGTGGGGTGAGACCCACGCGGGCACGGGGAGAATTTGCAAACTCCACATGGACAGTGACCTGTGACCGATATCAAACCTGGGATTTTGGCGCCGTGAGGCAGCAGTGATAACCACTGTGCCGCCCCCTAGACTCAGATCTAAGGGGCTTTAGACTGGTAATTAATCGTGTGGCCCTCCTCTGTATCTTTTACAAATATTCAATATCACCCACCTGTGTAGGGAGGTAAATCTGGACACAATGGGCCTGATTCTCCGTCATCGGGATGTTCCATTTTACTGCCTGTCCGGGGTGGTTTCCCAACAGCGTGAGAATTGAAGAATTTGTATTGAGTGTACTTTGGGTGAAATTCTCCGCCCCCACGACGGGTGGGAGAATAGCGGGAGGGCCTTCCCGACATTTTTGCCGCCCTCCCGCTATTCTCCCCCCCCCCCCCCGCCGAAGTCCCGACCCGAATCGCTGCCGCCGTTTTTTACGGCCGGCAGCGATTCTCAGCTGTTAGATGGGCCGAAGTCCCAGTCCTTTACGCCGTTTTTACGAACGGCAAACACACCTGGTCTTGCCGTTCGGAAAAACGGCGTGACTAACTCGCTATTAATAACCATGGCACCGATTGGCACGGCCGTACCACGGCCGTGCCAAGGGTGCCATGGGCCCGCGATCGGTGGGCACTGATCGCGGGCAGCGGGCCCGATGCCCGCGCACTACTTGTCCTTCCCCCGCCCCGCAGTATCAATTCGCGGGGCGGCTGAGGGGCAACCCGGCCCGCGCATGCGCGGGTTTCGCGCAAAAACGCGATGACGTCACCCGCGCATGCGCGGGTTGAAGTCTTCCAAACTGCGCATGCGCGGCTGACGTCATATGACGCGTCAGCCGGCGCTAACTCCGGCAAGCGGGCTTAACGATTTTCGTTAAGCCCGTCTTGCCGGAGCCTACGGCATCGGGCTGCTAGCCCCGACCGGGGACCAGAATCGGTCGCCGGTCGGGAAGGGGCGCGCTGCCGTAAAACCCGCCCGGGTTTTACGCCAGCTTTACGATTTCTCCCGTTTTGGGAGAATCGCGCCCTATGGCTTCACAGCGCCAGGGCCTCAGGTTCGATTCCCCACTTGGGTCACTGTCTGTGCGAAGTCTGCACTTTCTCCTCCGTGTCTATGTGGGTTTTCTCAGGGTACTCCGGTTTCCTCCCACAAGTCCCGAAAGACATGTTGTTAGGTAATTTGGACATTCTGAGTTCTCCCGCTGTGTACCGGAACAGGCGCCGGAATGTGGCGACTAGGGACTTTTCACAGTAACTTCACTGCAGTGTTAATGTAAGCCTACTTGTGACAAGTAAGATTATTTTTATTATTACATGTGGGAGTCTTTCAGGTTACAGTTGATTAGGATTCAGAAAAGTCATGTTCCTGAGAGAATGAAGGATAAGTATGGGAAGTTTAGGGAGTCTTGGATAACGAGGGATATTGTGAACCTCATCAAAAAGAAAAAGGAGACTTTTGTACGGTCTAGAAGGGTGGGGTACAGTTGAGGCCCTTGAAGAGCATAAAGAAAATAGCAAAGTACTTAAGCGGGAAATTAGGAGGGCTAGGAGGGCTCATGAAAAGTCGTTGGCAAGTAGGATTAAGGAAAATCCCAAAGCTTTTTATTCATATGTAAAATGCAAGAGGGTGGCCAGGGAAAGGATTGGAGCATTTAAGAATCGTGGCGGGAATCTATGCATTGAGCCAGAGGAAATGGGCAAATTACTAAATGAGTATTTTGCATCAGTGTTCACCAAAGAAAAAGATTTTATGGAAATGATTCGTGTGTGGAGTGTGGTCAGTCTGGGTCATGTTGACATCGAGAAAGAGGAGGCATTGGATCTTTAAGACATTAAGGTAGATAGGTCTCCTGGGCCTGATGGGATTTACCCCAGAATACCGATGGAAGCAAGGGAGGAAATTTCTGGGGCCTTGACTGACATTTTCGTATCCTCATTGGCTACAGAGATCCCAGAGGACTGGAGAATAGCTAATATAGTACCGCTGTTTAAGAAAGGCAGCAGGGATAATGTAGGAAGCTATAGGCCTGTGAGCCTCACGTCGGTAACAGGTAAATAATTGGAGAGAATTCACAGGGACAACATTTTGGAAACAAATTGTCCATTTGGAAACAAATGGACTCATTAGCGATAGACAGCATGGTTTTGTGAAGGGGGGTCGTGCCTCACTAACATGATCGCGATTTTTGAGGACGTAACAAAGATGATTGATGAGGTGAGTGCGGTGGATGTTGTTTACATGGACTTCAGTAAAGTCTTTGACAAGATGCCTCATGGCAGACTGGGACAAAAGGCGAAGCCACCTCAGGATCAGAGGTGTGGTGGTAAGATGAATACAGAACTGGTTCGGTCACAGAAGACAAAGGGTAGCAGTAGAATGGAAGGTTGTGGCTACTGGTATTCCAGGGGAACTTGTGCCGGGGTCTCTGTTGTTTGTAGTATACATAAATGACTTGGAGGAAAATGTGGCTGGTCTGGTGGAGTGACAGACAGTGTTGAAGATTGTCAGAGGATACAGCAGGACATAGATAGGTTGGAGACTTGGTCAGAGAAATGACAAATGGAGTTTAATCCAGACAAATGTGAGGTAATGCATTTTGGTAGGTCTAACATAGAGGGGAAATATACCATAAATGGTAAAACTCTGAGGAATATAGAAAGTCAGCGAGATCTGGGCTTGCAGGTCCTTAGATCTTTGAAAGGTGCAACACAAGTGGATAAGGTCAAGAAAGCATACTGAATTATTGCCTTCATTGGATGGGGCATTTAGTATAAAAACTAGTAAGTCATGCTGCAGTTGTATAGAACCTTGGTAAGGCCGCACTTGGAATATTACGCACAATTCTGGTCACCACACTACCAGAAGGATGTCGAGGCTTCGGAGATGGTGCAGAGGAGGCTTACTAGTATGTTATCTGGTCTGGAGGGTGTTAGATATGCAGAGAGGCTGAATAGACTCGATTGTTTTCATTAGAAATATGGAGGTTGAGGAGGTGATCTGATAGAGGTCTACAAGATTATCAGGGACATGGATAGAGTGGATGGACAGGCACTCTTTCCCAGGGTGGAGGGGTCAGTCACCAGGGGGGATAGATTTACCCCTGAAAGTACTTAGCATTGGCCAAACCACTTCAAAAGGATACGGCAGAGCAATTAAACAGCTAGTTTAGAGGCATACAGTACAGAAGAGGCCCTTTGGCCTATCGAGCCTGCACCAATAAAACTACACTAAATCTACACTAATCCCACTTGCCAGCACTTGGCCCATAACCTTGAACGTTATGACATTTCAAGTGCTTATCCACATACTTTTAAAAGATTTTGAGGTTTGTCCCTCTACTCCCCTCCCAGGCAGTGCATTCCAGACTCCCACCACCGTCTGCATGAATTTGTTTTCCTCAAATCCCCTCTAAACCTCCAGCCCCTCATCTTAAAGTTATGCCCCCTCCACCCTTCAACTAAGAGGAACAGTTGCTTCCTATCTACCCTGCCCATACTCTTCACAATCTTACACACCTCAATCACGTCACCCCTCAAGCATTCTCTGTTCTAAAGAAAACAACCTGAACGTATTCTGCATCTCTGCACAGAGGAACTTACATATAGCTCCCCAGAAATGCTAGGGAACCAAGGATGTAGTGAGACGGAGAAACTGAAGAAAATTAGTTTGCTGGTAAAATAGCCCTGAAGAAATTAATGGAACTGGAAGCCAATAAATCCCCAGGACCTGATAATGTACATCCCAGGGCACTAAAGGGGGTGGCCATGGAAGTAGTGGATGCATTGCTCGTCAACTTCCAAACTTCTGCTGATTCTGGAACCCATGATGTGGAGATGCCGGCGTTGGACTGGGGTGAGCACAGTAAGAAGTCTTACAACACCAGGTTAAAGTCTAACATGTTTGTTTTAAACACTAGCTTTCGGAGCACTGCTCCTTCCTCATTCACCTGAGGAAGGAGCAGTGCTCCGAAAGCTAGTGTTTGAAACAAACATGTTGGAATTTAACCTAGTGTTGTAAGACTTCTTACTGATTCTGGAACAGTCTGGCACATTGGAGGGTGGCACATGGCTAACCCGGTATTAACAAAAAAGAGGGTGGGAGGAAACAGGAAATTACAGACCAGTTAGCCTAATGTTACAATCCCCTGGGGTAGTGCACAGTCAATTCCAGCTCCACAAGCTCCGGAGTCACAATACGAGTGAATAAACCAATAATTCCAATAAAATTACCTGAAGTCTTTGGTCCTTGGCAGCCCAATAATCACAGTCATCGGGTTTGTAAATGTAAACATGTTTCCTGTTTATTTATGCCTAAAACTATCATAAAATATGCTTTAAGTATATGATGTAAATACAACTTGTTAGCAACAAGCAAATACTGATTACCCACTTTAACTTCCCCACCCTCTACCTATGCACGCAAGGCAGTCAAATACAGAGGGCCGAAGGGGTGAAAGATAAGGAAAAGTCAAAAGATAGGGGGCTAGACTCTCCGATTTTGGGACTAAGCGCTGACGCCATCATGAAACCTGGTCTTTTACGGCAGGAAAATTGGTATCAAAAGGTCACCAATACCCCGTTTTCCTGGGGGCTAGCAAGGAGCCTTTGTAGAGCTCGCAGCTCCAGCTGCCGATACAGCCCCCAGCACCTCCAGGTCAGAGACCGCGCAGGCGCATGCCGGACTCAGCCCGCAGACCTGGATCGCCAAAGCTTCGACGGCTCGCCATGGACTGCCCACCCACATTGCCTCCAGCCCCGAATGAAGCTCCCTTGCCCGCCAATTGGCCCTCCCGCAATTTTGGCGGCCCCGGACTGAGTTGGCAATGGAGCATCGTGGGGCAGGCCTCAAACAATGTCCTGAGGCGGTGGATACTCGGCGAGGCGTACTCGATTTTCAGGGGGCTGAGAATTGTAAAACCGGTGGTGCTCCCTATTTCGGTGCCGTAACAGATTCTCCGCCCTGTCGCCGAACACGATTTTGGGGTCGGGCAATGGAGAATCCAGCCCAGGAGTCTTTGCTTCACTCGTCCCCTACCCCCCACGCCCACTAGCCAGCCTTGACCGCCCCACCCCCACACCCATTAGACAGAGCACAGAGGCAGGTTTCAACTGTGTTAACAGGTTTTTATTGTGAGGAAATATACACAGTCTGTGCCCGAGCCCCTGTGACTAAACAGTACCCTTCACCCATGCCATCTTAACTGTTGCCTAACTTTCTGGCCTTACGGGCCCTAACACTATGTCAAGATGGTTCCCCAGATGGTACAGCAGGAATGGAGGCGGACTGCTGTGACTCCTACCCTGCGACAAGGGTCCCTGTTGGAGCACGTCTCTTGGGGCGGCACAGCCTGGATGGGCCCGGTCGCAGCTTGGACGTCCCAAGTGGCATGGTTCCGCCCTGTTCTGCCCGCTGCCCACCAGATGCAGCAGGGACAGGCAGGGTGCTGTGGTGTTCTGGCACCTCCCCTGTGCGGGTCACCGGCACGGGCCCCATCACCTCCTCCTCCCTTAGGGCGCCCGCTGGCCCCTGGACTATTCCATGGGACGGGGTGCAAGCGGAGCCATCCCGTGAGGCCCCCTTGCCACCTGACACTGCCAGTCCTGGAGGCCCGCTCAGGACTTAACAAGGGTCTGCACATTCACGGCCATGGAGCACAGGGAGTGGCCCATCTCCATCTGGGACTGCACCACATCACGCTGCGACTGTGCCACCACACTGAGGGTCTGTGCCACATCAGCCAGTAAATGGGCCACGTCCCTGTGGGTGTGGACCACCTCCTTCTGAGTCTACGCCACGCTGGCCTGCGCCTGGGCAATGCCGCTGATGTTGCCAGCAATTGCCTGCTGTGATTGGGCCAGGCTGTGGAGTGCCGCTGCAATCTCCAGGTGGCTCTGGCACATGGCTGCCTGTGAGAGGGCAGCCCTGTCCAGCCCTCAGTCCCTGCCTGCACAGAAGGCCCCAGGCCTTGCACACGCTGACCCATATCTGACACCAACGCCCCCACTGCCTCCACCGCGGACGTCATCCATGCGGTTTTGGCTTGCGTGGCATGCATGACCGGCACCACCTCCTGCTCATGCATGTGGATGGACTCCTCCACCTGCACCCGCAGGTGCTGGACACCACCCGTCATCCCCTCCCATTGTCCCCGGGTCTCTGCCTTCATCTCCCCTGTGGGTGGGACTGGAATTTCTATGAGCCTGAAACCCAGCTGGGCGACAGCTGATTCATGGGACCGGGCTGCCCTCCGACCGTCCGGCCCCTCGGCTGCTCATATCTCCACCTGCTTTATCAGACCAACTGTTTGGTGCGCACAAGATAGTGTCCCAGGAGCCTCCTCACTAGTGTGCCCAAGCGAGGTGATAGTCTCTGGGATGGTGGAGTGTTTAGAATTTAGAACAGTACAGCACAGAACAGGCCCTTCGGCCCTCGATGTTGTGCCGAGCAATGATCACCCCACTCAAACTCACGTATCCACCTTATACCCGTAACCCAACAACTCCCCCTTAACCTTACGGGCAAATTAGCATGGCCAATCCACTTAACCCGCACATCTTTGGACTGTGGGAGGAAACCGGAGCACCCGGAGGAAACCCACGCACACACGGGGAGGACGTGCAGACTCCGCACAGACAGTGACCCAGCCGGGAACCGAACCTGGGACCCTGGAGCTGTGAAGCATTGATGCTAACCACTATGCTACCGTGCTGCCCACACGTGTTGGGTGTTGGAGACAACCGTGATGGAAGGTCAATGTCCTCCTCTGACACAAACTTCGTAGTGTCCTGGGTCTCGGGCAGAGGGCTGGTGTTGTGGATGCTCTCCCCGTCGGTGCTCTGCTGTCCGGGGGGGGGAGGGGGGGGGGCAACAGCTCTGGCACTGGCTGGCATGGGGGCCATCTCCAGCAGGTCCTGTAAGACTCAAGACGACATGTATGGTTAGACAGCTGGACGGGGTGGGGGTAGGGTGAGGGGGTGGTGGTCCCCCTCTGGTCTGCTCCCACTCCCCGTGGTTGTGTCTGGCTTCTCCTGGGGGAGGGGGGGGGGGGTAGGGAGACAATGACACTGATAGAGATTCCGGCACATGTGGCCCACGGCTGGATAGATAATGTCATCAGTGGCCAGAGCACCCAGCCATGGCGGCTAGCATGGGTGCAGGCATGTGGGTCAGGGTGGGGGTTCGGCCGTGCCACGGGGGCATGGGGGGGTCCGGGTTACATGTGTGTGGGGGATAGGGGGGTTGGTGCCATGGGCACAGCGTTGTCTACTCACCCTGGCCGCCCTGAGGAGGTCGTGCAGTTTCTTCCTGCAGTGGATGCCAGTCCCGACGACTTTGTCAACGCCGCTGACCGTGTCTGCCACCTGCGCCCAGGCACGGCGAACGGTGGTGCCTGACGATCTTCCTCCCGGTGTACAGGATCACCCGCCTCTCCTTCGCGCCGTCTAGGAGGGTCTCCTGCTCAGCGTCACGGAACCGTGGCGCTGCTCTCCTTGCGGCCATCTTGCTGGCTGCGACGGTGTGTGTGCGGTGGGGGTGAATCACTTAAGTGCAGCTGCAATGTATGAGCCTAATTTTTCGCTTTAAAACTGTTGTGTTTCACATGATAACGGTGCTTGTCCCTTTAGAGTTGCTGAATCGTTGCACCTGTTGTGCCGTTTTTGCCGTCGTAAAAGTCCACAGTTTTCACGACGGCGTCAGCACTTAGTCTCAGAACGGAGAATCCAGCCCCTTATGTCTTAAATGGGTCTTTTTTGAAGTGGCAGGTAGTTTATGGTATTTTATAGTGGATTATTCATGAACATAATGAATTCAGAGCAGGCTCTAAAGGGGCCAGATGGTACACTGCTGCTCCTATTTTCCATGTTTTTATGGTTTTATGGCCAATATTCTTCAATGAAATCTCACTATAATCTACACCATGTAATGATCCTGGCATCATAAAGTACTCATAAGAATCTGTAATACTTAAGAAATTTGATCGACGACATTGAGCTATTCAGCCACATCTGCTCCAATGAGTTTACTCAACATAAGCTGCATCATTTAATGTACATGGCATCATACACATCACTTAAATCACACAACACCATGAGAAGAAAAGGGAAAGGTAAATTTCAAAGAAGAATAAGGACAATGGAATAAAGATGAAAAAAATTAACGACTTCTGATGTAAGAGCTGTGTAGAGAATGGCCGTGTAAGATCTCATGGAATGTCCTCTGTGTGATAAGTGAACTGTGAGGAAGTAAAGTGAGCTTCAGCCAACCCAAGAAAAAATGTCTGTTCTTTCAGCATGCAGCATTTTGTTTGGAGGTTTCTTGAATTCCACAGCAGAGTGGTAGCGAGTGAAAGGCAAAATGACATATCTTCCCTACAGTGAGATTGCCTTGTGGTAGTATTACTGCAATTTTATAAATAAAATATCGATAATTGTTGCCTACCTGGGTTTTTATTTGTGAATCTAGACAACTAGCAAATTTTGGGGGGAAATATTCTGTCAGATTAATTTCAATTTGTAAATGTACTTTGTGTGTTTTAGTTTTATTTATTTTTTGTTGATAAATGTTTTAGTTTAATGTTTAAAATCTCTAAAAGTATTACTGAAATTTATGGTTTCTTCCTTCAGTACATGTATATTCTTGGGCAAAATATAAAAAGAAACAGGTTGTGATAGCTTGTCAAGTTTCCCTTTGGGATTTTGGTGATCCTGGTACTTACTACCTGCCAGATCAAAGCAACTAATCACATATTTTAAAGTTCTCTGCAATATCCACATCACTTAACGTAGTTGGCAAAATTTGAATCTCCTCAAAAACGGAATATTGCTTACTCCATATGAAGCACATAACTGTATGTAGTCAGTGTGCACAGCACCATATAAAGTATGGAGAATGAGGTTGAACCCATTTGGATAGAAATTAGAAATTCTAAGAAAAAAAAGACACTGATAGGCGTAGTCTATAGGCTACCAAATAATAGCATCACACTGGGACGGACGGGCAGTAAATGAAGAGATAATTAATGCCTGTGAAAAGGGTACAGTTATCATGGGAGATTTTAATCTGCATATAGATTGGTCAAATCAGCTCGGTCAGGGTAGCCTTGAAGAGGAATTCGTTGAATGTATCCGGGATAGTTTTCTGGAACAATATGTAATGGAACCGACGAGAGAGCAAGCTATCCTAGATCTGGTCCTGTGTAATGAGGCAGGAATAATTAATGACCTCATCGTTAGGGATCCTCTTGGGAGGAGTGATCACAGCATGGTTGACTTTAGTATACAGATGGAGAGTGTGATGATAGAATCCAATACCAGTGTCCTATGCTTGAAAAAAGGGGACTACGATAGAATGAGGAAGGATCTCGCTAAAGTAGACTGGACACAAATATTTTATGGTAGGACAGTTGAGGAGCAGTGGAGTACTTTCAAAGAAAACTTTCATAGTGCTCAACAAAAGTATATTCCAGTGAGAAGGAAGAATTGTAAGAAAAGAGGTAATCTACCTTGGGTGTCTAAGGAGATACATGAGGCTGTCAAATTGAAAGAGAAGGCTTACAAAGCTGCCAAGATCAGCGGGAAACTAGAAGATTTGGAAAACTTTAAAGGTCAGCAGAAAGCCACGAAAAGAGCCATAAAGAAAAGTAAGATAGTACTCGAAAAAAAACTGGCACAGAATATAAGGAGAGATAGCAAAAGTTTTTATAATTATATAAAACTAAAAAGAGTGGCTAAAGTAAACATTGGTCCGATGGAGATAGAGATAGAGAAATACAGCACAGAACAGGCCCTTCGGCCCACGATGTTGCGCCGAACTTTTGTCCTCGGTTAATCATAGAATTTTGGACAATTTTTCATGGCCAATCCACCCAACCTGCACATCTTTGGACTGTGGGAGGAAACCGGAGTACCCGGAGGAAACCCACGCAGTCACGGGGAGGATGTGCAGACTCCACACAGACAGTGACCCAAGACGAAATCGAATTTGGGACCCTGGAGCTGTGAAGCAATTGTGCTATCCACAATGCTACCATGCTGCCCTTAAGAAGTTAACCTACACTCCATTATTCTACCCTAATCCAAGTACCTATCCAATAGCCGCTTGAAGGTCCCTAACTTTTCCGACTCAACTACTACCACAGGCAGTGCATTCCATGCCCCCACTACTCTCTGGGTAAAGAACCTACCTCTGACATCCCCTCTATATCTTCCACCATTTATCTTAAATTTATGTCCCCTTGTAATGGTGTGTTCCACCCGGGGAAAAGGTCTCTGACTGTCTACTCTATCTATTCCCCTGATCATCTTATAAACCTCTATCAAGTCGCCCCTCATCCTTCTCCGTTCTAATGAGAAAAGGCCTAGCACCCTCAACCTTTCCTCGTATGACCTACTCTCCATTCCAGGCAACATCCTGGTAAATCTCCTTTGCACCTTTTCCAAAGCTTCCACATCCTTCCTAAAATGAGGTGACCAGAACTGCACACAGTACTCCAAATGTGGCCTGACCAAGGTTTTGTACAGCTGCATCATCACCTCACGGCTCTTAAATTCAATCCCTCTGCTAATGAACGCTAGCACATCATAGGCCTTCTTCACAGCTCTATCCACTTGAGTGGCAACTTTCAAAGAACTATGAACATAGACCCCAAGATCTCTCTGCTCCTCCACATTGCCAAGAACCCTACCATTAACCCTGTATTCCGCATTCATATTTGTCCTTCCAAAATGGACAACCTCACACTTGTCAGGGTTAAACTCCATCTGCCACTTCTCAGCCCAGCTCTGCATTCTATCTATGTCTCTTTGAAGCCGACAACAGCCCTCCTCACTATCCACAACTCCACCAATCTTCGTATCATCTGCAAATTTACTGACCCACCCTTCAACTCCCTCATCCAAGTCGTTAATGAAAATCACAAACAGCAGAGGACCCAGAACTGATCCCTGGGGTACGCCACTGATAACTGGGCTCCAGGCTGAATATTTGCCATCCACCACCACTCTCTGTCTTCTATCGGTTAGCCAGTTTGTTATCCAACTGGCCAAATTTCCCACTATCCCATGCCTCCTTACTTTCTGCATAAGCCTACCATGGGGAACCTTATCAAATGCGTTACTAAAATCCATGTACACTACATCCACTGCTTTACCTTCATCCACATGCTTGGTCACCTCCTCAAAGAATTCAATAAGACTTGTAAGGCAAGACCTACCCCTCACAAATCCGTGCTGACTATCCCTAATTTTTTTCTTTACTTTTTTCCACTTTTTATTTCAGATGACAAGCTCTCACACTAGATTTTAAACAAGCTGGTGAATACTGGCAAATTACTTCTCCCACAGAACTATACCACACGTTCCCAAGACAGTATAAATATGGTTTATCTAACATTAATACAACATTGCATCAAATTACATAATTAAATGATCAATTATCCAAGTATCAACTTATGCAATCAAAAGGCATACAAAATATTACAGACATTAGGGCCTGCATAGATTAAGCAGAAACTCAAAAATCACGCTTCTGACAAGTTGGTAAACCTCCAATAGTACATCAAAAGAAAGATTACAAGTTTCAGAAAGTTACTGTACAGTATGAATTTAGCTACAACAAAGCATTTCTACTTTTAAAAAATTACTTGGTATGTAATGGGTAAACCCCAATATACATTTTCTGCACAAGACAAAAAGGCAACATACTAAATATCCCCGATTCCCCAATGCTTGTTTCAGCCCCTCCCTAAAGATCAATTGCAGAGTGCCAGTGTTCCTTTGTAAGGCTTCATTTTGAAAATTAAACCCAAGTGTGCTTATGTATGCTTTGAGCATTACAATGTGCAGTCAAATGAACTGATATGTCCTTTCAGACACTAAAGACTGCATAGTGGGGCGGTGGGGTAAGAAATTAATGTATGTCACATGATTGACAACAAAACTATTAAATGCATTGCAAGCCTTTTCAAAAATGCATTATACATCAGAACAGAGGGCATTCAAAAGTACTATTAAGACTTTAATCAATGATAAGTTTAAAAACAAAAGGATGAGAGTGGTCATTTAGTTATGGGATATGATGAAATGGCGGAGGCATTGAACAAATATTTTGTATCGGTCTTCACAGTGGAGGACTAATAACATGCCAGCAATTGACCAAGAGAAGAAGGTAGGTGAGGACCTGGAAACCATTACTATTACGAAAGAGCAAGTGTTGGGCAAGCTAATGGAGCTCACGATAGATAAGTCTCCTGGCCCTGATGGAATGCATCCCAGGGTTCTGAAAGAGATGGCTGGAGTAATAGCAGATGCACTGGCGGTAATTTTCCAAAATTCGCTGAACACTGGGGCAGTCCCAGAGGATTGGAAAAGAGCAAATGTGACGCCACTGTTTAAAAAGGGAAGTAGACAAAAGATGGGGAATTATAGACCGGTTAGCTTAACCTCTATCGTGGGGAAGATGCTTGAGTCTATTATCAAGAAAGAGATAGGAGGGCACCTCGATAGAAATTGTCCCATTGAATGGATGCAGCATGGATTCATGGGCAGGTCATGCTTGACAAATCTCTTGGAATTCTATGAAGACATATCGAGCAAGGTAGACAAAGGGGACCCAGTGGATGTGGTGTACCTAGATTTCCAAAAGGCCTTTGACAAGGTACCGCACAAGAGGCTGCTGCATAAGATAAGGATGCATGGTGTTAAGGGTAGAGTATTAGCATGGATAGAGGATTGGTTGTCTAACAGGAAACAAAGAGTGGGAATAAATGAGTGCTATTCTGGCTGGCAATCAGTGACGAGTGGTGTGTCTCAGGGATCGGTGTTGGGACCACAATTATTTACAATTTATATAGACGATTTGGAGTTGGGAACTACGTGTAAGGTATCCAAGTTTGCAGATGACACGAAGGTGTGTGGCAGAGCAAAGTGTACTGAGGACTGTAAAATCTTACAGAGGAACATTGACACATTGAGTAAGTGGGCAAAGGTCTGGCAGGTGGAGTATAATGTCAATAAGTGTGAAGTCGTGCATTTTGGTAGGAGTAACAATAGAACGGATTATTACTTAAATGGTAAAAAGCTGCAGCATGCTGTTATGCAGAGGGACCTGGATGTACTTGTGTATGAGTCACAGAAGGTTGGTCTGCAGGTGCAACAAGTAATTAGGAAGGCAAATGGAATGTTTTCCTTCGTTGCGAAGGGGATTGAGTTTAAAAGTAGAGAGGTAATGTTGCAGTTGTACAAGGTGCTGGTGAGGCCACACCTGGAATACTGTGTGCAGTTTTGGTCTCCACACTTGAGAAAGGATGTGCTAGCACTAGAGGGGGTGCAGAGGAGGTTCACCAGGCTGATTCCGGAGTTGAGGGGGTTATCGTATGAGGTGAGGCTGGGATTGGGATTATATTCACTGGAATTCAGAAGGTTGAGGGGGGATCTAATAGAAACATATAACATTTTGAAGGGAATGGATAAGATAGAAGTAGAAAGGATGTTTCCACTGGTAGGTGAAAGTAGGACAAGAGGGCACAGCCTCAAGATTAGGGGGAGCAGATTTAGGACTGAATCAAGGAGGAACTTCTTCACTCAGAGGGTGGTTAAAGTATGGAATTCCCGACTGAAAGGAGTAGTAGACGCTACTTCATTGAATATATTTAAAGATAGGGTAGATTTGTTTTGAAAAATAAAGGAATTACGGGATATGGCGAGAATGCGGGTAAGTGGTTCTGAGACCACGAATAGATCAGCCATGATCTTATAGAATGGCGGAACAGGCTTAAAGGGCCGGACGGTCTACTTCTGCTCCGAGTTCTTATGTTCTTATGTTCTTATGTGACAACATCTTCAGCACTTAAAGTACTCAGTAAACCATATCAATTCAAGTACTCAACATTATCCACATTGCTGTAACTGCTAGGCCACAACACGTTCACTTAAAGTAATTGGTTTTTTTTGTAAACTTAAGCACTCAATACATTCCACATCACTGCAAGCATCTATATCACTGAAAACACTCAGCATTAACCACATCGCTCACAGTGCTCACCGTGAAACTCATTAACTGATCCACACAACATTATTCACATCACTTGAAGTATCTGACAACATCTTCATCACTTACTTAATTCAGCATGAATCTCACTATTTAATGCTATCAGTAGTAACCCGCAACATAGAATCATTAAATGTCTAACGCATAGAGAGGTCATTTGGCCTGAGATATTGACAGACTAGGTGATTAAGCAAAATTGTGGCAGATGGAATTCAACGTAGACAAGTGTGTAGTCCATTTTGGACCAAAAAAGAATAGAGCAAGGTACATTCTAAATGGGAAGAAGTTAAATACAATGGCTGGCCAAAGAGATTTGGGAGTTCAGGTACATAAATCTTTAAAATGACACAAACAAGTGCTGAAAATAATCAAGATGTCTATTGGAATGCTAGCCTTTATATCTAGAGGATTGGAGAATAAACACACAGAAGTTATATGCAATTATACAATAAAAACCTGGGTAGACCCCACTTAGAGTCCTGTGAGCAGTTCTGGGCACCACACCTGAGGAAGGATATATTGGCCATGGAGGGAGTGCAACATAGATTTACAGAAATAATACCTGGACTACAGAGTTTAAATTATAAGGAGAGATTGTACGAATTAGGCCAGTTTCCATTAGAATTTAGGAGGTTAAGGGGTGATTTGATCAAAGTCTTCAAAATATTAACAGGGAAAAGGCAGGGTACATACAGACTGATTCCACTGGTTGGAGATTCTAAAACGAGGGAGCATAGACTAAAATCTAGGACCAGACCGTTCAGGAGAGGTGTTAAGACACACTTTTTCATGCAAGTGCTGGTAAATATTTGGAACTCTCTCCCACAAACAGCAGTTGAATGTAAAACAGTTGTTAAATTTAAATCTGGGGTTGGTAGGTTTTTGTTCAGCAAAGTTATCAAGGGATATGGGCCAAAGTGCAGGTATGTGGCGTCAGATCACAGATCAGCCATGATCTCATTGAATGGTAGGACTGGCTCAAGGGGCTGAATGGCCTACTCCTGTTCCTATGTACTTTGTCTGTGCTGGCTCTATTCAAGAGCAACTCAGTTAGTCCTGAAGAGAAAATAGATTGCAGGTTATGGGGAAAATTTCCCATAACCCTGCAATTTATTTACTCTACAGGTGTTTCTCCAATTCAATTTTGAATCTAGTTCCACCACATTCTCAAGCAGTGAATTCCATATCATTACAGACCTTTCCTCATGTTGAACTTGGTTCCTTTGTCTCTTAAATATGTGCCCGAATTTCAGTAGATTTTCTCGATCTAATCTGGTACCCTCATGATTTTGAGCACTTTTATCAAATCTCCTGCCAACCACTTCTTGAAGGAGAACAACCCATCTTCCCCAACCTTGTTTTCCTATCCATTAATGGGATGTGGGCATCGCTGGCTGGGCCCGCATTTATTGTCCATCCCTAACTTCCCTTGAAGTGAGTGATTTGCTGGGCCATTTCGGAGGGCATTTAAGAGTCAATCACACTGCTGTGGGTCTGGAGTCAAATTTAGCCCAGACTAGATAAGGATGGCATATTTCCTCCCTTGAAGGACAATGAATGATGTTTTTTTTAAAATTAACAATGGTTTCATGGTTACCATTAGACTTTTAATTCCAAATTTTTATTGAATTCAAATTTCACCACCTGCCATGGTGGGATTCGAACCTGGGTCTCCAGAGAAGCATACCCTGTGTCTCTGGATTAATAGTTCAGTGAAAATATCACTATGCCACCGCCTTCCCATCTAGACACGTAAATGGAGTCCCTCACCCTGAACTCCCGGAACACTTTTCTGCACCATCCCAATGCCTTCACATCCTTCCTAAAGTGTGCCACCCAAAACTGAATGCAAACCAGTGTCCTACACATGCCCACCCTTGCTCTTATTCTCTATGGGCCAATTAATAAAGCCGAGGAAACTGTATGCTTTATTAACCACGGTCTCAGTCTATCTTGCTACATTCAATGATTTATGCACATTTACACCCAGGTCCCTGTATCCTTTTATTTTATATTGTCTTTCTGTATTCTTCAATGGTTAGCACTGCTGCCTCAAAGTGCCAGGGACCCGGGTTCATTTCCAGTCTCAGGTGACTGTATGGAGTTTGCGCTTTCTCCCTGTGATTGCGTGGGTTTCCTCCGGATGCTCAAATTTCCTCCCACAGTCCAAAAATGCGCAGGTTCCATGGATTGGCCATGCTAGATTGCCTCAGAGTGTCCTAAAGGTTAGGTGGGGTTACTGGGTTACGGGGATAGGATGGGGGCTCTTTCAGAGGGTAGGTGCATACTCAATGGGCTGAATGGCCACTTTCTGCACTGTGGGGATTCTATTCTACTTCACATTACTGCCCATTGAACCTCATCTGCTACCTGGCTGCCCATTCCACTAACTTGTCTATGACCTTAGAGGTTCTACACTACCCTCCCCACAGTTTACAATGCTTGCAAGTTTAATTTCAGCATTCCTCTATCACTGTAACTCTGGCAGTAATTTCTTCCTTGACAAAGACAGATGCTTTGTAATCCATGAAATTATTTGAAGCCTCAGTAGACCATATATGAGCCAACTCCGTGCCTCCATATGTAAACAACTATTTTGTCCCTAATTGACCAACCATCCTTTTGCTATTCTTTTACTATTTCCATACCTAGGGTAGACTTTTGGATAATTTTTATGTTTGCTCTTTCTTTGACTTTCTTATTTCCTTTTGCACTTTCCCTCAGAACTTTCCATTTTCTGCCTGGTTCATACTTGTATTATCACCGTAACATCAGTTAAATTACATGGTAAGATTACCTAATATCCTCAGCAGTACATTCACATTTAAAGCACTTGGCAAGATCCATGTCCACACCATAGTACACTTTGGCTGTGCTGACCCTGTGCCGAGGGGTCAAGAAGGCCTGGAGAATTAGTCCATCATTGTTATTAACTACAATAAAATAATTCATATTCTATGCTGCCTGCTCTCTTTCTGATTCCATTTTGCATCAGTAGACGTTCTCGTCAGATCAGCATTATTTCTTTGCATCATTGACCATTGTTAAAATAAGTTACAATACCAAAGGTGTTCCATTAAGGGAAGAGTGTTGAATAATTCTGCATCATCTCATTAATCTAGAGGATTTGGCACTTGGGTGAGGTTCCAGAAGCAGTCCGCCCATTGAAGCAGACTTGAACACCATCAGAGCAAGAATAAGACATTTGTTTTTCAATGAAAGATTTCCAAGGTCCTTAGGAACAATTTGACTGGCCAGGTCAAGCACAAGAGTCCCCCTTTCTGCTTCTAAATTAATTAGCAAGGATACGGCAATAATCCAACAAGGGAACTCTATCATGTGTGTCAGCTTCCACACATAAGGCAGAAACTGAATGAGTTGGGGGGCAGTTCTTGGTTACCAGCTTGGTCACAGGAGAGTCAGTGACAGTCCTGCGTTGTCTCTTTTAGGGAAGTTCCACTACAAACTCTCAGGGTCTTGACAGGCCAATAATAGGACTTCTCCTTGGATCAACAGCCTTGGAAGCAAAAATCTCACCCACTGAGAGTTGCCAAACAATCAGAGATTGACAGCTCAACTGAATTGTTACTGGGGAGGAGATGGATCCTGCCACCACGTCACCCACCTGAGGTTCAACGCTGGATCCCAGGCCGGAAGTGAGTATTGTTGGGAGAGGGGATCTTGGGTTGGGGTTGGTAACAAGGGCAGGAGGTGTGGTTCTCAGCATCAACACCCCCCCCCCCCCCCCCCCCCCCCACCTCTCTTCTTGATTGGGTCCCTCGATCATGAACAGGTTTGCTTGTCATGCTGCCTGCATGGTGAACTTCCCTGCCAATGAGTTACTACCAGTTGGGCAAGGATAAGTGAGCATTTGTTGCCAATTTAAGGCCCCCAATTGGTGTTGTGATAAGATGGCTCATAGGCATTCTCATCAGAGACTTAATCAAGGATATACTGGGAAGTAACATGGTCCCCACCTGCCACCTTCCTGCCTGATTTCATGCCACCAGTTCCCCACAAATTTCCAACCCCCACACCCCTGCCAACAAGGGGAGTGGGCACAGGTTTCCATCCTGTTTAGCATTAAATGGAAAGGGAACCTGTTTACCCATGAAACATATTTGTCCTACTTGTTGTTACAATGCAAGCTTAATGATATCCAGCACATCAGACCTAGATTGAACACCAGGATAGTTACCATAGGGGGAAAAACAACATAAGAATAGCCTGCAATTGAAATCATAATAATTTATCACCAAATGCACACAGGAACTTTGGCTACAATTACCACAGACAGTGTGTGACAGAGGAGTCACAACCAGACAGTTATGACACAGCTGTTATGCCCTAATTGTGTCTCTGAGCCATAAGCAGATCCTGGGGCAGGGGAGGCACGAGCAGATGAAGAAATATGGTTGCAAATGGACTTGACATTCAGAGAAACAGTGAAATCTTGAGTTGAGGAAGATCCAGGAACTTATGACATGGGAATTGCCAGCATCCAGTTATATACGCATACCAGCAAACAGTGTGGCACAGGAATCGGGCAGGCAGCGTGACATGGGGTTTACCAGCTGAAGTTTAAATCAAGAGTTACCAGCAGCTTCTGAACCAAGAGTCATCAACAGGTTTAGTCAGTTAACCTACCACCAAGGGACTATGTGACACAAAAGTTAGCAACAGATATTGCCACAGAGGAGTCAGCTGAGTCTCCCTGACATCTCTCCCACTGGCTCAGTGACGGCAGGTTTGTCAACACATCCCGTGTGTCCCGGCAAAGGATGTACAGTAGGGGAGCCTCATCTCAGCTGTGCAGCACTGCCCGTAGTTCTTTCTTATGTGACACAGGAAGCCCTAGCAGGGCGTGCAATAGAAGAAGTTCCCGGAAGCCAGTTCCCTGCACGCTCTGTGATGCCGAAGACCCCTCCGCACAAGATGACGTGAGAATGACCTGCTGGCTCTGTGCTGCCGAGGTGTCTTGCAGTATCAGGAATATGGACACCAACTGCAAGCAATGTGGAAAAATGATTACCTGGACAACCCCCAACATGGGCGCTCTTTGCAGCATCTGCGACTTTGAAGTCACCTGCAAAAAATACTGCACTAAACCCAGATGCAGATCTTATAACATAGGACATAGCAGCTCTCGTTTGCACTCGAAGGCTACCAGAAAACCTCACAATATGGGAGCTGACAGCAGCATATACAACATGACTTATCAAAGCCAACCCTATGACATAGGATCTACCAGTAGATCATATGACATGGGATGCAGCAGCATGTCCTATGACACAGGATATACAGGAAAACGCAACAGCACAGAATGTAACAGCAAAACCTATGACAGGGGATTGACTAAGAACTCTTATGGCTCAGGATTTACGGCCAAATCCTATAGCAGGGGATTTACCACCAAACCTCGTGACGTAAGCTTTTCCACTAAATCCTCTTACGGCACAGGATTTACCACCACACCATGCAGCACACGATTTACCGCTAAACCATGTGATATGGGAATTTCTGACAAACACTTTGACACAGGATTTATCAGCCAATCCTATGGCATGGGACTTACCAGCAAACCCTATGGCAGGGGAACTACCAGTAGTTTGTGTGACACAATGAATACCAGCAGCACCGATTATATGTGCCTTCCTCCCAGACTCAACAAATTCGGCAGCAGCATCCTCAACCGCAGCAACCCTTATGAGAGGAGCTCCAGCAACAGGCAGTGTGACATAGGGATTGGCTGTGGCCATTGTGACACAAAAGTTACCAGCAGAATGTGTAACACAAGAAATGACAGCAACCTCAGTAGGGCAAGTCTCAGCAACAGACCTTGTGACACAGCTGACACCTGCAGCCTCTATGACACGGGACTTACCAGCAGAACCAATGCCACAGACCTTGGCAGAAAATCTTACGATTCAGCGGTCACAAGCAGGCACTATAACACGGGGCATAGCAGAAGATCTTATGACACGACCGTAAGCAGCACATTTTATGACCCCATGCTTACAAGCAGACCTCATCACACCAGTATCTGTGGCTGTGATATGAGTGTTACCAGCAGATTGTGCGATGGGAGCAAGGCCTGTGACCTTGCGGAAAGGAATGGCTCCAGTAGTTTATGTGGTGGCAATGCCAGCAATCGACCTTGGGAAAATAATGTCACTAGTCCATCGTTTGATAAGGGTGTCACTTGCGGAGTGTATGACAGGAGACCATGGGTAATGAATGACACCAGTACCCCTTGTGATGGGTGTGCTTCCAGCAGATCTTGTGGTAAGAATGATATCAGTACATCATGTGATGGGGGTGCTTCCAGCAAATCTTGGGGCAAGAATTGCACCAGTACCCCTTGTGATGGGTGTGCTTCCAGCAAATCTTGGGGCAAGAATTACACCAGTACCCCTTGTGATGGGTGTGCTTCCAGCAGATCTTGGGGCAAGAATAATACCAGTACCCCTTGTGATTGGTCTGTTTCCAGCATACCTTGGGATAAGACTGATGCCAGTACACCTTATGATGGGTGTGTTTCCAGCAGCTCTTGGGACAAGAATGATATCAGTACACCTTGTGATGGTTGCGTTTCCAACATGGCTTGCAATAAGAATGATAGCAGCACACTTTACACTGCATCTCTCAGTGGTAGACCCTGGGACAAGAATGACATTGGTACACCTTGTGATGGGTGTTTCGCCAGCAAACCTTGCAATAAGAATGACATCGCCACACCCAATGACGGTTGTGTCTGCAGCAGATCTTGGGACAAGAATGACATCAGTACACCCTGTGACGGCTGTGTCCCCAACAGACCATGCAATAAAAATGATACAGGCAAATCTTATGACACATATGCCTCCAGAAAAACTTGGGATAATAATGACACAAAACCATCCACAGATGAAAGATTTAACAGCAAACGTTTTGACACGGGGACCACCAGCAAAGTTTCGGAACCCAAAGTCAGCAGCATATTTTGTAGTTTGGGAGTTACCAACACATTGTGTGCTGCAGGAGTTAAAGCCACACCCTGTAACACTGGAAGCAATAGAAAACCTTCCGATAAAGAAGGTACCTGCATGCTGATGAACACAGATGTCAACTATAAGAATACAACCAGTCCGCCCTTTGGTAGGAGTGCCACAAACAGAGCATATGAAAAGCAACCATGGATGATGAATGACACCAGTTCACCTTGTGATGTGTTTGGCTCCAGTAGAGTTTTCAGCTCTTTGGGCAGAACGTCTGACATAGAAGATGACAGTATTTCAGAGACATGCAAGTATTCTCCAAAATCAAAGATATAGCAGTTTCGGAATACTTTGAGAACTGAATTACCAACACATACCAGATTGGATGTTTATTCAGTGGGAAAGCCGCAATGGACTACACAGAAAGGACAGTGCTCTGTTCTGATCGGCTCAGAGATGTTGCAGATACTATTCTTTGTAACACCTCCCATTAACAACACCTTGCTCACGTGCATCCCAGTACTTCTTCATTCCTCCATTCTCATTGTCCCAAAACATGGAATGAATTTTACAAAAACTAATCGAATACTTGTGTCTTCTGTCAGAACGTGTCTAACTGCACAGTAAAAAGCTACCAATAACAATTGATTCTCACGACAGGCCATGTAACCTGGGCATCACCAGTGATCTATTAAGATGTTAATAGTTGGCTGTGTAATGTGGGTGTTACCAATACAGACATGAGTCGCCGGTCGATTGCGCAATATGGATTATACCACATTTTGGACAATGTAATATGCATTTTACAAGTAGATTGTGTGACACAAATGTTACTGACGGCTTATGAAATCTAGGTTCTCTCAGCAGGTTATGAAATGTGGGCATTGCGAGCACATTGTACACGCTGAGTGAGCAACACATTGAGTGAAGTGAGTTTTATGCACTTAAAGCTGCTATTAGCCTTTATAGAATTTGAAAATAGCATGCAATATGGATATGACCACCAAATGTGTTGGGCAGAATTTTCCCAAAAATTGTTAGACCTTTGGGATCAGACTGAAAATCGACTTGTGTCTCCCCAGAAACACAGCCGAGTTTTCAGACCAGGCTTTCTGGCAGTTAGTACAGTAAATATCAGGGGGCGAATCATCACGCTGGCAGGGTGGAGCCTGATAGAGACGGCAAAGCTGACTCCACAGAATCCTTAAAGGGCTCCCTAATCCTCGATGGACATTGAGGACGCCATAAAATCATCGGGACAATCCACCCTCCATCATTGAAATATCATTGACACACTTCCCCCCTCACCCACCCTCCACCACCCACCCTCCCACCATCACAGATGTGTCAGGGTGCTCTCTCCATCCTTCCCCCACCACCACAGAAGTATCAGTGCCAGTTTTTCCCCCCTGACAATTCCCCCCCCTCCCCAGTTCTTACATGTACCAGTGAAGTCCTTCTCCCCACAGAGGACTATCCTTACCTTGTTAACCCCGGTGGGTTCCTCTCAACTGATTCCTGCTTTGATATAGCTGTTGTAAACCTCGCCGATGCGACGTCATGCCGGTGAGGTACGATTATTTAGTGAGGAGGGATCATCTGGTCCTTTGATAACATTTAAATGTATTAAACTTTATTGAAATTAGGGTTCCAGCCCAGAAAAAGGTGGGAACCTCGCTACATCACTGGCGAGGGCCGGGGGAAAAATTTGGGAAATGAGATCTTGCCAGTGAGAATCTCATTTCCAGACTCTCGCATTTTAGGCCCACATTGGTGTTTACATTGACAGCAAACATGGGTACAAAATCTTCCCCCACATATGAATGTTAGCATCAAGTGTTACAACATCAGGGGCACATGCGCAGTCAAGTCCAGCCCCACTTGCCCCGGAGACACGACACAAGTGAATTAACCAATAAGGCCTTCTAAAAATTCCTCATGTGTTTGGCCCTTGGCTGCCAATTAATTAGTCACCAGGTAAATTGAAGCATGATGACTGTTTATTCATAGCAATAATAATTATGAAAATGTGGCAAATGCAACTGGATAGCAACAAGCTCACCTACTGTCCCACTGTCTACCCACGCACGCAAAACAGAGAAACACAGAGGGGGGTGAGGGAAATAATAAGGTTGAAGGTCAAAAGATAAGGGGTGGGAATGAAAGAGAAAATGCTGGAAAATCGCAACAGGTCTGACAGCACCTACAGGGAGAGAAAAGAGCTAATGTTTCGAGTCCGATGACTCTTTGTCAAAGCTAACATACAGAGAAAGTGGGAAATATTTATACTGTGGAGTGAGAATGAAAGATGAGTCATAGCCACAGACACCCAGGGAAACCGGGTGCTAATGGCCACAGAAAACAAGGGGAAAGAGTGCGAATGGCAGTTCCTAGGCAGAACAAAAAATATGAAAGGCCAAACAGCAGAGAAACTAACACCAGAGGGTGAACTGTAGATGTGGGCACAGTAAGAAGTCTTATAACACCAGGTTAAAGTCCAACAGGTTTGTTTCGAATCACTAGCTTTCGGAGCACTGCTCCTTCCTCAGGTGAATGAAGAGGTGGGTTCCAGAAACATATATACAGACAAAGCCAAAGATGCAATACGATACTTTGAATGTGAGCATTTGCAGGCAATTACGTCTTTACAGATCCAGAGAGTGAGGTAAGCGTTCTCCAAGGCAGCCTTCAGGACATGCGACAATGCAAAATCGCCGGGCAGAAACTTATAGCCAAGTTCCGCACACATGGGTATGGCCTCAACCAGGACCTTGGATTCATGTCGCATTACATTCATCCCCAACCATCTGGCCTGGGCTTGAGGAATCCTACCAGCTCTCCTGGCTTGAGACAATTCACACCTCTTTAACCTAGGATTACCCCTCTCTCTGGATCTGTAAAGACTTAATTACCTGCAAATGCTCGCATTGAAAGTATCGTCTTGCACCTTTGACTTAGTCTATATATATATGCTTCTGGAATATACCTCTTCATTCACCTGAGGAAGGAGCAGTGCTCCAAAAGCTAGTGTTTGAAACAAACTTGTTGGACTTTAACCTGGTGTTGTAAGACTTCTTACTGTGCTCATCCCAGTCCAATGCCGGCCTCTCCACATTATGTAGATGTGGGGGAGGAAGGGGGAAGCAAAGAGAAGAAAGGGTAAGGAAGGTGGATAAGATGGGGTGTGTGTGAAATATATATTAAGAAAGACAAGAAAGAAAGAAATGGTAAAAGACAGTTAATATGAAATGGGATGAAAACAAATAGGTCGAGATGGGGTAGAGCTAATCATCTGAAGTCATTAAATTTGATCTTGAGACCGGAAGGCTGTAGTGTGCCTAACCGGAAGATGAGATGTTGTTCCTCCAGTTTGCGTTGAGCTTCACTGGAACATTGGAGAAGGCCAAGGACAGACATGTGGGCATGGGAGCACGGTCTTTTGTTAAAATGGCAAGCAATGGGAAGGTCAGGGTCCTGAATGCGCACAGACCGAAGATGCTAAACAAAGTGATCACCCGGTCTACGTTTGGTCTCTCCGATATAGAGGAGACCACATTGGGTGCAGTGAATGCAGTAGACCAAATTGGAAGAGATGCAAGTGAAACGCTGCTTAACCTGGAATGAGTGTTTTGGGCCTGGGATGTTAAGGATGGAAGAGGTAAAGGGGCAGCTGCTACACCTTCTGCGATTGCATGTGAAGGTACCATGGGTGATGGGTGAGGTATTGGGTGTGGTGGAGGAGTGGATTAGATTATCTCGGAGGGAATGGTATCTATGGAATGCTGACAGAAGGAGTGAAGGGAAAATGAGTTTGGTGGTGGCATCACACTGGAGTTGGCAAAAATGGTGGAGGATTTGCTTACGGAGGCTGGTGGGATGCAATGTGAGAACGAGGGGGACTCTATCCTTGTTCTGGGAGGGAGGGGAGGGTCGAAGGTAGTGGCGCGGGAGATGAACCACACACTGTTGAGGGCCCTGTCAACAACTGTTGGTGGGAAATCACGGTTGAGGAAGAAGGAACACATTTTCGAAGCCCCATTTTGGAAAGTGGCATCATCGGAACAAATGCGGCAGAGGGGAAGGAGTTGAGAGAAAGGGATGGAGTCTTTACAGGGTGTAGGGTATGAAGAGCTGTAGTCGAGATAGCTGTGGGAGTCAGTGGGCTTGTAGTGGATATTAGTAGATAGTGTATTGCCGGACACGGAGACAAAAAGATCAAGGAAGGGAAGGGAAGTGTCTGAGATGGACCAGGTGAAAGTGGTGGAGGGGTGGAAACTGGAAGCGAAGTTGATGAATTGTTGCAAGTCCGGACGAGAGCATGAAGCGGCACCAAAATAGTCATCAATGTATCGGTAAAGGGGTTGTGGGAGGGGACCCGGGTAGGCCTGGAACTAGGAATGTTCCACATACTCCATAAAAAGGCAGGCGTAGCTTGGACCCATGTGGGTACCGATTGCTAAACCTTTGATTTGGACAAAGTGAGATGAGTCAAAGGAGAATTTGTTGAGAAATAGAATGTGTTCAACCAGGCGGAGGAGAGTGGTGGTGGATGGGAATTGTCCAGAACTCTTTTTGAGAAAGAAGCGAAGAGCTCTCAGGCCATCCTGGTGTGGGATGGAGGTGTAAAGAGATTGCACATCCATGGTGACTAGAATATGGTTGGGACCTGCGAACTGGAAGCTGTCAATATCACGCACTGCAACAGAGGAATCCCGGATTTAGGTGGGGAGGGAATGGACCAGACGAGTGTGGATGGAGTCAAGAGAAGAGGAAATAAGTTCAGTGGGGCAGGAGCATGCTGACACAATGGGCCTGCCGGGACAGTCCTTTTTGTGGATTTTGGGAAGTAGGTAAAAGCAGGCTGTCCGGGTTGAGAGACTATGAGGTTGGAAGCCATAGGGGAAAGGCATCCGGAGGAAATGAGGTCACTAACGGTGTTGGAGATAATGGTTTGATGTTCAATGATCTGGTCATGGTCCAGGGGGAGGTAAGAGGAAGTATCGTAGAGTTGGCGCTCAGCCTCTGCGAGGTAGAGGTCAGTGCGCCAGACGACAACAGCACCCCCTTTGTCGGCAGGTTTAATGACAAAGTCGGAGTTGGACCTGACGGAGTGAAGAGCAGAAAGTTCGGAAGGAGAGAGGTTGGAATGGATGAGGGGGGCAGAAAAATTAAGATGGCCAATATCCCATCGATTGTTCTCAATGAAAAGGTCAAGGGCAGGTAATTGTCCTGGCAGGGGGATCCACTTGGAGGCAGGATGTTGGAGGCATATGAAATGATCAGTGGAACAGGGGGAGGATTCTTGCCTAAAGAAGTGGGCATGGAGATGAAGGCGACATAAAAGAGTTCAAATCATGTTGAGCTTGGAATTCATTGAGGTGGGGACGTAAGGGTACAAAGCCGAGTCCTTTGCTGAAAACACCACGCTCAGCCTCAGAGAGAGGATGGTCGGAGGGTATGGTGAACACGCAGCAAGGGGTGGGTCTGGAAGAAATGGAGTACAAGGGTTTAGGACTGGTGGAGGTCCTAGGATGGGCAGTAGTGTTGATACTGGGAGAAATGGGGTATGAGGGATTGGGACTGCTGGAGGGCCTGGGATAGGCAGTGGTGTTGATACTGAGAACAATGGGGGAACGAGGGATTGGGACTGGTGGAGGGCCTAGGATGGGCAATGGTATAGATGAGTTGTTGAAGCTTGTGTTCCTTAACATCTGTGAGAAACAGGAAAAGATTCTTGTCAAGGTATCAAACGTTGCGAAGGATGAAATGAAACTGGGGACATGGACAGCTTTGAGAGAGAGTAAGATGGTGCTCCTGGAGAGAGATGTCGAGTGTCTTCATGTGGCGCCGCATGGCACTGAGTGTGGCTTTCAGGATGCGGTGAGAGCAGCAGTTGGAAGAATGTTGTATATCCTGGAGGTACCTGTAATCCTGGAGGTTGCATGCAGGCTGGAATTTAAGTTGAAATCTCCGTGGGGTAAGTCGGTGACAAAGACAGTCACTGAGGAAGGAAATATGGCTGTGGAAATGAGTCTGGGTAAATACCTTGTCCAACACTAAGAGAGATATGGAAAGCAGTGAAGGCGGATAGTGTGGGAGGGTCATATGGAAATCCTGTCGGAGAGAAGAGCAGTAGTTCTTCAGCGTAGGCATTCCTGGAAGAGAGGTGGCAGTGGGTTAAACACTGGATAAAAGCAAATTACTGCAGATGCTGGAGTCTGAAACAAAAGAGAAAATGCTGAAAAATCTCAGCAGGTCTGACAGCTCTGTAGGGAGAGAAAAGAGCAAACGTTTCAAGTCTGATGACTCTTTGTCAAAGCTAACAGACAGAGAAAGTGGGAAATATTTATACTGTGGAGTGAGAATGAAAGATGAGGTATAGCCACAGAAACCCAGGGGAACCGGGTGCTAATGGCTACAGATACCAAGGGGAAAGAGTGCAAATGGCAGTCCCCAGAGAGGACAAAAGCTGTGAAAGGCCAAACAGCGGACAAACTAACATCAGAGGATGAACTGTAGATGTGGGAGGAGGGGCAGGGGGATGCAAAGAGGAGAAAGGTTAAGGAAAGGTGGATAAGGTTAAATATATATAAAAGAATGACCAGGGTGAGGGTAGGGCCAGTCAAGGACATTAGTGGGAACTTGTGCATGGAGTCAGAAGAAATAGGAGAGGCGTTGAATGAATACTTTTCTTCAGTGTTCACCAAGGAGAGGGGCCATGTTTTTGAGGATCAGAATGTGATACAGGCAGGTAGGCTGGAGGAGGTAGATGTTCTGAGGAAGGATGTGTTAGCAATTTTGAAAAACCTGAGCATCGACAAGTCCCCTGGGTCAGATGGGATATATCCAAAGATTCTTTGGGAGGCAAGGGATGAGATTGCGGTGCCTTTGGCTTTGATCTTTGGGTCCTCACTGTCCACGGGGATAGTGCCAGGGGACTGGAGAGTGGCGAATGTTGTTCCTCTGTTCAAGAAAGGGAATAAGAATGACCCTGGTAATTATAGGCCAGTTAGTCTTACTTCGGTGGTCAGTAAGTAAATGGAAAAGGTCCTGAAGGATAGGATTTATGACCATTTGGAAAGATGCAACTTAATCAGGGATAGTCAACACGGATTCGTGAAGGTTAAGTCTTGCCTCACAAATTTGATTAAATTCTTTGAGGAGGTACCTAAGTGCGTAGATGAAGATAGAGCAGTTGATGTTGTATAAATCGATTTTAGTAAGGCGTTTGATAAGGTTCCCTTTGGTCGGCTCATGAAGAAAGTAAGGAGGTGTGGGATAGAGGGAAATTGGCTAATTGGATAAGTAACTGGCTATCACATGGAAGACAGAGGGTGGTGGTGTGTGGAAAATTTTCAGACTGGAGACCAGTTACCAGCGGTGTACCACAGAGATCAGTGCTGGGTCCTCTGCTATTTGTGATTTTTATCAATGACTTGGAGGAGGGGGCTGAAGGGTGGGTCAGTAAATTTGCTGATGACACCAAGATTCGTGGAGTAGTGGGTGAGGTGGAGGGCTATTGTAGGCTGCAAAGACACATTGATAGGATGCAGAGCTAGGCTGAAAAATGGCAGATGGAGTTTAACCCTGATAAGTGCGAGGTGATTCATTTTGGTAGAAAAAATTTGAATGCGGATTACAGGGTCAACGGCAGGGTTCTAAGGAATGTGAAGGAACAGAGAGATCTTGGGGTTCATGTCCACAGATCTCTGAAGGTTGCCACTCAAGTGGATAGAGCCGTGAAGAAGGCTTATAGTGTGTTAGCGTTTATTAACGGGGGCTTGAGTTTAAGAGCTGCGGGGTTATGCTGCAACTATATATGACCCTGGTGAGACCACATTTGGAGTTCTGTGTGCAGTTCTGGTCACTTCATTATAGGAAGGATGTGGAAGCATTGGAAAGGGTGCCAAGGTGATTTACCAGGATGCTGCCTGGTTTGGAGGATAGGTCTTATGAGGAAAGGCTGAGGGAGCTAGAGCTTTTCTCTTTGGAGCGGAGGAGGACGAGAGGAAACTTAATAGAGGTTTATAAGATGATGAGGGGAATAGATAGAGTCGACGTTCAGAGACTATTTCCTCGGCGGATATAGCTGTTACAAGGGGGCATAACTATAAGATTCAGGGTGGGTGATATAGGAGGGATGTTCGAGGTAGTTTCTTTACTCAGAGAGTGGTTAGGGTGTGGAATGGACTGCCTGCTGTGATAGTGGAGTCGGACACTTTAGGAACTTTCAAGTGGTTACTGGATAGGCACATGGAGCACACCAGAATGACAGGGAGTGGGATAGCTTGATCTTGGTTTCGGACAATGCTCGGCACAACATCGAGGGCCAAAGTGCCTGTTCTGTGCTGTGCTGTTCTATGTTCTAAAGACAAGAAAGAGTGAAATGGTAAAAAAACAGTTAAAATGAAATGGGATGAAAACAAATGGGTCGAGGTGGGGTAGAGCTGAAGTTGTTAAATTCGATGTTGAGACCGGAAGGCTGTAGCGTGCCTAACCGGAAGATGAGATGTTGTTCCTCCAGTTTGCACTGAGCTTCACTGGAACATTGGAGAAGGCCAAGGACAGACATGTGGACATGGGAACAGGGTCTTTTGTTAAAATGGCAAGCAAGGGGAAGGTCAGGGTCCTGAATGCGTACAGGCCGAAGATGCTAAGCAAAGCGATCACCCAGTCTGCTTTTGGTCTCTCCGATATAGAGGAGACTACATTGGGAGCAGCGAATGCAGTAGACCAAATTTGAAGAAATGCAAGTGAAACGCTGCTTAACCTGGAATAAGTGTTTTGGGCCTGCGATGTTAAGCATAGAAGAGGTAAAGGGGCAGGTGTTACACCTTCTGCGATTGCATGTGAAGGTGCCATGGGTGATGGGTGAGGTATTGGGTAATGTGGAGGAGTGGACTCGATTAAGAACAAAGAACAAAGAACAAAGCAAATTACAGCACAGGAACAGGCCCTTTGGCCCTCCCAGCCTGCGCCGATCCAGATCCTTTCAACCTTCGCCTATTTTCCAAGGATCTACTTCCCTCTGTTCCCCGCCCGTTCATATATCTGTCTAGATGCATCTTAAATGATGCTATCGTGCCCGCCTCATTCACCTCCACTGGCAAAGCGCTCCAGGCACCCACCACCCTCTGCGTAAAAAACTTTCCACGCACATCTCCCTTAAACTTTCCCCCTCTCACCTTGAAATCGTGACCCTTTGTAATTGACACTCCCACCTCTCATAACTTTGTAGACCTCAATCAGGTCCCCCCTCAACCTCTGTCTTTCCAATGAAAACAATCCGAATCTACTCAACCTTTCTTCATCGCTAGCACCCTCCATACCAGGCAATATTCTGGTAAACTTCCTCTGCACCCTCTCTAAAGCAATCTCGGAGGGAAGGGTATCTGCGGAATGCTGACAGAAGGAGTGAAGGGAAGATGTGTTTGGTCGTGGCATCACGCTGGAGTTGGTGAAAATGGCGGAGGATTACGCTTTGCATTCGGATGCTGTTGGGATGATATGTGAGAACGAGGGGGACTCATCCTTGTTCTGAGAGGGAGGGGAGGAGGTGAGGGTAGTGGCGCGGGAGATGGACCGCACACTGTTGAGGCCCTGTCAACAACTGTATGTGGGAAATCACGGTTGAGAAAGAAGGAACACATTTTCGAAGCACCATTTTGGAAAGTGGCATCATCGGAACAAATGCGGCGGAGGCAAAAGAGTTGAGAGAAAGGGATGGAGTCTTTACAGGGTGTAGGGTATGAAGAGCTGTAGTCGAGATAGCTGTGGAAGTCAATGAGCTTGTAGTGGATATTAGTACATAATCTATTGCCTGAAATGGAGATAGAAAGATCAAGGAAAGGAAGGGAAGTGTCTGAGATGGACCAGGTGAAAGTGATGGAGGTGTCGGAAACTGGAAGCGAAGTTGATGAATTGTTCCAGGTCCGGACGATAGCATGAAGCGGCACCAAAATAGTCATCAATGTATCGGTAAAGGAGTTGTGAGAGGAGACCCGGGTAGGCCTGGAACAAGGAATGTTCCACATACTCCATAAAAAAGGCAAGCGTAGCTAGGACCCATGAGTGTACCCATTACTACACCTTTGATTTGGATAAAGTGGGATGAGTTAAAGGAGAAGTAGTTGAGAGATAGAACGAGTTCAGCCAGGCGAAAGAGGTCGCTAACGGTGTTGGAGATAATGGCTTGATGTTCAGGGGAAATTCCAACTGGTAGAGTTCCCAGGTATCGGCAGCTCTTGTCCTTGGAGATGGCAGTGGTTGTGAGCTTTGAAGATGTGACCTAAGAAGCCTTATCGAGTTCCTGCAGTTTATTTGTTGATGGTGCACACGGCTGCCATTGTTCGGCAGTGGTGGATGTTGTGAATGTTTGTGGAAATTGGAGCAATCAAGCGGCCTGCTTTGTCCTGGATGGTGTTGAGCTTCTTCTATGGATTTTGTCGTCAATGTCTGTTCACACCGAGAGAATGCTCCCAAAGAATGGGAAATGATGCACATTGTCCAAGTGCTCACCATTGATCTTGATGGCTGGGGGGCAGTTTTGTGCGGCAGGAGCGGGTTGGTAGAGAACATTTGTTTTCCGGATGTTAAGTCTGAGGCCCATTCTCTCATTTGCCTCGGTGAATATGTCAGCAATGGTTTCTAGCTCGGCCTCTGAATGTGTGCACACAAAGGCATCATCTGCGCAATGCAGTTCAATGAGACAGTTCAGGTGGTCTTGCTTCTGGATACGTTGGAGGTTGAACAGTTTTCCCCTTATCCAGTAGGTTAGCTCCACTCCAGCGGGGAGTTTCAGGGTGACGGAGTGGTATGTTGCTGCAATAAAGATGGAGAAGAGCGAGCGTGGTGCGGTGACGCAGCCCTGTTTGACCCCAGTTTGTACACTTATATGGAATTAAACTGACAAATGGTTGGTCACAGACTGCTTACAGACTGAGAGGAGGTGTTCTGCAAACCATTGCCCAAGTTAGATTGGGTGTCAAAATGTAAAGGAGGCCGCATTGTCAACAACCAATATATTACGCTAATCGCTAGTTTACCTGGGAGGAATGTTTGGGGATTTAGGAAGAGAAGGGAGGGTCTTGCATTTTGAGAGGCACAGATAGAGAACATGGAGAGGAAGTTTCCCTTGGAGGATGAACTAGAACCCAAGAGCACAGCCTCATTCTGAAGGGACGATCCTTTAAAACTGAGATGAGGAGGAATTTCTTCAGCCAGAGGGTAGCGAATCTGTGGAACTCATTACTGCAGGAGGCTGTGGAGGCCAAGTCACTGAGTTTCTTTAAGACAAAGATCGATAGATTCATGATTAATAAGAGGATCTTATTAATTATTCTCTGGGAAGCTAGGGAAGAGATTGCTGAGCCTTGGTTTTGATCTTTATGTCATCATTGTCTACAGAAATAGTGCCAGAAGACTGGAGGATAGCAAATGTTGTCCCCTTGTTCAAGAAGGGGAGTAGAGACAACCCCGGTAACTATAGACCAGTGAGCCTTACTTCTGTCGTGGGCAAAGTCTTGGAAAGGTTTATAAGAGATAGGATGTATAATCATCTGGAAAGGAATAATTTGATTAGAGATAGTCAACATGGTTTTGTGAAGGGTAGGTTGTGTCTCACAAACCTAATTGAGTTCTTTGAGAAGGTGACCAAACAGGTGGACAAGGGTAAAGCAGTTGATGTGGTGTATATGAATTTCAGTAAAGCATTTGATAAGGTTCCCCATGGTAGGCTATTGCAGAAAACACAGAGGCATGGGATTCAGGGTGATTTAGCTGTTTGGATCAGAAATTGGCTAGCTGGAAGAAGACAAAGGGAAGAAGTTACTAGTGGTGTACCACAAGGACCTGTTTTGGGGCCACTGCTGTTTGTCATTTTTATAAATGACCTGGAGGAGGGCGTAGAAGGATGGGTGATTAAATTTGCAGATGACACTCAAGTCGGTGGAGTTGTGGACAGTGCAGAAAGTTACAGAGGGACATAAATAAGCTGCAGAGCTGGGCTGAGCAAATGGAGTTTAATGCAGAAAAGTGTGAGGTGATTCATTTTGGAAGGAATAACAGGAAGACAGAGTACTGGGCTAATGGGAAGATTCTTGATAATGTGGATGAGTAGAGAGATCTCGGTGTCCATGTATATAGATCCCTGAAAGTTGCCACCCAGGTTGATAGTGTTGCTAAGAAGGCGTACAGTGTGTTAGCTTTTATTGGTAGAGGGATTGAGTTTCGGAGCCATGAGGTCATGTTGCAGCTGTACAAAACTCTGGTGTGGCCGCATTTGGAGTATTGCGTGCAGTTCTGGTCGCCTCATTATAGGAAGGATGTGGAAGCATTAGAAAGGGTGCAGAGGAGATTTACCAGGATGTTGCCTGGTATGGAGGGAAGATCTTATGAAGGAAGGCTGAGGGACTTGAGGCTGTTTTCGTTGGAGAGAAGTAGGTTAAGAGGTGACTTAATTGAGGCATACAAGGTGATCAGAGGATTAGATAGGGTGGACAGTGAGAGCCTTTTTCCTCGGATGGTGGTGTCTAACACGAGCGGACATAGCTTTAAATTGAGGGGAGATAGATATAGGACAGATGTCAGAGGTTGGTGCTTTACTCAGAGAGTAGTAAGGGCGTGGAATGTCCTACCTGCAACAGTAGTGGACTCGCCAACATTAAGGGCATTTAAATGGTCATTAGATAAACAGATGGATGATAAGGGAATAGTGGAGATGGGCTTCAGAGTGGTTTCACAGGTCGGCCCAACATTGAGGGCCGAAGGGCCTGTTCTGCGCTGTAATGTGTTCTATGTTCTATGTCCATTTGCTGATTTCAACGTGGTAACTGTTCTCAGTTGTGAAGTTAAGCCTGATGTCTTGCTGTAAAAAGGTGTTTTTAAGCCTTATGGATGTTAAAAGGAAAGTCTAAAGGATTACTTAGTGTTGTAGTCTTTGGGGGTTGTATTTGAATTAATGGTGGCTAAGATGTTCACTGTATGTTTTAAAAAGGTTACTTGAGTTCATAGAATAAACATTATTTGCTTAAAAAAATACTTTTCCATTTCTGCTGTACCACACCTGAAGAGTGGGCCGTGTGCTCTCCATACCTCAAACTATTAAAATTTGTGGGTCAGGTGAACTCCATGATACACTTTGGGGTTCTCTAAACCCTGGCCCATAACAGGATTTTGGGGAGGAGTTGGTGGACTATGGATTTGGAGGCTGTGGAGGGACGATCCTCCGAGATGATGAGGTCAGTGATATTCCTGGAAACAAGTACTTGCTGTTCGAATGTGGCATTATGGTCCAGGGAGAGGTAGGAGAAAATGTTTGAGAGTTGGCGCTCAACCTCTGCAAGGTAGAGGTCAGTAATCCTGATAATAAAAGTGCCAGCCTTGTCGGCAGGTTTGATAACAAAATCAGGGGTGCGATTCTCCGCACCCGCGGAAAATCACGAAGTTGGCCATGAAAACGGCCGAGTTTTGCGACAGCCCGACACGACCCATTTCCCGAGGTATTCACGTCCGGGAAATGGGCTAGGAACGGGGCCGCATCAATCACGTGCGCGATGACGCCGGAACGCGGCAACGCAACAAACATGCCCACGTGACGCGGCCCGACGCCGTAAAAAGGCGCGGGCGAGCACAGAAACTGTAGGCCAAGATGTCGGAGCTGAGGAGAGCAGCCCCGCGATTTGTGGAGGCTGATGTGGAGATGCTGCTCGATTCCATCGAGCAGAGGAGAGGCATCATCTGCTCGCGTAGAGGGCATCGCCACCCTGCCAGCGCAGTGCACCAGGCCTGGCGTGAGATTGCTGCTGCCGTCGGTGCTGTGGGGCAGACCCCTCGTTCAGCTGACCAGTGTCGGAAGAAGATGGACGACCTCACAAGGGCTGCCAGGGTAAGTGCCAAGAGGGTGCCCCCGGGTCACAACCATCCCTCCCCCCCTTTACTTAATCACCCACCTCCCCCTCTGGCATGGGGGTGGAGGGGGATTGTGGCAGAGTGAGTTGAGGGTGGTTCACAAAGTTGTCACAGACCCAGCGCTCTGGCCCCCGTGGAGAGATGCAATCGTCTTATTACAACTTGACCCCTAAACTGTACCAGTATCTGAACGGACTGCTGATACCTGCCGTATTGTAATAATCTACCTATGCCCCCTCCCCCAACAGGACAAGACCGCTCACAACACCCGTGAGCGGAACAAGATGGGAGGGGGTTCGCCCATCCTGCGTCCCCTCACCACTTTTGAGCAGAGGGCCCTGGACCTTGTTGGCGGATCAGCTACTCGGGAGATCGCGCAATGCGAGGTTGGCGGAGCTGCAACAAGTGAGACAACCCTGCATGACAAACAACCCCCCTCCCCATCCTCTGTCCCTTCACACACCCTGCCCATTGGGATACGTCCCCCATCCTCTGTCCCTTCAGACTCCGCCCACTGGGACCGTCCAGCGCACGGCCGAGCGTCTCTAAATAACCCGTTTCATTCTCTTCCCTAGGACGTGATGCCGAACGACCAGGGCCGTCTGGCTCCAGACGGACACAGGCATCTACCCCCACCTCACCCGGGGCCGCACGACAGAGGGTGCCTGATCAGTGGGGAGTGCCATCTTCCCCAACAGAATCTGTGGAGCAGGACGCCCAGAGGGCGGCGACACCGCTAGATAAAGAAATGGCCTGCGAACGCCCTGCGGCCTCTCAGCGGGCCGATGACATCGACCCGCTGGCAGCGGGCCGATGAGGCGTCCACCCAAGACGACCTCGAGCTTGCGGCACAGCTATCTCCCACACCATCCACCATCCCAGAGACACTCACCCCGGCTGGCCTATTTAGTGATGAGGCTCCTGGGTCACAGTCTGGGTCGCACATCACAGCTGAACAGGTACAGCAGGTGGAGGTCGGAGCAGCCGAGGGCCCGGACTGGCGGAGGGCAGGTCAGACCCAGCATCCAGCTGGCTCCCAGACGTTTCAGAGTTCCTGGACTTTCTCAACCCACCCGCACAGCCGATACATCAAGAAACCCAGGGACACAATGATGGGATGAGGACTGTCTTCCAGACACTGCAGACGCAGACGGAGTAGAACCGTGTCCACGAGTAGGGAGTGGTGCCGCTCATGGCAGAAACCCAGGCCGACACCGCACGGGTGGTATCCACGGTGGAGGCAATGGGTGAAACGGTTTCGGCATTGGGTCAGGTTATGCAAGACGTTGGGCTTCACGTGCAGGCGTCATCCTCGGCCTTGGACAGTGTTGCCCTCTCACAGGCAGTAATGCGCCAGAGCAAAAACAACATTGCCGGCGCGCTGCGGGCCTTGGCCGAGTCTCAGCAGGTCATGGCCCAGTCGCAGCAGTCAGTCGCGGAGAGCATCAACCGCCTGACACACGTGCTGGATGGCGTCGTGCACTCACAGGTTGAGGTCGCACAGTCCCTGGCGGGAATGTCTAACTCCCTGGACTCCGTCTCTGCAAACCTTCGGATCCTGGTGGATACCGTTGCAGGCCTCCAGGACTGGCAGCGCCAGGTGTCGGATGCGCGACGGGGACCTCTCCGCTCGCACCTCTGTCCCAAAGTGAGGCCCGGGGGCCACCGGGCTCCCCGAGGGAGGAAGAGGTTTTGGGGCCCATCCTATTAACTCCATCACGGGACGTCCCGGAATTCTCGGCCTCCGCCCGTCCCATCCCTGGTGCATCGGGTGGGCAGCAGGCAGAGCAGGGTGGCACAATGTAACCCGAGACGCCCGTAGAGCAGCCTGGCCCATCAAGGCCGGGTCGCCCCAGGAAACGCGAGCCGAAGGAGAAACTAGTCGAAGGGGGCGATTCGCAGCAGTCCTCCTCCACTCCTGCTGTATCATCTGGGGAATCACTTAGATGTAGTGGTAGGGCCCGTAAGGCAACAAAGATAGACACTGAGTAAGTTGGCACGGGTGAAGGGCACAGTTTAGTTGTAGGGGCTAGAGCACCTGTAAATGTTTGTTCACATTAAACGCACTGTTCCACCTTACTTGTAATACCGTGTGATTGTTCCACAGCCACAGGATTCGTGATGGTGACCGAGTGTCGCTGGGGCTGACGAGCGGTGAAACTTCGGTGCCGGGTGTGCAGTCCCTTCCCCCCCCACCCCCTCCCACAGCTAGCCCACGCGGGCACGTGATAGAGTGTCCGTGATGATCTCAGCGGCCACCAAGGTGGATGGTTCAGCTATTGCCATGGGTCAGACTCTCTTTAACGATTCTGAGCTCACAGCTCTTCGCAGAGCGGCCTGTCACCACTCCACATGGCACTGATCACACCCGCTGACACAGCCATTGATGTTGTACCATACCGTCTGGACCCAGTGGTAAGGGTGATGTCTAAGTGGAGCAGTGTACACTGAGAGGGGGTGGGGGGGTCTGTGGTGGTGGCAGTTGTGTGTTGACCCTCTGCACGACTAGCGATGCAGGTGGTGGTTTGGTGTTCAGCGGGGACGTCTGATGCGACGCGTGAACCGTGCTGCCACCAAGGCGTCGCGTGCCCGCCGTCCTCGCCGGGTCCGTCGTGCCGCCTCCTGGACATCACCAGCACCTGGGTCGTGTCTGCGTGCTGCGCCCGCCACTCCGCCAGCCTCCTCCTCCTCCCTCTCCTCCTCCTCCTCCTCCTCCTCCTCCTCCTCTGTGCTGGCACCACTGCCACTGGCTTCTCCCTCCGCCTCCTGCAGCAGGTCATCTCCCCTCTGCATCGCGATGTTGTATCGTGTTTCCGCATTGGTCTGAGGCCTCCGTATAGGCGTCATCAGCCAAGACCTGAGCGGATAATCCCTGTCACCTAGCAACCAGCCCCTCAGCCGGGGGGGACGCCCCTCAAACATCGCAGGGATGTACGACTGCGCCAGTATGTGGGAGTCATGCACACTCCCTGGGAACCTTTCACAGACGTTCATGATCCTCATGTGGGGTTCGCATACCACCTGGATATTCTTGGAGTATGCCCCCCTTCTGTTTATGAACACCTCCCTGTCCCCTGCAGGCGGGCGCATGGGGACGTGAACACAGTCGATTGCCCCCTGCACCATCAGTATCCCGGCCACGCTGGCATATCCACGAGCTCGTGAGTTTTGACTTGCTCGGTCCTCGGGAAAGGTGATGTAGCGGTCCGCAATGGCATTGAGGGCGTCGGTCACATCCCGGATACACCTGTGGACTGGTGACTGGGAGAACCCGGAGAGGTCTCCGCTCGGAGACTGGAAGGAGCCGGTCGCATAGAAGTTAAGAGCGACCGTCACCTTGATGGCAACCGGGATCGCGTGTCCTCCCCCCGTTCCACGTGGGGCGAGGTGTGCCACGAGGTGACAGACCGTCCGCCGACGCAGCCGGAGTCTCCTCCTGCAGGTGATGTCCGTCATTGTTAGGAAAGAGATCCGGTCACGGTACACCCTCGGCCTTGGTCGTCGCCTCTGGTGCCGTGGCTGCACCCTCACTCTCTCCTCCTCCCCCTCCTCCTCCTCCTCCCCATGCTGGCAACTCCTCGGCCCTTCCCTCTGCTGCTGCAGCTGGTCCTGCATCCACTGCGGGTTGTGGCTGTGGATGCTGCTCCATCTCCAAATGCAGTGCAGCGGCCCCAACCACTGCGCAGAACATAGCCATTCTGTTCACAGACATTGTGCTAACCTACAGAAGGGTGGTGGGGGGCAGAGAAACAGGACATGTTAGACGGAGGTTAGTCGACACCTCGGCAGCCGCCTGCCACGGGATACCAGTGTGTCCCGGTGGCCTGGTCGCGCTGCTGACACGCGGGCAGCCTAACCCCTGGTCACGTTCTGCATCCAACGGGCAGTTAACTACGTCCTCTTCACCGGTGCGTCAGTGGCTGTGTCCGTAAGCCACAGGGCAACCAGCGGCCGTGTCCTCGTGATCGGCACGCCATGGCATGGTGGTAGACATTTTGTAACCGGGGTTGGACGGGTCACTCGCTCATTCTCTCCCTCTCCCCCCCCACCCCCACTCCCCCCCCTCCGTCTCCCCCACTCCCCCCTCCGTCTCCCCCACTCCCCCCCTCCGTCTCCCCCACTCCCCCCTCCACGGTGGCCTGGCCCACGATCCGGGCCTACCGATTGGCAGGTGGGCTTATCCCGGTGGGGGCCAATGTTCCTCTGCACCGGGCCCCTGTAGGTCTCCGCCATATTGCGTCAGGGCCGGCGCAGAGACGGCAACCCATGCGCGAACTCACACTGGCCATGGCGTGCATGCGCGAACCTGTGCCAGTCATGGCGCGCATGCGCAAACTCACGTCGGCCTTGCTGACGCCCGTATCGGCAGCTGGAGCAGCGTGAGGTTCTCCAATGCTGTGCTGGCCCCTAAGCGGCGCAGGATTGCTGATCTTAGGGGCCAGATGACGCCATCGTAAAACGCTCTGGCGTTCACGACGGTGTCAACACTTAGCCCCAGGATCGGAGAATCCCACCCAACATTTCTGAAACATTAGGTTGAATCCTCAAAGCAGATGTAACAGATGAGAAACTGGGAGAATGGATGAGATTCCCTGCTAGGAAGTGGGTGTGAGGAAGACAGAAAAGTCAAGGAAGGGGAGATAGACGATGTGAAGATGTGAGAAGGGGGAAATTGGAAGCACATTTGTAAAAAAATTCCAGTTCAGGGCGAGAACAGGAATTGGTATTGCTGCTTTAATTAATGTTACAGAAAGGAAGTTGGGGAGGGGACACAAATAGAACTTGAACAAAGAATATTCCACATCCCCAACATAAAGGCAGGTATAGCTGGACTCCATTTCCGACAGAACACCTTTCATTTGGAGGGAAGTAAGTAGATCTAGAAGAGAATTTAAGCCGGGTGAAGGAGGGTGGCGTCTATTTTCTCCTCAGTTCAAGGGGGAAGTGGAGAGTCCTGAGGCCATCATGGTGGGGACTAGAGGTTTCAACAGACTGGAGGTCCATGGTGAGAAGGAAGTGGACAGGAAACTGTAAACTTAAAGTGATGGAGGAAATCAGAATTATTTCATTGGGCAGGGGCCAGTTTGGGGTACAGAGGAGCTGAACTATGCGAGCTATATCAACATAACAATGCCCGTCTCCCTAACTGACTGTACCCAGAGGGCCCCCGGGACCCAGCACCACCCCAGCATCCTCTCCACGTTACCTACCTAATAATAACATAACAAATTTGCCACAATCGTGTTGACGCCCTCGGTACTGCTCTTCAGTGAGTGGGGCATGCTCTGCAGCGTCTCAGCAATGCCCACCTGCGACTGGGAGAGGCTCCACAGTGCCTCAGTCATTGCCATCTGCGGGCAGGACATCTCCTGCACAACCTCATCATGATAAGCCTGGTACTGGGTCACATCCCAGAAGTGAGTCGGACTGTCTGCCGAGAACCTCAATCAAGGCCGTCACCGACTGCGCCATGCCTTGGACACATTCAGTAATGGTGCCGATGTCACACACCAGGCTCTCCATTGTGGTCGCCACAGTGTTGGTTTCAGTGCCACGCATAGCCGACGACATCTCCTGCACCCATAGCCTCTGGGACTCCTCCAAGCGGCTATGGGCCTGCTGGAGTGTCGCTGACATCTCCCTCTGAATGTCCCAGCCACTCCCTAACGTCTAAATAATATCTTCGATTGCCTGTTCCACAAACTCAACATCAGGCTGGGACCCAGATAAGTCCAGGGACCCAGCAAACATCCAACTGCTGTCTTGCCTGGAGGTTTGTGCCTCCACCTGATGTACATCATCAGCGGTGTGGTGCTCACCAGGTTGTGCCCCAGAAGCCTGACCACTAACATTACCCACTGAGGTGTGTGTGTCTGCTCTGGTGGAGGGGGGGTTGACAGCTGTGGTGCCTTGATCACGTCTTCCTTGGAGCTTTCCTCCGAATTGGTCTCCTGGGAGGCGGGAGAGGGGGTCGCCCGGGATATGTCAATTCTGTCGGCTGGAGGATCTGCGGAAAAATGGACATGGGATCAGTGAGAGGGATGAGTCTGTCAGTATGGCAATAACAATGCACGTTTTACAGATCCACGTTTTACAGATCCTCCGGGTGGAGCCCGGTGGTTCCTCACCTCAGCAGGGTCTACCAGCCACGTTGGTGATCGTTCTGTCCTCGTCAAACCCAGTCACTTTCAGCACCTCAAAGGTGGTGAGGATTCTCATGTCTGGCACACCACTGTCAGTCTCAGCCCTCTCCTCATGATTGTGGGAGAACTTTTCCTGAGGAACAACAGAGAGGGCATCATTAACCACACGCAAGGTTCATAGTGGTGGGGAGGGAGGGGTGTGAAAGAAGGGTTGGGAGGTTAAAGGAAGAGGGGGGTGTGAAGGAAGGATGGGGGATTTGAAGGGAGATGATGGGTGGAGGGAGAGTTGGGGGGGGGGGCGGCGGAAATACCTCGGTGGGGCGCTGGCGTCTACTTCCTTATGCTGCCCGGTGTAGATCATTGACCTTATTCCGGCAGTGGAGGCCAGTCCCCCTGGTCACACTCCCAGTGCTTCCAGCTGCCACCACCTCATCGTAGGCAACACTGGCTACCTTTAAGCTGACCCTCCAGGACCCTCGGGGGAACAGGACATCTCTCTTTTCCTCCACTGTGTCCAGGAGCCTCCCCAGAACTGCATCCCAGGCTCTTGGGGTCTCCTGAGTACCGTCGTTGCGAGTTGGCTGGAGTTGGCTGAGCAAGTGTTGCTTAAGTGCTGTTCGACTTTGTTAGAAGAGGGATGACAAGCGCAGTCCCAGCGAATCCGCTGGCAAGCCGTTTTCGGTGAGAAGCCCATGGGCACTCATTAAATGGACCACTTGACGTTGAATGGCATTGCTGGCATTGCTGGGCTGAGCGCTGGGAAGCTCATGGCAGTTCCTGCTCCCTACAACACTCAGAATCACACCCATATGCCTCTGACCTACTCTTCCAGCTACAGTATGTATATGGCTTGTCCAGTTCAGTTTGTGGTCAATGTCTGCTGATAGTTGGGTATTCGGTGATGATAATACCACCAAATGTCAAGGGGCGACGGTTAGATTCTGTTTTGTTCGAGTTGGTCACTGCGTGATGCTTGTGTAGCATCAATGTAACTTGGTCACTTATCAGCCTCAAGCATTGACATGGACTGCTTCATTATCTGAGGAGTTGCGAATGGTTCTCAACATTGTGCAATCATCAGCAAACATCCCTATTTCAAATCTCATGATGGAGGGAAGGCATTGATGAAGCAGGTGGTTGGGCCTAGGACACGATCCCGAGGAATTTCTTCAAGTAAGTCCTGGATCTGAGATGATTGACCTCTCACATCCACAACCATCTTCCCTTGTGCCAAGTTTGACTCCAACCAGTGAGAGTTTTCTCCCTAATTCCCATTGACTCCAGCTTTGCTAGGACTGTCACACGGGGTAAAGTATTGCTTCGATGGCAAGGGCAGACACTCTCACCTCACCTCTGCCATTCAGCTCTTTTGTCCATGTTTGAACCAAGGCTGTACTGTCAGGAGCTGAGTGAGCCTGGTGAAATCTAAACTGAGCGTCAAAAAGCAGGTTATTGCTTTGCAAGTGACACTTGTTAGCACTGTTGATGATGCATTCCATCACTTTATTGATGATCGTGGACTGATGGGTCTGTAATTGGCAGGATTGGATTTGTGCTGATTTCATGCCCACGACATCCCTTAATAATCTCTATTAGTGTCACAAGTTGGCTAACTTTTTTTATCTTAAAATTTTAGAGTGCCCAATTATTTTTTCCAAATTAAGGGGCAATTTAGCATGGCCAATCCACCTGGCCTGCACATCTTTTTGGGTTGTGGGGATGAAACCCACGCAAACATGGGGAGAATGTGCAAACTCCACACAGACAGTGACCCAGGGCCGGGATACGAACTGGGGTCCTCAGTGCCGTAGGCAGCAATGCTAACCACTGTGCCACTGTGCCGCCCACAAGTCAGCTAACTTTAACACTACAATGAAGTTACTGTGAAAATCCCCTAGTTGGCACATTCCGCCGCTTGTTCAGGTACATGGAGGGAGAATTCAGAATGTCCAATTCACCTAGCAGCACAACTTTCGGGACTTGTGGGAGGAAACTGGAGCACCCGGAGTGAACCTACGCCGACACGGGCGAACATGCAGACTCCACACAGACAGTGACCCAAGTGGGAATTGAACCTGGGACCCTGGCGCTGTGAAGCAACAGTGCTAACCACTGTGCTACCGTGCCACCCTCACCTGGGAAGTTGTCCACATTGCTGGCTAGATGCCAATGCTGTAGCTGTACTGGAACAACTTGGCTAGAGGCATGGCAAGTTCTGGAGCATTGCCGGAACATTGTCAGGGTCCATAACCTTTGCAGTATCCAGTGCCTTCAACCATTTCCTGATTTCATGATTGTGGGGAGATGGTGGCATAGTGGTATTGTCACTGAGCTAGTAAATCAGAAACCCAAAGTAATGTTCTGAGGACCCAGGTTCAAATCCAGCCACTGCCGATAATGAAATTTGCATTCAATAAAAATCTGGAATTAAAGAAGACTAGTGATGACATTGAAGCCATTGTTGATTTTCATAAAAGCCTATCTGGTTCACTAATGCCCTTTAGGGAAATAAATATGCTGCCTTTACCTGGTCTGGCCGATATGTGACTCCAGATCCACAGCAATGTGGTTGACTTTTATTGCCCCTTCAAGGGCAATTAGGGATGTGCAATAAATGCTGGCACATGTCCCATGAACAAATTAAAAGAAAATTGGCTGAAGACAGACATATGTGATTCTGGAGACCTCCTGAGGAGGCCTAGATGGATCATCCACTCGGCACTTTTGGCTGAAGATAGTTGGGAATGTTGCCTTGTATTTGGCACTGATTTACCCGGCACCTCCATTATTGAGGATGAGGGTACTTATGGAACCTCCTTCTCCAATGAGTTGTTTAGTTGACCACCACAATTTGTGGCTGGATGTGGCAGGATTTCAGAACCTAAATCAGATTTGTTGGTTATGAGGGCTGCACGGTGGCTCAGTGGTAGCACTGCAGTCTCACGGCGCCGAGATCCCAGGTTCGATCCTGGCTCTGGGTCACTGTCAGTGTGGAGTTTGCACATTCTCCCCGTGTTTACGTGGGTTTTGCCCCCACAACCCAAAGATGTGCAAGATAGGTGGATTGAACACGCAAAATTGCCCCTTAATTGGAAAAATGAATTGGGTACTCTAAATTTATAGAACATAGAACAGTACAGCACAGAACAGGCCCTTCGGCCCTCGATGTTGTGCCGAGCAATGATCACTCTACTCAAACCCACGTATCCACCCTATACCCGTAATCCAACAACCCCCCCCCCTTAACCTTACTATTACACTACGGGCAATTTAGCATGGCCAATCCACCTAACCCGCACATCTTTGGACTGTGGGAGGAAACCGGAGCACCCGGAGGAAACCCACGCACACACAGGGAGGACGTGCAGACTCCACACAGACAGTGACCCAGCCGGGAATCGAACCTGGGACCCTGGAGCTGTGAAGCATTTATGCTAACCACCATGCTACCGTGCTGCCCTATATTTTTTAAAAATTTGCTGGTTATGGAATTGCTTGGCTAAGTCTATCACTTGCTGCTCATACTGTTTGGCATGCAAGTAGTCCTGTGTTGTTGCTTCACCAGGTTAAGACTACATTTTATGTATATCTGCTGATGCTCCTGGCATGCCCTCCTGCACTCTATTATTGCTGTGTCTGTCCTTTCACTTCATATGGAAGATCTTCCACAGTAGTGTTGATGGTATGGCTCCAGTGCTTTGAAAGGCTTTCCATATGGTATTTCAGCCCATACAACAAGGAAGTGATCATGACCACATGGTAGAACATGAAAAAGGTACAGGATGCTGGAAAAATTCAGGAGGTCTGGCAGCATCTGTAAGGAGCGGAGTTAACATTTCAAGACTGCTTGGATCTTCGTTAGAACTAAGGAGAGGGAGAAATGTGTGAGATATTGTAGGCCTTGTCGAAAAGAAAAAGGAGGCATTTGTCAGGGCTAGAAGGCTGGGAACAGACGAAGCCTGTGTGGAATATCAAGAAAGTAGGAAGGAACTTAAGCAAGGAGTCAGGAGGGCTAGAAGAGGTCATAAAAAGTCAATGGCAAATAGGGTTAAGAAAATCCCAAGCTTTTTACAAAGTACATAAAAAGCGAGGGTAGGCAGGGAAAGGGTTGGCCCACTGAAGGATAGGCTAGGGAATCTATTGTGGAGCCAGACGAAATGGGCAAGTTACTAAATGAATACTTTGCATCAGTATTCATCAAAGAGAAGGAATTGGTGGATGTTGCGTCTGGAGAAGGGTGTGCAGATAGCCTGGGTCAGATTGAGATCCAAAAAGATGAGGCGTTGGGCGTCTTGAAAAATATTAAGGTAGATAAGTCCCCAGGGCCGGAAGGGATCTACCCCAGAATACTGAGAGGCTAGAGAGGAAATTGCTGAGGCTTTGACAAAAATCTTTGGATCCTCACTGTCTTCTGGTGATGTCTCGGAGGACTGGAGAACAGCCAATGTTGTTCCTTTGCTTAAGAAGGATCTAAGGATAATCCAGGGAACTACAGGCCGGTGAGCCTTACGTCAGTGGTAGGGAAATTACTGGAGAGAATTCTTCGAGACAGGTTCTACTCCCATTTGGAAGCAAATGGACGTATTAGTGAGAGGCAGCATGGTTTTGTGAAGGGGAGGTCGTGTCTCACTAACATGATAGAGTTTTTTGAAGAGGTCACAAAGATGATTGATGCAGGTAGGGCAGTGGATGTTGTCTATATGGACTTCAGTAAGGCCTTTGACAAGGTCCCTCATGGTAGACTGGGAAAAAAGGTGAAGTCACACGGGATCAGGGGTGAGCTGGCAAGATGGATACAGAACTGGCTAGGTCAAAGAAGGCAGAGAGTAGCAATGGAAGGGTGCTTTTCTAATTGGAGGGCTGTGACTAGTGGGGTTCCGCAGGGATCAGTGCTGGGTCCTTTGCTGTTCGTAATATATATAAATGATTTGGAGGAAAATGTAACTGGCCTGATTAGTAAGTTTGCAGACGACACAAAGGTTGGTCGAATTGCGTATAGCAATGAGGACTGTCAGAGGATACAGCAGGATTTAGATTGTTTAGAGACTTGGGCGGAAAGATGGCAGATGGAGTTTAATCCGGACAAATGTGAGGTAATGCATTTTGGAAGGTCTAATACAGGTAGGGAATATACAGTGAATGGTAGAGTCCTCAAGAGTATTGAAAGTCAGAGAGATGTAGGTGTACAGGTCCACAGGTCACTGAAAGGGACAACACAGGTGGAGAAGGTAGCCAAGAAGGCATACGGCATGCTTGCCTTCATTGGCCGGGGCATTGAGTATAAGAATTGGCAAGTCATGTTGCAGCTGAATAGAACCTTCGTTAGGCCACACTTGGGAGCATATTGTTCAATTCTGGTCGCCACACTACTAGAAGGATGTGGAGGCTTTAGAGAGGGTGCAGAAAAGATTTACCAGGATGTTGCCTGGTATGGAGGACATTAGCTATGAGGAGCGGTTGAATAAACCCGGTTTGTTCTCACTGGAACGGCGGAGGTTGAGGGGCGACCTGATAGAGGTCTACAAAATTATGAGGGGCATAGACAGAGTGGATAGTCAGAGGCTTTTCCCCAGGGTAGAGGGGTCAATTACTCGGGGGCATAGGTTTAAGGTGCAAGGGGCAAGGTTTAGAGGAGATGTACGAGGCAAGTTTTTCCACAGAGGGTAGTGGGTGCCTGGAACTCACTGTCGGAGGAGGTGGTGGAAGCAGGGACAATAGTGACATTTAAGGGGCATCTTGACAAATACATGAATAGGATGAGCACAGTAAGAAGTCTTACAACACCAGGTTAAAGTCCAACAGGTTTGTTTCAAACACGAGCTTTCGGAGCACGGCTCCTTCTTCAGGTGAAGAAGGAGCCGTGCTCCGAAAGCTCGTGTTTGAAACAAACCTGTTGGACTTTAACCTGGTGTTGTAAGACTTCTTACTGTGCTCACCCCAGTCCAACGCCGGCATCTCCACATCATGAATAGGATGAGAATAGAGGGATACGGACCCAGGGTGTGTCGAAGATTTTAGTTTAGACGGGCAGCATGGTCGTCATGGGCTTGGAGGGCCAAAGGACCTGTTCCTGTGCTGTACTTTTCTTTGTTCTTTGTTCTTTGTATTAAACTGTAACTGTGAGAAATTGCAATATTATGTAGCAACTTTAAGAACAAAAGATAGGTGGCCAAGCATGGGACAGTGGGCGCGATTCTCCGCAACGGCCGACGCCGGCGTGAAACCCGGAGTGTTTCACGATGGTGTCGGAGGCCGCTCATCGCCCCCTATTCTCCCTCCCCCCGGGGGGCGAGGAGGCGGTGTTGCGGGAAACTTGGCCGCCGGGCCTTGATTCTTGCGTCAAGGAGGCACGCCGAGAATGACGCGGCAGCGGCGCCTAAGTGACATCAGCCGTGCATGCGCAGGTTGGCCGGCTCCAACCCGCGCATGCGCGGTTGCCGTCACCCCCTCTGCTGCCCTGCAAGACGTGGCGGCTTAATCTTGCGGGGCGGCGGAGGGAAAAGAGTGTGTCTCTTAGCGACGCCGACCCGACGATCGGTGGGCACCGATCGCGGGCCAGTCCCTTCCCGAGCACGCCCGTGGTGCTCGATCCCCTCTCCGCCCCCCACAGGCCCCACACTTACCTGTCGCACGCTGTTCACACCGGCAGTGACCAGGTGTGGTTGCCGCCGACGTGAACAGGTCAGGAACATCAGGCCGCTCGGCACATCCGGGCCGGAGAAACGCGGGTCACCGTGAAAAACGTCGACCCGCGATTCTCCGAGCGGCGTGTCACAAAACGCGACACGTGATTTTTGGGGGGGGGGTTGGGAGAATCGCGGGGGGTGCCAGAGTGGCCCTCCCGCGATTCTCCCACCCGGCCTGGTGAACGGAGAATCGCGGCCAATATATGTAGAACATGAATTTGGTTTCATTTTTGACGTGATCTTCAAACACACACTTACTCTGTTGGCCAAAGGCTAAATCAGCAGATTTCAGGAAATGTTGCATTTCTTTATTAATGTTAGCCTTCTGTAAGAGTTTTCAAAGCACTTGCCGTGAATATCAGTCGAATGGGCTGGGGTACGTGCCTTTGGAGCTGGCTGATAGAGGACATTGGCTTTCTGATTGTTGAGTAGAAGTCCTGTTTTCTCGTACGCGTCAGTAAATGCATCAATGATTCTCCGGAGGTCTGTTTCCGACACAACACTTATTGCAACATCATCAGCTCAATAATTGAGTTCAAGGTTGACTTAGTTTGTATTTGGCGTAATTTGAGATTGAATAATTCCCATTTGATGGATAAGCTGCATTTCAACGGTGAGCTTGTCTCTAGTCAGAAAGGAAGACCAAAAAGCATTGTGGCCATGGCACAACCATTGATGTGGGCCCTGTCTTTACCTGCACCAACCTGTGCTGACCTGGCAGTGCCAACTTGTGCCAGAGGGCAGTGCCCTCTCCTCCCGGAGGATATACATACGTTAGCACCCCCGGCGTGATCTCCTCGATTGTTTTGCGTCTTCATAAGCCTGTTGTAAACCTCATCGATGTTGTGATACTTCGGCGAGTTTTCCATATTCTGTGAGGTGGGATCATGTGGCGGGGAGGACCTTTAAAGATGTATAAATACACAAACTGTATTTAAATGAGGTTCCTACCATCCTCATTACTTCACGACTGAGGTTTTGAGTGAAATCAATGAGATCTCGCCGGCGTTCTCCGACTCTCGCTGGCGGTGAGCACGGGTCAAAAATAGCCCCCGACATTTTAATTGATACATTTATGCCACTAACTACTTTTAGCTGTATTATTGTGCCATTAAGCTACTATATCCGCATAAGTTAAATGTACTGTGCTACAGACAGTGGTTAGGCTTCTGTTTCTGCATTAATAAATTTGATTTTTCTCTTGTTCTTTATTAAAGGTAAAAAGTTATGAATGACAAGCACAGAAACAGAGGATCTTTGGTCAATATTTGTTTTTCTTTATTCTTTCGCGGAATATGGGTATTGCAGGCAAGGCCAGCGTTTATAGCCCATCCCTAATTGTCCTTCAACCGAGTGGCTTGCTCAAGCCGTTATAGAGGACAGTTAAGACTCCACGATATCGCTGTGGTCTTTGAGTTAGATGTAGGCCAGACAGGTAAAGACAGCAGATTTCATTCCCTAAAGAACATTGACGAACCATATGGGTGTTTATAACAATTAATGATAGTTTTATGGATTTTTTAGATTACAGGGGTATGTTAGGATTAATCAAAAATCCTAAAAATACAAGTTAATGTATTTTTTATACTTCTTTGGTATATTTCCAAATGAAGTAATCCTAATGCAAGACAATGATAAATCCTTAACCAGCTTTGTTGAAATATTAAAAACTTTTAAATATTAAAAGTCCTGAAAGATGTGCTTGTTAGGTGAATTGGACATTCTGAATTCTCCCTCTGTGTACCTGAACCAGCAAGCTTTGGAAATCCCTTCATCTGCAAGAGAACAGCTACACCATCTTAAAATGGTGCGTGGCGACTAGAAAGTTTCACAGTAACTTCATTGAATTGATTTGGTTTGATTTATTATTGTCACATGTATTAGCATACAGTGAAAAGTCTTGTTTCTTGCATGCTATACAGGCAACGCATACTGTACAGAGGGAAGGAAGGAGAGACTACAGAATCTAATGTTACAGTCATAGCTAGGGTGTAGAGAAAAGATCAACTTAATACGAGGTAGGTCCATTCAAAGTCTGATGGCAGCAGGGAAGAAGCTGTTCTTGTGTAAGTTTGTACGTGACCTCAAACATTTGTATCTTTTTCCTGACGGAAGAATGTGGAAGAGAGTATGTATGGGTGCGTGGGGTCCTTAATTATGCTGGTTGCCTTTCCGAGGAATTATAGACAGAGTCAATGGATGGGAGGCTGATTTGCGTGATGGACTGGGTACATTCACGACCTTTTGTAGTTTCCTGTGGTCTTGGGCAGAGCAGGAACCATACCAAGCTGTGATACAACCAGAAAGAACGCTTTCTGTAAATGTTGGGGAGATCGTAGCTGACATGCCGAATTTCCTTAGTCTTCTGAGAAAGTAGAGTCATTGGTGGGCTTTCTTAACTATATTGTCGCCATGGGGAGATCAGGACAGGTTGTTGGTAATCTGGACATCTAAAAACTTGAAGCTCTGAACAAGTGCTGGAATGTGACGACCAGGGGCTTTTTACAGTAACTTCATTGCAGTGTTAATGTAAGCCTACTTGTGATACTAATAAAGATTATTATTATTTTGATGAATATATTAATCTCCAAGTTGTGCAGTGCACAGAGCTCAAAAGAAGGAAAGAAACCCCCCCTAGTAAAACTATGAAAGGGGAAATACTTTGCCACACGCTGATATATAAATTTTCAGAGGCCAAGAGACTTTTTGAAGTCATGAAAATACATGGCTAGGATTCTCCAGTCCATCAGCCGAATTTTTCTGCACCAGCCAATGGGGTTTCACATTGTGAACCCAACGGGCATGGGGGCGCTGCCAATGGTCCGGAGGATCCCATAGATGGAGAATTCCGCTGTATATTTTTGTGAATCTCGACACATTAACCAAGCTACAACAATTGGTGGAAGTGTGGAGTGAGTAGCTGATTGTGAATGAAGGAAAGCTATCTGATGAATTCCAAAATACTGAAACCCTATAAAAGGAAATTGAAATAAGGGTTGGAAAATAAGGGCAGCGTGGTAGCACAGTGGATAGCACTGTTGCTTCACAGCTCCATCGTCCCAGGTTCGATTCCCGGCTTGGGTCATGGTCTGTGTGCAGACTGCACGTTCTCCCCGTGTCTGCATGGGTTTCCTCCAGGTGCTCCGGTTTCCCCCCACAAATCCAGAAAGATGTGCTGCTAGTTAATTGGACATTCTAAATTCTCCCTCCATGTACCTGAACAAGCACCGGAATGTGACGAGTAGGGGCTTTTTACAGTAACTTCATTGCAGTGTCAATGTAAGCCTACTTCTGACAATAAATATTACATTTTTTTTAAACGTTCATATTGAAACTGAATTGGAAGATTTGAAACACATAATTCCAGCTCAGTATATAACTTTCAAAACATATAAAATATTTAATTCTTCAACTAACCAAGCTGTTTGAGATATGAGTAAACACTAATCTGAGGCATCACAAAGGTACCAGAATGGCAGGATGAAGTAGAACTTCTCACAAAAGAGTGTGGAGAGTCTCAGTAATGGTTTACAGCAGTACAATTACAGAACATGATCTTAAAGTATAGTCCAGAGGAATTATACTCAGTGCAAAGAACCAACTTACATCTATAAAATATACGCTTCCAAAGGTAAAATGGGAACTGATGAGAACAATGGACTATTGCTCACAGCAAGTGAACACTTCAAATAGGGCTTGAAATGATTAAATGATGAAACTGCAGAAGTAAATTGAACAAAGATAGATCTTCAACTAAAACGTCATGAAATTTAAGCATCAGAGGTCTAGTTAGCATTGTGAAAAATGTGTGGAACAGAAGAAACAATTGCTGATCCATCAGAACAGTTGCTTGAAAACAGAATTAATAACAAAAACCGATGACCTTCTTGAACCTCAGCTCAATCTGAACAACATATGAGAAACACAATATGAATGGGCAAATCCAGGCTTTGGAAGCAGATAAGGGAAATTCAAAAAAATGGATTGATGATCTAATGAATGAATTGAAAGAGTCCAAGGAGCAGTCAGCACCATGGAATAATAACTCTGAGCAGAACTAGAAGGGGGACATGGGTACTTATAATGTAGTCATGACAATGTAAATGTAGTCTAGAAATAACAAAGTAAGATGTAAGGAAAACTATAATCCCTTAAAATACATTGGATAAAGACTTGGGGGAAGATATTGTATTAGGGTTTAGCACATATCACTTGCACGCAGGGTCAGTATAGTGTTGGAAGGAGCTCTGTGCATCAGCAAGCATGGAGACAGCTTTTAGCTTGTACACTTTATTGTATATTTGTAAATAGTTGAAGAGTCAATAAAGGCTGACAGTTAATCTACGTATCACGACAGAAATTTCTTCAGATCTACTGAGCTGTAAGCAACCCTCTACAATAGAACCCAAAGCTTCTAGCCCAGAGGTAGGGACACTATCATTATGCCACAAGATCTAGCCAGGAGTATATTTAATTAATAACTGGGATCTTGGAAAACTTAAGCTATTTCTATAGCAGGACTAAATTTATCAAGTTATAATGCTTCCTTCTTTCCAGCTTCCCTACCCCACTTCCAGGCTGACGACAGCTGGCTATTTTACATCTCACCAAGCACTTTGACTTAACTTGATGAATTTCAATATCAAGTGAATAGTCTGCTCGAAGGGCTTTCCACTTGCTTTGAAATGAGCTTTACATACCAACCATAATGTCTATCCGATCGAGCCCGGATAAATCAAGCCAGCAGAATCAAACTGAAAGACTGGTCAAGTCTTATAGATCGGCATTACAAATATATCAATGATCCTATTACTAAAAATGTGACACAATTCTTTAATTGCTGCAGACGAGTTCCTACCTGAAATGAAAATGAAACGAAAAATGAAATGAAAATCGCTTATTGTTACAAGTCAGCTTCAAATGAAGTTCCTGTGAAAAGCCCCAAGTCGCCACATTCCAGCGCCTGTTTGGGGAGGCTGGTACAGGAATTGAACCGTGCTGCTGGCCTGCCTTGGTATGCTTTAAAATCCAGCGATTTAGCCCTGTGCTAAACCAATATTAACATGTCACTAAATCATTCCCCTCAGATTTTTGCATTGCAGTTTTTTTTATTTCCATCCCTTGGATGGCCGTTTAAAACGCGATCCTCCATTTTAAGAATTGTTTACTCATTATTAAATGCATAAGTTAACTTTTGTTGCAACAGTGCACTGAAGTTTTGTGCTATTAACCTTGAACATACAACAGAAAGAGTCAATAAAGACTTACAATTAATCTCTGTATGACTACGGAGATTTGTTCAGACCTGCAGAACTGCAGAAAACACCTTATTACAAAACCCAGAGCTTCCAACCCAAAAGATGCTATCACTGACACAATATCTACCCAGGAGTATATCCAATTAAAAACTGGGATCTAGGAAACATTAAGCTATTTTTATAGTAGAATTACATTTGTCAAATCATATTATCTTGAATTTCTTTCTGGCTTTCCATGCAATCAAGGATCATCCTTTGTGAAGTATGAACCCACCATCCTGTCTCCCCAAATGAACAAACCAAAAGTGTAAAACCGCTCGGTGAATTAAGGCAAAGCCTCAGAGATATTCCTCCTTGACCCTTGCAGGCTTCCAAAATCCAGAAGAGAGTGCAGGTACCATCCCTGAAGGTCTACCGTCTACCCCACCTACCCACATTTTACCTATGTCATATTTGAAGGCAATGGCCGTGGTTCAGTGACCACGATGCGCCCTGTGCCAGCTGAATCATGGGAGAGCCCCAAATTGGGCGCCATGCCAGGCGTCTACCGGATCTCGAGTCACCAAACTCATTCCGCCTGGTGCGATCTGGATCTCACCCTGGTTGGGCAAGATCCAGATCTTCATATTTCAATGAGCAATGAAGGTCATTCACCGGGTGGCCAGAATCTATGGCTGCGCCTGCGACACCTCACCAGAGCTCCGTTTAGTATTCGTCTCCACAAATGTGGACCAGGCATAATGACCACCCCAGGAGATCTCTCAGGCCATTATAAATCCTCAAGTGGTCGGAGGCAGGACAGGATAGTATCCTGGAACTCTCCCTGCACCCAGGTACCTTGGTACTGCCAGCCTATCACCCTGGAAGTGCTATCTGGGCACACTGGCAGTGACATCCTGGCATTGGTAGGGTGCTCAAGTGGCACTGCCATGGTTTCAGGGACGCTTCCAGGGTATCAGACTGGCAGTGCCAAGGTGCTCAGGTGCCAGATTGGCACTGCCAAGGTTCAGGCAGTAGCGGGTGGCTCGCAGGGGTCTCAGCAAGGATGGGGGAGTGAAGAAGCAGGGTGCTGAAATTATGGCCCATTCAAAATGGCTCTTCGATCTGTGAGGAAATGTTCCTGCTGCCGAGATCAGCTCACCAGCAGAAAAACAACTGCAGTGTGGACTCGGCAGGGAGATATTCCCCGAGGCACAAAAAATCGGTAAAGTGCCAGTGAACAGCAGGGTCAATCTCAGCACTGCAGCTGACAAGAAATACCCAGCCAATCACGCTCAAAAGCGGACTTAAACTATTTTCCCCTGAATCATGTCCAATGTTACCAGCACCATTGCATAATTGAACATTTCAGACCTTCTGCAATGTTGATGGCGGCCGATCTTGGAAGATGTCATGATATGCAGACATGCAGATAATGATATACAGACGGGCACAGACAGGCAGCTAATGAACACAGAGAACAGGACATGACCAATAAGCAGGCAGGACACTCAAGGGTGGTATCTCACTACAAAAGACACAAGGCACTCACACTCCGCCTCTTTCCACTGATGAACATCGACAGAGTGAGTCAGAATGTATTTACAGTATCACACCTCCAGCACACGGCTAAGAGTTAGTCTGGTTCAGTCAGACAGAGTAACCACACTTTGGTTAGCAGAGAGTCAAACCCATAGAGAACTGTGCTAACTGTGATACTGGTTCACTAAATCAGATTGAACTAACTTCAAGGTCTGGAGTATCTTTTGGTTAAAGCTGCATCCAGCTGCAGCCTGTGTTATCCCAGAGTACATAACACGACATGCTACCAGGCGACTGCTTAATCTAGGTGGTTTACCTCAGTCCATTCCGTGACGACCAGCGAATATGTCCCAGCACCATGGAGAAGATTCAGGCTCCTGACCAGCTCAGGACATCCGGCAATCTCGACAACCTGGCAACCATATTTTTCATTGCTCAATTATTCTTCAAATTAAACCCATCAAAGTAAAATAGTATGTAATGTATGCTGCAACATTTTAATATGACATGTAGGAGGCAATGTCTCTTGTACTTATCTATCATTCAGTTCCCACCCCAAAATGTGGTTGCCAACTGGCGGACATTCAAGCAAAGGTTTCTGTTGTACATCGAAGCTTCATACCTCGTAGGTGCGTCTGATACAAGGAAGATCGTGCTTCTCCTCTCAACAGCGGGTGATCAAGCCATCGAACCCTTCAACTCTTTTCACTTCACTGAAGGCCAGGAGAAGACAAAGTTTCAGACCATCCTGGACAAGTTTGACAGTCACTGTGAAGTGGACACCAATGAAATCTTTGAGCTTTACATATTCAAACAGCGTCTACAAGGTAAAGATGCATCTTTCAACTCCTTCTTACCTAACCTCCGCCTGCTAGCGCTGTCCTGCAACATTGGTGATTTGGTTAATCCATGATCAGAGGCCAAATCGTTTTTGGAGTTCACTCTGATCCTCTGAGAGAGCAGCAGTGAATATCAAGCATATGACCCTGCCAGTCATGATTGAAACATGCACAGTGCATGAGCACGCCAAAAATCGCTATGCCTAATACAAATTGGCTGAAAATGAGAAACTTGCCTCCCACGAGGCAGAGAGTGTGCAGGCCATCTCCCGGATGCAGCGTCTCAGCATTGATGAAAGTACCCATTTCACGTGCTTTTCCCAGGGCTCCAAGCATGCGCAATGCGAATGGGATAACAAAGCAGCCGACACCTGCACTGCGCATGTGCGATGACGCGCGGAGCGTCAGGACGCCGACGTCATGACGTGCTCAAGCTGCGGCAACGCCCACTTAAAGAAACACATCCCTGCAAGAGGCAGGCGATGTTTAAACTGCGGGAAGCCTGGACACTATGCAGCCTTGTGCAGGTCTGCACCACCAGTCAGTCTTCCATCCCGTCTGTCAAGGCGCTGTCATCCCCAGCACCACCTCTCCGGCGGTCGACAAGGATCTGGCGCAAGCCCCAGAGACTAGATTTATGAATATTTGTTTTGTTTGCTATGTCCTGTTTTCTCACATCAGACAGCTGTCTTCACATGTAAGTACGTTCCCATATGCCAACAAAACATAAAAAAGGGGAGATGTCATGATATGCAGACATGCAGACAATGATATACAGACAGGCACAGACAGGAAACTAATGAACACAGAGAACAGGACATGACCAATGAGCAGGCAGGACACTCAGGGGTGGATTCTATAAAAGGCACGAGGCACTCACACTCCGCCTCTTTCCACTGATGACCATCTACAGAGTGAGTCAGGGTATATTTACAGTATCACACCTCCAGCACGTGGGTTAGAGCTAGTCTGATTCAGTCAGACAGAGTAACCACACTTAGGTTAGCAGAGAGTCGAACTCACAGAGAACTGTGCTAACTGTGCTATTGGTTCAATAAATCAGATTGAACTAACTTCAAGGTCTGGAGTATCTTTTTGTTAAAGCTGCATCCAGTTGGGCAGCACGGTGGCACAGTGGGTTACCCCTGCTGCCTCACGGCGCCGAGGTCCCAGGTTCGATCCCGGCTCTGGGTCACTGTCCGTGTGGAGTTTGCACATTCTCCCCATGTTTGCGTGGGTTTCGCCCCCACAACGCAAAGATGTGCAGGGTAGGTGAATTGGCCATGCTAAATTGCCCCTTAATTGGAAAAAATTAATTGGGTACTCTAAATTTATTTTTTAAAAGCTGCATCCAGTTGCAGCCTGTGTTATCCCAGAGTCCATAACACAACAGGAGATGCCATGAATCACACCAGCATAGACCTGTTGCAAACAAGTGGGCTATCGTTTTGGGGTGGGAACTGAATGATAGATAAGTACAAGAGACTTTGCCTCCTACATGTCATATTAAAATGTTGCAGCATACGTGAGCAATGAAAAATGTGGTTGCCGGGTTGTTACTTCTGACAACTAGCCTCAAATCCCAGTGAAAGTCATATTGGCACAAATACCATTGGAGTTCCATTTTAAGGTATTTAAGATCAGTTCGGATAACGCTTAAAAGTTTTACTTTTTTTCCCCTTGCAGCTGTCAAAGGAAAGAACAGCATGGTGGAAGTTGAAAATTATTCAGATGCATTTGAGTACATTACCCACGACATTGTGTGTGTGAGACGGTTCACTCAGGGAGTCTGAGTCGCCATGGCAACACACACTCTTACACGCATGTTGTTAACTGGAACTATGATAGTGATGGTAGAAGATGCAATGTTTTTTCCATCCCATGGCTGGCCAAGGAGTCTCCCGGCTCTGACTGTCAGCCATTGGCATGTTTTAGAAGGATTTTCAGATTGAATCTCAATCTGTTTGGTTGCATTATGAAAGCATCTTCCTGGGCCATCAGGTACTGCTAACATATGGATGGCACGGTAGCACAGTGGTTAGCATTGTTGCTTCACAGTGCCAGGCTCCCAGGTTCGATTCCCAGGTTGGGTCACTGCATGCATGTTCTTCCCGTGTCTGCGTGGGGTTCCTCCGGGGGCTCTGGCTTCCTCCTACAAGTGCCAAAAGATATGCTATTAGGTAATGTGAACATTCTGAATTCTCCCTCTGTGTACCCAAACAGGCACTGGAATGTGGCGACTGGGAGCTTTTCACAATAACTTCATTGCAGTGTTAATGTCAGCCTACTTCGAACAATAAAGATTATTATAATAAAAAAATATGACCCCGTGTCTGCTTGTTCTCCTTGCCCTGGCCACCTGATCGTGCTTTCCTGGCTGGTCCCGACTAATCTGTTCCATTCACTTCAATGTCTAGCATTTAGCCATGATGCTCGGTGGGAGGGAGAGTTGAGGGATTGGTTGAAGTCCCAGCAGCGGCCACTGTTCCTGGTAGTGTTGCTGAGACTGAATTTCTCTCAGGGAAGGATTTCATCCTGGATAGGGGTGGAAGCAACAGCCTGAGCCACTTTACAGCCAGCCAACTGTAAAATCTTGTTAGGCCTTCCCAGCCAAAAGGAGGTGAGCGCATCCCCAACGTATCAGCTGGTGGGCAGAGCCACTCCCTCTGTGGAAAAATCCAGCCATTGTTCCCAAAACCTCACTTACCACTGACGTTAACCTGACTGGTCTGCAGTTATGGCAAGTGTCCTTACTCCCTTTCTTGAATAAGGATGTTGCATAATCCGACAAGATACCATGATGTGGGAAGCTTGGAAGGTGAGGAAAGTCTGTTCTTAATGATGTAGAATCAGCTCTTGACCTTGTCCAACAGGTCTGATGTACTTTCTCCCTTTGTGGATGAGGAAAAGGACTTTTAGGCAGGATGAGTCAGCTGACCACTGCACTGTGGTACAGGAGGCCATTCAAATGGGGTGAGCAAAAATACAAGTGGTAGTGTAGGGGATTCTATAATTAGAGGAACTGATAACATCCTATTGTAAGCAGCACCGAGAATCCGGCATGGTATTTTGCCTGCCCGGTGCCAGGGTGAGAGATATTTATATCGGAGAATCCAGCCCCCTGTATCTGTCAACTCATATTCTAGATTGCCCCACAAGGGGGAACATTCTGTCTATGTTTACTTTATCAATGCCTTTTAGTATTTCACATACTTTGATCATATCCCTCCCATTCTTCACCTGAGGAAGGAGCAGTGCTCCGAAAGCTAGCATTTGAAACAAACATGTTGGACTTTAACCTGGTATTGTAAGACTTCTTACTGTGCTCACTCCAGTCCAACACCGGCATCTCCACATCATTCTTCCAAACTCCAGCGAGTATAAGCCCAAACTGTTGAATCTCTCCTTGTACATCAACCCTTTCATCCCTGGATCAATCTGGTGAACCTCCTTTGAACTGCCTTCAATGCCATCACATCCTTCCTAAAATAAGGGGACCAAAACTGGAAACAATACTCCAGATGTGGCCTCACCAACACCCTATACAATTGTAACAACATGTCTCCACTTTTGCATTCCTGTCCTTTTGCAATTAATGCTAAAAGTCCATTTTAGAGCGATGACTACAAAATCGTGGGCGGCACAGCTTTCGCGATGCTCCTCCCCCTGAAAATGCCGTATCCACAGCCTCAGGCCATTGCCTGAGGCTTGCCCCGCGATGCTCCGTCCCCGACCGGCCGAGTTCCCAACTGCATGGGACACGTGTGGCCTCACCCGTCGGGAACTCAGTGTGGTGGCTGCAGACTTAGTCCAGCGCTGCCACAGTTAAGCAAGGGCCGGTCCGCGGGCAGGGGGGCTTAATTTGGGGCTGGGGGGAATGTGGGAGGGGTGGTCCGGGGTGCGCGAGCCGGCTGAAGGGGAGGACTATTTTTGCTGTCTGGTTCCACGGGCTGCGTCCGCCATGAAGAACGGCGTCGCCACTGCAGTCTGCCGCCGTGCGCATGCGCGGCCACGAACCCGACAATGTTCAAGGTCGGAGCAGGAAATTCATAACCGTTTTGCACTGGCGAGGGACCTAGTCTCCCAAACGGAGAATCTAGCCCAGGGTGAGAGGCAGTAGATTTAAAACTGAGACGAGGAGGAACTGCTTCTCGCAGAGGGTGGTGAATTTGTGGAACTCACTGTCCCAATGTGCAGTGGAGCCTGAATCATTAAATGGTTTCAAGAAGAAGAAAGATATATTTCTTATTGAAAACAAATGAGTCAAAGGAATATGGAAAACAGGGAAAGACGTGGGTTTGAGACCAGGAAGTGATCAGCCATGATTTGAGAGAATGGAAGAGCAGGTTCAAAGGTTGGAATTGCCTTCTTCTGCTCCTAATTCCTGTGTTTTCCCTATCTCCACTCCTACTTTGTTGAGCAACCTGGGATGCAAGCCATCTGGACCAACCGTCATATTCATTCTAAGTATAACCAGTCTTTCCAGTAAATCCATCCTGTCAATGCTCACTCCATTACTTACCGCTCCCATTTTTGAATCCATTGATATTCTGTTAGTCTCCTCTTCCTTCATAAACACTGATACAAAGTACTCATTAAATATTCTAGCCTTGTGCTGTACCTCTTTGTTCCTCATAGAAGCCGGCTTGTCTCTTGCACTTACTACTTAAAGATTGGTAGAAGATTTTTGGGTTCCCCTTTATGTCAACTGCCATTCTATTCTAATATCCTCCCTTTGCCAGTTTTATTTTCCCCTTCACTTCCCCTCTTAATTTATTGTATTTGGCCCGGTTCCCACATGAAAAATTCCCTTGAGGTGCATCATGCATCCTATTTTTTTGTCATCCAAGAATTCCAGGCTTTTATAGCTTGGGGTGGATTCTCCGAAAATGGGGCTATGTCCCCATGCCGGTGTAAAAATGCGAGTGTTTCACTCCCCAGTTTCCTGCAAAAAATAAAGAGCGATTCAATTGCCTGCAGGGGGCTAGCAGGGATCCGGGGAGCTTCAGGCAGCTTTGGCTGTGGATACGGGCCCCTGCACCTCCGGTTTTGAGTACGCGCATGCGCACGCCGGCGACCTCCAGCGGCTGCGCTGAGCTCCACGGCAAACTCGGACCATCACCAAGCAACAAGGTTCCCCCGATTGGCCCCGCACCCCTGCATCGGACCGACACAATCGCTGCCCCACCCGCCCATAAGGCTCCCCCCCCCCCCCCCCCCCCCCCCCCCGGTGCTGGAGCCCCCCGCCCGGGCGGCCGTAGACTGAATCCACAGCCACCGCACGAATGTTCCACACGGCCATACGTGGTTAGAACCACGATGTCGGGATCGGAGTATCGCTGGGAGGGCTTCTGGCAATGGCCCCCAGCTGCACGGCGTGATTGACGAACAAGCGATTCTCCAGGGCCCAGCGAATTGCCGGAGCGGCGCCAGTTGTGATCCAGTCGGGAACGTCGATTCTCCGCCCCCACACAAGAGCGATTTCGGCGCAACGTTGTGGAGAATCTAGCCCCTTATCTTTTATCGTTTTTGGAATGTCCCTAGCCTATACCTGAAGCATCTCCATCTTGGTCCATGACAGATATTCCTGTCAATCTTTGATTCCATTTTATCCTGGTTAAGTCTCCTCTAATCCCACTAAATTGAATGTTTGTTTCAATAACAGCAACCAGCGATTGTCATAAAAACCTATCTATTTCAGCAATTTCCTTTGAGGAAGGAATTCTGCTGCTGTAACCTGGTCTGGCCTCTATGTGACTCCAGACTCACATCAATATAGTTGACTCTGAACTGCTATCAAAGGGCGATTCTGGATGGGCAACTGTTATGTATTGAAGAATATATTTTTGCTGATTCTATGTCACAAGATGTGTGGTGTCAGCAGTGTGTTTGCAAGATCTTTGAGCAGATCACCATCTTGATTGTATTGAGCAACGCCCTGAATAAAACCCTCATCGTGATGTGCAGTAATCCAGAGTGAGGGCACCTCCATAACTTGGGTGGCTTTCTCCATCCCACCGCACCAGGGGCGGGATTCTCTCCTACCCGGAGAGGCGGGGGTGCCCGGCACCGAGGAGTGGCGTGAACGACTCCGGCGTCAGACCGCCCCAAAGGTGCGGAATCCTCCGCACCTTCGGGGGCTAGGCCGGCCCCGGAGTGGTTTGCGCCATGCCGGCCAGCAGGGAAGGGGCTTGGCGCAACACAAACCGAAGCCGAAGGGTCTCCGCTTGCCGGCGCGCGTTAGCGCATGCGTAGGAGCGCCAGCATGTGCTGGTGTCATCCCATCGCATGCGCAGAGGAGTTTGTCTCCGCACCGGCAATGGCGGACCGCTACAGCCGCCGGGTCCGGAAGAATAGAGTGCCCCCACGGCACAGGCCCGCCCGCGGATTGGTGGGCCCCGATTGCGGGTCAGGCCATCGTGGGGGCACCTCTTGGGGCCAGATCCTCCCGCCCCCCCGCCGAGTACCCTGGAAGCCACCCACCCAGCCAGGTCTGTTAGATGGGTCCGTTTTTGTCCAATGTGTGCAGGAGGGTTTCCTGATGCAGTATGTAGATAGGCCAACAAGAGGCGAGGCCATATTGGATTTGGTACTGGGTAATGAACCACGAAAGGTGTCAGATTTGGAGGTAGGTGACCACTTTGGTGATAGCGACCACAATTCGATTATGTTTACTTTAATGATGGAAAGGGATAGGTATATACCGCAAGGCAAGAATCATATCTGGGGGAAAGGCAATTATGATGCGATGAGGCAAGACTTAGGATGCATCGGCTGGAGAAGAAAACTGCATCGGATGGGAACAATGGAAATGTGGAGCTTGTTCAGGGAACAGCTACTGCGTGTCCTTGATAAGTATGTACCTGTTAGGCAGGGAGGAAGTGGTCGAGCGAGGGAACCATGGTTTACTAAAGCAGTTGAAACACTTGTCAAGAGGAAGAAGGAGCCTTATGTAAATATGAGATGTGATGGTTCAGTTAGGGCGCTTGAGAGTTACAAGTTAGCTAGGAAGGCTCTGAAGAGAGAGCTAAGAAGAGCCAGAAGAGGATATGAGAAGTCTTTGGCAGGTAGGATCAAGAATAACCCTAAAGCTTTCTATGGATGTGTCAGGAATAAAGAATGACTAGGGTAAGAGTAGGGCCAGTCAAGGACAGTAGTGGGAAGTTGTGCGTGGAGTCTGAGGAGATAGGAGAGGTGCTAAATGAGTATTTTCCATCTGTATTCACACAGGAAAAAGACAATGTTGTCGAGGAGAATACTGAGATACAGGCTACTAGACTCGAAGGGCTTAAGGTTCATAAGGAGGAGGTGTTAGTGATTCTGGAAAGTGTGAAAATAGATAAGTCCCCTGGGCCGGATGGGGTTTATCCTAGGATTCTCTGGGAAGCTAGGGAGGAGATTGCTGAGCCTTTGGCTTTGATCTTTAAGTCATCTTTGTCTACAGGAATAGTGCCAGAAGACTGGAAGATAGCAAATGTTGTCCCTTGTTCAAGAAGGGGAGTAGAGATAACCCCGGTAACTATAGACCAGTGAGCCTTACTTCTGTTGTGGGAAAAGTCTTGGAAAGGTTGAGAAGAGATAGGATGTATAATCATCTGGAAAGGAATAATTTGATTAGAGATAGTCTGGACTAGTGGTGTATATGGATTTCAGTAAAGCGTTTGATAAGGTTCCCCATGGTATGCTATTGCAGAAAATACAGAGGCATGGGATTCAGGGTGATTTAGCAGTTTGGATCAGAAATTGGCTAGTTGATAGAAGGCAAAGGGTGGTGGTTGATGGGAAATGTTCAGACTGGTGTCCAGTTACTAGTGGTGTACCACAAGGATCTGTTTTGGGGCCGCTGCTGTTTGTCATTTTTATAAATGACTTGGAGGAGGGCATAGAAGGATGGGCGAGTAAATTTGCAGATGACACTAAAGTCGGTGGAGTTGTGGACAGTGCAGAAGGATGTTACAAGTTAAAGAGGGACATAGATAAGCTGCAGAGCTGGGCTGACAGGTGGCAAATGGAGTTTAATGCAGAAAAGTGTGAGGTGATTCATTTTGGAAGGAATAACAGGAGACAGAGTACTGGGCTAATGGTAGGATTCTTGGTAGTGTGGACGAGCAGAGAGATCTCGGTGTCCATGTCCATAGATCCCTTAAAGTTGCCACCCAGGTTGAGAGGGTTGTTAAGAAGGCGTATGGTGTGTTAGCTTTTATTGGTAGAGAAATTGAGTTTTGGAGCCATGAGGTCATGCTGCAGTTGTACAAAACTCTGGTGCGGCCGCATTTGGAGTATTACGTTCTGGTCGCCGCATTATAGGAAGGATGTGGAAGCATTGGAAAGGGTACAGAGGAGATTTACAAAGATGTTGCCTGGTATGGAGGGAAGATCTTACGACGAAAGGCTGAAGGACTTGAGGCTGTTTTCGTTCGAGAGAAGAAGGTTAAGAGGTGACTTAATTGAGGCATAGAAGATGATCAGAGGATTAGATAGGGTGGACATTGAGAGCCTTTTTCCTCGGATGGTGATGTCCAAGACGAGGGGACATAGCTTTAAATTGAGGGGAGATAGATATAGGACAGATGTCAGAGGTAGATTCTTTACTCAGAGAGTAGTAAAGGCGTGGAATGCCCTGCCTGCAACAGTAGTGGACTCACCAACACTAAATGCATTCAAATGGTCATTGGATAGGCATATGGACGATAAGGGAATAGTGTAGATGGGATTTAGAGTGGTTTTACAGGCCGGCGCAACATCGAGGGCCGAAGGGCCTCTACTGCGCTGTAATGTTCTATGTTCAATGTTCTAGGTCCCACTGGCAAATACCTGGTGTGACATACGCTGGCAGGACTGGCCGAAAACGGGCGGCCACTCGGCCCATCGCGGGCTGGAGAATCGCCGGGGGGTTGCTGCCAGCGGGCGCCAACCGGCACGGCGACATTACCGCCCCCGCCATATCCCCATCACCGGAGAATTCGGCAGCTGGTGGGGGTGGGATTCACACCGCCCCTGGCGATTCTCCGACCCTGTGGGTGGGGGGGTAGGAGAATCGCGCCCCAGATTTCTGGTTTAGCATGCAGCCGGGATTCTCCATTTCGCCGGCTGGTCAATGGCGTTTCCCATTGTGGGGCAGCCCCACGCCATCTGGAAAGCCCCGGGCCGCTGGCAAAACGGAGAATCACAATGTTGGAGAATTCAGCCCCTTCCCACATAGCTATTTCTGCTTGTGTCCCACCAAGCTTATTTACATCACTTTGTGCGTTTATGCTTTGTGCATGCATTATAAGCCTGCCTTTGTATTCTTCGTAATCCTCTCTCAGCTTGTATCCAATATGGCAATACTTCATCTCTTGCGCCCTCCAACACTCTTTTTCCCCGTGTCTGCTCCTACATCCTTGTACCTGGCTCTTTTTTTACAGTTAGATATTTATTTTCTTTGGTTATTTGTATTCCTGCTTCCTTGTTTTTTTTTTGTGTGACAACATTTGATGTATATAAATATAAATGCCTCAATAAAGATGTCTTAAAATAAAAAAATCAGGGCCTCGATTCTCCGCTCCCCAACGCCGAAATTGCGTTTGGCGAGGGGGCGGAGAATTCCCGATGACGGCAACATTGGGGGCAGCGCTGCCTTCGCGATGCTCCTCCCCCTATGAAAAGCAGCGGACTCCAGGAGTATGTGGCGCCACGTATCCATGGCCTATTGCCTGAGGCCTGCCCCGCGATGCTCTGTTCCCGACTGGCCGAGTTCCCGATGGCATCGTTTGTGTCTGGTCTCATCCGTCGGGAACTCGGGGGAGGGCCGATCCAAGGGCAGGGTTGGGGGCATTGTAGGGGGTCGGCTGGGGTGAGCGAAAGGGGGTCATGATTTTGCCGGCTGGCCAAAGGGGGTCACGATTTTCCGGGCCAAGTCCGTGAGCGGCCTCTGCCATGTAGCATGGCGTGGCCACTGCAGGCCGCAGCCTGTGCATGCATGGCCACGGGCCCAGTAATTCTCTGGGCCGTATCGGCAGCTAGAGCCGGGTGCTCTACGCTGCTAGCATGCTAGCCCCCAACCAAACGGAGCGTCCGTGGCCATTTTACACCATTTGTTCTGGTGTAAAATGCCACCGTTCCCACACGCGAATAGGGACATAGCCTCAGAAGCGGAGAATCCAGGCCCCAATGGCACTTCTTGTTATCTCTGGTCTATGTCATCGTCTTGGTACCATGGATGGTGACCATGGTGTTTGCACTGCAGCAGGCCTGTGATCATTGGATTTGTGGGTGCCGGAACATAAAATATCTGAGGGACCATGTGTTATTGTAAATTTCCTCCAGCTGAGAGGTGCAGTACTTTCAGAGCCACTGGCTTAGCTTGTCAAGGTTACCGCTTGTTTGCAACAGTGGAGCTTTGAACTCTTTCTGATCTCGTGTTTACTGAAGCTGTACTGAACAAAACAATGGTTAGTGGGAAATGGCTCTAGGGTTTCAAAGATGAAGGCAAACAGTGAAATTGTTCATTTTAATAGCTTCTTATAGCTGTTGGAAGCTGTTACTGGATAGATTATCCTTTATAACCCTTCTGTAAATGTCAGCAGTAATGGAGGTCTCCTGTCTGGGAAGAGCTGCTTAAGCACAGCCACCTGGAGACTGCTGTTTTAATTTTCATTCCTGCATGAAGTTCACGGCTGATAGACTGAAAGTATTTAAGCCCTCTCAGATATGGACAGTCTTACTGAACCGATTCCTGTTACCTGGTAGTGAGCAACAGTCCCAGAACGAATGTTATCGTGTGCATAATTCTGAAAGAATCACTTACACAGTTTGAGGTTTGATAGTTGTTTCACCTTCACCACCATTTTTGTTTCCTTCTGCAGTATGTGGAAGAGTTGAGGCTTGTACTTTTAGAATCGTAGAATTCTACAGAGCAGACAGAGGCCATTTGGTCCATCAGGTCTGTACCGTCCTCCAAAAGAGCATCCTACCTTGGCCCACTCTCCAGCCCTATTCCCACCCAACTGCTCTATCTTAGGGCACTAAGGGGCAATTTGATCCTGGCCAATCCATATAACCTGAACATCTTTAGACTGTGCTAGGATACCGAAGCACCCGGAGGAAACCCATGCAGGCACGGGGAGAATGTTCAAACTCCACACAGACAGTCACCCGAGGCCGGAATTGAACCTGGGTCCCTGGTGTTGTAAAATGGCCCAACGGCCTGATGGGCCTCTGGAGGGGGAGTTCCTGGTGTCCCGCAGAGTTTCAACTGGCAACTCTACTGGGTGTTGAGAACCCCGCCCAGTGACCTCATTGGCTGAGGGCCAGAGAAACCTCTGGAAGGGAGCGAAGATAAGAAGAGACACCCAGAGACCCTCCCCAGTGAAGACTCAACATTGCGACACCGGAAAATACTCGCTGTCCAGATAATGGACGGAATAGGCGTGCGAGACCCACCTTCACAGAAGAGGGGTCTGAAACGACACAGGATCAGAGTAGTGGAGCCCGCAACTCGATCTAAGTTATTCGGCACGACGTAATATTAGAATATTGGGCAGATAATATTTGGAAAAATTTGGGATAAACTGTTTTTATTATAATTGTGAATAAATTTGTGTTGAATCATGAATCTGTGTTTGTCCTTTGTTCATCTCGCAAATAAGGGCACCTGGGTAAATATTTCATGAAGATTCATAGAATTTATAGTGCAGAAGAAGGGGCAGCACAGTAGCACAAGTGGATAGCACTGTGGCTTCACAGCGCCAGGGTCGCAGGTTCGATTCCCCACTGGGTCACTGTCTGTGCGGAGGCTGCACGTTCTCCGCGTGTCTGCGTGGGTTTCCTCCGGGTGCTCCGGTTTCCTCCCACACTCCAAAGATGTGCAGGTTAGGTGGATTGGCCATGATAAATTGCCCTTAGTGACCAAAAATGTTTGGAGGGGTTATTGGGTTCCGGGGATAGGGTGGAAGTGAAGGTTTAGATTTTAGAACAGTACAGCACAGACCAGGCCCTTCGGCCCTCGATGTTGTGCGAGCAATGATCACCCCACTCAAACTCACGTATCCACCCTATACCCGTAACCCAACAACTCCCCTTAACCTTACTTTTAGGGACACTATGGGCAATTTAGCATGGCCAATCCACCTAACCCGCGCATCTTTGGACTGTGGAGGAACCGGAGCACCCGGAGGAAACCCACGCACACACGGGGAGGACGTGCAGACTCCGCACAGACAGTGCCCCAGCCGGGAACCGAACCTGGGACCCTGGAGCTGTGAAGCATTGATGCTAAACCACTATGCTACCGTGCTGCCCCTTTAAGTGGGCTGATGGAGACTCAATGGGCCGAATGGCCCCCTTCTGCACTGTATGTTCTATGTAAGAAGGCCACTCGGCCCATCGAGTCTACACCAGCCCCCGGAAAGAGCACCCTCCACCCTATCCTCACAACCCAGCAACTACACCCAACCATTTTGGACACTAAGGGTAATTTAGCACTGCCAATCTAACTGGTCGAGTATCTGATAATTTACACAGTACACTGGTCGCTCATCTGCTCATTATTGATTATTATGCTCATAAAATCTTCAAAAAAACATTCGAGTGCCGATCAGCATGTTATATTCTTATTTCCCTCGACCTGAACCTACCAATCATACACAAGAATTGGTGAAACAATAATGTGGGTTCTTTATTTGAAGAAAGGACTAAATGCAGGTATAGTTAACTGGGAGACTATTAAACACACTTTTATAGCTAAAGGGATGGAGTATAAAAGTAGGGAAGTGTTGCTGCAACTGCACAAGGCATTGGTGAGGCGGCACCTGGAGTACTGTCTGCAGTTTTGGAACCCTTATTTAAGGAGGGATGTAGATGCATTAGAGGCAATTCAGAGGTGGTTCTTTCTATAGTCAATAACAATGAACAGTGCAACTTTTAGCTCACTTCCTTCTGCAGAATGTTTCCTCTCCATGATGCCCTTTACCCTGATACCAACACACAATGGTGATTGCAGAAAAGCCTCTCTATCCCCCTAACCATGGACCTTCTCTAATGAATGAATTTCTATCATCCTTGGTTCCCTCCTGCACAGTCCCTTGCCCATTGGTTCCATAGTTTGGCCTGTACTCCATCGAGGTGGTGTCATTACCAGCAGTCTCCACTGCTGTGCATTGGTTTGAGAGTGGCATGCACCCTGTAGGTCATGCCTTTTTCTACTCCTTTCAAATGGCAACCTATCTACTCTTCCAAACATTGCCTGCGAGGTGACCATATCCTTGAATGTGTGATCCAGAGAACTCTCGTCCTTCCCGATGATTGGCAGTGATTCCAGCTTGGGAATCTCGAGCTCAAGCTAAAGTAGCTGGTAACCCTTTCTGTACATTTCATCACCAGGACACATGAAGAGTCAAAAGGTTCCAACCTAGCACAGGCATTGCGGCTGTTAACCATTGAGATACAAAAGTGATCTGTTTGAGCTGCATGAAGGACGATACTTTTCACTGTGCCTCGGTACACAGGACAATAAACAAATCCAAATGATCAAAGGAAAAATAATCTCTCTTCCATTTTTTCAAATCTGCTTAATATCTTGTATGAGGTATTAATTATAATTAATGCCACTAGACGCACCCTGTTCTAATACTCTTAATGCTAACTTCCATTCATAAGAACATAAGGACAAGGTGCAGGAGTAGGCAATTCAGCCCGTCAAACTTGCTCTGCTATTCAGTACGATCATGGCTGATCTCAACTCTACTTTCCTTCCCATTCTCCGTAACCCTTCAACCCATTATTAATTAACAATCTATCCATCTCCTCCTTAAATTATTTACTCAATGTCCCGGCATCCATTGCACTCTGGTAAGAGAATTTCAGATTTATGACCAGAAGTAATTTCTCCTCATCTCTGTTTGAAATCTGCTACTCCTTATCCTAAAACCAGCTCTCATTCCAGATTGCCCACAAGAGGCAACGACCACTCAAAGTCTACTTTATCAATACCTTTTATCATTTTATTCACCTCAGTTAGATTTCTTCAGATTCTTCTAAATTTGAGAGAGTATAATAAGAATAATCTTTATTATTGTCACAAGTAGGCGGGTTTCCTGACGGTTGGCCACAATGGGAAACCCCATTGGGCGACTGCTGGAATGGAGATTCCCGTTGTCGGCGGGGGGGGGGGGGGGGGGGGGGGGGGGGCGTCGTGCCGAAAAAGTGGAATGACGGACCAAGAGAATCCTATCTTGCATCTCTGGAATCAATCTAATGAACCTCTTCTGAACTGCCTCTAATACGTCTGCAGCCCTCCTCAAATAAAGGAACCAAAACTGTACTCCGGGTGTGGTGTCACCAATGCTTGTACAGAACTTCCCTATTTATATACTCCATTTCTTGAGCTACATAGGGCAAAATTCTATTTGCTTTCCTTATTCACCTGCTGTATCTGCATGCTCGTTTTCTGTGATTCATGCACGAGGACACCATGATCCCTCTACACTGAAGCACTCTGAAGTGTCTTTCCATTTAAGTAATAAGTTGCCTTTCCACTTTTCTGACTAAAATGGATAACCTCATACTTCGGCCCACTCACCGAACCTACCTCTGTCCATTTGTAAATATAAATATAATGGAAGACTGGCAAACCGACAGAAAGGGTAGGAAGTTGGGATAAATTGGCCTTTTTCTCATTGGCAAGATGTAACCTCGTGGGGTGTCACAGGATTTGGTGCTCAGGCCTAATGTTACAATATATATTCATGAATTGGATGTAGGGATAGAAGGTACTATAACCAAAATTTGCAGATGACACTAAAATAGGGGGCATAGTGAAATGTACAAATGGACGTCAGATTAATCCGGCTCCCGGGACTTAACACATACCTGTGAGGTCTCGTCAGGGCGCCCATTTAGGTACAGGTCCACACAAACATGGGCCAGACGTAATAGCACCTTGGGAGGTCTCGAAGGGCACTAAAGACCCCTAGGTGGTCAGGGACGGCCCCCGGACACCTAGAGCATGGCACCCTGGCAGTGTCAGGTGCCAGGTGGTTACTGCCGGAGTGCCACGCTGGCACTGCACGGGCCAGCCTGGGGAGGGGCCTTACCAATCGGATGAGGGTTGAGATGCAGGTTTCCAGGTGCCTCGACAAGGGGACGGGGATCCTTCCTTCCTTCCCTCATTTCCTCTCTTCCTCCTCTCCCTTCCTCGCTTGCTTCCTTTCTTTTTTAAAAACTTTTTTACATTTTCATTGTCACAAGTATGAAGTTACTGTGAAAAGCCCCTAGTCTCGACATTCCAG